>NC_136996.1:21737918-21892918 GCF_032717465.1 Coenobita brevimanus
TGGTGCATTCCAGAGAGAGGGTATGGTTACAACAGTTACCAACTCACAGACATCCAAAATATGCCAGAGTTTTCTTACATTACAATATCACTGTAAAATATTTAGCATGCAAACTTAAATTAAATTACATGATTTAACAAGCAATCACATAAGTAAAACATTATATGGAATAAAGAGCTCAAAATTTAATGCATAACTTACGAGACAACAATGCCCACAAACAGCAGGCAAAGTGACAACTCTGATTCGTACAGGAACTACGGTAAATATCGGGAACCTGTTAGAAACTTCTCAACTACCTGACCGGCAAGTCCCGCTTCTTAGCACTACCCCTCCCTAGTCCTTTGTCGTCCCGACCAAACTACACAATATATACAATCATAAATGTTCATCTTACTGAAACATCTAACTATTCACAAAATAATCCTTCAACTTATCGGGTCTTCTTCTATGCCACTTCCATAGACGTCCTTGCTCCTCCACACAGTCCACTTCTCGTGGGAGGTCTTGGTCCTCTTCCTGATTCACTTCTTCCCTCAGAAAACTGTCACCATCATCTTGCACTTCCGCTCTGTGGTCCACCTCAACATCCTCGTCTGCGGGAGAGCATGATTCCTTGGAAACATCCTAGCTGTACTGTCCTGGCCCATGGTACTGCCACAGACGGATCAAGTCTACCACCTTTGGGCAAGACTTCCTGCCTCCCCAAATCGGATATGTTACGTCTGATAGGCGGTCCAACACAGAGTCAGGCCCGTCTCATGGGCTCTGAAGCGTTGGTGACTGTCCCTTCTTTTGCTGAGGATTGTATAACCAACCTTGGTCACCATCCTTGAAGCTCACCTCAGTTGCCTTGGCATCATACTTGCACTTCACTTCTCCTGAAAACTTAAGGGCCCCTTGCACTTGACGATGTACCTCAGCCAGCCTTTCCTGAAGATGCTTCGCATAGCTGGAGGTGTCTGTAGGCAGCTCTTCCCCAGGTGCTCTTCCTGTTAACAAGTCAATGGGTAAGCATAACTCATGGCCCAACATCAACTTTGCAGGGGTGTAGCCAGTAGACTCATGGGATGCAGGACGATATGCAGTCAGCAAAGCAGGTAATTTCTGGTCCCATTCCATTTGTCCATCTATGCTGTACTTAGCCAGTTCTTGTCCTAGGGTCCAGTTGAATTTCTACACCATCCCATCTGACTGTGGCCTTAGTGGGGACGTCCTGGTCTTCTTGATCCCCAATAACTTGCAGCACTCACGGAACACAGCAGACTCGAAGTTTCTACCCTGGTCTGAAAGTAGCTCTTGTGGCATCCCAAAACGACAGAAAAACTGCTCAACCAACACATGAACAACAGTCACAGCCTCTTGACCAGGGATAGCATAGGTCTCTGACCACTTTGTGTAGTCCATGGAGACACGTACATACTGGTTTCCTCTTTCAGTGAGTGGCAAAGGTCCAGCAATGTCCACTGCAAATCTTTCCATCGATGTACCCACCTGATACAGCTGAAGAGGGGCACAACCACGTTTTTTGAGTTCCTTCTTGACACAACACACATCACGGGCCCAACACCACTCTTCAACATACTGTCGCATCATCACATGTCAGTTCAGTATAACCTGTGTCACAGATGACTTGAAGTTTTCTTCACTCCAAGGTGCCCACTAGTAATATGGTTATGGGACTCATCCAAGATCTCAGACCTCATCTTCTTCGGAAGCACCCGCTGCCAGTACTTGCTGAGGCCATTGGGTATCGGCCACTGACGCTCCAGTAGTCCACTGTACAAACGAAGAAGGTCCCACTGACTCCAGCACCTCTTGGTTGCGGGGCTTGACATAAAAACTTCTTCCAAAGATGGTCGCACTGTAATCCGCTGCAACCACTCTAGCACTGGTTGTAAATCTGCAACCTCCATATGCATCTTTTTCAGGTCTTCTCCATCAGACACTGGCCGTCACCACAGTATGGCAGCATTTCTTGCTATGACCTTGTTACTACACTCCTTGCCATCTGTTCTTCCATCTTCTCACACAGTATTTATCAAGGTTCTCCTGCAGTTCTTCAGCGGTGGGACTTCTTGGGGGAAACTGGCTGGTTGTTGTCTCTTTGTCACCAGCCTTTACTAATTTACTCTCATCCTTCTCATTTGGACACTCATGGCTGAAGTGTCGCACCTCACCACATGTCCAACACCTGTTTGTTACAATCCTGTGTTTCGTTGCACTGTTCTGTTCTTGCTCCTTCTTCCATTTGTAACACTCCACCTTCTTGTGTCCCAGCTTCCCACAGAACCATCAACCTCCTCTGGTCTTCTCCTGTTCTCTCTTCCATTTGTTGCAATCCACTTTCTGACGTCCTGGCTTTTCACAGTACCAGCAACTTCCTTCAAACTTTTCCACTTCATGAACCTGCCTCTTTCTTGCCTTTAATCCTGCACTATGACCGGCCTGGAAAGTGGATGTACTGGACCTGACATAGGACTCAAATTCTAGAGCCCTGGCTAGTGCTTCTTGCATGCTTCTGGGTTGTACCTGCTTCATTTGCACTTTCAACTCTGCACTATCAAGAACATCGATGAACTGATCCCTCAGAATTTTAGCCAACAGGCTAGGTGCTACTGCAGGGTACACCTTGTATGCCATACTCTCCAGGTCATGAGCAAGCTGCTGTAGGAATTCGCTTCGAGCTTGTACACGGCTCTGGAAACTTGCTATGTAAACCTCAGTCTGGTACATGGTTCCATAACTATGTGCACTCCAGCATTTCTATTAGGGACTGATAACTGTTCCTGTCCATCACTGACATATGGCCCAAAATTTCCACTGTGGCACCCTTAAGGCTAGTAGAAGCTGCACTGCCCTCTGCCTATCATCCAAACCATTCTGATCAGCAGGTAACTCAGACTGTGCACGGTAAGCTTCCCAATATACAGTAATCCCTCCACTATGCGATGTAATAGAGCCAAAGGCATGTCCAGAAAGTGGTCCCGTCCGGATAGTGGGCCCCAGCCTCCTGGACTTGTACTTATGGACCCTAACGCAGAAAAAACACCTATACAACTCCCTCTGGACATGCATAGCACTTATTTAAGACCAAATCACATCAATAAGGGACATAAAAGTCTGAAATAAATGCAAAAGAACCACAAAATGAGGTTTTAGAGGTGAGTTTATACAATATTTAACATTCTGGGTACTTACAAGTACCTGGCTCCTGGACTGGTAGTTATGGACCCTAACCTAGCCTAACTCAGAAAAACACCTCCTTACTGCATATTCATAGCACCTAAGACTATTCACACCAATAAGGGACATAAAAGAGTGAAATGAAGTTTTAGAGGTAAGTATGGAAAATACAGTACAATATGAAACATTCTGGGTACTTACAACAAGTCCCTGGCCATCTCGATGAATAACCCGCCTCCTCTTAGACTCTGACAGTAAAAAGGAGTTCCTGAAGCACCTGCAGTACACTGTACAGCTCCGGTCAGAATTTGGTGATACAATCAGCACTGCCAACGCCAAAGTGTCTGGGGTTCAGAGTTCGAGAATTTCGACTCACGTGTCTCACACACACACACACACACACACACACACACACACACACACACACACACACACACACACACTGACAGAGAGAGAGAGAGAGAGAGAGAGAGAGAGAGAGAGAGAGAGAGAGAGAGTATACACCTAAGGCATGGTAACGGACATTGATGGAGCGTCTCCCTATCGCATTACAATCACGATCAATATTTCTATGAAATATGTAATCCACATACTTCTATATATGTAAAAGACTAGCGATTTTATTATTACGTTATTCCCACGTCACATGAATTAATGTGGTTAGGCAACACAGTATTATATTAACCCAGAATACATACTATGATTGTATAAACACTGACAGGTAACATTTTATAATATGCCTTGCTCATTGCAATTGACGTTTATACACTTGTGTAGTTCAATAAATGATGAAAGTATAGCACACCTGTGTCCCGTGAGTAAGCTATGAAACACACGGATGGTCGGGTCTCCTTACATTTTGTCTAAGCTACGGGTTAATCACATAAGTGACGGATGCGACCAGAACGTGGATAAGCGTCTTATTTAAATTTGTGATTAGTAAAGTGAAATCAGTAAATTGTTTTCTCTCTTAATAATATTATAATCGTAATAATAAACACTGAAGGGGATGAAAGACTCAGTTGCTCTGATATTTACTATTACCATACGTAATATCCAGTCCACCCACCATTTTTCACAGTCACTTTCTGTAGCCTCAGCGTTAATGATGCCAGAAACGTTTGCATCAGATCAAGAATTTCGACTCGCATGTCTGACACTGATAGAGAGGCAAGAAAGGAGGAAATCATCCGAGATTTATGTTTATCATACGGATCTGGGGGTTACCAGTCCCCGGGAAAATACGATGTGAATAGGAAGGAGCAAAACCTGGAGTTGAGAGGCAGCATCATCGCTCTGAGCGATAGTGAGCTGTCTATATGTGCTATCGCTCAGCGACTTGGCCCGGCACCAAGGATCGTCGCCAAGTGGGTTACGAGATGGAACACCAACGGAAACATAAACGACCTGCGTAAGATCTTTAAGTTCTATGTGTATACTTGGATTTCTTATAGTAGGAGTACACAGGGGCGTCCACAGGATTTTTTGTAAGGGGGCGGGGCAAAATAAGAGAAATTATACATATATGTGCAGTTTTATCAAAATACACACACTCCAAATAGGCAAAGGCATTTACTTACATGAGTTACATGACTTACATCAAATGCATAGTGACAGAATGCATGAATCGACTCAAATCACTCAATCATCCTTGAACAAGAACTGAAGCCGTCAAATTCCAAGGGGGGGCAACTGCCCTCCCTTGCCCCCTCCCCCTCCGGACGCCCATGCCAGTATACATAAGATACAGTGTATGTGAACAGTTATAAATATTTTACCTATGAGGTTACAGTTATTATATTGAAATTTTCAATATATAGATATTCATATTCTACGAAAATACATATTATCTGCGATTACATCTACAGCCATCAACAACTGTCTTGTGACCTGCATTACTGATTGGTGGTGGGGTAGTGTTGGGTATCAGAGGTTTAGTCCTGTCAATAATGGGGTTGGAGTAAAGAAAGGTCTGTGTTTAGCTGTTAAGCGTGCTATGATAGTTAACTGTTGTTCACGGTAACGTATGACTTACAGTAACATTATAGTACAGTAGTAGTTCATATTAACATGTTATCTATGTTTATTTAATGCATCCGAACCTGGCTGTAGCAAAGACGTGAGCAAAACGCATTGTAGCTCTGCCTTCCTCTTTAGTCTTCTGATAACCTTATCATCTCTCCCACCCTCCCGTTCTCAAATGACCATGTTATATGAAATGCGAAAGAGATGATTAGTTTTTCCACATACCCTTTGACTACAAATCCATATCATTGTTTTACTTAAGCATAGAAGGTGATTAAACTATCGATTACGTTTAGGATCCATTAGCATTACAAAAAGATTCGTATTATGCGACATATCTATGTTACGTGATTCCTCTTCCACCAGTGTTAGCGAAATAGGGAAGAGCATTGATAAAACAAATAAGAGATGAGGAGAAAATATATGGGTGTATAGAGTAATATAAACAGTCCTGTTCACACGTTCCTCTGTCAGTAATATCAATAAGGAAATTGTCCCAACTGGTTAACAGTGTGTTGTCAAACTCTCGTGGATACTATGGAGGTGAGAGTGTTAGCACGTGTAGTAACGTAGTCCATTCGTTGAGACTGATACAACCAAGCGACCTGCATATGGCAACATCTACCCTCTGAGTGGCTCTGACAAGATGAGAGAGTGACGTTAGCCCCGTGAAACGATACTGCATATGCTGATCGTTCAGGTTTCACGGAGTCGGACGGATGCACTAAAACCTTACTTAGTCATTAGGAAAGACCCACGCAAGCTATAATAGTAACGTTTGAGAACACCTCAATAAATGCATCACAACCTCGTTGGGTTTACAGCAAACTCCATTTCTTAGAGAGAACAGGAGCCCTAAGGAGGGCGACACCAATAGAGGATGGGAACATTATTGTGGCAGCGGAAGCTAACCCCCTTACCAACGCAGCAGCAATAAGGCACGACTTGCAGTTAGAAGAACTGTAAGGAGAAGGTTACATCGCGCTGGAATACACCATCGCACCCCAGCTCAGAAGGAACAGCTGACGGACCAGCACTGTGCAGGAAGACTGGCTTTTGCACAGCTCCATGTTGAGCAGGATGATGACTTATGGAGCAGACCATCTTTACAGATGAGAAGCATTTCTCCTCTAGTTTCCAGGGCAGAGTCTATTGTTGGAGGAGGGATAATACACGGTAAGATATGAACTATCGACAGTCTTGCAATACATACGGCTTAATTGCAAATTAACAATCACATTTAAATACTGTAAAACGTATTACGTTGTTGAGAGTGTGGATGTGATGCAAATGTGACCAGAGTTTGCATGGTCGTTTTAGTTTTTTTTATTTATTATGACCCCACCTTGCCTCGATGAGGCGATTAAAGGATCACATGCTCATCACATTTACTCCAAACACCTTTTACTGTGTCCCAACTTTGTGTCCGTTCCAAAGCACATGGAAAAATGAAACAAAAATGGCCGTTTCATACGCACAGGGTCTGGGTCACCAGGGCGCGACACCCCCCTTACCACATTGCGCCGTCTTTTTCTCTCCTTTGCGCGACTTTAATTATATACACTGCTCTCGGGTGTCTGCCCTTTCCTCTCCTCCATCCTTCTTTCCTTCCATCCTCTTCTGTCTTTCTTTCCTCGCTCTTCTGCGTACAGGTGACAGTACACTCCCTTTTCAGTCTTTCCTTCATTCTTTCCTCTTCCTTCTGCCTGTGGATGACTCTACGCTGAGTGATAAGCCAAATGGTTTCCTGTACACCAGGAAACCAATTACTACGCTGGATGGTAACCATGTAACCAGATTTTGGCGCCTGGTGGTGTAGTGGGTAATTACGGAACTCCAATCGGATTGAGCCGGTGTAGGCTTATATCCAAGGGATGGTTGGGGTTTACTGCTCACGTAATGCCACTCAGAGATGAGTGAGGCTGGTCATTCTCATCTTAAATGTCAGGACCAACTTGCCTAGCCCCGGGCTCCTAAGCTCCTTATGGGGCAACATAGGATTGGATGATATATATATATATATATATATATATATATATATATATATATATATATATATATATTATTGAGAAAAATTGTGGGTGGACTGGATATTAACTATGGTAATAGTAAATATCAGTGCAATTGAGTCTTTCATCCCCTTCAGTGTTTATTATTACGATTATATTATTAAGAGAGAAAACAATTTACTGATTTCACTTTACTAATCACAAATTTAAATAAGACGCTTATCCACGTTCTGGTCGCATCCGTCACTTATGTGATTAACCCGTAGCTTAGACAAAATGTAAGGAGACCCAACCATCCGTGTGTTTCATAGCTTACTCACGGGACACAGGTGTGCTATACTTTCATCATCTATTGAACTACACAAGTGTATAAACGTCAATTGCAATGGGCAAAGCATATTATACAATGTTACCTGTCAGTGTTTCCTGGCTATGACTATACAATCATAGGATGTATTCTGGGTTAATATAATATTGTGTTGCCTACCATATAAATTCATGTGACATGGGAATAACGTAATAGTAAAATCGCTAGTCTTTTACATATATAGAAGTATGTGGATTACATATTTCATAAAAATATTGGTCCTGATTGTAATGAGATAGGGAGACGCTCCGTCAATGTCCGTTAACATGCCTTAGATGCATACTCTCTCACTCTCTCTCTCTCTCTCTCTCTCTCTCCCTCTCCCTGTCAGTGTGTGTGTGTGTGTGTGTGTGTGTGTGTGTGTGTGTGTGTGAGACGCGAGTCGAAATTCTCGAACTCTGAACCCTGACGCATTGGCGTTGGCAGTGCTGACTGTATCACCAAATTCTGACCGGGGCTGTACATGAAGTCTTGCACTGAACCTAGTCATTTGCACTCAGAATTCCATTCTCTTAATACTGCGCACTCTAGTTTATTTGCGCTACATTGAAAGTCTATACAATCAGTGTTGCACTCTGCACTTTCTTCTTTGCACTCAGAATTCTAATTTCTTGACACTATGCACTGTTTTTTTTCACTGCACAACACTGTAAATTCCCGTGTGTTTTAGTGGAGAAGTTCTTGCCGTTTATTCACTGTCAGAGTCTGAGAGTAGCTGATGCAGGTGGCCTAGGGGTGCGTCGCTGGGTCGTGGTGATGGAGTACCCACTGCAGACGACTCTGAAGAGAGGCGCAAACTCACGTCAAGTGGTGACTCCACCGTGCCTGATATTCTGGGCTGTGGCTCGGAGGATGAGGGCCTGTCTTGGGGAGGCAATGGACTGGAGCCAGGGCTGGGCACAGCAGGGGTCATGGGTCTGAAAAAGCTGTCAATGGTTGATTGACGCAAGGAACGACGATTTTGCCGATTAATGATGCGCTGCCTGAATGCGTGCACTTCCTCCACAAGTCCCAGGGGCCCCATCCCCCTGTCACAGTCCGGGTGTTCCAGGTAGTCAAGAACGAACTCTACGTGTTCCCAGAGTGCGCTCAGCTTTGGGATGACTGGAGTAGTGTCATGCTGAGAGGAGTCCGCATAATCATCGTCGTCCTTGTCGGAATCTTCAAGCTGGGTACTGATACCTGCAACTTAAGATGCGATCTCAATATCAGAAATGGTCTGATACCCAGGATCGCACTCGTCGTCATCCAACCACTCACGCACATCGTCCACATCAACATCGTCCCTATGTGCACGTAGACGTGCATGGAAGTCATCCACGTCAAAACCTAGGAAATCGTGCTCCACATCCGTTCCGAGAAGCAGACGAGACAAACCATTTTCTAGAGTCTTGACAGGGACTTCCTTCCATGCACTGGCCCAGTTGTAAATGGCAGACTTGATGTTGTTGTGGCGAAGGTTTTCCAAAGTCCACTGGCCTCGCGTGTCCCGTCCCTCCCTGCGCTCATCCTCGTCCTCGAGAACAACCATCACCTCGTCCAGGAACTTCCTTCAGTACAGCCTATTCGTTGCCACGATCACTCCTTGGTCCATTGGTTGGATGAGAGAAGTCATATTAGGTGGCAGAAACATGCACGTAATGCGACCATTCTCAGCCACCAAGTCCTTGTCACACGGGTGAGCAGGTGCATTGTCGAGAAGGAGGGCCTTTACCTGGTCACGTGGGATTCCCAGTTTGTCCGTCTGGTAATGGATGACCTCATTGACGAAATGGCGGTGGAACCAGTCTTTGAAGATCTGGGCAGTGAACTATGCCTTCAAAGAATGGTACCAAACGACAGGAAGGACATCCATCACCTGATGAAGACACCGAGGCTGCTTTGCATGGCCAACAATAACGGGCTTAAGCCGGTGCATGCCGTTAGCATTGGCACAACACAAAGCAGATATCCATTGTTTGGAGAGCTTGCGGCCAGGTACACACTTCTCCGTCTCCTCAGCTAGAGTGTTCATAGGCAAAGAGCCATAGAATAAACCAGTTTCGTCAGCGTTGTAGACTTGACCGAGAGTGAGGCCCTCCCTGTCGATCAAGCGCTTCACCTTGTGCCGAAACGCCTCTACTCCATCCTTGTTCAGGTCCAAAGCTACACCCTGAGACTTACGGTTGATAAGGTCATGCCGTAACTTGAAAGCGAAGAGCCAACCCTTGGATGCCTTGAAGTCTAGGCAACCTTCAGCTCCATGCCACGCACCAGCACACCAGCAGCACGTTGCTATCGATACCAAATCAACGTGGAGTGGTCGAATTCAGCATACTTGGGAGTAAACATCATCTTTCTCTCCACGTTGTGTTCGCTTTTCAATGAGAGGTCAGCCATGTACTGCATGAGGTTGTCGCAGGATCTCTTGATATCAAAGAAAGTAGATCGGGCCAGGCTGAATTCACGAAGGATGCGTGAGGTAGACCATCCCGCATCCACCTTGTCCAGTATCTCCATCTTCTTCTCCAGAGTCAAAACCACTCTCTTCCTCTTCTCAGGCAATGAGGTCATCATCACACACACTAACAAGAGGCACGAGAGCAGCAACAGAGCCTACAGCAGGGAAAGCACCACCACAAAAGTGACGACGTGGGCGGCCCTGATCACAAGCGTGCACTCACAACAAGAGACGGGTGGTAAGTGGGGAGGATGCAGGGTCGCTCTAGCGGATGGTGGCGGAACTACACGTCAAAACACGGCTGTCCCGCGCAGCGCGCCGAGTTCAAATTACGGGCGGAAAAAAGTCAGATTGTTTTCAATTTTTTTGCAATTTTTGGCCTATTTTGGGAATATTGGATCCCGGGACCAAAATATCCGGTAAGTGGGGATGTTCAGAAAGTGGTCATCCGGATAGTACAGGGATTAGTTTACTCTACAAGTTCCTTAGGTTTCTTTTTAACTGGATCCCACTATAGTTATGCACTTCACTGGTTTGGGGCCTAAAAACTGGGGAATCATAATTAAGTCCAGGACTTGAAATTTCTGCATTCTGATTATTCAACCCTGTAATGCTAACTTTAGATGCCTGGGATCTGTCAAGATTCACCAGACACTGTCCATTTTTTCATATGCTCCTTGTACACTATCCTGAGGCTCAGCAGTGCAAATTTTCTCTACAGCCTCAATTCTCTCACAAGTTATCCTCAAATGGCCGTATACATGCTTGAACTGGTCATCTACATGCTTCAACTGGTCATCTTGATGTTGTCTGCACTCCATCACATTTGCTTACCTCAAACGCCTGGTGCCGTAACTCAGCACATACTTCCCTCTTCAATTGTTCCTGTTCTTCCTCCATTTCCCCCATGAAAGCATCTAGTTGTCCTTGCATCCTCAGTTGTAATTCCCTCTGTTGCTCCTGTAATGCCTCTTGAAGCTATTCATATCATTCTTTCTGTTCTTCAGTTTGCACCTGTGATTGTTCTTTGTTTTCTTCTTTCTGTGCTTGTCCGTGTACACTTTGAGTTTGTAATTGTTCCTTCAGTTTTTTTTTTCCCTTCGTTCTGTGCCTGTACTTGTGCTTGTAATAGCTCCATAAATGCACCCAGCCTAGCTTGGCGTCTTGTCTGGACACCTTCTGCCTCCATGCCAAAGGTTAGACGCACTGTAGCCCTAAATAATCCACACTCGTAACACCAGTGTTACGTCCCCGTCCCACGCTGCCACAGGCTCCAACAGCAGTACGAGTAGCTCAGTATAGGAAGGACATTGTCCAGTGAGTTGTTCTTCCTATGGTTCGACTTTCGGAGTACAGCACACATGATCAGCTAAGGCGAAAATAAACACTGGCTTCTTAAGTTCAAGGTCTTTATTTTCCAAATAATTACACTTAATGCTTTCCAACTTCACTTCATTATTTTCACAAGTACTGAAAGTATACAAATTGCAATAACACTTCAGTGTTTGCCAACAATACTTCACTGTTTTCTCAAGCACAGAAAATATACAAATAGCATTGCACTGACACTGAAGTACAATCAAACTGCACTGAAAACTGACTGAAAATGCTCTAGGCTCTTCCCCATCCTTATATAGCCTTACATTACCATAGACAGTTCTACAATTCTCCATAGTTCTGGCGTATTCCAGAGAGAGAGAGCACCGTTACAATAGTTACCGACTCAGAGACATACAAAACATGCCAGACATTTCTTACATTGCATGTCACTGTAAATTATTTAGCATAACAACTTAAATTAAATTACATAATTTAACAGGCAATCACATACCTAAAATGTTCTACGAAAAAAAATAAATAAATAATGCATAACTTACGAAACAACCACGCTCACATTAGCAGGCAGACTGGCAACTCTGATTCATATGGGAACTACGGTAAACATCAGGAATCAGTGAGAAACTTCTCAACTACATACCTAACTGGCAAATCTCGCTTCTTAGCACTATATTTCCAGGGGTTTTGTACTTCTGTGTATCAAGCCAAATTGTAGAATATTCCAGTTTGGTTTATCTACCTTATTCGGCTAACGTTCATTTGACATTTTTTGTACAGATATTTAAAGGTTTATTTTATAGGCCTATAACAAGAAATCTGGAAATAATGCAGGAATCTGTTTGTGGTATCTGTATTATCAATAAACAGCTATATTTTTTTGTTTTTTTTCTCTTCACCCAACCAAATTTTGAATACTGCAGAGTCTAGTAATACTGCAGATTTGTGTATTATAAAAAACTATATGAGGTGTGATAGAAAAGTATCTGACTTTTAGCTAGTTAAAAAAAAAAAAAAAAGCTTACTGAGTTTAGACTTTAATCCCTTCCAAAGGCTGCTCCTTGGGGTTCAGCACTTAGTCCAGTGGTCCTTCCAATGCTGAAAACATTTTGTAAAATCAGTTTTGGGAAGCAACAACAGGATCTTTGTCACATTTGCCATTACCTCATTTGTGTCCTCAAATATCAAACCCTTCAGCAGCATCTTCTGTTTAGGAAGTACCGAAAAGTCACAGGAAGTTGTGTCAGGAGGGCAGGGAGCCTGCCAGACCTGTATGATTCTGTGTTTGGCAGAAAAAATCCTGGATGAGATGAGATGAGTGATATTGTTGCAGTGGAGCTCCCAGTTCTCTGACTTTCACAAATCTCATCTCTTGCAATGCACTGCGCATCATAAGCAATTGAGAACTCCCACATAGTACTCTTTTTTTTTCTTTTTTTACTGTTTGGCTTTCTGGAACGTACTCGTAACGAACAACACCCAGGTAGTCGAATGAAAACTGTCAGCATGGGCTTCATCTTGCTTCTAGCCTGTAATAACCTGTTATGCTTTCTTTGGCCTTGGTGATTCCCATGACTTCTAGTGCAATGACAGTTTTCATCTTTGGGTCATATCCTTATACCCTACACTCATCACCAATTATAAGACGTTTTTTGTAGCACCTCAGAAAGTCAAAGGGGTTTGGGTTTCTGCTGTTGGCGTTTACAGAACGCTAAGCAATAGCACAGCCAGACGAATAAGCACTGTGAGCCTCGGAAGCACTGTCGTACATAGCCAGTCTGCAAGGAAATGAGATGACAACTTTTTCATAATGACATTTTATGCTCCTAAGATAAACGTAGGAGCATTACGTACAATTTTCGTTCCATTCCGAAACAGAAATTAAGGCCAGTAGGAACCGTTTACTCTCCTTTCATGTAAGATCAACCTCACAGTGGATTTGTAAACTTGTTTCAGTGGTTGCAGCTCCTGGGGTACGATGTATGATAAACTCGAAAATTTAGGGATCCAAGAACTTTTCATGGTTTGGAAATGCATTAATGTCCCTCAAAAAAACACATAACATGAAAATACTTATGACATGGCTGAGACGCTATGTAAGAATTTTGTAATTTTGTACTTTCGTTGGAACTAGCCAAAACCACAGTCAATTCATCGGATGTGTGGGCCATTTTGGGGCTGGAGGTGCGAGATGGTGCGAGACGGAACATTTAGATTGATTTATTTTCGTAATAAAGTACATTGTTAGAATTCCTTAACGTCATAGAGTCATTAACATGATTATCTGTTATCCATTATAATATAAAAAATGAACGGTTATCTTCTGATATTGCAAATTAAACACAGTGCTAAACTCACTAACTGGCTACATTCCGCTACACAACACGCTGATTGGTAGTTTGGGTATGCACCACTGCAGAGGCAAGCTCCTCGGTGAGGAGTTTGACTTTCCAACAGCAGAATCACAAACACCTTTGACTTTCCGAGGTGCTACAAAAAACGTCTATTATCTTCTTCATGAAGTCGGGATTCTGAATAGCAAAGTTCAACGTGTCCCTAGCGAACGAAAATGTGACAAGCAAGAACAATGAGTCTTCAAACACACACTGCTCGGCTGTGACTGAGCTGGGCAACAGCACTGAATATATTCGAGCATGCGCACAGTGATTCAAGGTCGTGCTCCACTGAGTTACATCCCCTTGCTCCTACTGGTTTATGAGAAAAAATATAGGTGGGTATGCTACTTGTTGGTCAGACCTATAATTTTTGTGGTTTTTCTAATATTGTATAACTAACCAAATTCTGAAATATTTCGAACTGGTTTCTCTACTGCTTTCAGTAGCTTATGTGCTGCATACTAACAATATTTATTATTCTTGTGACCAGATATCTAGTAATATTTTAAAAATCAATTACATAGATTAAATAAAATCTTTATTTTAAAGGGGGAGGGGCATTAGATGTTGTTATACATCCTCTGCTGTCGTGTCATATGAAAGTAACAATTCTCCTAGATACATGCAATATAAGAAAATAAATAATCAGCAACTTGCATACGAAAACCTAAATCACCTGCATGACATAAATGAGCAAATTTCAAGCTTTGAATGCCTTATGGGCCAGTCAATATATGCTCAAATTTGGCCAAACTCTCTAAAAATTGCAGTAGTAATGGAACATACCAATAGTCTGGAAATTTTATGTACTATAACATCCTAAATTAACCAGAAACAAATATCTGAAACATATTACTCTTTGCATCCGATTCAGGTAACGTTCTTAACCCCTTAACCGCGGGGCGTCACTTTCGTGACGCTCGGCTACAATGGATCATACCGCAGGGTGTCACTTTTGTGATTCTGTGTTATTTTGAATTATCCCGGGCTCTCAAGTGGTGGCTTGTATCATCTATCAGTACTGCCAATGTCCAACACTAGTCAGCACTCCAAATCTCATCTGTACTCCCATCCATTGTTGACATTTTAGCTATTTTACCCCCTTCGTGACTCCCCTCCCTACCTGCCCTCCATTACCCTCTCCTCTCACCTCCCACGCCGCGCTGCGCTACGGAAATTTCCCCCTTCTTTTTCCACAGATTTCATCCATTGAAATAAGCCCTATGCCCTATATTTTTACCAAATAATATATACCAAAAAAAAACAGGTAAGTGATAGTGTTATACTCCAGAAATTGGCTAATTATCACCTGACAACACCTCACGTGCATTCATTCGCTACATTACCACGGTAATTTCCCCTTTGATTTATGCCTTGTAATCGATGTCTGTAATAAAAATATATATCAGAAAGGAAGGGAGAATCCTAATTGACATTTACATTCACCTGGAACAACCTATTTCTTTATTTATTGCCAAGATTTTCTACCGATAAAAAATTAGCCTGTAAGTTAGCAGCAGTAAGCCTAAAGTGCCATTGTCAACCCTTCCCTTCTCAGATAATTTACCCCCTTCGTGAGTCCCCTCCCTACCTGCCCTCCATTACCCTCTCCTCTCACCTCCCACGCCGCGCTGCGCTACGGAAATTTCCCCCTTCTTTTTCCACAGATTTCATCCATTGAAATAAGCCCTATGCCCTATATTTTTACCCAATAATATATACCAAAAAAAAAACAGGTAAGTGATAGTGTTATACTCCAGAAATTGGCTAATTATCACCTGACAAAACCTCACGTGCATTCATTCGCTACATTACCACGGTAATTTCCCTTTGATTTATGCCTTGTAATCGATGTCTGTAATAAAAATATATATCAGAAAGGAAGGGAGATTCCTAATTGACATTTACATTCACCTGGAACTACCTATTTCTTTATTTATTGCCGAGATTTTCTACCTATAAAAAATTAGCCTGTAAGGTAGCAGCAGTCAGCCTAAAGTGTCATTGTCAACCCTTCCCTCCTCAGATAAGCCGCGGCATTTAGTTCCTTGTCCTCCACTGTAGAGACAACATGTCGCACTCGCGCCCCGCCATTCCTGCCGCTTCTGCGCCCATTGCAAAGGGCCCCGTGACCTCTATGCCAAAGAAAAGTGTTGAGGCAAGCAGGAAAGGCCTCAGTGACTCTGCAGTGGCACGGGAACTTGCAGAATTGTCCATGATAATGATGGACAGTGACTTTGACGATTCGAGTGAATCGCATGATGAGCCGGGTGAGGTTATCGCGCCAGAAACAGCGACAACAAGTGCTTCTACCAGTGAATTAGTGTCTAGCTCCAAGGGAAAGGAGCCTTTAGTGCAGGAAGGACAAGAATTTGGGAAGGGAGTGAAAAGGCGGCGTGTTAGCCCCAGAACAATGTCCCCACGTGACCCAGCCCGCCATGAGTCACGAGTGCATTCACCTCCCCGCTCCCCAAGCCCCGCTTTACTCATCTCGTCATCATCATCGGCTGAGTTATCTCCGGAGTCTTCATCGTCGGAGTCACCACCAGCATCAACAGTGAAGGCAGGCCGTAGAGGTAGAGGTAGATCTAAGAGAGTGAAAAGTAGTGTAGCTAGTAGGGTAAGGGCTGCTAGTGCTGTACGGCAACCTAGGGTCAGTGAGAGTGACCTTGACAGAGATAAGCCTCCCTCTCAGCTAACCTCCACCACCACCACCACCACCACCACCAGCCCTCCACCGCCACGCCAGGGAATCCTGGACGCCTTTGCGTGGACGGAAGGGTCAGATTTTGTCCCCGAAAACCTGGTTTTCGATGAGAGCTTGTCAGGAGTTCAGCCTGCCTTCACTATGGACGAAAATGCTGAGTGTGTCGACTACCTTTTGGCCTTCCTAGATGACGAAGTCATGCAGCACATATGTGATGAGACCAACAGGTACAAATCACAACGTGCTGCTAGTGGTACAGGTGCAGCCAAGATGCAACAGTGGACCATGCTGGGAGTGCAGGAGCTGTATGTGTTCTTTTCCCTCATGCTTCTTATGCCACACTCAAAGAAGCATGAGTTGGAAGAATACTGGTCCATGGACCCCTTACTACCCTCACCGACCTTCAATAAGTACATGGCCAGAGATCGCTTCCGGAACATCATGGGAAACCTGCACTTTACCGATAATGATGTACCTTCCCAAACCGACCCACTCTGGAAGATCCGGGAGATTCTGAACAGAATGAAGGATAAGTTCATGTCATTCTTCCACCCATTTCAGAAGGTTGTCATTGATGAATCCTTGGTTTTGTTCAGAGGACGTCTTCGGTTTGTTCAGTACATTCCAAGCAAACGCCATCGCTTTGGAATTAAGTTCTTTGTACTGTGCGACTGTAAGACGGGGTACATCCTTGACTTCGTCATATATTCAGCCAGAACTGTCGATCTCGATAAAACTCACCCCCTTGGCTTCTCAGGCTGTGTAGTGAAAGTGCTCCTAGAAAAATATTTTGGTGGGAATCATGTGCTGTATACAGACAACTACTATACAGCACCGAAACTTGCCAAATACCTTTCTGAGCACGGCATTGGCTCCTGCGGCACTGTGGAAAGTAATCGTGCCAACTTCCCCAAATTCCCAGAGGTGGGAAACTTGCAGCGAGAAGACGTGCACCTACGCAAGTGTGAGAAGATGCTGGCAATACGGTGGCATGACAAGAGAGTCGTGCACATGCTCACCACCGTACATAAGGGGGAGATGAGAGACAGTGGGAAGGTCGACCGTAGGACAGGCGAACCTGTGATGAAACCTGATCCTGTGTTGGACTATAATATCAACATGCAGCTGGTGGACAAGTCCGACATGATGATTGGTGAGATCGACTGCCTCAGGAAGAATACTAGGTGGTACAGGAAAGTTTTTCTGCATCTCATAGATATGACGATGCTGAACGCCTTCATCCTGTACAAGATGAAGGTAAAGCCACCCAAGTCCTTCTCCCTGAGGTTGTTCGCCAGGACTTGTGTCCAGCAGCTGCTGGAAAGATATGGTAGGGTGCAATCAGCAACTCCAAGGCGCCATCCAGTTACACTTCCCGACCGACTTGAGCAGAGGGCGTATATGGATCGGCACAGACTTGAGCTAATGCCTGCCACAGGGAAAAGGAAGGCTGCGATTCGCAGGTGTCAGGTATGTGCGCATACCACACGCCGCACACCTGAGCATAAACGCACCTCTTGGCAGTGCGCTGAATGCCAGGTTCCCCTCTGTGTAACCTGCTTCTTCGATTATCACAGCCAGAAGCAGTTCTAACAGTGCAAGTGTGGAAGCAGAATTATTTGGAAATAATGTGTAAATAATGTGTAAATAGCAGGTGAAAGCAATGGATGTTCAGTTCATATGATTGAACAGTGTATTATAGTTTTATCTTACTGAAAGTGACAGTGAATAACACAGTATAAGTAAAATAGAAGAGTAAATATTGAAAATAGAATAGAAAATGTAAATAGTAATGTAAGTAATTAGTAATATAAGAATATGAGTACAAATAATTTATGTTATAACAGTGAGAGTGAATCCGTGGCTCTCTACGTATTTGCTGACTGAAAAATTGAATGACTTCAGTGACAATAAACTAATACGACTGAAGGAAACTTATGGAGAAAGACTCCAGATATATATAAGTGTGATATAGTAATAGAAATATAAAGTGTGAGGGGTTTTATGAATAATAAATGACAGAGTGCCTAGAGCGAACTAGCGCAAGTGCGGCGATCAGACGCGCTCGTAATTTCCATTGCTTTCACAGTGTTTTTTTTTTTTTAGTATGGATCCCAAACTACTTGAAAATGGTAGAATAGTGTTTATGGTGTTTGTATCTGGCTGTGGTAATCATATTACGGGTTGTCGGGAAGTGTAAAGTGGAGACTTCGTTATCCTACTTCAGAGGTCTCCACAAGTCCTACGGTAACCGAAGAAGGCTCAACAATCATTCCAAGAGAAAGCTAAAGGTATGTGCAATAAGCATATGTCATTTTATTATTCTAGGACTAATAACTGATTTTTGGCAAACATTTTTTGAGAGTCTGTCGGAGCCCAAAATAACCCCGCGGGACACGCAAGTCATTGGTAAACAAGCCCGCGGTGTAGGGGTTAAAAAAAAAAAAAATGCAACACTATTTCCCCTAAAAATCACATAGGTGGCCATAATAGGTATCTTTTTTCCTCTTATGATATATTTGCCTACTTAAAATTATACATATATATAGATACATTCTTCTGGTAACTTCCATAATTTTTTAAATGAAATTACTTTCAAGCCATGGGGACTTTTTGGATTGTAACTGGTAATGGTACCGTCAGAGAAACAAACATAATAATAATTCTACCTGTAGTATATTGACATGGTCGGTATCATGCATCGTTTCATCCTGTCAGAATGAACAGCTGACCGGATATTTAATTTGCAGGTTTTCCAGGAAATGCTTCCGTACATGGCAGCTGCTGGGCATAACCTCTACACAAAGTCTGTCTATATTTACTTACAATTCATGTAATCACTGTCCACAGAGATTTTCATAGATGGACTCCATGTTGTGAGACGTTCAGGAAGATTTGGGGCAGGGTTGTCAACAGATCTGTATATTGAACAAGTTCTGATGAGAAGCCACAAATTCACAGGAGGCCTCACATGAGGATGTGGCGTGGATGAGACTCAGCCGCTGATTTGGCTGTTATCAAGCCCAGTGTGTGGAAATCAACCATGCCATGCATGAACTCACCTCAGTAACCTTCAGCACAAGTGACCAGCGCAAGGATATATCCATGGCACGTCAAGAAAGGGACATGAGTGACACAATGAAGCTCCTCTCCTTCCTTTCTACCAAGTCCTCTTTCGTACATGACACCAATCTGATCTGCATTGACTCCAGTGTGTGTGCTAACTTTGATATCACTGCAGACACAGCCAAGTGTGTTGGTGAGAAAATCATCAGTAGCATGATACGGAAACATGTCCAGGATCATGTGTTCAAGAACGTGCAGATAGTTACTATGGCCAAGAGGGTCTGTAGTGTGCATTGGTTCCCCCCCTATTGAAACTGACCCACACCACAGCTGCTCTTTCTATGACTTATTATGGTAGGCATCAACAGTGATGAACTGGAGCATGCATTTCAGCATGAACTCTGCACTTGTGACATGTAGAGGTGTATGGTATGTAGGAGGACTACTGGGCCTTGGGAGCAGGCTGTGAAGCCTATGTTCAGAGTTGAGAACACACACACACACACACACACACACACACACACACACACACACACACACACACACACACACACACACACACACACACACACCAGCTCTGTTCCAGAATGGGCAGTTCCTGTTGGAGCCCGACAAAGCTTTTCTGGCCAATGTATTGTGGAATCTCATGCGAAATGCAGGTCAAGATCTTCCAAGTTTAGTTAAGTATGTACTTGATGGTGGTGAACTTCTTCACAAATTACCATGGGAAATTTGTCCACATGGCCAGACCTCTATGGTCATGTGTCAAAATTACGTGAGATATGTGAAAAACAAGTATGGACGGGTTGCCAATGCCTTTGATGGGTACACAACTAAGCCAACAACGAAAGACAACACACAATCGAGGCATCAAAAGAGCAAGTCAGACCCAGAAGTACTTTTCACTAATGACGTGATTTGTAAGCTACTCTCCCCAAGGATAAGTTCTTATCCAACAGTGCCTACAAGCAGAAATTAATAATTCTACTATACACACACACACACACACACACACACACACATATATATATATATATATATATATATATATATATATATATATTTATATATATATATATATATATATATATATATATAAATCAGATATAAATCACACACTTGTGTACTTGAAGAAGTGAACCAAAAATGGGAAATGGTGCACAAACATTGTGTTTTATAATCAAAGTAACGTATTGAGTAATGTGTGAAAATATGAGGAAAAGTGTAACAAAATAAGAAAAAGTGTAACGTGACAGTAAGTGACTAAAGATTGACTAAAATGTAGCAGTGTCACTCCTGCTAGTTCCCGAGCTTATAAAGTAGCCTTACTCTGCCTCTTCCAACTCACTAGCCACAAGTCTCTCTTAGATATAATCTCCAACCATTCACAAACAAAGAAGGCACCCGCTACAAATGGGAGGTTTACGTAACTCACACACAACCATTAGCGAGCCACCAAGCAAACGTTGTTAGATGTCTATTCGCAAATACTCTCATTTTGTTCCTCCCACACTATAAGTCACATTAACTATGGTCAAGGACGAAATGATTTTCTGCATAATTTCTGGGAAAAAACAACCTGCGTTATCTGCCCAGAAGGCAAAAGTTTACCATTAAGTAAACACAGGGAGGTCTAAGGTTATACCCTTTACAGGCAGCAAAACTGATTAAAGATTTACTGATCTTGTCAGCTCGCCTCTCTCTTCTTACATTATCATCTCATTTTCTATTTCATCCATTTGCTACTAGGGTAACTACGCCAGTGACACCTCTCTTCCTAAGAGGAGAAATTTCCCCTAAGGGAAATATCTGGTTACTGTACAATTTTAAGTTCTGGACAGGTAATCTGCTAAAACATTAGAAACACCATTTACACGTCTCACCATCAAAGGAGTAAAAATAGGGCCCACCGGGTCAATCTAAAATTTTTGCCCTTAAATCGAGACAAAATTTCAGAGGGTCGTGATCAGTGTACACTACGACATCATCTGACCCTGGACCAACATACACAGCGAAGTGTTGAAGGGCAAGTATGAATGCAAAGAGTTCTTTCTCAATAGTTGAATAATTTCTCTGGGTCTTATTGAATTTTTTGCTAAAATAGCACACAGGCATCTCAAAACCTTGTTCATTATCCTGATGCAAAACTGCACTGGCCTCTAGGCCACTGGCATCAACAGCTAATTTAAAGGGTTTGTCAAAATTGGGAGTTTGAAGCACTGGGTGACTTGATAGGATGGCTCTGACTTTAGAATAGGCTTCCTCACATTCTGGCTTCTACTCATACTTGACTCCTTTTCTTAACAAATCAGTAAGGGGAGCTACAAGATCAAAGAAGTTCAGGACAAAACGTTTGTAGTACCCTACCAAACCAAATAATTATTGCAACTCTCTCTTATTTTGGGGTTGGAGGGAATTGACTATGGCCTGAACTTTAACATCAGGTGAACTTATTTGACCTAATCCGACCACATAACCTAGGTACTGCACTCAACCCCTTACAAAGCACTAAATTAACAGAGGACAGTCTCTGCATCAAGGTATCTAGTTGACTCAAGTGTTGTTCCCGGGTTTCACTAAAAATAACTACATCATCAATGTAAGTCTTACAACCATCAACATCCTTGGTGAGATCATTCATTGGCCTTTGGAAGGTGGCAGGTGCATTCTTCATACCATAGGGCATGACCTTACATTTATAAGTATTGCCACCGACCACAAAACAGGAAATTTCTTGGGACCTTTCTGTGAGTGGGACACGCCAATATCCCTTCATCAAATCTAATTTTGTATTATACTTAGCACTACCTATCGCATCCACACAATCATCTACTCTAGGAAGTGGGTAGGTGTCAGTCTTGGTAAGGAAGTTGACTTTACAATAATCAATTCAAAAGCGATGTGACCCATCGGGTTTTGGAACCACTGTGACCGGGGAGCACCACTCACTTTGACAGGACTCAATTAACCCCTGCTGCAACATGTAGTTCAGTTCCTCTTGAATGATGGTCTGCTTCTGAGGACTGGCCCGGTAGGGGGACTGCTTTACATGGCTGGCATCTCCAACATCCACGTCATGCTGTGCCACTTCCGTCCTGAGGTGTCCCAAAAGACATTAGGGAACTTCCTTAGAAGGGCAACAAGCTCAGCACAACGCTCTGCAGTCAAATGGGGGAGTTTATCAGTTAATGTACTCCAACCATCCTGGTTTTCTCTGCAACTGGTCATCTGATCCAAAGTCAAAGGGCAGCCCTTGTCCTCCGTCAATTTGACAGCCGACACCATGCATGCAGCACTAGGGGGGTCCACGTCTCGCCTGTGGTGCTCCTTTAACATATTTACATGGCACAGTCTTCATTCCTTCCTCTGGTCTGGGGTTGAGATGACATAACTGACTTCACCTTCCCTCTACTCTACTACATAAGGGCCTGCAAAACTTGCTTGCAGAGGCTGACCATGAATGGGAAACAAGACAAGAATCTGATTGCCTGGGTGAAACATTCTGTTCCTAACTTTCTTAGAGGGGTCATATCACTTCTTCATCTCCTGAGATGACTCCAAGTGTGCCCTGGCTACGTCCATACTATAGGCCAGTCTTTCTTTTAATTTTGACACATGCTTCAGCAAATTAATTTGGACATCATCCTTGACCCATTGTTCTTTCAGGAGTATAAGAGTACCTCTTACTTTATGACCAAAGATTATCTGAAATGGGGAGTAGCCCAAGGACTCACTCCGTGCATCTCTGGTTGCAAAAAGTAGGAAAGCCAAACACTTGTCGCATTCCTTTTCATCACTACACAATTCTCTGAACATACTCTTCAAAGTTTGGTGATTCCTCTCTAATGCACCCTGACTCTGAGGATGATATACTAAGGAAGTGATCTGGGAGATTCCAAACTCCTTAAGGGTTTGTCAGAACAGTTTGGAATAAAAATTACTGTCTTGATCTGACTGAACTTCCTTAGGGAGACCAAAACTGGTAAAGAAGGTCAGCATCTCTTTTACAACCAATTTAACTGAAATATTTCTCAAGGGAATGGCTTCGGGATATCTAGTGGCCATGTCTAACATTGTAAGGGTGTACTGGTGGCCTGAGGAGGTTATAGGTGAAGGGACAACAATATCCGCAAGGCTCCTAGTGAACGGGGCCCCAAACACAGGTAGAGGAATGAAAGGAGCTGCAGGGATAGGCTTATTCCTCTTACCGACTAGCTGACAGGTATGACAAGACATACAGAACCAAGAGATATCCCAACGGATTCCAGGCAAGTAAAAATGCTGCCAGATGTGGGAGAGTCTTCTTCACCCCTAAGTGACCTGCTAAAACAGTCATGAGCAATGGACATAATTTTTTTCCTATAGGATCCGGGAACCACCACCTGATTTACAGTCTCCCACTCGTTACCATGAGCAACACTAGGAAGTGTCCATCTTCGCATTAACTCGTTGTTTGGCCTTAAATAATAACACTGTCAGTTCAGGCTCACATTCATCTTCCCTAACTGCTGAGTCAATTAAAGTGGCAATCTCTGGATCAGATCTTTGCTTATTAGCTACCTTTGCACTTACATCATTCTGTGAAGAATCATCAACCTCTGAGTCATTTAACTGGGCGAAAAAGGTATCACCATGCCCGGTATCATCATCAGCATTGCCAGTGCCATTACTGTCAACATTCTCATGGCTGGCTTTCACTGTCATAGCACTAATTGCAGCACATGCGGGAAACAATTTAGGACATACAACTTCCAACTCTTTAGTCCTATCGTCACTCAGGGCAGTTTTGGACACGCAGGGAACAGAATTCACTTGTCCTCCCGCCAAGTCATTACCCAAAAGGAAAGTGACCGTTTGCACAGGTGGCTGGTCAACAACACCCACACGCACTGAACCAGTAACTAACTCTGACTGGAGCTTCAGCTGAACTAGGGGAACAGATACAAACTCAGCTACACCCTGCAACAAGACACATTCATTAGGGTCAGCTACATCAACAATCCCTTTCAACATTAGTGACTGTGAAGCTCTTGTGCCTCTAAGTATAGTGACTTCCTTACCACCTTTTCCGTCAACTGAAACGAACCCCTTAGATATGAAGTTAGCAAATATATGATCTGGGGAAGTGAAGCTTGGACATTGTTGGAAGGACACAAGTCAAGAGTGAGAGCAGTGGAAATGAGTTATTTAAGAGGAGCCTGGGAGTCACGTGGAGAGACAGGCTGACAAATGAAGATATAAAGGAGCGTTGTGGTGTGGATGTGGATGTGATAGGAAGCGTTATGAGAAACACACTGAGGTGGTTTGGCCATGTGGAGAGGATGGAGGGTGAAAGACTGACGAAGAGAGTGTATGTGAGTGAGGTGGAGGGGGGAAGAGGGAGGGAGAGGCCGAGGATGAGATGGAGGGATGGGGTGGAGAGGTATATGAGAGAGGGGGGTGTGAGTTGGGAGCAGGGCAGTGAAATGGCGGGGGACAGGGCGACTTGGAGGCGATTTGTTTGTGGCTACCCCAAACGGGATTGAGGCGTCTGGCAATAGATAGGATCAGTTACTTTGTGTACTGCTTGGAGGAGGACACTCTGATGGAGTTTTACTACCATTCTCACCTGATCTTGACAGCTGCACTGCTCCAGTCTTACTAGTGTCTGACAATGGCTCTACAGGAGTCTGACTGACAGTTCCACTCTGGCCTTATCAACAATATGCCTCTGCTGTGGTTGTGTCTGACTACTGCTAACAATATCTGCGGTTGGCTGATTTCTCTTGGTGTCAAAAGATCCCCAAGAGTTTACCAAAGTAACAGGTTACACATTGGAACTTTTCCCTCGTTTTTTCCAGCACCAGTCCTCCAAGTGCCCTGTTTTCTGGCAATACTGGCAAAATCTGACACATGTTCTTGACCTTCTGGGAACACTGTCGTCACTTACTTTTGTGGAACTAACATGCTTTGGGGTTGCAGTGTTCCCACTAATGTCACTTGAAATTAACTTGCCTTTACCAGAAGAAGGGTTCACAAAACTGGTTGGTTCACTCTCCTACCCTTAACAAATGACTAAGGGTTACGTTCATGCTTATGAATTACACTATAATTATCTGCTATACATACTAACCCCAAAGTGCTGTTTCCACTGCCAGGGATATGGACATGTCAGCCGCTTTTGCCACCGTGCACAGGCTGGCCTTCCTGGTGTATGTGTCTCCTGTGGTGGACCAGGTCATACCAATGACTGTCCAGGACCCCTTAAATGCTATCAGTGTAGGGGTCCTCATGCTGTAAATTCTAAAAACTGTCCTCGCTACTGCCTGGAAAAGGAGATTTTGTCTATTAGAACAACTGAGAAGGTTTCATTTCCTGAAGCTAAGAAGAGAGCCCAGACTAGCTTTTTCCAGCCGGGAGTTACTTATGCTGCTTGTCCTTTCTGGGGTGTCGGTGCAGCGCCCAGTATCTAAAAGGCAGCCTCAACCCATTCCAGTCCCCACTCCTTCAAATAGTGATTTACATATTGATGTCCCCAAGGATAATACTGTTTGTGAGACTGAACCTCGGCCACCATCTAAACTTGCAGATTCTGCCCCCATTTCGGTGGCTGATGCCTTGCACAATTCTGTGGTGGTGGCAGATGTCCACACCGACCGGACTCCTTCTCCTGTCTTACCCAGTGTGATCGAGGCTCCATCTGTACCTAGCAAATACCACCGTTGTTCATCAGAGTCCTCTGAGCCTTGGGACTGACCACCTAAGGTCTCTGTTGTTGATCCTTGTGTCGACCCCTCTTCTTTTCCCTCTGCCCTGCAGGCTGGGGAATCTAGCCAGGTGACAGCTGAAGCTGATGGTTCACATATGGTTCAGTCCCCACGTGATGAAGTTGTTGGACAAATTGTTGGCACTTCAGATCTAAAGCATAAGATGCCATCCTCAAATTATTCAAGTCCTATGGACTCTACTTCCACGTCTGGGACTTCTGGTGGGGGCACTGCCTGTCCCACACCTCCAAACGCACCCCTCAAGCCACCTTCCAAACAAACTGGTATGCCCACTCCAAGAAGGAGTGTGGTAAAACTTCCTTCCTCGTCCTCTCGTTTGCCCACAGATGTTCGACAGAGGGTGTGGGTTTCTGGTGCTGGACAGGCCCCTGCAAAAGGCCTTCATAAGCATCAATCCAAACCAGCTCGCTTGTCAGGTGTACAGTTCCACACTTAATCATCATTCCTCGATTATGGGTTCTATCATCCAGTGGAACTGTCGGGGTTTACGCGCTAACTATGAGGAACTTTGTCATCTAGTTTCTCAATTTACTCCTCTGTGCATGTGCATCCAGGAGACCATGGTAGGTGATGCTGTTCCCTCTGGTCCTTCTGGCTACAATGCCTTTTATTCTGATCCTGTACCGGGTCAAGGTCGTCATGGAGGTGCTGCTATCTTCCTTTGCCAGGATATTTCGTACAGTCACAGGGACATCTCTACTCCCCCGCAGGCTGTCGCTGTCCGGGTGTTTTTACGTCAGCAGTATACAGTTTGCAGTCTTTACCTACCTCCCAGTGCTATTGTTGAAAGGGCGGATCTGGAACGCCTTATTCGAGGCCTTCATTCTCCCTTTTTGCTATTGGGAGATATGAATAACCACAATCCACTATCGAGAAACAGTGAGGCCAACCCTGGGAGTGTGATGCTGACCTCTTTAGTGGAAGATGAGAGGTTGAGCATTTTCAATGCTGATAAAATGACTTATTTCCATAGCCAGACTGGAACTTTTACTGCCATTGATTTGTCTTTATGCTCAGCTGATGCAGTTTTAGATTTTACCTGGGATGTGTTGCCAGACCTGTATGGCAGTGACCATCTTCCCTTACTTTTAACTGCTAGTGCAGGTGGACCTCAGCCACGTCTTCCTCGCTGGCTTCTGGATAAAGCTGACTGGCCACGTTTCAGGGAAATAAGTTCCACTTCCCTTTCTGTCAATGAGTTTGGCTGTCTTACTGAGGCAGTGTCAAATTTCAATGACTTGTTGCACTCAGCAGCCCTTTTAACTATTCCAAGAACAAAGGGTCAGTTTCCTAAACATCCGGTTGCTTGGTGGAACTCTGAGTGCAGTTCTGCAGTGAGAGCCAAACGAGTCACCTTCTCTCGACTTCGTCGTCACCATGGGGATCCCCAGTATTTGGTGGCGTATCAGAGGGCACGAGCTCATATGAGGCAGGTTTTAAAGGAAGCCAGGTGTTCATCCTGGAAGGGTTATGTTTCCTCCATCAATTCGAGGACTTCCATCACCCAGGTGTGGAACCGGGTAAGAAAAATTTCAGGGAAATTTACTGCTCCCTCGCCTCCCATTTTATCTGCAGCAGGTGGAACTGTGGCTGATCCTTTTGCTGCTGCCCAGTTCCTTGCTGATCATTTTGCCAGTGTGTCACAGAAGGATGTGGATACGCCTTCGGCTTGCCACCGTCGGTGCCTAGAGTCTCGTGATCTCAGTTTTGCCTCTGCTGGAGGAGTGCCATACAATGTTCCATTGTCAATTTCTGAACTCCAGGCAGCTCTGTCACAGTACCATGACTCTTCTCCTGGTTATGATGATATTCCATATGCCTTTTTAAGTCACCTTTCTGATGAGTCCCTTTTGTTTTTGCTTTCTCTGTTTAATAAGATCTGATGTTAGAGGGAGTTTCCGGCTAGTTCGGGTGTTGCTGTGGTTATCCCCATCCCCAAACCAGATAAGGACCACCTACAGGCAACGAATTATCAGCCTATTTCTCTAACGTCATGTATATGTAAAGTTCTAGAAAAGATGGTTAATGTTAGGCTTGTGTGGTTTTTGGAGAAAGGTGACTTCTTATCCCCTGCCCAGTTTGGTTTTCGAAAAATGTGATCTACCTCTGATGCACTGCTGTCCTTGGAATCTTCTGTCTGTGTGGCTTTCTCCACTAACCAACACCAGGTCACGGTCTTCTTCGACCTGGAGAAGGGACATGACACTGCCTGGCGTCATGGTATTTTACTCTCTCTTCATAAGTTTGGTCTTCGTGGGCGCTTACCTATTTTTATTCAACAGTTTTTATCTAACCGAATTTTAAGGGCACGAGTGGGAGGAGTGCTTTCTAATGCCCAAGCACTAGAAGATGCAGTACGACAGGGAAGTATTCTTAGTGTTACTCTGTTTGGTGTAGCCATTAACAGTGTCATCAGTGTACTTCTTGACGGGGTACGAGGATCACTATAAGTTGATGACCTCTCGATTTTCTTCACTGCGTCTAGAATGTCTCTGATAGAGAGGAAGTTGCAACTAGCTCTCAATCGAATTTCTGACTGGGCAGAAAATCGCGGTTTCCATTTTTCTTCAACAAAGACAGTGGCTATGCATTTTTGTTGTCTTCGAGGGATTCACCCAGACCCTGACTTGTATCTCTATGGTAGGAGAATATCCTGTGTGGAAGAGACATGGTTTCTGGGTCTTCAGTTTGATAGATGACTAACCTGGGTTCCTCATATTCATTCTGTTAAGGCGGCTTGTCTCAAAGCTTTGAGTCTTTTGAGGGTTTTAGCTCATAGCTCATACCTCTTGGGATGCTGACCGTCAGACCCTCCTCCACTTGCATAGGTGTCTTATTCTTCATAAACATGGATACGGGTGTGAGGTCTACTCCTCTGCAATAGTTGTCCATCTCCAGCTGTTAAATTCTATGCATCATGCTGGTGTAAGTTTTGCAACCAGAGCATTCAGATCATCCCCGATTCCAAGTTTGTTGGTGGATGCTGGTGTGCTCCCCTTGGATTTGCGACACTAGTTGCTAATGATGAGGTGTTGGTATCGTCTTCACTGCATTCCAGACTCTATTTCTTGTGCCATCGTCTCCCAGGATTCCCGATCTTCTGTTTTTGACGCCCATCCTAATTTCCCAAAGCCATTTGGTTACAGGGTTTGGTCTGTTATGTTAGCCCTCTCTGTTCTGAGACTGGCAATTTGTCCACATTGGATCATTTCCCTCTCAGGTATCCCTCTCCCTCTTTTTAGAACATGCCTCCACTCATGAGGGTTCTGTCCCTGTCTATACTGAAGGGTCTAAGACTGATACTGGAGTAGAATTTGGTGTTGTCTTCCCTTCCTTTAGTAGAGGCAGTAGCCTTCCTGGCATTACTTCAGTATATACAGTGGAACTGACTGGAATTTTATATGCTCTTAAAATCATTCTTACTCTCCTCCAATCCGTTTTTGTGATTTTTAGTGAGTCGTGTAGTGCTTTCTCTGCACTGGAGTCTTTTAACCCGTGGCGTCCCATCGATGTTCTTTAACGTCCACACGTTTTGTCACTGCCAATCCCGTCGACGTACATAAACGCGAAAATATGGCAAGGTCCCTAATTTGCACAATTTTCAATTTTCGCGAGTCATTTTTGGTACGTATACACGTGACACCTTCCTCTACAAGATGCCAGGCAGGGACAATGCCTTACTCAGCATGACCTCCTCCCCCCCCTGCATGCCATTGTCTCAGCAATTCACCTGTTATCAGTGACCTGGCCAGTATAGCCATGTCATGCCACGGTATGAAATTCAGGGCCAGAGTGATTCCCCAATCAATGACAATGTGGAGGACAAACTTCACATAGCATTAGAGGAAGAAACAGTTAGAAATGATGATCAGGTAATGTGGCAAAAAAAGGTCAGGTATTAGTGAGTGAAACAATGCTTATAATGCCTATATTACTGCTTGAAAACCAATATACTCTCATACTACATATAAATTCGTACCAAGTAAATAAATAAATACCGTTTATGAGTGGTGTGAAATAGTTATCCTCCCATAGAACTCGTTTTCTTTGGTGCCAGCCTGATAGAAAACCCAGTCAGGTAAGGAGGAACTCGTACCTGTAACGAGTATTTCAAACCTCAGGTGAGCGATTTTGCTATGAACTTTCGATGTTTCTCACCAAAAGCGAAGGTTTGAGCCCAAAAAAAAAAAAAAAAAAAATCCTAAAATGGTCGGGGTTGGGGGGAGTCAGTGGTGGAAAAGTGGCCGGGATGGGGCGGGTTAATGCATCCCATCCATTGATTTTATCAATTTTAGAGTGGCTTTTTCTTCTTGGCCATCGTGGGCGCTGTGTAGACTCCTGTTGGGTTCCTGCTCACGTTGGTGTGGTGGGCAATGAGAGGGCAGATGCTTTGGCTAAAGCTGCGTCTTCTCAACAGCCCCAACCAACTACCCACTTCCTGTTTCTGATGTAACACCTTACTTCCGGTACGCAATTCTTACATATTGGCAGAGACACTGGGATGTTGTTTCTCACAATAAACTAAAAGAAATCTTTCAGAGAGTGGTTGTGCCAAGGGTTCTTCCCTCTATGTCTCAGTGATTAGAGGTGGCTCTTGCTAGGCTTCGCATTGGGCATTCTCGGCTTATGCACGGATTCCTCATGTGTGGTGCGACTCAACCGTACTGTGATAACTGCCTTGTTCTCCTAACTGTCTGTCATTTCCTTGTCGAGTGTCCAAGTCTGGGGAACCTGCATCAGAGATAGGCATAAGGGGGTAGATGGTGCCTACTGATTGTCCTCGATGCTCGGTGAAGCCTCTAGCGATTTTACTGATGTTTTTAGTTTTCTTCAGGAGGCGGGCCTCCTTCCACTTTTATAAATAATTGATATTTTATAAACTGTTCTTTTATTATTTTCAGTGTTTTATTCCTACTAACAGATATTAACTTTATTTTGAATATGCATCTTTTATTTTGCTGTGTCTTTTACTTTGTCGTCCAGCGGCATATGACCCTGGCAGTTGCGCCACCAGATTTTAAGTATTTTCAATCAATCAATCAATCTGGTACAACAACAACCTCAGCTAGGCTATCAAAGTCTTTCTCTACTAGGTGTGCAGCAACATCTCTGTCTATGTTACCAATGAAATTCTCCAAGATCATTAATTCTCTCAGTTTTGAGAAATCATCAACATTCTTAGGATGTAACAATTGATCAAATAACTCTGTGAGTACTCTAGCATAATCCACATGAGTCTGATCTTTCAGTTTAATGGCAGATCTATATTTACGCCTGTATGCCTCTGGCACAGGTTCATACACTTTGAGAATGGATTCTTTTAAACAATCATAGCACTTTGATCAACTGATAAAGAAATATAAGCCTTTCCTTTCAAAACACTCTGCAGCAGTACTGTCCAAGAGTTTTGGCCACGAGAGACGACCTACCACCTTTTCAAACATATGGAAGTACTTAGTGACATCTTGTCCATTAAAGGGAGATGCTAGCTTAATATTCCTACCAGCATCAAAACTTCCTTGGAAGATGAACTACGACTAGAGTGAACTATCAGAGTGCTTCAGTCTGATTTCATGATCCATTTTCTATTGTCTCATTTGAGCTTGTAATTCAAGTTCTTTCATTTTAGCGTTCAATTCTTGTTTTCTCATTTTTGCTTGCACTTCTAGTTCCCTCAGTTTAATTATGGCTAACTCAAGTTGCACTTTGTCACCAGTATCATAAGCAGAAAAATCACTGGGGCCAGGTACCTCTGATGCCAAAGGCTCAGAGTCCACACCTTGTGCAGTATCAGATGGCTCAGAACTAACTATGGAGGACTCACTTTGCTCAAACATGTTGTGCAATATGCAATCAAGTAACTTAGTGATTGAGGCAGAAACTCTCAAATCCAAGGCCTGGGCAAGCAATTTAAGCTCTTGTTTTGTGAGTGTTTTCACTCTGGTTGGGGAAGGTTTAGAATCCAAAAATGTTTTCACATCATTATCACTCATTAGGGCCATGATTACTGATCATAGTTAAGTAGGTAAGAGTAAGCACCGTGTATATGGCCAAGGATGCCAATATTATGTCACAGAGTTATCCTGGCGAGGTCGCCAAATTGTTTTGGAGGTATATATAATATGATGCACACTTAACCTTTAATTACTCACCAAAGGGGATAAGGTAAAGCCCACAATAAAACTAACTTAACTTTACACTATAACATACACACACCAAAGAAGAAACCAGGATTCGTTTTACAAAGGAGAATTCATATAGGCCTCAGAATACGAATATAAAATGAGTTATTTCTTACCTAACCAGATTACAATCAGTGGAAGCTACGTACTCACAGAACTCAAGAAACTAGGAGAACTTGTTGATGATATAATCCAAATATAAACCACAAACTAGTGTTATCAGAGAATGGAACCAAAAATGGGATATGGTGCACAAACTGTGTGTTTTGTAATCAGAGTAACGTATTGAGTAATGTGTGAAAATATGAGGAAAAGTGTAACAAAATGTGACAAAAGTGTAACGTGACAGTGACTAAAGAGTGACTAAAAAGTAGTAATGTTGCTCCTGCTAGTACCCAAGCTTATAAAGTAGCCTTACTCTGCCTCTTCCAGCTAAATAGCCACTAGGCTGTCTTAAATATAATCTCCAGCCATTCACAAACAATGGAGGCACCTGCTACAAATGGGAGCCTGACATAACTCACACATAATCATTAGTGAACTGCCAAGGAAACGTTGTTAGATATCTTTTCGCAAATACTCTCATTTTGCTCCTCCCACACTGTAAGTCACACCAACTATGGTCAAGGACAAAAGAGTTTTCTGCATAATTTATGGGAAAAACAACCTGCGTTATCTGCCCAAAGGCAAAAGTTGACCACTAAGTAAACACAGGGAGGTCTAGGTTTATACCCTTTACTGGCAGCAAAACTGATTAAAGGTTTACTGATCTTGACGGCTGCCTCTCACTCCTTACATTATCATCTCAAATTCTATATCATCCATTTGCTACTAAGGTAAGTACGCCACTGACAATATATATGTATGAGTGTTGTAGGTCTTGATACTGGTCTTGGTCTCGATACCGTACCTTCAAAAGTTCTAAAAATTAAAAACTCACAAAAGCCATAACATCGGTGTTCAGGGCCTTAGAGAGCTATGACCATGCCCTGGGGTGCCTGGAAAATGTTTGACACGGGCCAGAAAAAGAGACAAATTGCCACAGTCCTGGTGTGGGACCTGGTCCCTCCATATTCTTGAGTTTTGGCCCCAGGAGTTATCCCCATTGTCCTCTTCTCTGTTTCATTGAACTCACGTGCGATAATCAACTTAACTTTGTTCAAAAGGTGTTGAGTATCACATCGATACTTAATCTTGTAACTGGGTGACTGGGGTACTAGTGCACTCACTCGAGGGGCCCGTGAAAACTGAGCAGCAGTGCAGTACCTGCAGGCTGCAGCCACTTTTTATTCACTCAGCAGACACATAAATTCCTGGTTTTGGTCTCAGAGATTCTGGTCTCGGTCTTGGTTTCGGAGGGTCTGGTCTTGGTCTTGGTCTCGAGGTGCCTGGTCTTGACTACAGCACTGATCTATATATATTTATATGTGTGTGTGTGTGTGTGTGTGTGTGTGACTTTGACAAGACTATATTGAGTGCAATACATATCTAAATCACGTCCATGCTGGACTTGGAGTCCCTTTTTTGCATGGAAGTGACTTTAATAACTATAGTACTTTCGGCACAGTAGCAGAATGAGATGGATGGATGGATGGATAGAATAAAGTGTAGAAGCTACTACTTCCCTATATGTTGCAGAATTTTTTTGGGGGGTAAGGGGGCATGGAAGAGTAATGATGGTAGGAAGGGGAGTTTTTCCTGTTGGGAGGTGCATTATTGTTGAAGAGCAGAAACGGAAATAAAGTATCACAGTAGTTACAAGTACTTGGGGTCACCCAAACTGCTTAATTTTCAACGGTTCCATACAAACTTATTATTATGTAATGGAAAATCCTTCCCATAATTGTAAATTTTTGTACTTACAGTTTTTAATTTTTCTGTCTTGCATTAGCTGTCTCGACTTACGTAATATTAAACGATAGAATATAACAGTCTTAAAACCTCAATAATTTTTTAATTTGTTATACACTTAAAAAAATAAATAAATAAATAAAAGTTGCTCTTGTCGGGAAGTACAGCGCCTGTGTCAATATTTACTCTCCCGAGAAATGTAGGGGAGTAAATATACCCTTCTAGAGGAGTATTTTTTTTTACCACAGTTCAAGAGTACATTAACTCTCTTCAAAAGAACAAATGACCTGGCACTCTATTCTCCTGTAAGTATAAATTTACTCTTAAGAGGGTATATTGGCATTTCAAAAAGAGTAATAAATACTCTAGCAAGGTGTATCATTACTCTTTGCAATGAGTAATCAATCAGCCTTAAAGTAAGCTGGATATTGTGGTGAAGATCCATCCATAATAGTTGCCCTATGTGAAAAAGAGAAAAATACACAGATTTTACATGTTTATATATTCATGTCCTTTCATATGTCAAAATTCATACAGTAGTACAAAAACATATCCATTGTAAAATTTATTTCGTTCAAAATATGCAGTATTCTGAATTCACAAATGCAGATATCTGTCTAAACACTAATAAATTCATTTAAATATGAAAAGTAATCATTAAAATACAAAAATATCAGTAGCAAATTTACTCTTCCAAAAATTTGTGGTGTTCTGAATTCATAAATGCAAACATGTCTAACTGCATATGAAAATCTTATTTATTTACATGACTAGGCTATATAAACAGTTTCATATTCAGTTTAAATCTAGCTTCCTCCTTACATAAATATGTAGTGTTCAGAATTCGTAAATGCAAATAATTGCCTCTATAAACACACATTAATCCTGAGAGATCCAACTGAGCATCAGCTTCTCAAAATGCAACAGCTATGATGGTAGAACGGGTATGAACAATTCTCGTTCTTTTCATGAAGAATTCAGTTAAGTTGATGAACTAATACAATAACACATAAACATTTTATACACAGTTGAACCTGAAAGACTTCGTGGTGCAGTTATTTTTCTTTTACCTTGATAAATGCCAAATATATTTTATTTGAAATAATCTCAATGCAATGTTTCACACACACATTTGAGATGTAATAACAGATGCATGTTAAAACATTAAAATCCAATGCATTATGGGGCACATATTTGGCACATTTCATTTTTCATTCATTGCCAGACGCCATGTATCCCAGACAGGGTGGCCAAGGGCTTAGAGTTAATTGTTTTACAGGGAGGGGCACTAATCCTCCACCAACCCCACTTGACGTAGGGATGCCAACAGCATCTGATGTTCCCAGGCGATCACCCGTCCAAGTACTAACCAGACCCAACGTTGCTTATGATTACAACTTATCAACTTGTACAGCAATTGTAACGCTACTTGCATCTATTTATGAAACTGTACATTTCCTTGCCTGCATTAAGAGAAACTACAGTAGCTAATCATGTTTAATGCAAATACCAATATTACACAAGCGTTCACAGTTAGCAGATATTTTTTTTCAATACTGATTTAATAAATATCCATTAGACTGCATACAATGCCTTGGAAGAACTAACACAGAGGATTTTATGCTATTCACCTTGGTTTACACTTTCCAACCATGACACTTTAAGAATAAAATGACTTCTTTGTTCTACCAGGCAAGCATGAAAGTCAATAAAATACTGATGATTTACATATTATATAAACATAATTTAATGCACTAATACAGTATTGACAAAACACCAGTATAAATCATAGTAAGTTACCAGTCAATAATTACTTTAAAAACATTGTGTGAAAGCAATAAAAATTAGTAATTATAGCTACTGTAACTATATTTTCAGAAAAAAAAAAATGTGACAAAATTTCCACACAAGTTTTACAAGTTGGCAGGCAATCACCATTTATTCCACTGTGGACACATAAAAAATTCATTGTCAGGTGACAATGATTTGCTTATTCAACAATGAATACTGAATAATGAACATACTTTAAAACATATTTTTATCTCGTTATGCATATCAATAAATGCTAAAATTCAGGTGTTATTATCAATGAGTATATCCATTAATCCAATGAATTGTGAAGTACCATTGAAAAGTCAGTCAGACAACAGTGACACTTTCACACAGTGACCTTTGCAGGCAAAGTATAAAACCTATTAATAGAAGTGACCTTGTCCTGGATGTTCATGATGACCTTTTGAAAAAAGGTCATGAAGGCCACAAACTGCTTTGAAAACATAAAAGCAAGCAAACAAGATTCTGAATGCTCTGATAAAGGTTTCGCAAGTGGCAACTATTTCTCCAACAACTATGATCATGTAGTGGGTCTTGGTATATACCTATCTTGATCATCTAAATGTAGGGGGATGGGTGGGTCACGTCCAAAGTCTCCTTAAGGATGAAGTTCATATCCTCCTTCAGCAGCCCAGGGATACTCAAAAGAGCCAGATTCCAGGAACATACTTTTGAGAAGCTGGATTGCTAATTTGATTGTGCTGGAGAATTCCCAATGTATCTCGTAGTTACGTTAAGAATCAGAGTTGCCAGTTAGCCTGCTGCCTGTGAGTGTAGTTATTTTTTAAGTTGTACATTATTTTTTGTACTTTTTTCTCTATAATGTTTTATTTATGTAATTGTTTGTTAAATTATGTAATTTTATATCACTTTGTACTGTATGCCAAATAATTTAGAGTGTTATGCAGTGTAAGAAAACTGTGGATATTTTGGATAATTTCGAGTTGGCAACTGTTCCTTCTCCTAGAATGAAGATCATTCTAGAATATAGGAAGCTTATATGAGCAAAGGACGAGACTAGAGCAGTTTCAGTTTTCAGTTCAGTTTGAGTGTAGTTCAGTGTCAGTGCAATGAAGTATACTGTAGTTAGCAAGCATTAGGTGTCAGTGCATTTAGTGATGATGATATCAGGTACTTGTGAAAACAGTGAAATGTTGTTGGCAAGCATTAATTGTAATTGCAGTTAGCAAAGATTATCTCCGGTACTTATGAAAACAGTGAAGTTTGGAAAATAAAAACAGTGAATTTAAGAAGCCAGTGTTTATTTACGACACCTAAGCTGATCCTGTGTACTGTACACCAAAAGGCCGCCTCTAGGAAGAGCAATTCACTTGACAACGTCCTTCCTATACTGAACTGATGTTGGAGCGTGTTGCACTCTGGAACAGCGACGTAACAGTGGTGGCAGAAAGTGCTGCAATGAATCAAACCTTCGATATGGAGGAAGGAGGTGTACAGAAAAGAGGCCAAGCTAGACAAGAATAGGTATCACTGGCTGCAATTATGAAGCTATTACAAGCACAAAATGTACAATTACAAGCACAGAATGAAGGACAGAAAGAGCACAATGGGCAATTATGGGCACAAAATGAAGAAATGAAAGAACAGTTGCAAGCACAGATTGAACAGCAGCTAGAGGCACAAAGTGCAGAACAAAGAGAGCTCAAGAAAGAAATCAAAGAACAATTGCAAGCACAGAATGAACAATTTCAAGAGGCATTACAGGAGCAACAGAGGGAATTACAACTGAGGATGCAAGGACAGCTAGATGCTTTCATGGGGGAAATGAAGGAAGAACAGGAACAATTGAAGGAGGAAATAGGTGCTGAGCTATGGCAGCAGACGTATGAGGTTGGCAAATGTGATGGAGTGCAGACAACATGTAGATTACTAGTTGAAGCATGTAGATGACCAGTTTAAGCATGTAGACGGCCATTTGAAGATAATTTGCGAGAGAATTGAAGCTGTAGAGAAAAATTGCACTGCTGAGCCTTAGGAGAGTGTATAAGGAGCATATGAAAAAATGAACAGTGTATAGTGAATCTTAACAGATCCCAGGCATCTAAAGGTAACATTACTGGGTTGAATAATCAGAATGCACAAGTTTTAAGTCCTGGACTTGATTATGATTCCCCAATTTTTAGGCCCCAAACCAGTGAAGTGCATAGCTATAATGGGGTCCAGTAAAAAGAAACCTCAGGAATTTGTATAGTATATTGGGAAGCTTACCGTGCACAGTCTGAGTTACCTGTTGATCAGAATGGTTGGGATGATAGGCACAGGGCAGTGCAGCCTCTACTAGCCTTAAGGGTGCCACAGTGGAAATTCTGGGCCAGATGTCTGTGATGTACAGGAACAGTTATCAGTCCCTAATAGAAATGCTGGAGTGCAGATATGGGACCATGTACCAGAGTGAGGTTTACATAGCGAGATTCCAGAGCCGTGAACAGGCTCGAGGCGAATCCCTGCAGCAGCTTGCTCATGACCTGGAGAGTATGGCATACAAGGCGTACCGTGGAGTAGCACCTAACCTATTGGCTATTTTTCTGAGGGATCAGTTCATCGATGCTCTTGATAATGCAGAGTTGAAAGTGCAAGTGAAGCAGGTACAACCCACAAGCTTGCAAGAAGCACAAGCCAGGGCTCTAGAATTTAAGTTCTATGTCAGGTCCAGCACGTCCGCTTTTCAGGCAGGTCATAGTCCAGCATTCAAGGCAAGAAAGTCACAGGAATGGGAAGTGGAAAATTTTGAAAGGTGCTGGTACTGTGAAAAACCAGGACATTGGAAAGTGGATTGCAACAAGCAGAAGAGAGAATAGGACAAGATCAGAGGAAGCTGCTGGTTCTACGGGAAGCTGGGACACAAGATGTTAGATTGTTACAAATGGAAGAAGGAACAAGAACAGAACAGTGCAATGAAATCTCAGATTGCAACCAGCGGGGGTTGGACATGTGGTCAGGTGGGACACTTCAGCTATGAGTGTCCAATTGAGAAGGATGAGAGTTAATTAGTGAGGGCTGGTGACGAGAGGCAACAACCAGCCAGTTTTTCCAAAGAAGCCCCACCACTGAGGAAATGCAGGAGAACCTCGATGAACAGCGTGCAAGAAGACAGAAAATCAGACGGCAAAGAGTGTAGTAGGAATAGGAATCTTGACAAGAAATGCCGCCATATGGTTGTGACAGGCCAGCGTCAGATGCAGAAGACCTGATGAAGATGCAGATGGAGGATGCAGATTTACAACCAGTGACAGAGTGGCTACAGCAGAGTACAATGTGACCATCTTGGGAAGAAATTTCCAGGTTAAGCCCTGCGACCAAGAGCTACTGGAGTCAGTGGGACCTTCTTCGTTTGAACAATGGACTACTGGAGCATCTGTAGGAGACACCCGATGGCATCAGACACTGGCAGTTCTGATGAATATGAGGTCCGAGCTTATGGATTAGTCTTATAATCAGGTCACTAGTGGGCACCTGGGAGTGAAGAAAACTCTAAGCCGGCTGCAACAGAGGTTCTACTGGATTGGCTTGTGTCAGGATGTTGAAGAGTGTTGTTATGCCTGTGATGTATGTTGTACCAAGAAGGGACCCAAGAAATGAGGTTGTGCCCCTCTTCAGCTGTACCAAGTGGGTGCACCAATGGATAGAGTCGTGATGGACATTGCTGGAACTTTGCCACTCACTGACAGAGGAAACCGGTATATATGTGTCGTCATGGACTACATGACAAAGTGGCCAGAAGCCTATGCTATCCCCACTCAAGAGGCTGTGACTGTTGCTCAAGTGTTGGTTGACCAGTTCTTCTGTTGTTTTGGGATGCCACAAGAGCTGCAATCAGACCAGGATAGAAACTCTGAGTCTGCTGTGTTCCGTGAATGCTGTGAGTTACTGGGGATCAAGAAGACCAGGATGACCCCATTAAGGCCACAGTCAGATGGGATGGAGAAATTCACCTGGACCCCTGGGACAAGAACTGGCGAAGTACTGCATAGAGGGACAAAACGGATGGGACCAGATGCCAAGGCAGGTGAGGTGAGCTTCAAGGATGGTGACCAAGTTGGTTATGCAATCCTCAATGAAAGAAGAGACAGTCAGCGAAGCTGCAGAGCTCATGAGACAGGCCTGACACTGTGTTGGACCACCCATCAGACGTAACATATTGGATTCGAAGAGGCAGGAGGTCTTGCCCAAAGGTGGTATACGTGAACTGTCTGTAGCAGTACATGGGCTAGGACGATACAGCTGGGACGTCTCCGAGGAATCGTGCTCTCCTGCAGCTGAGGATGTTGAGGAGGACCACGGAGTGGAAGTGCAAGAGGATGGTGAAAGTTTTCTGAGGGAAGAAGTGAATCAGGAAGAGGACCAAGACCTTCCAGGAGGAGTGGACTGTGTGGAGCAAAGACGTCGTTGGAAGTGACATAGAAGACCTGATAAGTTGGAGGATTATTTTGTGTATAGTTAGAGGTTTCATTAGGATTAAGGTTTATTCTCGTATATATTGTGTAGTTTTGTCAGGACAACAAAGGACTAGGGAAGAAGTAGTGTTAAGATGCGGGATCTGCCAGTTAGGTAATCTGGAAGTTTACGGTAGCTAATTGTACGAGCCAGAGTTGCCTGTTTGTCTGTTGTTTGTGAACATAGTTATTTTGTAAGTTATTCATAAATTTTATGCTCTTTTTCTTAATACTGTTTTATTTATGTGGTTGCTTGTTAAATTATGTAATTTAACTTAAATTTGTTTGCTAAATAATTTAGAGTGTTGTGCAGTGTGGGAGAGCTCTGGCATGTTTTGATTGTCTCCGAGTTGATAATTGTACTCTCTCTCTCTGGAATACACAAGAACTGTGGAAAAATATAGGTTTCCAGGGTAATGCAAGCTTATATAAGGATGGGGAAGAGAATAGAGCAAGTTCAGTAAGTTTTCAGTTAAGTCTGAGTGTCAGTGCATTGTAGTGTAGTTTATATATTTTCGATACTTGTGAAAACAGTGAAGTGTTGTCGGCAAACATTAAAGAGTTATTGAAGTTTGGTAAATCGGTGGAACTTGTGATAATAGTGAAGCATTGTCAAGCATTAAATGTAAATGCAGTTAGTAAAGTTTGAATAGCTCCAGTGCCTTTGAGAGTAATGAAGTTGGAAAGCATTTAGTGTCCTTACTGTATTTGGAAAACAGAGACAGTGATCTTAAGAAGCCAGTGTTTGTTTATGATGCCTGAGCTGATCTTCTGTACTGTACACCTAAAGGCTGACCGTAGGAAGAACATCTGGGCAAAGTCCTTCCTATACTGTACTACTGCTGTTGGAGCCTGTGGCAATGTGGGGTGGGGACCTAACAATATAATTCTTTCAGATTTCTCTTCCATTCTATATTGTAATGTTCGTAAACTCTTAAATGTACTTTCTGCCAGGTCTCCATATTCGCCTCTTCTCCAAGTGTTTGTTTTGGGTGGGATGTATAAATTTGCCACAATTAATTTCCCTTAAGATGTGTTAATCTCCAGTGCAATCAGTTTTACGTGTGTGGTTATATCTGTTTTTATTTCTTTGACTCGTAGATATTTCTTTGTTAAGATTATAATTTCTCCTCCTTTTCTTAAATTTCTGTCTCTTCTCCAGAATGATTCAAAATACGTTTTCATAAGTTTGAGGACATATTCGTTAGACAAAAGTAAGACCATTATTCTATGACGTTTCTGGTGAGTATTTGTAATTCTTTGGAGATATTACACGTTTAAAGTTATACATAGATAGAAAATAAAAGTCTCGGGAGTGAAAATGAAAATCTCATAGCTAACCCAGGTCAGGAAGGCTACGCCAACACGTGATAATGCGGTTAAAATAATGGTTCTGAATGGCTCTACGAATTCGAATTTTTCAGTGCATTATTATTATTATTATTATTATTGTTGTTGTTGTTGTTGTCGTTGTTGTTGTTAGACCTAGGAGGAGGAGGAGAAGGAGGAGGAGAGGAAATACTAATATTAATTCGACATGAATGTATTGTTTTATTTTTTTACTTACCTACTTTATTATTATTATTATTTTTATTATTATTATTATTATTATTATTATTATTATTATTATGCCTAGTAGTAGTAGAAGGAGGAGGAGGAATTCAACATTCATTTATTAATGTATTGATTTAGTTCCTTGCCTAATTACTTATTATTATTATTATTATTATTATTATTTTATTGTTATTATTATAATTAGGAAGAGGAAGAGGAGGAGGAAGAGGAGGGTGAGGAGGAAGAGAAGTATTACTATTACTAAGTCAACATTTATTGATTTTTTTATGTGTTTATTATTATCATTATGTTCTTGTTTTTGTTGTTGCTGTTGTTTTTTATTGTTTTTGTTGTGATTTTTTTCTCCGTTTTGTAATAATAATTATTTTTATCTTTAACCCTTTAACCGCGGGCATTGTTTTGACCCGACTGGCCTCCCCTCCCCCCCGCCCCGCGGGGGTTCCAGCCAAAATGTAAACAAACTTTAAACCTTTATAACTCTGCACAGAATAAATCTAGAGCGAAAAATAAGGTACCATTAGAAACTACTAACTTTCGGCTTTGCAATGATGTAGGTTTCATGATTTCGTTGACTATCACTGGATGGGCAATGCCATTAGAAGTGAGCGATCTAAAATCACTTTTTTTTCTTTCACACACCATTACCAAATGCCAACCTCATTCTGATAATAATACTATAAACATATATGAACACTGCACATACGATAATCACCCACTCTGTGTTCACTGAGGCAGGTAAAAGGCACTGTAATTGCCCGCACTTCACTGCCACATCAGCGCTGTTGTCACTCACAAAGCTGGACAGATACTGATGCGTGTTTGGTCAGGGGTGGGGTGGGGGGCCCGGTGGGTGGGAGGTGGGGGCCCGGGTGGGAGGAGGGAGGTGGGGGTCGGCTGGAGTGAAAGAACTTAATAGCTACTCTTCCTTGAAACAATTGGCGCGCGGAAAAACGCGCGGTATTCAAAATATTCACAAACATTCCAGAATGACACCCGTGGTTTGGTCCAGTTTTTGCAATGTCATTCTGGAATGACACCCGCGGTTAATGGGTTAAAGAATGAAGGGCATAAGAAATATAACATTTTTAAACATACTTCATTTACAGCTAGATTACAGGTATTACTCAGAGTAGATGTTTAAAGTTCCTTCCATCTTCAATGATGCAAGCTTCAGCACGATGTATTGGTGATTGTCGTACACACTCAAGAACTCCAGGGCTGTTGCTAATTGTTGCAACTGCCTCTTGAATGGGATTCCACAGTTCCTCACGAGACTTTTTTTTTTTTTTTTTTTTATGTAACTGACTCTGAGGGTAGGCTTCACAGCCTGTTCCCAAGTTCCAGTAGTCCCCCCCTACATTCCATCTACCTCTACATGTCACCACTTCGGCACTAACACCAACTGTCCATATTGAATACATGCTAGGGCTGTCTCATACAGGACTAGTGCAATGATATTAGTGGGGTTATTTTTACAACATCTCAGCGGATCTTCCAGTAGATCAGTAAAGTCTGATTTCATGAAATTCAAATCCTTAAGCTGTTCCCTACCCTAGTGGGGATTTGAACTCAGGTCCGGTGGGACTGCAGGCCACCTCTCTACCGACTGAGCCATCGCCTCAGTAGCGTACACCTTGTTTTTCAAGTGTCCTCACAAGTAGTAACCATGTGGATTTGACCTGCCAAGTGCCAGCTGACTTTGGACCCTCATGGAGCTGTGGTGCCAGCCAATTTTTGACCTTTTTTTTTTTTTCTTGCTAGATGGGTTAGAAATGATGAGAAAACATGGAGAACTACCATAAAAATAATCACAGAAGCTATTTAGGTTGCTTTTGAGGTCGATTCTACCTGACCATGTGGTTGAAAACTTCGGAGTAACGCCCATAGAATTTATCGGCCGCCTCTGACACCCATTGAGTTGAGTAGATCTTTGTTTTCTTTGGCGGTAAATATGCTATTTGAGCCAAAAATACTCTTGTTGGGTATATAGATGATATAGAAAGGCCTAGAGAGGCATGGGTATATCCCTGCCAATAATTTGGCACGTAATTTGAATTTTTGATTTTTGGCAATAATATTAAATTGCCGATGTACATTTACATCATTGGCATTGTCCACCATATAGTGGCCAACGTACACATACGTCATTGTCACAGGGCGAGTTAAATTAGGTGACTGCGGTGGCCATGAAACAGGACCACCATGCCCAATCCACCTGTTGGGATATGCGTCATCCAGGAAATCTCTTGTCACACGGGCAAAATGTGCTGGGGTACCATCGTGCATGTACCACATTTGTTGTCTGGTCCTGATGGGGATGTCTTCGAGTAGTAGTGGTACATCTTGAAGGAATCTTGTATAAGTCTTCCATTTAAGGCACTGACGTAGATCATGTGGCCCAAAGAGATGATCACCAATTATTCCAACTCAATTATTTATTGAAAATTTTCCTGGTGTGCTCTGACAGTTGTTGCATGAGGATTTTCACTTGCCCAAGTGTATGTATTGTGAAGGTTCACAAATCCGTCTTTGGCAAAGCTTGCTTCGTCTGTAAAGAGTACTTTCGATGTAAATGATGGACAGTACCTGCTGATGAAGCAAACACTGACAAAACACTAATCTGTCCTGATTATCACCTTCAAGCAATGCATGAATCTTTTGATGGTGATAAGGATGAAGATTATTTTGATATAAAGTTCTCCAAACGGATGATTGTGGCAGGTGATATTGGGAAGCTATTTGCCTTGTACTTGTGCTTGTATTTTCCTCAATGGCAGTGAGAATTTTTTCCTCTGTAGTGTCTCTGTGGTGATCACATGTCCATCCTTTGTCTGGTCTCGGCGGTATAAATGTATAGGTTACCCTTAACCCGTGGAGAGCGACGATCGTTCCATAGGTACCTGCTGGGAACCGACGACTAGGCCGAAATTTCGAGTCTTACAGAATTGAATGAAACACACATCATTGTCTTGGAAATGTTCACGGGCATCCGGCAAAATATATATATGACCACATAAAGTCACGGGGTGGTGAGATAAGATGGCCAAAAGATGAACAGCTGGTGGCACGAGCAACCCACCTCCCGCAGTAAGTGAGGTAAGGAATTGGGCATTATCTGGGAAAAACAGACTATATTTACCATGGCCTTGGGCAATGATCAGGTGATTACTGTATCATCAACCCTCTCTCTCTCTCTCTCTCTCTCTCTCTCTCTCTCTCTCTCAAACTACGATAAATTACCTTACACACTGACAAAGCATACATTATGATACAGTTTACCATAACTCTCTCCCTCTCTCTCTCTCTCTCTCCGAAAAGAGGAGGGAGGGAATGGACAATGACAGAGAGAAGAGGGACGGCTATCAGTGTTTTATTCCTACTAACAGATATTAACTTTATTTTGAATATGCATCTTTTATTTTGCTGTGTCTTTTACTTTGTCGTCCAGCGGCATATGACCCTGGCAGTTGCGCCACCAGATTTTAATTATTTTCAATCAATCAATCAATCTGGTACAACAACAACCTCAGCTAGGCTATCAAAGTCTTTCTTTACTAGGTGTGCAGCAACATCTCTGTCTATGTTACCAATGAAATTCTCCAAGATCATTAATTCTCTCAGTTTTGAGAAATCATCAACTTTCTTCGGATGTAACAATTGATCAAATAACTCTGTGAGTACTCTAGCATAATCCACATGAGTCTGATCTTTCAGTTTAATGGCAGATCTATATTTAAGCCTGTATGCCTCTGGCACAGGTTCATACACTTTGAGAATGGATTCTTTTAAACAATCATAACACTTTGATCAACTGATAAAGAAATATAAGCCTTTCCTTTCAAAACACTCTGCAGCAGTACTGTCCAAGAGTCTTTTGGCCATGAGAGACGACCTACCACCTTTTCAAACATATGGAAGTACTTAGTGACATCTTGTCCATTAAAGGGAGATGCTAGCTTAATATTCCTAGCAGCATCAAAACTTCCCTGGCAGATGAACTACGACTATAGTGAACTATCAGAGTGCTTCAGTCTGATTTCATGATCCATTATCTATTGTCTCATTTGAGCTTGTGATTCAAGTTCTTTCATTTTAGCGTTCAATTCTTGTTTTCTCATTTTTGCTTGCACTTCTAGTTCCCTCAATTTAATTATGGCTAACTCAAGTTGCACTTTGTCACCAGTATCATAAGCAGAAAAATCACTGGGGCCAGGTACCTCTGATGCCAAAGGCTCAGAGTCCACACCTTGTGCAGTATCAGATGGTTCAGAACTAACTATGGAGGACTCACTTTGCTCAAACATGTTGTGCAATATGCAATCAAGTAACTTAGTGATTGAGGCAGAAACTCTCAAATCCAAGGCCTGGGCAAGCAATTTAAGCTCTTGTTTTGTGAATGTTTTCACTCTGGTTGGGGAAGGTTTAGAATCCAAAAATGTTTTCACATCATTATCACTCATTAGGGCCATGATTACTGATCATAGTTAAGTAGGTAAGAGTAAGCACCGTGTATATGGCAAAGGATGCCAATATTATGTCACAGAGTTATCCTGGCGAGGTCGCCAAATTGTTTTGGAGGTATATATATTATGATGCACTCTTAACCTTTAATTACTCACCAAAGGGGATAAGGTAAAGCCCACAATAAAACTAACTTAACTTTACACTATAACATACACACACCAAAGAAGAAACTAGGATTCGTTTTACAAAAGAGAATTCATATAGGCCTCAGAATACGAATATAAAATGAGTTATTTCTTACCTAACCAGATTACAATCAGTGGAAGCTACGTACTCACAGAACTCAAGAAACTAGGAGAACTTGTTGATGATATAATCCAGATATAAACCACAAACTAGTGTTATCAGAGAATGGAACCAAAAATGGGAAATGGTGCACAAACTGTGTGTTTTGTAATCAGAGTAACGTATTGAGTAATGTGTGAAAATATGAGGAAAAGTGTAACAAAATGTGACAAAAGTGTAACGTGACAGTAAGTGACTAAAGAGTGACTAAAAAGTAGTAATGTTGCTCCTGCTAGTACCCAAGCTTATAAAGTAGCCTTACTCTGCCTCTTCCAGCTAAATAGCCACTAGGCTGTCTTAAATATAATCTCCAGCCATTCACAAACAATGGAGGCACCTGCTACAAATGGGAGCCTGACATAACTCACACATAACCATTAGCGAGCTGCCAAGCAAACGTTGTTAGATGTCTTTTCGCAAATACTCTCATTTTGCTCCTCCCACACTGTAAGTCACACCAACTATGGTCAAGGACAAAAGAGTTTTCTGCATAATTTATGGGAAAAACAACCTGCGTTATCTGCCCAAAAGGCAAAAGTTGACCACTAAGTAAACACAGGGAGGTCTAGATTTATACCCTTTACTGGCAGCAAAACTGATTAAAGGTTTACTGATCTTGACGGCTGCCTCTCACTCCTTACATTATCATCTCAAATTCTATATCATCCATTTGCTACTAGGGTAAGTACGCCACTGGCAATATATATGTATGAGTGTTGTAGGTCTTGATACTGGTCTTGGTCTCGATACCGTACCTTCAAAAGTTCTAAAAATTAAAAACTTACAAAAGCCATAACATCGGTGTTCAGGGCCTTAGAGAGCTATGACCATGCCCTGGGGTGCCTGGAAAATGTTTGACACAGGCCAGAAAAAGAGACAAATTGCCACAGTCCTGGTGTGGGACCTGGTCCCTCCATATTCTTGAGTTTTGGCCCCAGGAGTTATCCCCATTGTCCTCTTCTCTGTTTCATTGAACTCACGTGCGATAATCAACTTAACTTTGTTCAAAAGGTGTTGAGTATCACATCGATACTTAATCTGGAACTGGGTGACTGGGGTACTAGTGCACTCACTTGAGGGGCCGAGATGCCCGTGAAAACTGAGCAACAGTGCAGTACTACAGGCTGCAGCCACTTTTTATTCACTCAGCAGACACATAAATTCCTGTTTTTGGTCTGAGAGATTCTGGTCTCGGTCTTGGTTTCGGAGGGTCTGATCTTGGTCTTGGTCTCGAGGTGCCTGGTCTTGACTACAGCACTGATCTATATATATTTATATGTGTGTGTGTGTGTGTTTGTTTGTGTGTGTGTGTGTGTGTGTGTGTGTGTGTGTGTGTGACTTTGATAAGACTATATTGAGTGCAATACATATCTAAATCACGTCCATGCTGGACTTGGAGTCCTTTTTTTGCATGGAAGTGACTTTAATAACTATAGTACTTTCGGCACAGTAGCAGAATGAGATGGATGGATGGATGGATAGAAAAAAGTGTAGAAGCTACTACTTCCCTATATGTTGCAGAATTTTTTTTGGGGGTAAGAGGGCATGGAAGAGTAATGATGGTAGGAAGGGAAGGTTTTCCTGTTGGGAGGTGCATTATTGTTGAAGAGCAGAAACGGAAATAAAGTATCACAGTAGTTACAAGTACTTGGGGTCACCCAAACTGCTTAATTTTCAACGGTTCCATACAAACTTATTATTATGTAATGGAAAATCCTTCCCATAATTGTAAATTTTTGTACTTACAGTTTTTAATTTTTCTGTCTTGCATTAGCTGTCTCGACTTACGTAATATTAAACGTTAGAATATAACAGTCTTAAAACCTCAATAATTTTTTAATTTGTTATACACTTAAAAAAAATAAATAAATAAATAAAAGTTGCTCTTGTCGGGAAGTACAGCGCCTGTGTCAATATTTACTCTCCTGAGAAATGTAGGGGAGTAAATATACCCTTCTAGAGGAGTATTTTTTTTTTTTACCACAGTTCAAGAGTACATTAACTCTCTTCAAAAGAACAAATGACCTGGCACTCTACTCTCCTGTAAGTATAAATTTACTCTTAAGAGGGTATACTGGCATTTCAAAAAGAGTAATAAATACTCTAGCAAGGTGTATCATTACTCTTTGCAATGAGTAATCAATCAGCCTTAAAGTAAGCTGGATATTGTGGTGAAGATCCATCCATAATAGTTGCCCTATGTGAAAAAGAGAAAAATACACAGATTTTACATGTTTATATATTCATGTCCTTTCATATGTCAAAATTCATACAGTAGTACAAAAACATATCCATTGTAAAATTTATTTCGTTCAAAATATGTAGTATTCTGAATTCACAAATGCAGATATCTGTCTAAACACTAATAAATTCATTTAAATATGAAAAGTAATCATTAAAATACAAAAATATCAGTAGCAAATTTACTCTTCCAAAAATTTGTGGTGTTCTGAATTCATAAATGCAAACATGTCTAACTGCATATGAAAATCTTATTCACATACATGACTAGGCTATGTAAACAGTTTCATATTCAGTTTAAATCTAGCTTCCTCCTTACGTAAATATGTAGTGTTCAGAATTCGTAAATGCAAATAATTGCCTCTATAAACACACATTAATCAAGAGAGATCCAACTGAGCATCAGCTTCTCAAAATGCAACAGCTATGATGGTAGAACGGGTATGAACAATTCTCGTTCTTTTCATGAAGAATTCAGTTAAGTTGATGAACTAATACAAAAACACATAAACATTTTATACACAGTTGTAAACCTGAAAGACTTCGTGGTGCAGTTATTTTTCTTTTACCTTGATAAATGCCAAATATATTTCATTTGAAATAATCTCAATGCAATGTTTCACACACACATATGAGATGTAATAACAGATGCATGTTAAAACATTAAAATCCAATGCATTATGGGGCACATATTTGGCACATGATTACAACTTATCAACTTGTACAGCAATTGTAACGCTACTTGCATCTATTTATGAAACTGTACATTTCCTTGCCTGCATTAAGAGAAACTACAGTAGCTAATCATGTTTAATGCAAATACCAATATTACACAAGCGTTCACAGTTAGCAGATATTTTTTTTCAATACTGATTTAATAAATATCCATTAGACTGCATACAATGCCTTGGAAGTACTAACAATGAGGATTTTATGCTATTCACCTTGGTGTACACTTTCCAACCATGACACTTTAAGAATAAAATGACTTCTTTGTTCTACCAGGCAAGCATGAAAGTCAATAAAATACTGATGATCTACATATATAAACATAATTTAATGCACTAAAACAGTATTGACAAAATACCAGTATAAATCATAGTAAGTTACCAGTCAATAATTACTTTAAAAACATTGTGTGAAAGGAATAAAAATTAGTAATTATAGCTACTGTAACTATATTTTCAGAAAAAAAGATGTGACAATTTCCACACAAGTTTCACAAGTTGGCAAGCAATCATCCCTACGTGTCAAGTGGGGTTGGTGGAGGATTAGTGCCCCTCCCTGTAAAACAATTAACTCTGAGCCCTTGGCCACCCCGTTTGGGATACATGGCGTCTGGCAATGAATGAATGAATGAATGACAATGAATACTGAATAATGAACATACTTTAAAACATATTTTTATCTCGTTATGCATATCAATAAATGCTAAAATTCAGGTGTTATTATCAATGAGTATATCCATTAATCCAATGAATTGTGAAGTACCATTGAAAAGTCAGTCAGACAACAGTGACACTTTCACACAGTGACCTTTGCAGGCAAAGTATAAAACCTTTTAATAGAAGTGACCTTGTCCTGGATGTTCATGATGACCTTTTGAAAAAAGGTCATGGAGGCCACAAACTGCTTCGAAAACATAAAAGCAAGCAAACAAGATTCTGAATGCTCTGATAAGGGTTTCGCAAGTGGCAACTATTTCTCCAACAACTATGATCATGTAGTGGGTCTTGGTATATACCTATCTTGATCATCTAAATGTAGGCGGATGGGTGGGTCACGTCCAAAGTCTCCTTAAGGATGAAGTTCACATCCTCCTTCAGCAGCCCAGGGATGCTCAAAAGAGCCAGATTCCAGGAACATACTGTTGAGAAGCTGGATTGCTAATTTGATTGTGCTGGAGAATTCCCGATGTATCTCGTAGTTACGTTAAGAATCAGAGTTGCCAGTTAGCCTGCTGCCTGTGAGTGTAGTTATTTTTTAAGTTGTACATATTTTTTGTACTTTTTTCTCCATAATGTTTTATTTATGTAATTGTTTGTTAAATTATGTAATTTTATATCACTTTGTATGCCAAATAATTTAGAGTGTTATGCAGTGTAAGAAAGCTGTGGATATTTTGGATAATTTCGAGTTGGCAACTGTTCCTTCTCCTAGAATGAAGATCATTCTAGAATATAGGAAGCTTATATGAGCAAAGGACGAGACTAGAGCAGTTTCAGTTTTCAGTTCAGTTTGAGTGTAGTTCAGTGTCAGTATGTCAGTATTTGGATGAAATGTTAAAACTTGGAATTATTGAGCCTTCAGTCTCCCCTTGGAATGCCCCCCTATTCTTCGTGCCCAAACGAAATGGAGAAATGCGTGCGGTAGTAGATTACCGTAAACTAAATAATCACACAATACCAGACAGATTTCCCATGCCATTGCTAAGCGATGTTCTACAGAATATTGGTCCTGAGAATAATATATTCTCGACCATCGATCTCCTAAACGGCTACTATCAGATTCCGGTATCTCAGGAGTCACGTAAATACACTGCCTTTTCAACAAACAGAGGCCATTATCAATATACAAGACTGCCAATGGGACTGAGGACAGCCCCAGGCACATTCCAGCGTCTTATGAATTACGTATTGTCCGGAATTTTAGGACAAGGAATATTTGTTTATCTTGACGATATTATAATCGCAACGAAGAATATTAAGGATCATCTCAGGAAATTAGACTTACTCTTACAAAAGCTTAGTGATGCTGGATTAAAAATTAAACTTTCTAAATGCAAATTTTGCTTTAAGGAAATAAATTTCTTAGGCCACAAATTAAGTTCTGATGGTATTCACACCACTGATGACAAAATACAGGCTCTCCAGTGAACTTAATAACACATGAAGAACTAAATAGAATTCTTAAAAATAAAAAGAAAGTAACTTTTCTGGATGAAGCTGATTTAGATTTATACACAGTAGATGGACAAGAGATTACAGTGAAGGGTATGATAAGATTAAATCTCAGTTTCACAGAAACTACAAGACCATTCTCTGCATTTTTCTATATCGTTGAAAACTTAGCAATTAAAGCTCATATGTTACTGGGCTTAAGATCCATGAGAGCTGAGAACATAACTATACTCCCACAAATGAATGGAATAGACTTTGATAATGAATTCATAGAGGAAATAACTTCAGAGCCCTCACCGATTGGTAGAAGAGAGCCAAAAAGAATTGGTAATATTAAAGGCTTAAACAAACATACACAAACAGATGAGTGTATAGTTCCACTCCCACCAACTACCCCATCCTCCAGAATTAGTGACCCAGATAACAGTACTGATTTATCAATTTTTCCAGCCCATCTCACTAATGATTTAGTTATACCACCTAATTCATACGTGAAGGTTACCATAAAGAGCAAATTACGGAATAGTACTGTTCTTGTCTTAGAAGAATTATGTAAAGTAAAGGGATTGTCAGTAGAAAACGCATTATGTCATACGAACGACGAAGGGCAAACTCAGATATTCATAATTAATCACATGAATGGGGAAGTTCAGTTGAAAAAGGGAACTTGCATAGTTAATATTGAAAAATGTTCCGCCCCTGTGAAGGAAATGGTTATAGCTGGAGTAATAAGTGAGATAAAATCTACGGATAGAGAAAGAATAAAAGAGAATTTAATTCACTCAGGTGAATTTGATGAAGAAAATGATTTGTTAACCCTGCTGGAAACACACAGGGACACCGTAGCATTGCCCGGAGAACAATTAGGGTGTACTAACTTGATTAATCACATGATTAATGTGCACCCAGAAACACCACCAATTTTCGTACCAGCTTACCGCATACCACACTCCCAACGTACAATTGCAAATCATAATAGATAGATAGATAAATAGATAGATAGACAGCCCTATGCGAGCCTGGGAAAAGGAAATGAGCTTGCAAATTACACTGAGGAAAGCTGACGACAGCGGCCAGTAAGGAGATGATGCAGTTACTTGTCAGCAGTCCACCGGTGAACAAAGCGCCTGGTGACCATACACACATATACACACATACACACAGGCTGCTAGAACTTTCCACTCACAAGGAACACACGTGACACACCCCTGCTACACCAGAATTTAGGAAAGAGAGCTCAGAAGGAGACAAGCCTTAGAACAGGCAGGTAATGGGGAGAAGGGCTTAGCAACTTGAGACAGAGAGAGAGAGACAGAGAGAGAGAGGGAGCGAGAGCGAGACAGAGACCTGTTAATATTTCCAAGACAAATAAAAATAGTCCCATACTATTCTTTACCTCTCCTGCCACTACATGACAAATGGGAAGCTACTCCAAGATATAAAAACCGCTCGTCCATAAGTCTAATATATATATAACTCAACCAAAAGGAACCACAAAGTCTTTTATGACATTTAGTCATTTTATGTCAGTATGTACTGTAGTTAGCAAGCATTAGGTGTCAGTGCATTTAGTGATGATGATATCAGGTACTTGTGAAAACAGTGAAATGTTGTTGGCAAGCATTAATTGTAATTGCAGTTAGCAAAGATTATCTCCGGTACTTATGAAAACAGTGAAGTTTGGAAAATAAAAACAGTGAATTTAAGAAGCCAGTGTTTATTTACGACACCTAAGCTGATCCTGTGTACTGTACACCAAAAGGCCGCCTCTAGGAAGAGCAATTCACTTGACAACGTCCTTCCTATACTGAACTGATGTTGGAGCGTGTTGCACTCTGGAACAGCGACGTAACAGTGGTGGCAGAAAGTGCTGCAATGAATCAAACCTTCGATATGGAGGAAGGAGGTGTACAGAAAAGAGGCCAAGCTAGACAAGAATAGGTATCACTGGCTGCAATTATGAAGCTATTACAAGCACAAAATGTACAATTACAAGCACAGAATGAAGGACAGAAAGAGCACAATGGGCAATTATGGGCACAAAATGAAGAAATGAAAGAACAGTTGCAAGCACAGATTGAACAGCAGCTAGAGGCACAAAGTGCAGAACAAAGAGAGCTCAAGAAAGAAATCAAAGAACAATTGCAAGCACAGAATGAACAATTTCAAGAGGCATTACAGGAGCAACAGAGGGAATTACAACTGAGGATGCAAGGACAGCTAGATGCTTTCATGGGGGAAATGAAGGAAGAACAGGAACAATTGAAGGAGGAAATAGGTGCTGAGCTATGGCAGCAGACGTATGAGGTTGGCAAATGTGATGGAGTGCAGACAACATGTAGATTACTAGTTGAAGCATGTAGATGACCAGTTTAAGCATGTAGACGGCCATTTGAAGATAATTTGCGAGAGAATTGAAGCTGTAGAGAAAAATTGCACTGCTGAGCCTTAGGAGAGTGTATAAGGAGCATATGAAAAAATGAACAGTGTATAGTGAATCTTAACAGATCCCAGGCATCTAAAGGTAACATTACTGGGTTGAATAATCAGAATGCACAAGTTTTAAGTCCTGGACTTGATTATGATTCCCCAATTTTTAGGCCCCAAACCAGTGAAGTGCATAGCTATAATGGGGTCCAGTAAAAAAGAAACCTCAGGAATTTGTATAGTATATTGGGAAGCTTACCGTGCACAGTCTGAGTTACCTGTTGATCAGAATGGTTGGGATGATAGGCACAGGGCAGTGCAGCCTCTACTAGCCTTAAGGGTGCCACAGTGGAAATTCTGGGCCAGATGTCTGTGATGTACAGGAACAGTTATCAGTCCCTAATAGAAATGCTGGAGTGCAGATATGGGACCATGTACCAGAGTGAGGTTTACATAGCGAGATTCCAGAGCCGTGAACAGGCTCGAGGCGAATCCCTGCAGCAGCTTGCTCATGACCTGGAGAGTATGGCATACAAGGCGTACCGTGGAGTAGCACCTAACCTATTGGCTATTTTTCTGAGGGATCAGTTCATCGATGCTCTTGATAATGCAGAGTTGAAAGTGCAAGTGAAGCAGGTACAACCCACAAGCTTGCAAGAAGCACAAGCCAGGGCTCTAGAGTTTAAGTTCTATGTCAGGTCCAGCACGTCCGCTTTTCAGGCAGGTCATAGTCCAGCATTCAAGGCAAGAAAGTCACAGGAATGGGAAGTGGAAAATTTTGAAAGGTGCTGGTACTGTGAAAAACCAGGACATTGGAAAGTGGATTGCAACAAGCAGAAGAGAGAATAGGACAAGATCAGAGGAGGCTGCTGGTTCTACGGGAAGCTGGGACACAAGATGTTAGATTGTTACAAATGGAAGAAGGAACAAGAACAGAACGGTGCAATGAAATCTCAGATTGCAACCAGCGGGGGTTGGACATGTGGTGAGGTGGGACACTTCAGCTATGAGTGTCCAATTGAGAAGGATGAGAGTTAATTAGTGAGGGCTGGTGACGAGAGGCAACAACCAGCCAGTTTTTCCAAAGAAGCCCCACCACTGAGGAAATGCAGGAGAACCTCGATGAACAGCGTGCAAGAAGACAGAAAATCAGACGGCAAAGAGTGTAGTAGGAATAGGAATCTTGACAAGAAATGCCGCCATATGGTTGTGACAGGCCAGCGTCAGATGCAGAAGACCTGAAGAAGATGCAGATGGAGGATGCAGATTTACAACCAGTGACAGAGTGGCTACAGCAGAGTACAATGTGACCATCTTGGGAAGAAGTTTCCAGGTTAAGCCCTGCGACCAAGAGCTACTGGAGTCAGTGGGACCTTCTTCGTTTGAACAATGGACTACTGGAGCATCTGTAGGAGACACCCGATGGCATCAGACACTGGCAGTTCTGAAGAATATGAGGTCCGAGCTTATGGATTAGTCTTATAATCAGGTCACTAGTGGGCACCTGGGAGTGAAGAAAACTCTAAGCCGGCTGCGACAGAGGTTCTACTGGATTGGCTTGTGTCAGGATGTTGAAGAGTGTTGTTAGGCCTGTGATGTATGTTGTACCAAGAAGGGACCCAAGAAATGAGGTTGTGCCCCTCTTCAGCTGTACCAAGTGGGTGCACCAATGGATAGAGTCGTGATGGACATTGCTGGAACTTTGCCACTCACTGACAGAGGAAACCGGTATATATGTGTCGTCATGGACTACATGACAAAGTGGCCAGAAGCCTATGCTATCCCCACTCAAGAGGCTGTGACTGTTGCTCAAGTGTTGGTTGACCAGTTCTTCTGTTGTTTTGGGATGCCACAAGAGCTGCAATCAGACCAGGATAGAAACTCTGAGTCTGCTGTGTTCCGTGAATGCTGTGAGTTACTGGGGATCAAGAAGACCAGGATGACCCCATTAAGGCCACAATCAGATGGGATGGAGAAATTCACCTGGACCCCTGGGACAAGAACTGGCGAAATACTGCATAGAGGGACAAAACGGATGGGACCAGATGCCAAGGCAGGTGAGGTGAGCTTCAAGGATGGTGACCAAGTTGGTTATGCAATCCTCAGTGAAAGAAGAGACAGTCAGCGAAGCTGCAGAGCTCATGAGACAGGCCTGACACTGTGTTGGACCACCCATCAGACGTAACATATTGGATTCGAAGAGGCAGGAGGTCTTGCCCAAAGGTGGTATACGTGAACTGTCTGTAGCAGTACATGGGCTAGGACGATACAGCTGGGACGTCTCCGAGGAATCGTGCTCTCCTGCAGCTGAGGATGTTGAGGAGGACCACGGAGTGGAAGTGCAAGAGGATGGTGAAAGTTTTCTGAGGGAAGAAGTGAATCAGGAAGAGGACCAAGACCTTCCAGGAGGAGTGGACTGTGTGGAGCAAAGACGTCGTTGGAAGTGACATAGAAGACCTGATAAGTTGGAGGATTATTTTGTGTATAGTTAGAGGTTTCATTAGGATTAAGGTTTATTCTCGTATATATTGTGTAGTTTTGTCAGGACAACAAAGGACTAGGGAAGAAGTAGTGTTAAGATGCGGGATCTGCCAGTTAGGTAATCTGGAAGTTTACGGTAGCTAATTGTACGAGCCAGAGTTGCCTGTTTGTCTGTTGTTTGTGAACATAGTTATTTTGTAAGTTATTCATAAATTTTATGCTCTTTTTCTTAATACTGTTTTATTTATGTGGTTGCTTGTTAAATTATGTAATTTAACTTAAATTTGTTTGCTAAATAATTTAGAGTGTTGTGCAGTGTGGGAGAGCTCTGGCATGTTTTGATTGTCTCCGAGTTGGTAATTGTACTCTCTCTCTCTGGAATACACAAGAACTGTGGAAAAATATAGGTTTCCAGGGTAATGCAAGCTTATATAAGGATGGGGAAGAGAATAGAGCAAGTTCAGTAAGTTTTCAGTTAAGTCTGAGTGTCAGTGCATTGTAGTGTAGTTTATATATTTTCGATACTTGTGAAAACAGTGAAGTGTTGTCGGCAAACATTAAAGAGTTATTGAAGTTTGGTAAATCGGTGGAACTTGTGATAATAGTGAAGCATTGTCAAGCATTAAATGTAAATGCAGTTAGTAAAGTTTGAATAGCTCCAGTGCCTTTGAGAGTAATGAAGTTGGAAAGCATTTAGTGTCCTTACTGTATTTGGAAAACAGAGACAGTGATCTTAAGAAGAGCCAGTGTTTGTTTATGATGCCTGAGCTGATCTTCTGTACTGTACACCTAAAGGCTGACCGTAGGAAGAACATCTGGGCAAAGTCCTTCCTATACTGTACTACTGCTGTTGGAGCCTGTGGCAATGTGGGGTGGGGACCTAACAATATAATTCTTTCAGATTTCTCTTCCATTCTATATTGTAATGTTCGTAAACTCTTAAATGTACTTTCTGCCAGGTCTCCATATTCGCCTCTTCTCCAAGTGTTTGTTTTGGGTGGGATGTATAAATTTGCCACAATTAATTTCCCTTTAGATGTGTTAATCTCCAGTGCAATCAGTTTTACGTGTGTGGTTATATCTGTTTTTATTTCTTTGACTCGTAGATATTTCTTTGTTAAGATTATAATTTCTCCTCCTTTTCTTAAATTTCTGTCTCTTCTCCAGAATGATTCAAAATACGTTTTCATAAGTTTGAGGACATATTCGTTAGACAAAAGTAAGACCATTATTCTATGACGTTTCTGGTGAGTATTTGTAATTCTTTGGAGATATTACACGTTTAAAGTTATACATAGATAGAAAATAAAAGTCTCGGGAGTGAAAATGAAAATCTCATAGCTAACCCAGGTCAGGAAGGCTAGGCCAACACGTGATAATGCGGTTAAAATAATGGTTCTGAATGGCTCTACGAATTCGAATTTTTCAGTGCATTATTATTATTATTATTATTGTTGTTGTTGTTGTTGTTGTCGTTGTTGTTGTTAGACCTAGGAGGAGGAGGAGAAGGAGGAGGAGAGGAAATACTAATATTAATTCGACATGAATGTATTGTTTTATTTTTTTACTTACCTACTTTATTATTATTATTATTTTTATTATTATTATTATTATTATTATTATTATTATTATTATTATTATGCCTAGTAGTAGTAGAAGGAGGAGGAGGAATTCAACATTCATTTATTAATGTATTGATTCAGTTGCTTGCCTAATTACTTATTATTATTATTATTATTATTATTATTTTATTGTTATTATTATAATTAGGAAGAGGAAGAGGAGGAGGAAGAGGAGGGTGAGGAGGAAGAGAAGTATTACTATTACTAAGTCAACATTTATTGATTTTTTTATGTGTTTATTATTATCATTATGTTCTTGTTTTTGTTGTTGCTGTTGTTTTTTATTGTTTTTGTTGTGATTTTTTTTCTCCGTTTTGTAATAATAATTATTTTTATCTTTAACCCTTTAACCGCGGGCATTGTTTTGACCCGACTGGCCTCCCCTCCCCCCCGCCCCGCGGGGGTTCCAGCCAAAATGTAAACAAACTTTAAACCTTTATAACTCTGCACAGAATAAATCTAGAGCGAAAAATAAGGTACCATTAGAAACTACTAACTTTCGGCTTTGCAATGATGTAGGTTTCATGATTTCGTTGACTATCACTGGATGGGCAATGCCATTAGAAGTGAGCGATCTAAAATCACTTTTTTTTCTTTCACACACCATTACCAAATGCCAACCTCATTCTGATAATAATACTATAAACATATATGAACACTGCACATACGATAATCACCCACTCTGTGTTCACTGAGGCAGGTAAAAGGCACTGTAATTGCCCGCACTTCACTGCCACATCAGCGCTGTTGTCACTCACAAAGCTGGACAGATACTGATGCGTGTTTGGTCAGGGGTGGGGTGGGGGGCCCGGTGGGTGGGAGGTGGGGGCCCGGTGGGTGGGAGGTGGGGGCCCGGGTGGGAGGAGGGAGGTGAGGGTCAGCTGGAGTGAAAGAACTTAATAGCTACTCTCCCTTGAAACAATTGGCTCGCGGAAATGCGCGCGGTATTCAAAATATTCACAAACATTCCAGAATGACACCCGCGGTTTGGTCCAGTTTTTGCAATGTCATTCTGGAATCACACCCGCGGTTAATGGGTTAAAGAATGAAGGGCATAAGAAATATAACATTTTTAAACATACTTCATTTACAGCTAGATTACAGGTATTACTCAGAGTAGATGTTTAAAGTTCCTTCCATCTTCAATGATGCAAGCTTCAGCACGATGTATTGGTGATTGTCGTACACACTCAAGAACTCCAGGGCTGTTGCTAATTGTTGCAACTGCCTCTTGAATGGGATTCCACAGTTCCTCACGAGACTTTTTTTTTTTTTTTTTTTATGTAACCGACTCTGAGGGTAGGCTTCACAGCCTGTTCCCAAGTTCCAGTAGTCCCCCCCTACATTCCATCTACCTCTACATGTCACCACTTCGGCACTAACACCAACTGTCCATATTGAATACATGCTAGGGCTGTCTCATACAGGACTAGTGCAATGATATTAGTGGGGTTATTTTTACAACATCTCAGCGGATCTTCCAGTAGATCAGTAAAGTCTGATTTCATGAAATTCAAATCCTTAAGCTGTTCCCTACCCTAGTGGGGATTTGAACTCAGGTCCGGTGGGACTGCAGGCCACCTCTCTACCGACTGAGCCATCGCCTCAGTAGCGTACACCTTGTTTTTCAAGTGTCCTCACAAGTAGTAACCATGTGGATTTGACCTGCCAAGTGCCAGCTGACTTTGGACCCTCATGGAGCTGTGGTGCCAGCCAATTTTTGACCTTTTTTTTTTTTTCTTGCTAGATGGGTTAGAAATGATGAGAAAACATGGAGAACTACCATAAAAATAATCACAGAAGCTATTTAGGTTGCTTTTCAGGTCGATTCTACCTGACCATGTGGTTGAAAACTTTGGAGTAACGCCCATAGAATTTATCGGCCGCCTCTGACGCCCATTGAGTTGAGTAGATCTTTGTTTTCTTTGGCGGTAAATATGCTATTTGAGCCAAAAATACTCTTGTTGGGTATATAGATGATATAGAAAGGCCTAGAGAGGCATGGGTATATCCCTGCCAATAATGTGGCACGTAATTTGAATTTTTGATTTTTGGCAATAATATTAAATTGCCGATGTACATTTACATCATTGGCATTGTCCACCATATAGTGGCCAACGTACACATACGTCATTGTCACAGGGCGAGTTAAATTAGGTGACTGCGGTGGCCATGAAACAGGACCACCATGCCGAATCCACCTGTTGGGATATGCGTCATCCAGGAAATCTCTTGTCAAACGGGCAAAATGTGCTGGGGTACCATCGTGCATGTACCACATTTGTTGTCTGGTCCTGATGGGGATGTCTTCGAGTAGTAGTGGTACATCTTGAAGGAATCTTGTATAAGTCTTCCATTTAAGGCACTGACGTAGATCATGTGGCCCAAAGAGATGATCACCAATTATTCCAACTCAATTATTTATTGAAAATTTTCCTGGTGTGCTCTGACAGTTGTTGCATGAGGATTTTCACTTGCTCAAGTGTATGTATTGTGAAGGTTCACAAATCCGTCTTTGGCAAAGCTTGCTTCGTCTGTAAAGAGTACTTTCGATGTAAATGATGGACAGTACCTGCTGATGAAGCAAACACTGACAAAACACTAATCTGTCCTGATTATCACCTTCAAGCAATGCATGAATCTTTTGATGGTGATAAGGATGAAGATTATTTTGATATAAAGTTCTCCAAACGGATGATTGTGGCAGGTGATATTGGGAAGCTATTTGCCTTGTACTTGTGCTTGTATTTTCCTCAATGGCAGTGAGAATTTTTTCCTCTGTAGTGTCTCTGTGGTGATCACATGTCCATCCTTTGTCTGGTCTCGGCGGTATAAATGTATAGGTTTCCCTTAACCCGTGGAGAGCGACGATCGTTCCATAGGTACCTGCTGGGAACCGACGACTAGGCCGAAATTTCGAGTCTTACAGAATTGAATGAAACACACATCATTGTCTTGGAAATGTTCACGGGCATCCGGCAAAATATATATTTGACCACATAAAGTCACGGGGTGGTGAGATAAGATGGCCAAAAGATGAACAGCTGGTGGCACGAGCAACCCACCTCCCGCAGTAAGTGAGGTAAGGAATTGGGCATTATCTGGGAAAAACAGACTATATTTACCATGGCCTTGGGCAATGATCAGGTGATTACTGTATCATCAACCCTCTCTCTCTCTCTCTCTCTCTCTCTCTCTCTCTCTCTCTCTCTCTCTCTCCTCTCTCTCTCTCAAACTACGATAAATTACCTTACACACTGACAAAGCATACATTATGATACAGTTTACCATAACTCTCTCCCTCTCTCTCTCTCTCTCTCTCCGAAAAGAGGAGGGAGGGAATGGACAATGACAGAGAGAAGAGGGACGGCTATCAGTGTTTTATTCCTACTAACAGATATTAACTTTATTTTGAATATGCATCTTTTATTTTGCTGTGTCTTTTACTTTGTCGTCCAGCGGCATATGACCCTGGCAGTTGCGCCACCAGATTTTAATTATTTTCAATCAATCAATCAATCTGGTACAACAACAACCTCAGCTAGGCTATCAAAGTCTTTCTCTACTAGGTGTGCAGCAACATCTCTGTCTATGTTACCAATGAAATTCTCCAAGATCATTAATTCTCTCAGTTTTGAGAAATCATCAACTTTCTTCGGATGTAACAATTGATCAAATAACTCTGTGAGTACTCTAGCATAATCCACATGAGTCTGATCTTTCAGTTTAATGGCAGATCTATATTTAAGCCTGTATGCCTCTGGCACAGGTTCATACACTTTGAGAATGGATTCTTTTAAACAATCATAGCACTTTGATCAACTGATAAAGAAATATAAGCCTTTCCTTTCAAAACACTCTGCAGCAGTACTGTCCAAGAGTCTTTTGGCCATGAGAGACGACCTACCACCTTTTCAAACATATGGAAGTACTTAGTGACATCTTGTCCATTAAAGGGAGATGCTAGCTTAATATTCCTAGCAGCATCAAAACTTCCCTGGCAGATGAACTACGACTAGAGTGAACTATCAGAGTGCTTCAGTCTGATTTCATGATCCATTATCTATTGTCTCATTTGAGCTTGTAATTCAAGTTCTTTCATTTTAGCGTTCAATTCTTGTTTTCTCATTTTTGCTTGCACTTCTAGTTCCCTCAATTTAATTATGGCTAACTCAAGTTGCACTTTGTCACCAGTATCATAAGCAGAAAAATCACTGGGGCCAGGTACCTCTGATGCCAAAGGCTCAGAGTCCACACCTTGTGCAGTATCAGATGGTTCAGAACTAACTATGGAGGAATCACTTTGCTCAAACATGTTGTGCAATATGCAATCAAGCAACTTAGTGATTGAGGCAGAAACTCTCAAATCCAAGGCCTGGGCAAGCAATTTAAGCTCTTGTTTTGTGAATGTTTTCACTCTGGTTGGGGAAGGTTTAAAATCCAAAAATGTTTTCACATCATTATCACTCATTAGGGCCATGATTACTGATCATAGTTAAGTAGGTAAGAGTAAGCACCGTGTATATGGCAAAGGATGCCAATATTATGTCACAGAGTTATCCTGGCGAGGTCGCCAAATTGTTTTGGAGGTATATATATTATGATGCACTCTTAACCTTTAATTACTCACCAAAGGGGATAAGGTAAAGCCCACAATAAAACTAACTTAACTTTACACTATAACATACACACACCAAAGAAGAAACTAGGATTCGTTTTACAAAAGAGAATTCATATAGGCCTCAGAATACGAATATAAAATGAGTTATTTCTTACCTAACCAGATTACAATCAGTGGAAGCTACGTACTCACAGAACTCAAGAAACTAGGAGAACTTGTTGATGATATAATCCAGATATAAACCACAAACTAGTGTTATCAGAGAATGGAACCAAAAATGGGAAATGGTGCACAAACTGTGTGTTTTGTAATCAGAGTAACGTATTGAGTAATGTGTGAAAATATGAGGAAAAGTGTAACAAAATGTGACAAAAGTGTAACGTGACAGTAAGTGACTAAAGAGTGACTAAAAAGTAGTAATGTTGCTCCTGCTAGTACCCAAGCTTATAAAGTAGCCTTACTCTGCCTCTTCCAGCTAAATAGCCACTAGGCTGTCTTAAATATAATCTCCAGCCATTCACAAACAATGGAGGCACCTGCTACAAATGGGAGCCTGACATAACTCACACATAACCATTAGCGAGCTACCAAGCAAACGTTGTTAGATGTCTTTTCGCAAATACTCTCATTTTGCTCCTCCCACACTGTAAGTCACACCAACTATGGTCAAGGACAAAAGAGTTTTCTGCATAATTTATGGGAAAAACAACCTGCGTTATCTGCCCAAAAGGCAAAAGTTGACCACTAAGTAAACACAGGGAGGTCTAGATTTATACCCTTTACTGGCAGCAAAACTGATTAAAGGTTTACTGATCTTGACGGCTGCCTCTCACTCCTTACATTATCATCTCAAATTCTATATCATCCATTTGCTACTAGGGTAAGTACGCCACTGGCAATATATATGTATGAGTGTTGTAGGTCTTGATACTGGTCTTGGTCTCGATACCGTACCTTCAAAAGTTCTAAAAATTAAAAACTTACAAAACCCATAACATCGGTGTTCAGGGCCTTAGAGAGCTATGACCATGCCCTGGGGTGCCTGAAAAATGTTTGACACAGGCCAGAAAAAGAGACAAATTGCAACAGTCCTGGTGTGGGACCTGGTCCCTCCATATTCTTGAGTTTTGGCCCCAGGAGTTATCCCCATTGTCCTCTTCTCTGTTTCATTGAACTCACGTGCGATAATCAACTTAACTTTGTTCAAAAGGTGTTGAGTATCACATCGATACTTAATCTGGAACTGGGTGACTGGGGTACTAGTGCACTCACTTGAGGGGCCGAGATGCCCGTGAAAACTGAGCAGCAGTGCAGTACCTACAGGCTGCAGCCACTTTTTATTCACTCAGCAGACACATAAATTCCTGTTTTTGGTCTCAGAGATTCTGGTCTCGGTCTTGGTTTCGGAGGGTCTGGTCTTGGTCTTGGTCTCGAGGTGCCTGGTCTTGACTACAGCACTGATCTATATATATTTATATGTGTGTGTGTGTGACTTTGACAAGACTATATTGAGTGCAATACATATCTAAATCACGTCCATGCTGGACTTGGAGTCCTTTTTTTGCATGGAAGTGACTTTAATAACTATAGTACTTTCGGCACAGTAGCAGAATGAGATGGATGGATGGATGGATAGAAAAAAGTGTAGAAGCTACTACTTCCCTATATGTTGCAGAATTTTTTGGGGGGGTAAGAGGGCATGGAAGAGTAATGATGGTAGGAAGGGAAGGTTTTCCTGTTGGGAGGTGCATTATTGTTGAAGAGCAGAAACGGAAATAAAGTATCACAGTAGTTACAAGTACTTGGGGTCACCCAAACTGCTAAATTTTCAACGGTTCCATACAAACATTATTATGTAATGGAAAATCCTTCCCATAATTGTAAATTTTTGTACTTACAGTTTTTAATTTTTCTGTCTTGCATTAGCTGTCTCGACTTACGTAATATTAAACGTTAGAATATAACAGTCTTAAAACCTCAGTAATTTTTTAATTTGTTATACACTTAAAAAAAATAAATAAATAAATATAAGTTGCTCTTGTCGGGAAGTACAGCGCCTGTGTCAATATTTACTCTCCTGAGAAATGTAGGGGAGTAAATATACCCTTCTAGAGGAGTATTTTTTTTTTACCACAGTTCAAGAGTACATTAACTCTCTTCAAAAGAACAAATGACCTGGCACTCTACTCTCCTGTAAGTATAAATTTACTCTTTAGAGGGTATACTGGCATTTCAAAAAGAGTAATAAATACTCTAGCAAGGTGTATCATTACTCTTTGCAATGAGTAATCAATCAGCCTTAAAGTAAGCTGGATATTGTGGTGAAGATCCATCCATAATAGTTGCCCTATGTGAAAAAGAGAAAAATACACAGATTTTACATGTTTATAGATTCATGTCCTTTCATATGTCAAAATTCATACAGTAGTACAAAAACATATCCATTGTAAAATTTATTTCGTTCAAAATATGCAGTATTCTGAATTCACAAATGCAGATATCTGTCTAAACACTAATAAATTCATTTAAATATGAAAAGTAATCATTAAAATACAAAAATATCAGTAGCAAATTTACTCTTCCAAAAATTTGTGGTGTTCTGAATTCATAAATGCACACATGTCTAACTGCATATGAAAATCTTATTCATTTACATGACTAGGCTATGTAAACAGTTTCATATTCAGTTTAAATCTAGCTTCCTCCTTACATAAATATGTAGTGTTCAGAATTCGTAAATGCAAATAATTGCCTCTATAAACACACATTAATCCTGAGAGATCCAACTGAGCATCAGCTTCTCAAAATGCAACAGCTATGATGGTAGAACGGGTATGAACAATTCTCGTTCTTTTCATGAAGAATTCAGTTAAGTTGATGAACTAATACAAAAACACATAAACATTTTATACACAGTTGTAAACCTGAAAGACTTCGTGGTGCAGTTATTTTTCTTTTACCTTGATAAATGCCAAATATATTTCATTTGAAATACTCTCAATGCAACGTTTCACACACATATGAGATGTAATAACAGATGCATGTTAAAACATTAAAATCCAATGCATTATGGGGCTTTCATGGATTTGGAGAAAGCATATGACAGGGTGGATGGACAAGGATTGTGGAAAGTGTTAAGAATATATGGAGTAGATGGGAAGTTGTTGAATGCTGTGAAGAGTATGTACGATGATGCGAAGGCGCAGTGCGTGTGGATGGTGAACTAAGTGAATTTTTCTCTTTGAAAGTTGGGTTGAAACAGGGATGTGTCATGTCTCCATGGTTGTTCAATCTGTACATGGATAGGGTAATAAAAGAGGTACAAGGTAGGGTAGTGGATGTTGGAGTGGCCCTGGTGAGAGAGGATAGTGTTTGGACACTCCCTGTACTGCTGTTTGCAGATTGTGTTGTTGAGTGAAGACGAAGGGGAGCTGCAAGGCTTGGTGGATGAGTTTGGGAGAGTGTGTAAGAAACGGAATCTAAAGGTGAATGTAGGGAAGAGTAAAGTGATGGTCTTTGAGAGGGGTGAAGTCAGTGAATGTACAGCGAGGTTGGATGGTGAGGAATTGGAAAATGTGAGTACGTTTAAGTACTTGGGTAGTGTGATGAGTAAGGATGGAGGTTTGGAGGGTGAAGTGCTGGAAAGGGTACAGCAGGGAAGAAAGGTTGCTGGTTCTTTGAAAGCAGTGATAAGAAACAGGGAAGTGAGCATGGAATTGAAAAAGTTACTACATGACAGTATTGTGATACCAACTCTAACGTATGGAAGTGAAGCTTGGACGTTGTTGGAAGGACACAAGTCAAGAGTGAGAGCAGTGGAAATGAGTTATTTAAGAGGAGCCTGTGGAGTCACATGGAGAGACAGGCTGATGAATGAGGGTATAAAGAAGCGTTGTGGTGTGGATGTGGATGTGATAGGAAGCGTTATGAGGAACACACTGAGGTGGTTTGGCCATATGGAGAGAATGGAGGGTGAAAGACTGACGAAGAGAGTGTATGTGAGTGAGGTGGAGGGAGGAAGAGGGAGGGGGAGGCCGAGGAATTGATGGAGGGATGGGGTGGAGAGGTATATGAGAGAGGGGGGTGTGAGTTGGGAGCAGGGCAGTGAAATGGCGGGGGACAGGGCGACTTGGAGGCGATTTGTTTGTGGCCACCCCAAACGGGATTGAGGCGTCTGGCAATAGATAGATAGACCTCCTGTCCCTATATTTTGTACCCTTGATGTGCAAATGTAAGCCTTAAATAGCCCTTATGAGAACATTTGCCATGTTTTAAAACATTTCCATAGGATTCGGCAACAATGTCCAAAATCTGAGGCTCACATTGGAGTTTCCTAGCTTAAATGGTAACTGGTAGAAAAAAAACAATCTGTTTTCTTGTATATATGCTAGGACTCGTGTATTCAGAGAAATACTACTACTGCTTCTGCTGTACTGCCTACTACTGTACTACTACTACTACTACTACTAATAATAATAATAATAAAGTCAGTAGGTGAGTAAGTAAATAAAACAATACATACATGTCGAATTAGTAGCAGTACTCCTGCTCCTCCTCCTCCTGCTCCCACTACTACTACTACTACTAGACGTAGTAATCATCATCATCATCATTCGGACCTCCTTTCCCACCCTAGGGCAGGGTGAGGAGTAGGAATGTCCAGACAACCCAAGTTTGCCCAGTCCAATGGGCCACGCTTCCATTCACTCATCATTCAAGCCCCCGGAATCCTGGCTCTATCGGTTACGTCAAAAAACATTCACCATGTTCTGTAGCTTCACATAAATGTATCCGATTAAGTCAGTCCGGACGCTGCCACGTTAAAAAGGGGTGCCAAATCTCTGATCATTCACTTCTCCTCACCACATTCATCCAGCCAATTCGATCTCTTGTCAATTCCCTAGCCTCACCGACATCCAAACCTCTCTTCCTCACACACTCATCCACAGTATCTCTCCACCTTCTCCTTGGCTTACCTCGCCTCCTCCCTCCTTCATATTCGCTCAGATATACCTTTTTTTCACCACTCTATTGTTATCCACTCTCTCCACATGACCATACCATCTCAGTACATTCTCTTCGATTCTGGTGTCCACCGACTTCTTCACTCCACATCTTTCACGAATCACATTATTTCGTATGCTATCCACCCTCTGCAGTCCACATACATTCCTCAGCATTCCCATCTCCACTGCTTTTACTCTTGACTTTTCATTTTCATGCCACACCATAGTCTTACATCCATATGTTAAAGCTGGCACCTTATAATAATAATAATAATAATAATAATAATAATAATAATAACGTATCGAACTTTCAGAAATTCGAATTTGCAAAGCGATTGAGAATCACTCTTCTAACCGCATTGTCACCTGTTGAGCTAGTCCTCCTGCCCTGGGTTAGCTATGAGATTTTTATTTTCACTCCCGAGGCCTTTTTTCTACTTTCTGTCAATAACTTTAGACGTGCAATATCTCCGAAATTACAAATACTTATAAGAAACGTCATAGAATAATTTAGTCTTATTTTTGTCTGAGTAATATATCCTCAAATTTATGAAAACGTTTTTTGAATCACCCCGTATATTGTATTTCTAAGTTTAGTGTATCGTTTGATATCTTTTGAGTTAATTTTGTTTTAGTTAGGCAAACAATATATTGTTCTTTTTCTTTCGTATATTTTTCCATCTCCAATAATATAGACACCATTCCATCTACATTTGGTTACATCAACTTAAATCATCTTGTTTACATACTTGCCATAACTTGAGTCTAATACCTCCTTCTTTTTATTCCCTGTTGGTTATGTACCACTTTCTTACCAGCATCCCAATTACATTGTTTAAAAAAATTACTCTTCCTCTGATCTTTCCTCCTTTGTTTTTGCCTCCTCCCTCTTCTTTAGTTTTCCCAGTTCCTCTTGAGTTAGGCATCTTTTTATCCAAACATTTTTAAATTCCTCTTTTTCCATGTGTGTGTATGTGTGTGTGTGTTCTTACCTAATTGTTCTTACCAAATTGTATCTTTACAGGAATGAGTCAAGTTCGTACTGTCCCGTGTCTTAAACCATATTTATCGTACATATCTTTAAATTTGTGAATTGTTTTGGCACACACTATTTCATTCGGTAGTGCATTCCACTGATCAGTTGCTCTGTAAGGGAAACTGAATTTCCTCACGTCTTTACCACCTCTCTTCTTATGCAGTGTTTTGCAGTGTCCTCTTGCTGATGCTTTCCCATATGTTAAGTAATCATTTATGTCTATTTTCTCCTTCCCTGATATGCATTTATATAGCATTATCATGTGACCTCTTTTCCTTCTCTCCTGTAGTGTTGGTAGATTCAGTTTATTTAGTCTTCGTAGCTTAGATCCCTTAAGCTTGATATCCATCTTGTAGTGGCCCTTTGAACTTTTTCAATCTTGTCTATGTGTGTTTTGAGATGAGGACTCCAGACTACTGATGCATACTCCAGGGTTGGTCTGATGAATGATATTATTATCCTTCTTAGCATGTCTTCATTTATGTATGGGAATGCTATTCTCATATTTGAAAGGAGTGTATACATGTTCCGTACCTTCTCACTGATGCGGTCAGCCGGAGATAGTCTGTTATTGATAATCACACCTAGGTCATTCTCTCTTTCTGTGTGTGTAGGGTTTTATTTCCTAACGTATAATCCAAATCAGGTCTTTTTCCACTTTTACCAAACTTGATTACATGACACTTGTCCACATTGAATTCCATTTGCCATGTATTACTCCATTCATGAAGTTTATTTAATTCTTCTTGTAGCTCTTTACAAGAGTCTGTGTTAGTAATTCTCCTTTGTATTTTTGCATCATCTGCAAACATATTTTGATAGCTTTCATTTCCAGTGTTACTGTCTATATCATTCATGTACACTAAAAACATGATTGGTGCCAGCACTGAGCCCTGTGGTACTCCACTAGTCACTTCTTTCCATGATGAGTAGTTTCCCCTTAGTACTGTTCTCATTTCTCTTTTTATGAGAAAATCTTGCATCCAACTAAATGGTTTGCCTCGAATTCCTCCTTGATGGTAGTTTCCATAAAAGTCTTTGGTGTGGTACCGTGTCAAATGCTTTCTTGAAATCTAAATAGATACTGTCCACCCATCCTTCCCTTTCCTGTATTGTGTCTGTTACTCTGTCATAGTAGCTCAACAGATTAGTAACACATGATTTTCCTTTTCTGAAACCAAACTGTCTTTCTGTTATCATATTGTGTTCTTCTAGATGATTTACCCAAGCTTTTCCTATAAGCTTTTCTAATACCTTGCTTACAACACTGGTCAGTGATACTGGTCGGTAGTTGAGTGGATTTTGTCTATTCCCTTTCTTGAATAAGGGGACAATATTTGCTTTCTTCCAAATATCACGTAGTTTACCTTGACTCAAGGATTTCTTGAAAATTAAAAATAATGGTATACTTAACTCCTTTGCACATTCTCGTTAATCAGGACCATTTGCTTTTCCTCTGTCTAATTTACTTAACTCCTCTTGTATTACTTTTTATGATATTTGTATATATGGTAGTATGTGTGGGCATGCATGTTCCACATAGTCCCGCTCAAATTTTTTTTCTTCTGTAAAAACTGATTGGAAATTCTTATTTAGTGCTTCACAAATATCTTTCTCTTGTATATAGGTGATTCCCTCGTCCGTAATGGATTGTATTATATCTTTTACTTTGGGTTTGCTTCTGATGTAGCTGTAAAATAGCTTCGGTGGATCACCACTTTTATTTATGATATCCTCTTCAAACTGTTTTGGGGCTTCCCTCCTTATTCTTGTATAATCGTTTCTTGCCTCTTTGTAATTATTATATGCCCTTTCACTATTGGGTCTTCTGTATCTATTCCACAACAAATCTCTTCTTTCTTTTGATTTTTTACATTCTGTATTGAACCATTTCTTTATTTTCTTATCTGCTTCTTTGTGCTGGGGGATGTACTTCTGGCTTTCTATTTCATAAAATTCACAGAATTTTTTATATACAGCATTTAAATCTTGTCCTCTAAGCTCATTTTCCCAATCAACTTCTAAGAAATACTTCTTTAGGTCATGATAATTTCCCTTTTTATACTTTAGGCCCTTTTTGTAACTTTCATTGCTGTTAACTATGTCATATGCTATCCGGAAGTTGCAATTTACTACTGCATGGTCGCTTTTGTGTGTGTGCGTGCGTAAACTTGCATATTCGTCTAGTATCTGAGCTTATGGGTAGTTGTGTGGGTTCTTAAAGGATGACGCATATTAACTTTCAACATTCAACTGTGCAGCCAAAGTTAGAATAATACTCATAAAAGAACACTGACATGTGAGGGAAGAGGAGATCAGCAGGGAGGGGAAAGGGAGAGATTAAGGCAGATTGAGGGAGAGGAGATCACTGCTGACACCCATGTGGCCACATCCATGCTATTGCCTGTGACCCATTGAGGGGGAGCAACAAGCAGCCCAGACGAAGCTCAGGGGGACCGTGGTTTGGTTGAATGTCAGGCGGGGTGTGGCTTCATCAAGCACCAGGATTCTGGCATTGATGTTCTTGTGCACCGGCAGACTGTCATTGCATCAAACCTATGGCACCTCCAACACTCCACTGGGGATGGTGAGACAGTGGAGTTTAGTCTCCTTGGGACTCCCAAGGGTCCTGAGTCTCAGGATGTAACTGGGCTAGGAAGTGTACCCGTTCAGGGCTCTGCTCATGCACAGCAGTGTATCGCGGCCCAGGGATGCTAGGTCAGGGGCCCCAAGACTCCTAGGGAGATAAGCACCATCATGGAAATGTGCATCGCGATGACAAGGGCTTTTTGTGGGGATGATAAATGGGCTTTGCGTGTTCTCCTCCCCAAGATCTATGAGGAGAATGGGCTGCCTCACCTAGTCATCTCTGAGTGCTTCGCTTGCTATGAACATTCTGCCCTTAACCCCCAGAAGCATCGAGTCCAGCAGCCACAGTCTGCTGCCCCCTGCACAGCACCGCAGAAGAGGCTATGCTGGATGCTTCTCTCAATCGGAAGACTGCCACAACAATCACCAACCCGGCTTCAGAATGGCCACCATCCAGAACGCTGCAGAAGTCCACCAACTACCGTCAGTGACCAAGGAGGGGTGGGATTCTTCTGACTGCATCTCCATGGCCAGGGATGCATTGACTGGCTCCTCAGCCGGGGAGATCAATGAGCCCTGCCCTCCTCAGGCTGAGGAGGGCAGCCCATTTCGCCCTCCTATCATGGATACTAAGGATCAGCTAGATATGTCCTCCTACCATCACCTCCTGACAGTCGACAACCATACCCAGTTGTATCAGCTTGGAGTCATGACATTTTCCAACTTGTACGATCTGCTCCAGGCTGCCAACCTGAGTGAGTGGATTCCATCCAGTCTGATTGTCGGGGAGGAGGTGCTTCTAGCTGATCTACTAGCATATTATTTTATGTTGCCTCCATGATTGGCCCTTTAGACTGGTCGTCTTGAGCAAGACAAGTGCTCTGTTGTCGTATTTTCGGCCTATAATCTTATTTCACTTAATGCCCCTCATGGTGGGCGATGGTTGTAAAGCCATTAAAAAAAATGACATGTCTCGATGAAGTGATTCTTACAAATACAGATTTCACAAATCGCAGTACAACCTCTGCTCAGTATTTTAGTGCCTGTGATTGTGTGGCTGTGTCGAGGAAGAATTTAACGCATGATCATGGAGAGTGCAGATGTCTGTTCAGTTGTTCTTCCCTCTATATATGAGGGCTGCCCTGCAGCTTCAGTATTTATATTGTCACCCCTATAGTGACAATTTGGATTGCTATTTTTCCTACCTCTCCTCATCCTTTTAGTTTGGTACAGTTGGTGGTTGGATTTTTGTCCTAAGATTGACTTTACTTCCTCCCAAAAGAGGGTCCCTGGCCCCCCAACTGATCCTTCTGGGAGCATAGCACAGGCTCAGGCCTCCCTCCATTAGGTTGAGAGGGCATTTTCAGACATGGCTTTCTTTCCACTTCCCCTAAGTATGTCGACCCGCCTTTCAACCCGTCCCTCCCATAAAGGGAGTTTAGTGGATCTGACGTCACCATAATTGCGACATGGAGTGACTCCTGGACTTACTGCCCCATGACTTGCACCCCACTAGACATCAGTGTAAAAAATGCTACTTTTTTGCCTCTTCGTGCTCTTGGTACAACTTCTCTGGCCTGTTTTAATCCTTCCATTATTGGAAAGGTGGCTGATGGCTGTACTGATGAGATTGAACAACTTACAAAACTTGGTGATGGTTACCTCCTAATCAACACTGTTAATGGCTCACAAGGTAAAGACTTGCTCAGGCTACATAAGTTTCATTGTTATGATATCCAGCCAACGATTGAACATTCTGTTTATCCCTGCAATGGTGATTTCACCTGCAGGAACCTCATGGAAATGGAGGAGGACATCATACATAATTTTGCTCAGGAAAATATTGTGACGCTATATTTATCACTCGGTTTCCAGAAGGCGTGAGGACAAGACTCCTATTCATGTGTTGACTTTTGGGACACTCAGTCTCATGCGATCTATGGAAGCTGGATATGAAATTGTTAATATCGGGCCTTATATTCCTAACCCCCTTCACTGCTCAGAATTACAAATTTATAGACATTGTACACAGACTTGTTGGGCTGCTGCCTCTGTGAGTGGCACGTGTGCGGGTACCAGTCACAATGCCGATGATGCTACATCTGGATTGAGTGTCGTGTTCACTGCAAGTATGCACACTCCACTTCCTTTAGGGATTGTTTGAAGTGGAAGGAGGAGAAAGAAGTCTGCATGGTGAAGACAACAGAGGGCATCTCATATTGAGATGCTAGGAAGAAAGTCAGGGCATTGCATGCAACTCCCACGTTGAATACATCTTATGGCACAGTGGTAATGTCCAATCCTGTTATGTGCTCTGACAAAACACAGACTGACTCTTTACCTGTTACCCTTACCACTCACTCTTCCACTTCATCTCAGCTTCCTGTCCATTCCAGCTGTCTCAGTGACATACATGTATGAACCTCATACCCTCAGGATGCTGCATCTTTTCAGTCAGTACAACCTAAACAGAAATCTGATAGGTCTGATATGACTGATATGACCACCCTGAAACAGCAGTCACTTTTTCATGTGCTTCCTGTTTCTGCTCCAGCGATGGAGAGAGGAGCTCAAGGGAGTCTAGGAGCCTTATTATTGATGATGCTATGGAGGTTTCCATCAGCAAGCATCCAAATAGGTTCCCCGGTAGTCGCTCATCGGGGGTTGGCCAGCTTAAAAACAACCAAGCACAAATCTTAAACCGTTCATTCATCGTGTTAAACTGGAATTATAGGACTTTTGGGAGTGAAGTATACAATACAGCGCTCTTGCTGTCTATACACAAGCCAGACTTTATTTACCTACAGGAGACACAACTGGGGGATCATCCTGATCCCCTGCAGTTCAAACACTACCACTCGTATAGAAGACATGATCGTCATGGAGTTGCCAGATATACATCCAGATCACACCCACAAACTGGAGGGATTCTGAACTCTGCAACAGAAGCGTATCTGTTAATTTGCTCATTCTGTTGTTCTTCATATGGCTCCATTAATAGTACTGCTTAAATTCAATTTTTGACCACCCTCTTGGAATAAAATGTTACTCTGGGGGAGGCGGTGGCTGAATCGGTAGAAAGGCGGCCTACAGTCCTAATGGACCCAGGTTCAAATCCCGGCTGGGGCAGGGAATAGTTTAAGAATTTGAATTTCATACAAAACAGACTTTTCTGATCTGCCAGATGACCCGCCGACATGTCATGAAAGAACCCCCACTAATACCAGTACACCAGTCCTGTATGAGACAGCCCTAACATATATTCAATATGGATGGTGGGTGTTAGCGCCGAAGTGGTGACAAGTAGAGATGAAAGAGGACTACTAGACCCCAAGGAGAAAACTGGGCCTTGGGGATAGACACTGAAGGATTTGCCCAGAATCGGACACATAAAAGAAAAAATAAATCTTTACTGTCCATCACTATCGATGGGGTGGCTTAGGGATCGATGGTTGTGAAGAGCAGATTAACTGATCTAATACAGTACTACAGTCCAGCCTCTGTCCTCTGAACGATAGCAGAGCAATTAGTGTACTGTAAATGATTGTACTGGTATTTATTTGACCTTAGACTTATTTCTGCCCCTGCCCCCCTCCTCAGGTATACATCAAGGTTTCTCGTGGGATCATTATGGTGACTCACTGAAAAGCAATCGCTTACCAATCTGTTTTTCCTACAAATGCAACGGTTTTTCAGACTCTCCACTTCCAAAATTTAACTTTAAGATGGCAGAATGGGAACCCTTCTCATGGAATGCCAATTTAAATATATTTTGGGACACAATTGATATAAAAGTCTAAAATTTAACTGATTCCGTATTACACGTGGCTGAGGCTGCTATCCCCAGGATTTCTTAAATTTGTGCGAAGCTTCAGGCTCATTACTGGATGCTGGATTGCTGACAAGCATTAAGGAAACACGTTGGGAAAAACAGGATTTCTGACAGTCAGCCTAATGATGAAAACTTCATTACTTACAAACAGGCACGAGCTGAGGCAAGGAGAACAATCAGAAGGGCGAAACATGGCTCTTGGCATTCTGTTGGGTCAACAGCGAATCACTATATCCCTTTGAATAAAGTCTAGTCCACTTATAAAATATTAAACAATAAAAGCACTAAGATCCCTGTGATCAGTCTACAGGTAGATGATAATATCTATGACAATCCCATGGATATAGCCAACATCCTTATCAGGAGATTCTTTAATATGAGTAGCTCAGCCAATAATGCCTGGCGTTTCCAAAACCATAACCGCATAACTAAGCTACAAATATTAGATGTTGACACAGAAAATGTAGACTCTCCATGAAACCAAAAATATACAGTGATTGAACCTCCCATTGCCCTAAAATCCTGTAAAGAAAGCAGTTCTGGACCGGACACGATCATATATTGCATGATCCAGCATCTTAATCAGGACAACCTGATTAGCCAGATAAGCCAGATTGTCCCCCCTTGTAGCGGGGAGGACATTATCTGGCCGCACTATGAGGTGGTACTACTACTCTGCGGCGAGGTTGTGTTAGGAAGAATTCTGCCACCGCATTCCCCAAGTGTCGTAAAAGGCGACTATAAGGGGGTGGGGTGAGGGGACTAGGGACCCCCTCCTCTGTTGTTTTTAGTTCCTAAAAAGAGGCAGGCCATAGTAAGGGATGGGGGATTGAGTTATCCCCGTATCCTGAAGATTGGGCCTATGAATGTGAGTGGATATAGTACGATTGAGGCTAAAAGGGAGGAGATTGGGAGAACGTTTGTGAGAAGAAAGTTGGATGTGTTAGCTTTGGATGAAACAAAGATGAAAGGGCAGGGTGAGTCCAAGTTTGGGAGTGTGAATGGAAGAGTGTCACGTGTTGATATAGGAAGGGCAAGAGAGGGTGTGGCGTTCTTAGTGAGCCTGGAAGTACAGCAGTGTGTGATTGTATGGAAGTAGGTGTCATTGAGACTGATGTGGGTGAAAGTGAAAATATGAAAGTGAGTTGTGGGTATTTGTGAGTACATATGGGCCTGGTAGTGAAAGGGATGAAAAAGAGATGGAGTCTTTCTGGAATGATGTTGATGAGTGTCTGCAGAGTTTTCGAGCGAATATGAATGTGGTAATGATGTAGGATCTGAATGCTAGAGTGAGAAATGTAGCAGTTGAATGTGTAGTTGGTATGCATGGTGTGTCTGGAAAAAATGAAAATGGGGAACGAATGATAGGGATGTGCGTTGAGTGAGAGATGATGATTGGAAATACCTTGCTTGAGAAGAAAGATATTTATAAGTATACATGGGTGAGACAAGACAGTGGAAAGGTTGTTGATATAGCATTGATGGACTATGTGGCTGTGTCCTGGAATGTACAGTATTAGGAAGATTGCTGGATGTGAGAGTTGTGAGAGGGGAGGGTGGAGGTATGTCTGACCACTACCTGGTGGAGGTAAAGTTGAGAGGAGGTAAGAGATGGGTGAGAGCTAGGAGAGTTAGGTGTGGCAGGAAGGTTTTGAAATTAAGTGAGTTGGATAAAAGAGAGAAAATGATAAAGTATCAGGAGAAATTGAAAGATGAGTGGAACGCAGTGAAAGATTAGAAGAATGGCAGCGTGGAAGAGGAATGGCAGTTGTTTAAGAGTGCTGTGGTGGGGCATGCGGAAGAGGTGTGTGGTGTGAGACGATTGGGTGGTGGTGTAAGAAAAGGAAGTGAATGGTGGTGCAAGGAAGTAAGTATGGCTGCAGCTGAGATGAGACGGGCATATGAAGTGTGGCTGCAGAGGAAGGATGAAGTGTCATATGAGAGATATAAGGAAAAGAGGAATATGGCAAGAAGGGCAGTGCGTGACGCTAAAATGGCAGCAAGTGAGAGGTGGGGTAGGCGATTGACTGAGAATTTTCAACAGAATAAGAAAATGTTTTGGAAGGAGGTGAAAAGGATCCAAGAGGGAGAGCCTGGGAAGCATGGGCGAGTAAAGGCACAGGATGGAAGGATGTTAATTGAGATGGATGCAGATAGGAAGAGATGGGCGGAGTATTATGAAAGATTGTTAAATGTAGAGGAGGAAAAGAAGACTAAGATTGTGGCAGATGGGAGGGTGTAAGGAATAAATGTCTTAAGAGAGCCGAATGATTCTTTGATCACGATGTAAGAAGTACAGGAGGCAGTAAAGGAGTTGAAAACTGGGAAGGCTGCAGATATGGATGGGCATGCCGTGAAGTACCTGAAAAGTGGTGGAGCGACAATTGTTGACTGGTTAGACAGACTGTTGAATGTGTGCTTTGTGCAAGGTATGATGCCAGTTGACTGGGCAAGTTCTTGTGTGGTCCCGTTGTAAAAAGGTAAGGGTGATAATTATTAATGTACTAGCTTTAGGGGTATAAGTCTGTTGAGTGTTGTTGGTAAAGTGTATGGTGAAGTGTTAATTAAGAGAGTTAGAAAGGGTACAGAGGGAGTGATTGGTGATGGGCAGTGTGGCTTTAGGAGAGGGAGTGGAGGCGTGGATCAGGTGTTTGCTGTGAGGCAGGCGTGTGAAAAGTATTTAGTGAAAAGTAAGGATATGTTTTGGGCGTTCATTGATTTAAAGAAAGCGTATGATAGAATTGATAGGGAGGCTTTGTGGACTGTTTTAAGATTGTATCGACTTGATGGTAGGTTAATAAAAGGAGTAAAAAGTTTTTACGTAAATAGCAGAGCGTGTGTAAGAGTGGGAAATACTGTGAGTGATTCGTTTCTCGTATGAGTGGGGCTGCAGCAGGGATGTGTGCTGTCACCTTGCTTGTGTAATATTTATATGGATGGTGTTGTAAGGAAGGTGAAAGCAAGAGTGTTAGGTAGAGAGGTCTGAGTCTGGTGAATGTTGATGGTAGAGAATGGAATCTGAAACAGCTGCTGTTTGTGGATGATACTGCACTGGTGGCTGATTCAGAGGAGAGATTGAGACTCTTGATAGAGGAGTTTGGAAGGGTGTGTGAAAGAAGGAAATTGAAAGTAAATGAGAATAAGAGTAAAGTGATGAAGTGTACGAGGTTGGTATATGGGAGGATGATGAATATAGTTTTGAATGGTTAGTTGCTTGAGGAGGTAGAGTATTTTAAGTATTTAGGGTCACATGTTGCTGTGGATGGAAGAATAGATGCAGAAGTGAAGTTTAGAGTGAATGAAGTAGGAAAGGTGCTGGAAGGAATGAAAAAAGTGTCTAGATGTCGTTCGCTTAATGTAAAGAGAAGGCTGCATGAGGGTGTTGTAGTACTGACTGCTTTATATGGGGCTGAAACATGGAATATGGCTGTAGTCGAGAGGAAAAGTTTGAATGTAATGGATCTGAGGTGTCTGAGGAGTATGTGTGGAGTGACGTGTATGGATCGAGTGAGAAATGATGAAGTGTGAAGGAGAATTGGAGTTGTGTGGGAGATTGCTGATCGAGTTGAGCAGAGGGTGTTGCGATGGTTTGTGTATATGGAGAGAATAGATAATGAGCGATTGGTGAAAAAGATAACTAGATCTGATGTAAGAGGTGTAAGGCTGAGTGGAAAAACATGAATAGGATGGATGGACAGTGTGAAGAGAGCGTTTGATGCAAGAGGGATGTCTGTTGAGCAAGGAAGAGTGGTTGTGTGTGATAGAAGTGAATGGAGAGAAACTGTGAATGAATAAATGATAACGCAGCCCTGAGGGGATGTTTTCCCGCATTTTGTCTGATCAGCTGATCAGGTCAGGTGCAGGTAACGGGATGAGTCCATTATGATATGGCAGGAGTAAAACAGCTCTGCTGTTGGGCGCTGCTGCAGATGTCACTGATTGCACTGTGCAGTTGACCCTCATGCGGTGTGGTGCAGTTAAGATCTGTCCCTTCTCCCCTTTGGGGCTAAGATGCGAATGAATGTGTTTGAGTGGATGAGTAAATTGGGAGTGTGTCGTCCTGTCTCGGCTACCTCCCTTTCCAGGGGGGAAGCATCCTAGGAATATAGATAGATAGACAGACAATGAGTTTTGGAAATCTCGAATGTTCCCAAACTCACGGCACTTTGTGCATGTCATAGCAATACCCAAACAGGGTGTTCATCTTTTGAATCCCTCATTATTCCTTCCTACTGTGTTGACTTTTTGCTTATATGAGGTCGTGGAAAGAGTGGTTAATAATGGGCTTCTTATTTGTTTTACAGTCAGAGATTTTGTTAAGTGATAAAAGTATGTGGCTTCCATAAATATAGATGGACACTGGATCATTTAATGAATTTGGAGCACTGAATTTCAATGGCATTAGGCAATACAGGATTCATGATAGCGGTGTTCTTGGACATCCATAAATCCTATGATATGACGTGGTGACACGGAATAATAATGATGCTGTATGTTGATGATTTAAGAGGTTCTTTGCCTATAATTATTTCTAATCTTTTAAGGGACGGAACTTTCTGTCAAGTTGCCCCATAATGTAATGTTGGATGTATTTATAAAAGAAAATGGGGTGCCCCTGGGAAGTGTGCTTAGTTTCATATTGTTTAATATTATGCTCAATGATATTCATTCATTAGCTCACATCCCAAGGAATCTGAAATATTCACTATGTCCCTGTCTCCAGTTTGACTTTCGAAAATCAGTAGGTACCTATCTAAAATTCTGTAAAAATTTGGGGCCTTTATTTTGATTGACAATTTCACTTTAAATTTGATGTTAATAATTTATTTGCTCATTGTGATAAACTGTTAAGTACCTACGGGGTACTGCTTGGGGAGATGACAGAAATTATGTTCAATAGTGTGTAAGTCCTTTATTAGACCTAAGCTTGACTATGACCCACAGGTGTATGGGTTGGCATCTGATGCCACTTTGAGGTTAGATCTATTCTGGAATAAAATATGTTCATGAATGTGTCTTGGAGCCTTGCTATGTGCAGTGCATGTGTAGCTCGTGTGGAGGTGGAGGCAAATGTACATCCCTCCATCTGTTGAGAGCACATGATTTTTTTTCATATGGCATAAGGACCATACGAAAATGTGAAATCAGTAATGCGACCTGTACTTCCCTGCATCAACACAAGCATCTTATGTGACGAGTTCTTCACCTTTTTGCCTTTTGCCTCCACTGACTAACCCATGAGATTGGTGTGGAACTATCTGTCTGACAAGCTCGTGTTTAAAATTAGACTGCCCTTGGAGCCAGCCAAATTTACCTTTGATGTTTCATGGCTCCCAGCAATGAAGACCAAGGTGCTGGAGGTGGAGGTCCACACACCTACTTGGTAACATCATTAGAATTCATCTGGGGTCCCAATAACTGTACGCTGATGGTTCCAAGTTGAGCGATTGTGTGAGGAAGAAGGAACCAAAAGCTAGAAGCCCACAAAAACAGTTAACTCCAAGAAAAATAAAAACAATACAAAGGAGAGACAAATTCAAGATCCGTTCATTTCGAGATGCCTGGACACATTGCATTTGAAAGACTGGAGATCATAGGAAGTAGGAAATACAGACAGAGGGAGACAGTTCCAATGTTGACCTGTAGCATAAATGAAGGATTGGAAGTAATGGTTAACTCTTGCATTAGAGAGTTGGACAGAGAAGGGATGAGAGTTTATTGCTAGGTGCTACGCACCCGTCATGGAGATGGACGGATGCAAACAGACATTTCAGAGGAGCAATGACCTTGGAAGTAGCAATAGAAAAGAGATATAGAGGCAGCAGTGCGACGAAGAGACGGGTTGAAGGGAGCCAGTAAGAGGAGCAGAGTTAATGAGACGAAATGCCTTTGACTCCACCCTATTAAGAAGAGCTGTATGTGGGGAGCCTCCCCACACATGAGAGTTGTACTCCATACAGGGGAGAATTAATCCTGTGTATAAAGTCAGCAACTGTGCAGGGGTAAAAAAGGTACGGAGTCAGCTGAGCACACCTAATCTCTTGGAAGCAGATTTTACCAGAGATGTAATATGATCTTTCCAAGATAAGTCCCGATTAAGTGAAACCCAAAGCATGTTCAAGGATGATGCTAGATTGAGCTGGATATTATTAAACTTTAGTGCGTACTCCTGTGGAAGATTTTGTCGGCTTGATAGGTGTAAGAACTGAGTCTTTGATGCAACAACAAGGTTATTTTTACCCCATTCAGAGATTCGAGCCGAGTCAGACATTAGGTGCGCCATAGCCTCATCCCTTGTTTGTTCAAGTAACTGCTGGGATGGACGTTGCAGGAGCCGAATGGAAAGGTGAAGGGTGGAATCATCAGTGTACGAGTGGATAGGATTAGATGTACAGCTTAGATCATTGGTGAATAAAAGGAAGAGAATTGGTGATAGGACAGAGCCCTGAGGAACACAACTGTTGATAGATCTAGGAGAAGAACGATGGCCGTCTACAACACCAGCTATAGAACGACCAGAAAGGAAGCTGTACATGAAGGCACAGATAGAAGGATAGAAACCGTAAGAGGGCAGTTTGGAAATTAAAGATTTATGCCAGACTCGATCGAAAGCCTTTGAGATGTCAAGTGCAATGGCAAAGCCTTCACCAAAGCCCCGAAAGGAGGATGACCAGAGTCTGAAGGGTAGGTGAGAAGATCGCCAGTGGAGCATCCCTGATGGAACCCATACTGACGATCAGAAAGAAGGTTGAGATAGGAAAGATGCTTTATAATTTTCTGTTAAGAATAGACTCAAAAACTTTTGAGACACAGGATGTTAAAGCAATTGGACGATAGTTCGAGAGTTGGGAACGGTCACCCTTCTTTGGGACTGGCTGAATGAGAGCAAACTTCCAGCAAGAAGGAAAGGTACAAGTTGAAAGACAAAGGCGAAAGAGTTTACCTAGGCAGGGTGTAAGCACAGAAGCACAGTTCTTGAGGACAACAGGAGGGACTCCATCAGGCCCATATACCTTGTTAGTACTGAGGCCAGTGATGGCAGAAAATACATCAGCTGAAGACATTTTAATGTCAGCCATGAGGAAGTCAGAGGGGGGAAGTGATGGAGGAACAGCACCGGATTTGTCTAAGGTGGAATTGAAGGAGAAAGTCTGAGTGAAGAGATCTGCTTTATCAGCAGCAGAAACAGCTACAGAGCCATCAGAGTAGAAAAGAGGAGGGAAGGATGATGTGGTAAACTTGTTAGAAAGGTTTTGGGCAAGGTGCCAGAAGGAGCGGGAAGAATTCGAGTTGGATATTTGAGAGCATTAAGTATGGATGAAATTATTTTTAGCAGAGCGAAATACAGACTTAGCACGATTCTGGGCAGAAACATAAAAAATATGTGATTGAAGGGTGGGTTGGCTCCGGTACCTTTTATAGTCCCTCTCCTTCTTGTGGACAGCATTAGAACAAGCATGACAAAACCAAGGCTTTCTTGCATTAGACAAAGGATATGAGAAAGGAATGTATGCTTCCATGTCTGAGAGAATAACCTCTGTAATGCATAAGACACACACAGATGGCTCTCGGCCATGGAAGCAATAATCATTCCAGGGAAAATCAAAGAAGTACTGCCTGAGGGCCTCCCAATCTGCAGCTCCAAAGTGCCACAGTCACCGTATCTTTGGAGGGTCCACAGGCCTTACCGGAGCAATAGGACAGATTAAGGTAATAAGGTTGTGATCGATGGAGCCCAACGGAGAGAAAAGATTAACAGTGTAAGCAGAATTAGTTGTAAGGAAGAGGTGAAGTATGTTGGAGCTCTCTCCAAGGTGGTCAGGGATACGGGTAGGGTGCTGTACCAGCTGCTCTAGGTCATTAAAGATAGAAAAGATGTAGGCTTGTTCACCAGGTGGATCAGTGAAAGGAGAGGAGAGCCAAAGGTGGTTGTGAACATTGAAATCTCCTAGAATGGAGATTTCAGAGAAAGGAAGTAAGATAGTCGAAGAATTTTTGATAGTCAGTAGAATTAGGGGATAAGTAAACAGTGTAGATATACTTAGTCAGAGAATGCCAGGAAAGCCGAAGCCAGAGTGTAGAGAATTCAGAAGAATCAAGTTCAGGAACACAAGAGCAAGATAAGTCGTTGCGTACATATACACAACAGCCACCTTTGGCTTTGAAATGGGTATAGAGAAAGTAGGAGGATACAGAAAAGGGTTTGCTGTTAGTTGCCTCATACAGCTGAATCTCAGTTAAAAAGAAAATGTGAGGTTTAGAAGAGGAGAGGTGATGTTCAACAGAGAGAAAGTTAGAGGAAAGGCCACGAATGTTGCAGAAATGAAGAAGTGAGTCAGACAGTGGTTCCAGGCAACTCATAGAGTCGGCACCGGGAGAGGGGGAGATGGTCGGGGCATTTGTGGTCCCCCCCCCCTTGGGGACTCCGAGCGAAGGTCTAAGTTCACCATTTTTACTTTTTTAATTTTGAAAAGAAAGTGTAGTGTGTACTGTGCATGTAGTTTGGTGTTGACAGTTAGAGGAACTTGTATCAGAGAGCATGCTGGCCCACTCTCTGTGTTACTGAAACACTGAGAAGTTCAGCAAAGGGGGATGATCGGGAACTAGTCCCGAGGGCTGATGAAACGGGAGCTCCAGCTCTCCCTGTCATCAGCTTTCCACCCACCCTGGGAGTACTGCCCTGCTCGACTGGTGCTACAGTCTACTCCTCGGCTGAATGTGCCGTCTGATTTTGGTTGGCAACCTAAAAATCTGTGTATACCTCTTAACATATGACAAAGCCATGGACTATGCTCTATATTCTGGACATGACTCATTTCTCATATTTTCAGTCTCTAAGGCCCTAATGCTAGGACGAGGCTAGAGCTGGAATTGGGACTTGAGTCTGTCTTAAGTCGGACTTGAAACACGGCCGCCAAAAGTAGTTATGCAGAAATAAGGTGTGAGTATCACACAGGTGGAGCCAATGTTCTTAGACCAAGCCACTTCTGAGATTCAGACTTGAGCAATAAGAATCTTATTTAACGGTTATGTATTTTTTTTTATGTGTCCGACTCTGGGCATAGGCTTCACAGCCTGCTCTCAAGGCCCAGTAGTCCTCCTACATAAACAAGCACCTCTCTACATGTTACCATTTCGGCGTTAACACACAACGTCCATATTGAATACATGCTAGGGCTGTCTCATTCAGGACAGGTGTAATGGTATTAGCGAGGGTATTTTTACGACATGTCAGCAGGTCTTCTGGTAGATCAGTAAAGTCTGATTTTATGAAATTCAAATCCTTAAACTGTTCCCGGCCCCAGCAGGGATTTGAACATGGGTCTGGTAGGACTGCAGGCCACATCTCTACCGACTGAAGTATTTACCAACAAGCTCCAAAACAAAAATAGATGGCGGCTGTAATATCACTGACAAAGAATATTTCAAATTTATTTCAAATGTTTGGTCATCAGAAGATATATATATATAGGCTCTGTTTTGTACACTTGTGTATTTTACCAAAATGATTTTCTATCGTTTGATGATGTCACATACAAGTGTTGTTGGCAGTGCCTTATACTACTGTTAAGAAGCAAGATTTGAGAGTTAGGTAGCCGAGACCTTTCTCGACGTTTTCTGATATTTACGGTAGCTAGTTTCGGTACAAGTCAGAGTTGCCAGTTCGCTTGCTGTTTTTGAGCGTAGTTGTTTCGTAAGTTATGCGTTATTTTTTTTTTTTTTTAATTTAAGTGATTGCTTGTTATATTACATAATTTATGTTCGTATGGTAAATGATTTAGAGTGTTATGTAATGTAAGACAACAGTGGCATGTTTTGGTCTGTTTCCCAGTTGGCAATTGTGCTCTTTATCTAGAATACACCAGAAATGTAGAAAAATGTAGACGTTTCTCGAATAATACAAGCTTATATAAGGATGGGGTAGAGACTGTTTTGAGTTTAGTCGGGTGTCAGGTCAGTCTGAGTGAAGTGCAGTCGGTTTTGGTTAGTGAAGTTTGTGAAGAGTTGTAAGCAGGCATTGAGTGTAATTACTGTCAGTGAAGATTATTTCTGGTACTTGCGAAAACAGTGAAGTGTCAAGCATTAAGTGTTGTAACTGTTAGGTGTTGTTAAGCATTGAGCGTAATAGCAGTTAGTGTGTATAGCTCCAGTGCTTGTGAGAACGGTGACGTTGGAAAGCATTAAGTGGAATTATTTGGAAAATAAAGACAGTGAACTTTAAGGAGCCAGTGTTTATTTTCGCCTCAGCTGATCTTGTGTACTGTACACCTTAAGGCTGACCATAGGAAGAACAACTCATTGGGCAACGTCGTTCCTGTACTGTACTACCGCTGTTGGAGCCTGGTGTCAGGAGTGTGGGATTATTATTTCAGGGCTGCAGTGAGTCTAATCTTTGACATGGAAGCAGAAGGTGTGAAGACAAGGTCTCGAGCTGTGCAGGAGGAGGAAATTTCCCTGGCGACAACCGCGACCCTAATACAGGCACGGAGTGAATAACTAGAGGTACAAACTAAAGACCTCAGAAACAAACTCAAAGGACAATTACAGGCACAAAGTTATGACCAGAAAGAGTTCAGGAATGAAATAAAAGAGCAAACACAGGCACAAACTAAAGAACTCAAAGAACAAACTAAAGAGCTCAGAACTATTACAGGCACGAGGTGTACTGTTGAAGGATAATAGGAAGCAACTAGAGGCACAACGTGAAGAACAAAAAGAACGATATGAGCAACTTGAAGACGCATCAGAGGAGCCACAGAGGGAATAACAACTGAGGATGCAAGGACAGCTAGATGCTTTCATCGGGGAAATGAAGGAAGAACAGCAACAGCTTAAGGAGGAACTAGATGCCAAGGTAGAGCACCAGAAGTGTGAGGTAAGCAATAATGTGATGTGGAGTTCAGACAGCGTATAGACGACCAGGTGAAGCATGTAGACAGCCAGCTGAAGATTAGCGAGGGAATAGTGACTAAGTGCAAACAGCATGTGGATAACCAGCTGAAGATTAGTGAGGGAATAGAGATGGAATGCAGACAGCATGTAGATAGCCAGACGAAGCATGTAGTTGACCATGTGCGGATAATTAGTGAGATAATTTGGGCCTGTAGAGAAATATTGCACTGCTGAGCCTCAGGTTAGTGTACAGAGGGCATATGAAAGGAAAGGACAGTGGATGGTGAATCTTGATGGATCCCAAACATCTGAAGATAATATTACAAGGCTGAATAATCAGAAAGTAGAACATTCAAGTCCTGGACTTAATTATGATGCCCCAGTTTTTAGGCTCCAAACCAGTGAAGTGCATGGCTATAATGGGAGTCCAATTAAAAAAGAAACCTCAAGAATTTGATGGTAGAGAATCCTGGGAAGCTTACCTTGCACAGTTTGAGTTACTTGAGGATCAGAATGGTTGGGATGATAAGAAGATGGCTGCAGAAGACTCACCATTGAAGAAATGCAGGAGTACCTTGATGAATAGTGTCCGAGAAGATGGAAGAACAGACGACACGCAGTGTAGTAAGAATTGGAATCATAGGAAGAAATATTGCTGTACTGTTGTGACAAGGCAAGCATTAGATGAAGACTTGAAGAGGAAACAGATGGAGGATGCAGATTTACAACCAGTGCTAGTGTGGCTGCAGTGGTGTACAGTGTGACCATCTTGGAAAGGAGTTTCCAGGTCAAGCCCTGTGGCCAAGAGCTACTGGAGTCAGTAGGACCTTCGTTGCAACGGACTACTGGAGCATCAGTGAGAGACAGCCGATGGCCTCAGCAAGTATTGACAACTGGTGGTTCCGAAGAAGAGGAGGTCCAAGAAATTGGATGAGTCTCATAACCAGATCACTAGTGGGCACCTGGGAGTGAAGAAAACTCTAAGCCGGCTGTGACAGAGGTTCTACTGGATTGGTATGCATCAGGATGTTGAAGAGTGGTGTCAGGCATATGATGTGTGCTGTGCCAAAAAGGGACCCAAGAAACGTGGTTACGCCCCTCTCCAGCTGTACCAAGTGGGTGCACCGATGGAAAGTCGCGGTGAACATTGCTGGACCTTTGCTACTCACTGAGAGAGGAAACCGGTATATATGTGTTGCCATAGACTACTTCACAAAGTGGCCAAAAGTCTATGCTATCCCTGATCAAGAGGCTGCGACTGTTGCTCAGACGTTGGTTGAGCAGTTTTTCTGTCGTTATGGGATACCACAAGAGCTACATTCAGACCAGCCTAGAAACTTGGAGTCCGCTGTGTTCCATGAGTGCTACAAGTTAATGGGGCTCAAGAACACCAGGACAACCCCACTAAAGCCACAGTCAGATGGGATGGTAGAGAAATTCAATTGGACTCTAGGACAAGAACTGGCCAAGTACTGCATAGATGGACAAACAGAATGGGACCAGAAAATACCTGCGTTGCTGATGGCATCTCGGTCTGCATCCCATGAGTCTACCGGCTACACCCCTGCAAAAATGATGTTGGGCCTCGAGTTACGCTTACCTGTTGACTTGTTAATGGGAAGACCACCTGGTAAAGAGCTGCCTACAGACACCACCGGCTACATGAAGCACCTTCAGGAAAGACTGGCTGAGGTACATCATCAAGTGCTAGGAGCCCTGAAGTTTTCAGAAGTGATGAAGTGCAAGTATGATGCCAGGGAAAGTGAGGTGAGCATCAAAAATGGTGACAAAGTTTGGTTATACAATCCTCAGCGAAAGAAGAGACAGTCACCGAAGCTGCAAAGCCCATTGGACGGGCCTTACACTGTGTTGGGCCGCCTATCAGACGTAACTTATCGGATTTGGGGTGGCAGAAAATCTCGCCCAAAGGTAATACCCATGAACCGTCTGTGGCAGTACCATGGACCAGGACAGTACAGCTGGGACGTCTCTGAGGAATTGTGCACACCCACAGCTAAGGATGTTAAGGAGGACCAAGGAGATGAAGTGCAAGAGGATGGTGACAGTTCCTTAAGAGAAGAAGCGTATCAAGATGAGGACCAAGACCTTCCAGGAGGGGTGGACTGTTTGGAGGAGCAAGGACGTCATCGGAAGTGGCACAGAAGACCTGATAAGTTGAAGTATTATTTTGTGTATAGTTAGATGTTTCAGTAGGATTAAGGTGTATGTTCGTATATACTGTGTAGTTTTGTCAGGACAACAAAGAACTAGGGAGGGGGTAGTGGTAAGAAGCATGATTTGCCAGATAGGTAGCCGAGATCTTTCTCAACGTTTCCTGATAGTTTCGGTAGCTAGTTCCGGTACGAGTCAGAGTTGCCAGTTAGCCTACTGTTTGTGAGCGTAGTTGTTTCGTAAGTTATACATTAATTTTTGTGCTCTTTTTTTTTGTTTTAATTAAGTGATTGTTTGTTAAATTACGTAATTTAAGTTCGTATGGTAAATGATTCAGAGTGTTATGTAATGTAAGACAACAGTGGCATGTTTTGGTCTGTTTCCGAGTTGGCAACTGTGCTCTTTATCTAGAATACACCAGAAATGTGGAAAAATGTAGACGTTTCTCGAATAATACAAGCTTATATATGGATGGGGTAGAGACTGTTTTGAGTTTAGTTGGGTGTCAGATCAGTCTGAGTGAAGTGTAGTCGGCTTTGGTTAGTGAAGTTTGTGAAGAGTTGCAGGCAGGCACTGAGTGTATTTGCTGTCAGTGAAGATTATTTTCGGTACTTGCGAAAACAGTGAAGTGTCAAGCATGAAATGTAGTAACTGTTAAGTGTTGTTAAGCATTAAGTGTAATAGCAGTTAGTAAAGTGAGTATAGCTCCAGTGCTTGTGAGAACAGAGAAGTTGGAAAACATTAAATGGAATTATTTAGAAAATAAAGACAGTGAACTTTAAGGAGCCAGTGTTTATTTTCGCCTCAGCTGATCTTGTGTACTGTACACCTTAGGGTTGACCATAGGAAGAACAACTCACTGGGCAACGTCCTTCCTATACTGTACTACTGCTGTTGCAGCCTGTGGCAGTGTGGGGTGAGGACGTAACACTATTCATATTTCCATTATGATGGCATCACTAATGATCCACAGTACCGAGTAGACTACAAGGCTATGGCAAAACTCTGTTCCTTTACTTATGATAACAGAATAGAGGAAGGAAAAACAAATTAATAAAAAATGATCCATACACCAGATAACTTGCATCCTCCATTCATAAAAAATTTGTACCAGTTGGACTTGAACAGCTGTAGGTTGAAGTTTGTGAGGAAACGGCTCCAGGGATGCGAATTCCAGAGAGATGCAGTTCGAGGAACAAAAGAATTCTGATAAGCAGAAGTTCTGCAATATGGCTTTGTGACATCCTAGTCAAGAGCGCTATCACATGCCCGTGCAGCACGAGGGAAGGCATGGAGAGGTGGCACAATGGACGCAACTTCAACTAAGTATTTGTCATAAATGTATCTACAAAATAATGCAAGGGAGGGAACATTCCTTGTTACTTGTAGGGGAGGTAGTTTATTTGTAATAGCTCGGTTATTAATATTTCCAACAGCTACGTCTTGAATTTTGTCTAGTACTCTAGTTATAGTGGTGGTAGATGAGGAGGCTCACCATCCACTCACTCAAGGTAGTGCTGCTCTCCTGTGTCTGCCCTTTCCTCTCCTTCTTTCTTTCTTTCTTTCCTCTTCTGATTTTCTTTCCTTCATTCATGACTCTACACTGAGTGACAGGCCAAATGGTTTCCTGTAGACCAGGAAACCAATTACTATACTGAGTGGTAACGATATAACAAAATCATGGTGCCTGGTGGTTTAGTGGGTGGGGTAATTAAGGCGCTCCAATAGGATTAAGCCGGTGCAAGTTTATATCCAAGGAATGGTTGAGGTTTATTGCTCACGTAATGCCACTCAGGGATGAGTGAGGCTGGTCACTCTCATCTTAAATGTCACGACCAACTTGCCTAGCCCCTCCCTCCTACGCTTCTCATGAGGTAACACAGGATTAGATGATGGATGGATGGATGTTGTAGTGCAACCTCTCCAAATTCATTCCCCAAGGGTGAGCAATATTCTAGCTGAGAGCACACGTGACTCATAAATTATATCTAAATGCTCGTCATTGAAGAATTTACGGACTTTGTACAATAATTAAAGTTTCTTTGAGGCGGTTCTAGCAAGTGATCTGACATGAGAGGTCCAGCTGAAGGCATTGTTAAGTGAAACACCAAGAATTTCAGTGCCTTTGGAGATGGGAATATTGGTAGCATTGAAGGTAATATACGAATCTGGTAATATCTGCCTATTAGTAAACTGTATATATTTCATTTTACTAGCATTAAATGAGACAGGGTTATTTTGTCCCCATTCATCGATCTTAGATAAGTCTTCATTTATGGAGATGGCTGCACTCATCTGAGAGTTAGAGGTTAATTTATCAAACTTAGCAAATGAGTGTTTGAGTGTGAATGAACAGTGAAGTGTTGAGTCATCTGCATATGAATGGATGGGATTGTGGGTGGCAGATAAGAGATCATTATTATGAACTAGGAAAAGGGCTGGCACCAGAACTGGTCCTTGTGGCAGGCCGGCGTTGAGTGGATATTGGAATAAACTTAATCTACTTTGACTTTTATTTTTCTGTTGTTGAGATATGAGGAAAGTAGAGCAACAAAAGACGTTAGTCCATAACAGGGGGTTTGGACTGCAGGGAATGGTGCCACACTCTGTCGAAAGCTTTAGGAATATCAAGGGCTATTCCATGAATTTCTCCATGTTGTTCAATTGATTGATCGATGGTATGAGTCAGAAGATCTTTCGTGGCGAAAACCATATTGTCTATCACTAATTAAGTTGTTGATTTCAAGGTGTTTAAGTTTTTTTTTTTTTTTCTTTTTTTAATGTGACCGACTCTGGGCATAGGCTTCACAGCCTGATTTCAAGGCCCAGTAGTCCTCCTACGTACCGCACACCTCTGCATGTCACCACTTCCGCGCTAACACCCATCGTCCATACTGAATACATGCTAGGGCTGTCTCATACAGGACTGATGTATTGGTATTAGCGGGGGTATTTTTGCGACATGTCGGCGGATCTTCTGGTAGATCAGTAAAGTCTGATTTTATGAAATTCAAATCCTTAAACTGTTCCCTGCCTCAGTGGGATTTAAACCCGGGTCCGTCAGGACTGCAGGCCAACTCTCTACCGATTATGGGGTTATTAATTACAATCTCAAATACTTTGCCAAGAGAAGATGTGATAGCTGTTGGTGTATAAGCAGAGGGGGCAAAGGAACTTCGTTTCTTTGGAACTGGATGGATATTGGTTTCTTTCCATGAACTAGGGAATGAAGAAGTAGGTATGCACAGTCTGAGTAATTTAGCTAGAACAGAGGCAAGCTCTGGGGAGCACTTTCTCAGAACAATAGGAGGAATTTCATCTGGGCCTGGAGATATGTTGGCTGGTAAATTGTCTAGGACGGATTTTACGTATCTAGTCTGTATTTTAAGTGGAACAATTTCTTTCAGGAGAGTCAAGTTCTAGTATTGGTACTTTCTGGCTGACATCCTATACGGTAGAATTTCTGGCAAATGTACTGGCAAGGATATTCACATTTGTACACATATTCATATTCTTGTGCACATTCCTGTTAAACTGCAATTATTATTTAGGTTATTACACAGTTTTCATAAAGCCCAGTACAGTTCATGTTGAAAAATAATAAATACCGTATGGTTAACAATTATCTCTGCTACAGCACCGATTGGACATATGTTCAATATCGATAACTTCGAATTTGTACGATAGCATAAGCCATGTTACGCAAATTTTTACTCTCCATCACTACTGTTCTATTATTGTGACATTGTAGGCTATGTAATGCAGTTATTACTTGCTTTCATTATTGAATGATTATACTGTAAGCTGTTTTTACAATGACTGTTCATTATAGGCTAACTAAAAGGATAATGAGTAGCCTCTCATACAGTTCCTGTACAGTGCTTTGCATGTTTTAAAGCCTACTAACCTCCACTAACGTTACTGAAAAATCATATACAGACTTTTCTCTAGAGATATTTTTACCACCTATATTCACATAAAATTATTTACACTTGTATAAATCTTGTGATTTAAGGGACAGAAATAAAACAAGCATTATCACACAGCAACAATTATGCTTTTATAATATTTGAATCCTAGAATGTGATCTAATCAAGCATCAGCAGAGATAATACCAGCGAAGATGATGACAACAGACTGTTCATATCAGTCATTTAGCGTTTGTGTATATCTCGTTTGGTTTATCTTCCTTACTTGCTTGATTTAATATTATTAAGTAGGCACTGTGGCTGGCAGATTTGGAAATATTTATATTTGTGTTCGTAGTATGCGACATGAGCCCGACATTATGAAGTCAGCCTTAAGCCTCGATTCAGCACGTGGCCGAGTCAGGCTGACTAAGTCTTGCTTGAGTAGGCCGTGCGAGGCCGGCCCAAGCCTCATTCTGGCATTTGAGCCAAAGTCAGCCCTTCAGGCAATTGCTTCTTGCACTACTAATTCTCATGAAATCCAGGGCTACATCGTTAATAAATTGCAATCGTGTAACAAGTCATTCACGCCGATCAGGGTGCCTGGTCATTGTCGTATATATGGCACTGAACAGGCAGACGAACTGCGAGGTCGGCTGTAGAACTCAAGGAGACTTGTAATGTTCCTCGAAATCTACGGTTCAGTTTCTTCCTCGGAATTAAATCAATTAATCTTCTGTGGCATGTTCAGTGGAACAGGCTGAATATTCCAATCCTTGTCGACTGCGATTCTGCCATTTGTTCTAGTTGCCTTGAATAAAGATCATTGGCACGATTAAGGATGAACTGTACGTTTATCACTCATGTATTTCCAAATGTTGAAAGACAATTTCCACCGAACTGTAACATCTGTGGTGTGGTGTTACCTATCGGTCATATCATTCTGTGCTGTCGGCGATTTATTCATGAACGTGCTTCACTTATAAATTACTGTGGCGCAGCAGACGTCTCCTTCATCATTTCCATCATCTTCGGTGACGGGGATATTGTAATGACTGATAAATTGATGGCTTTCTTGAGGGACACTGGATTAATCAAAACGAAGTGACTTTTTTACTGTGTTGGTTGTGGTTTTTATAAACTGTAAATGTGTATACATTGTATACTTCTAATAAGGGCTGACAGTTGACGTGTTTGGAACAGGTCCTGTGTTTGACAGCTCTTTTTATTATATTGCTGTCCCTTATAATAAACCACGTGCCTTGCCTGAGAGTCATCATTTGATGAATGCAAGTGTGCAGAATAGAGGGTGTTCTGTTCTTTCAGTCGAGGATGTTCTATTCAGCAAGGTATTTCGTTTTCCGATACACGTAAACTCTTTGCATCCACTTTCATATGATCTCTTAATCAGGGTCCATTTCTCTGGTTAAGTTTCATGCATTGATGTTCCTATTTTAATGTATGTACCTTATCTGGCAGTCAGCAGGTGATGAGTGAAGGTACGTACTGTAGAGGCATTACACATTTACTTTCGATGGTGTTCTGCTGGTCGAGGTATATTAACCATCAGAGTATGCACGCCGTGGATGATAAGGTATGTTTAGCTAATTGTATCTTTAGGCGTTACTGTAGAAATTTTTTGTTAGTTTATCAGTGTTAAGGGACGAGATATGTTTATTTCATTATGTTAATGCAATCTTTCACAAAAATGGATTTTAAAATATAAGAAAAAAATATATTGATTTAATGTTCTAGGCCTTTTGGTCAGTTCTCTATCTATCTATCTGTCTCTTGCTAGAAGCCTCAATCCCGCACGGGGTGGCCACAAACAAATCACCTCCACGTCGCCCTATCTTCCGCCATTTCATTGCCCTGCTCCCAACTCACACCCCCCTCTCTCATATACCTCTCCATTCCATCCCTCCATCTCATCCTCGGCCTTCCCCTCCCTCTCTCCCCCTCCACCTCACTCACATACACTCTCCTCGTCAGTCTCTCACCCTCCATCCTCTCCACACGGCCAAACCACCTCAGTGTGTTCCTTCTAACGCTTCCTATTACATCCACATGCACACCACAACGCTCCTTTATATCCTCATTTGTCAGCCTGTCTTTCCATGTGACTCCACAGGCTTCTCTTTAATAACTCATTTGCACAGCTCTCACTCTTGACTTGTGTCCTTCCAACTACGTCCAAGTTTCACTTCCATACGTTAGAGTTCGTATCACAATACTGTCATGTAGTAAATTTTTTACTTCCATGTTCACTTCCCCGTTTCTTATCACTGCTTTCAAGGAACCAGCAACCTTTCTTCCTTGTTGTACCCTTTCAAGCACGTCACCATCCGAACTTCCATCCTTACTCTTCACACTCCCCAAGTACTTAAACGTACTCACATTTTCAATTTCCTCACCATCCAACCTTACTGTAAATTCTCTGACTTGACCTCTTTCAAAGAGAGCCGTATAAAATGTCTGTGGTTACTGATTTACTTAGCTAGATATTATCAGACTTGATAAGCTCCAAGTGAGTGTAAAGCTTTTGTTGATTACAACCATACTCAAAGCTGTCCATTCCCGGAGATACCAGGGAACACGAGGGCAAAAAGACAGAAATATATAGACTGTGTGCAGCTCAATAGGAGTCATCAAAGTCCAGCAGGGAGATCCTTGCTATTCATAACTGGTGTATCTTTCTCTTCATTCAACCTGATCCACAGTTTCTCCCAGTTTTTCCTTTCTTTCTGCTCATAACGTGTTTGTAGACCTGTATGTTTTCACGGGATGTTTCTATTCTCTCTCTCTCTCTCTCTCTCTCTCTCTCACCAATATCCCGAACCCAACCATTGCTCCGTGACCGTAGTAAATCCTTTCACACTGCAAAATCGGATTGGAGGAGCTACGGCGAGAAACCCCGCACCCCTCCTTTTTGCATGTTCCATCCCCTGCCTTTAAGTTTGGGTTTGTGAGAAATAATTTTAAATCCCATCCTCTCTCTCTCTCTCTCTCTCTCTCTCTCTCTCTCTCTCTCTCTCTCTCTCTCTCTCTCTCTCTCTCTCTCTCTCTCTTTTCTTGGCTAGTTATCATATCGATCCTGCAGTCTGACCTCACTTAATCATCAGCTGAACTGAATGGGGTCAGGGATCTTTGTCAAATGAGAATAATAAGCTATAACCATCAAAAACTCTGCAGGGAAGTAAATTGGGTGAGGTATGAGACGATCAATTTATAATTTTTAAACTACAGTTTTTCTTCTATCAGCGCTAACATTCAAACGCATTATTATTATTAGTGTTATTATGACATGTACTGTATGTGGATCATGTAGAAGATCAGTAAAGTCTGTTTTAATGAATTTCAACTGCACTGTTTTTTGCAATATAGGTTTACATCTCCAGAAATATATGGATGTTCCCGAGGTTTGGTGAATACATCACGGAAAAGTCAGTCAAACGAGATGGGCAGCAGTCGGGACAAAGGTATATGCTGTCTTAGTTTAAAAATTCTTCAAACGAAACTGGGCGGTCATTTGTTTAACTAAGTTTACTTTTAGAAGGATACATACAAAAATAAGTTCTAGGATGAGCTACACTTACGTCCTGTAAACGACGTACCGTGTGCATTATTTCACCTTGTAATTTCCATTCTTCCCCTGATAATAACTTCACAGAAATCATAACAAATTTCATCAAGTACAAACGTGGAGTTGCTAGAACTGGTGGGTGAGGGAGAGGCGGCACATTTCTCTCCTAAAACACAATCCTCTAGCGCAGGAAAATGATGGCTGCCACTGCTTACCAGATCCTAAGCTAATTATTGTACTCTCGGGAGGGCACCTCAGCACGCACTACCTGTTCATTAATAATTCAACGGCAGGTCGGGGTGTGGAGCTGGAATTGCCTGGTAATTAGACAACGTCGAGTTAATTAGTTATGCCAGACCATAGTGTACTGTGCCTAAACTTGCATGGGGAACCTCTCTCTCTCTCTCTCTCTCTCTCTCTCTCTCTCTCTCTCTCTCTCTCTCTCTCTCTCTCTCTCTCTCTCTCTCTCTCTCAATTATTAAAGTTAACTCGCTCAAGTCTGGTGGCAACATATATTCCAGAAGTTTTGATGAAAGTCCCTGGAGTCGGAGATGCATTCATGAGTCATTAGGGATTTAATGGTTTTACGTACATGAGAAAAAGAAGGATGGAAAATGGAAAAAATAATTATAAAAAAGATAAACAAGATAATATGGAAGAGATAAGAAGATTGTGGATTTGGGTATTAGACGAACAAGAGGAAAAGAGGAAAAAATTAAAGATATAGGAGGAAAAACGAGAAAAGGAAAAGAACTACGAGTAAAATATTGCCATTATTAGATATTAAAGTTTTGATTATCACACCAGCAAAATGCTAAGAAGGATAAGGTAAGATTTATAAGAGAGAGAGAGAAAAAAAAAGATGCTGGATAATAGAGAAGAAGAAAGATTAAAGGGAATAAAAAGCTAAAAGTGATTAGGGATAATGATTGCACGAACATGAAAAAAAGGAAAGTTAAAAGAAAGTTCAAATAACAGAAAAGGTTAACAAGATTAAAGAAGAAGGAACTGGAGAAAAAAGGAAAAGCAAGATGAAATGGAAAGAATGATATAAGAGACAGAACGAAAAGGTGAAAAAAGAAAATATATGAAAAGGTGAAACGAGAAATTAGATGAAAAGGAGAGAAATATGAACAGGAAAAGCGTAAAAAAAAAAAGAATAGCGAAATGAAAGATGAAAAGGGATAACGGTGAAAAAGAAAACTGAAAACGAAAGATGGAAAAGATTATAAAGATAAAGAGACAATCAACAAAAAAGAAACGGGAAAGTGGACAAAAAGAAAGAAAAGAAATCCGAAAAGGAAAACAATATTGACAGGAAGGGAAACAAAAGAGAGATCGATAATAAGAACAAATAGAAGAATATGGAAAAAATGATAAGGAAAATGAAAAGGAAACAGAATGTGAAAAGCAATCAAAAGATATGCAAGAAAGTGCTGAAAAAAGATAAAAACAAGAAATGGTGCCAATGCACAACAAACACGTCCCAGGCAGTCATTTTTGTGCCGATGTATAAACACAGCAGGATATCTAGTCCAAGATGTCACATATCAAATTTGGAGTAAATCGGGTGAAAATTGACGATTTTATGCCCATTTGAAATTCTAAGCCCTGCCCACCTGACATTGACCCCACTACCGTTAACTGGGGGATGACCCTCCCCCCCCCCGATGCAGTGAAGCATGTTATAGGATGCAGATTTGAGAGATGCACCTTTAGGTTTTGATTTCATGTCGATATAACGAATTTGAAAGGAGCTATGGCGACAAAACGATTTCTACCCGTCCCTGTTTTTTTTTGTGTGTGTTTTTTTTACATTTTATGGGCCTAGAGCCCAGGCCTTGCCCCAATTAGGCCCAAAATTTAATCAGGTGACCAGAATGTCATATCCCAGCATCCCTGTATTTTTAGTCAAAATCACACCAATAGTTTGCGAGTAAAGTTGTTAACAGACAGAAACACAGATAGACAAACAAACAAACAGACAAACCGAGTGAAAACACTACCCGTCCCCGAGCCCCTCCGGGACGGGTACGGGTAATGAACAAAGTGAAATAAAAAGGAAATAATGATGAGAAGGAAATACAGAAAAAATTAAACGGAAATAGAAAATAAATCATAACCAAAAGATAAAAAGACAAAGATTAAAATGGAAAATGTGAAAAGGAAACCAAGATAGAAGGACAAAAGAAGACAAAAGAAAATGAGGGTGGAAGAAGGCACACCAGGAGAGAAATAATGATTGAAAGAATCATCTACTGACCTATCTATCCTTTTAGCAAGCTATCTGTCTCTAGCCTTACGCCTTAATCCTGCCGGGGGTGACCACACACTAATCACCTTCATATCACCATGTCCTCTGCCACCAGGCTGCCCCCTTTCCAATTCACACACTGGTTAATTGGTGAGAAACACGTAAGTTATACTGGAACTCCGCAGGCGGTCAGATATACGTGCTGGGTACTTGAACTGTTTTATAATCTGTTCACTTTAACTGGACGAAAATCTGCCATCCATCCATCTTGAAGGCTGTGCTTTTAAATGAGATGATCACTAGAATATGGTGCTAATCACGCAGAAGCTGTATGGAAAAGATGAAGATCTGCAGTATTGTTTGTTGCTGCCACTGAGCTACGGGAAATAAGTTGCAAAAGGAGGAAACTCTCTGATAAGATCATACGAGTGATCTACAGAATATATAAGTATATCTATCTGTCTGTACGTATCTATCTATCTATCTGTCTATCTATCTAATAATCAGGATGGAGTCATTGGCTTTCCATCTTATCAACTACCCTGCTTTCATTAGCTTACTTCAACCTCTGTCTCTACGCAGCAGTGCTGCGCCTTTATTTTCATATTACTGTCGTTCCATTAGCCAAAACTCCTGAACTGTGCTTGCATACTTCCTTCATTATGGCGGGTGCACAGTATCCGGTTGGAACCTTCATTTGTATGTTCCGCAAACTCTCTTTTGGAAGAGTTGATCGATACTCTTCGTCACCCAGGTTTTCAGCAGGTTAGCTCGGAATCTGTCTTCCTCTCACTGTATTTCGCTCTGACACTGACCCTTTGTCTTTTATACACCGTCTGTCCAGGTAGGATCCTATCTTGAATCTGGCTCTGCTCTCTCCAGTTTTTGCTAGAAAGAACAGTTTTTCGACTTCCTGGCTTTCTGCTCTTTTTCTGTTCTTTCTTTGCCTAATTATCACACACACACACACACACACACACACACACACACACACACACACACACACACACACACACACACACACACACACACTAACACCCACACACACACACACACACACACACACACACACACACACACACACACACACACACACACACACACACACACACACACACACACACACACACACACACACACACACACAGGGAGCCTTTTGTAACTAACTAAAAGTTTTGGTAGTTTTTCTCCAGACTGGTATGGAGATCATTCACAGTTATAATTGTAATCATAGAGGAACTTATATTAGTGTAGGACGGCAATATATTATCATATTGCATTAAGCTGTGATGTTTCTATGATTGTCCTTTTATATATTCAAGGTATACATAGCCATGAATGATCTTACCACATGCCAAATAGAGTTCACAAGCAATGCACTTTGCCCGCACTGCAATGCAATCTTCACACCAAAAGACACGTACTGACCACATGCTGAATATTATCACAACACAGTCCTTTAACATCACAAAAAAAAAAAAAATCTCTTGTAGCGCTCGATTGAAGTGGCCGGTTTCGAATAGGCCAATGAATTCACGTCCAAATGTCTTTGGATCCTGGAGTTACAACTACTGCAACGACTGTACGACAACACTCAGTGTCCCAAACTCCTGGTAGCCCAGCAGCCATCTTTTATTCTTCATGTGCACACACCGCTAGTTTGAAATGCCCTTGTCGAATCCATAACAATGTATAAAACTAAGAGGTAATAATACGAATAAACTTGGCTGCCTTGGCGCTGAAATATTAAGGTTATTTGATTTTGTATCACGCCATTATTTTCCGAGACAGAGATGCTGAAGTCTCTTTGCATGTGACATGTTTTGTATGTGTGCACTTCTCTCTCTCTCTCTCTCTCTCTTTCTCTCTCTCTCTCTCTAAGGAAATCATCCCATTCACTGCGACTGTGTATTTTCTACTGAATTAGTGCAATATCTAGGCGATTTTATCCAACTTAGAAATTTTGTTAACCCCTTAACCGCGGGGCGTCACTTTCATGACGCTCAGGCACAATGGCTCATACCACGGGGCATCACTTTTGTGATTCTGTGTTATTTTTAATTATCCCGGGCTTTCAAGTGGTGGCTTGTATCATCTATCAGTACTGCCAATGTCCAACACTGTTCAGCACTCTAAATCTCATCTGTACTCCCATCCATTGTTGATATTTTAGCGATTTTCCCCCCTTCCTGACTCCCCTCCCTACCTGCCCTCCATTACCCTGTCCTCTCACCTCCCAAGCCGCGCTGCGCTAAGCAAATTTCCCCCGGATTTTTCCACAGATTTCATCCATTGAAATAAGCCCTATGCCCTATACTTATACAAAATAATATATACAAAAATAAAATATGGTATGTGATAGTGTTATACACCAGGAATTGGCTAATTATCACCTGACAACACCTCACACGCATTCATTCGCTACATTACCACGGTAATTTCCCCTTTGAATTATGCCTTGTAATCTATGTCTGAAATAAAAATATATATCAGAAAGGAAGGGAGAAGTCTAAGTGACATTTACATTCACCTGGAACTACCTATTTCTTTATGTATTGCCGAGATTTTCTACCAATAATTTATTAGCATGTAAGTTAGCAGCTGTCAGCCTCAGTGTCATTGTCAACCCTTGCCTTCTCAGATAAGCAGCGGCATTTAGTTCCTTGTCCTCCGCTGTGGTCAAACCATGTCGCACTTGCGCCCCGCCATTTCTGCCACTTCTGCGCCCATTGCAAAGGGCCCTGTGACCTCTACACCCATAAAAAGTCGTGAGGGAAGCAGGAAAGGATTTAGTGACCTTGCAGTGGCACGTGAACTAGCAGAATTGTCCATGGTGATGATGGATAGTGATTTTGACGATTCGGGTGAATCGTGTGATGAGCCGGGTGAGGTAATCATGCCAGAAAGTGCTAGTATGAGTGCTTCAGTGTCGGAAGTTATCCCTAGCTCCAAGGGAAAGGAGCCGTTAGTGCAGCAAGGGAAGGAATTTGGGAAGGGAGTGAAAAGGCGGCGTGTTAGCCCCAGAACAATGGCCCCGCGTGACCCAGCCCGCCATGAGTCCCGAGTTGATTCACCTCCCCGTTCCCCAAGCCCCACTTCACTCATTTCTTCCTCTTCGTCTGCTGAGTTATCTCCGGAGTCTTCATCGTCGGAGTCACCACCAGCATCAACAGTGAAGGCAGGCTGTAGAGGAAGAGGTAAATCCCAGACTAGTAAAAGTAGAGTTGGTAGTAGAGTAAGGGCTGCTAGTGCTGTACGGCAACCCAGGGACAGTGCGAGTTACCTTGAACGGGGTAAATCTGCCTCACAGCCACCCACCACCACCACCCACCCTACACCGCCACGACAGGGAATCCTGGACGCCTTTGCGTGGATGGAAGGGTCCGATTTTGTGCCTGAACATTTAGTTTTTGATGAGAGCTTCTCAGGAGTTCAGCCTGCCTTCACTATTGACGATAATGCTGAGTGTGTGGACTACCTTTTGGCCTTCCTAAATGACGAAGTCATGCAGCACATATGTGATGAGACCAACAGGTATGAATCACAACGTGCAGCAAGTGGTACAGGTGCAGCTAAGATGCAACAGTGGTCCATGCTGGGAGTGCAGGAGCTGTATGTGTTCTTTGCCCTCATGCTTCTCATGCCACACTCCAAGAAGCATGAGTTGGAAGAATACTGGTCCATGGACCCCTTACTACCCTCACCCACCTTCAATAAGTACATGGCCAGAGATCGCTTCCGGAACATCATGGGAAACCTGCACTTTGCCGACAACGATGTACCTTCCCAAGCCGACCCACTCTGGAAGATCCGGGAGATTCTGAGCAGAATGAAGGATAAGTTTATGTCATTCTTCCACCCCTTTCAGAAGGTTGTCATTGACGAATCCTTGGTTTTGTTCAGAGGACGTCTTCGGTTTGTTCAGTACATTCCAAGCAAATGCCATCGCTTTGGAATTAAGTTCTTTGTCCTGTGCGACTGTAAGACGGGGTACATCCTTGACTTCGTCATTTATTCAGCCAGCACTGTCGATCTGGATAAAACACACCCCCTTGGCTTCTCAGGCTGTGTAGTGAAAGTGCTCCTTGAAAAGCATTTTGGTGGGAATCATGTGCTGTATACAGACAACTATTATACAGCACTGAAACTTGCCAAATACCTTTCAGAGCACGGCATTGACTCCTGCGGCACTGTCAAAAGTAATCATGCCCACTTCCCTAAATTCACAGAGGCAGGAACCTCGCAGCAAGGAGACGTGCACCTACGCAAGTCTGAGAAGATGCTGGCAATACGGTGGCATGACAAGAGGGTCGTGCACATGCTCACCAGCGTACATAAGGGGGAAATGACAGACAGTGGGAAGGTCGACCGTAGGACAGGCGAACCTGTGATGAAACCTGATGCTGTGTTGGACTACAATATCAACATTCGGCTGGTGGACAAGTCCGACATGATGATTGGTGAGATCGACTGCCTCAGGAAGAATACTAGGTGGTATAGGAAAGTTTTTTTGCATCTCAGAGATATGACGATGCTGAACGCCTTCATCCCGTACAAGATGAAGGTCAAGCCACCCAAGTCCTTCTCCCTGAGGTTGTTCGCCAGGACTTGTGTCCAGCAGCTGCTGGAAAGATATGGTAAGGTGACAGCAGCAACTCCAATGCTCCATCCAGTTACACTTCCCGACCGACTTGAGCAGAGGGCGTATATGGATCGGCACAGACTGGAGCTAATGCCTGCCACAGGTAAAAGGAAGGCTGCGATCCACAGGTGTCAGATGTGTGCACATACCACCCGCCGCACACCTGAGCACAAACGCACCTCCTGGCAGTGCGCTGAGTGCCAGGTTCCCCTCTGTGTTACCTGCTTCTTTGATTACCACAGCCAGAAGCAGTTCTAACAGTGCAAGTGGGAAAGGAGAGTAATGTGTAAATAGCAAGTGAAAGCAATGGATGTTCAGTACATATGATTGAACAGTGTATTATAGTTTTATCTTACGGAAAGTGAAAGTGACTAACATAGTGTAAGTGAAATAGAAGGGTAAATATTGAAAATACAATAGAAAATGTAAATAGTAATGTAAGTAATTAGTAATATAAGAATATGAGTACAAATACTTTATGTTATAACAGTGAAAGTGAATCCGTGGCTCTACGTATTTTACTGAATGAAAAATTGAATGACTTCAGTGACAATAAACTAATAGTACTGAAGGAAACTTATGGAGAAAGACTCCATATATATAGAAGTGTGATATAGTAATAGAAATATAAAGTGTGAGGGGTTTTATGAATAATAAATGACAGAGTACCAAGAGCGAACTAGCGCAAGTGCGACGGTCAGACGCGCTCATAATTTTCATTGCTTTCACAGTGTTTTTTTTTTTGGAGTATGGATCCCAAACTACTTGAAAATCATAGAGTAGTGTTTATAGTGTTAATATCTGGCTGTGGTAATTATATTACGGGTTGTCGGGAAGTGTAAAGTGGAGACTTCGTTACCCAACTTCAGAGGTCTCCACAAGTCCTACGGTAACGACGAAGGCTCAACAAACATTCCAGGAGAAAGCTGAAGGTATGTGCCATAAGCATATGTAATTTTAATATTCTAGGACTAATAACTGATTTTTGGCAAATATTTTTTGAGAGTCTGTCGGTGCCCGAATAACCCCGCGGGACACGCAAAACATTGGTAAACATGCCCACGGTGTAGGGGTTAAGAGAAGTTGCATGCAGCTTTGTGTAACACATTAGCCTATGCTAGACTTCATTCACTTTTACCTGGCGTTAATTTCCTGTATTGGGAGCCAATTTTCCAAAGTTCAAAGACCATGGCCTTACATCTGCATCACTTCATTATGATTGGCACTATAATCTATCTATCTATCTATCTATATACCTAGGCTGCTTCTCCCAAGGAAAGGGACGTAGCCGAGACAGGACGACACACTCCCCATTTACTCATCCATTCAAACACATTCATTCTCATCTTAGCCAAAGAGGAGAGCGGACAGATCCTCACCGCACCACACCGCACAAGGGTCAAATGCGCAATGAAATCAGTGACATCCGCAGCAGTGCCCGACAGCAGAACTGGTTTACCCCTGCCACATCATAACAGACCTATCCCCTTAATCGCACCTGACCTGACTAGCTGATCAGATCAAATGCGGGAGAATATCCGCTCTGGACTGCGTCATCACTTATTCATTCACAATTTCTCTCCATTTATTTCTGTCACGCACGGCCACTCTTCCTTGCTCAACAGACATCCCTCTCACATCCAGCGCACTCTTCACACTGTCCATCCATCCTATTCGTGGTCTTCCTCTCAGCCTTACACCTCTCACATCAGATCTAGTTATCTTTTTCACCAATCGCTCATTATCCATTCTCTCCATATGCCCAAACCATCGCAACACCCTCTGCTCAACTCTACCAGCCATCTCCCGAACAACTCCAGTTCTCCTTCGCACTTCATCATTTCGCACTCGATCCATACGTGTCACTCCTCACATACTCCTCAGACACCTCATCTCTATTACATTCAATCTTTTCCTCTCTGCTACACCCATATTCCATGTTTCAGCACCATATACCGCAGTCGGTACCACAACACCCTCATACAGCCTTATCTTTACATTCATTCTAAGCGAACGACATTTAAACACTTTTTTCATTCCTTCCAGCACCTTTCCTACTTCATTTATTCTAAACTTCACTTCTGCATCTATTCTTCCATCCACAGCAAGATGTGACCCTAGATATTTAAAACACTCTACCTCCTCAAGCAACTCCCCAATCAGAACTATATTCATCCCCCTACCATCTACCAACCTCGTACACTTCATCACTTTACTCTTATTCTCATTTACTTTCAATTTCCTCCTTTCACACACCCTTCCAAACTCCTGTACCAACTGTCTCAATCTCTCCTCTGAATTAGCCACCAGTGCAGTATCATCTGCAAACAGCAGCTGCTTCAGATTCCACTCTCCACCATCAACATTCACCAAACTCAGACCTCCATCTAAAATTCTTGCATTCACCTCCCTTACAACACCATCCATGTAAATATTGAACAACCAAGGCGACATCACACATCCCTGTCGCAGCCCCTCTCTCACGGGAAACCAATCACTCACAGCATTTCCCACTCTTACACACGCTGTACTATTTACATAAAAACTTTTAACCCCTTTTAGTAACCTACCATCAAGTCCATACAATCTTAAAACAGTCCACAAAGCCTCCCTATCAGTTCTATCATACGCTTTCTCTAAATCCATAAATGCCCAAAACACATCCTTGCCTTTCGCTAAATACTTTTCACACACTTGTCTCACAGCAAACACCTGATCCACGCATCCCTTCCCTCTCCTAAAGCCACACTGCCCATCACCAATCACTCACTCTGTACTCTCTCTAACTCTCATAATTAACACTCTACCATACACCTTACCTACAACACTCAACAGACTTATACACCTAAAGCTAGTCCATTCATACTTATCACCCTTGCCTTTATACAACGGGACCACACAAGCACTTGCCCAGTCAATTGGCACCATACCTTTCACAAAGCACAAATTCAACAATCTTACTAGCCAGTCAACAATAGTCACTTCACCACCCTTCAGGCATTCCACAGCACACCCATCCATACCTGCAGCTTTCCCTGTTTTCATCTCCTTTACTGCCTTCTCCACTTCATCCTTCGTGATCAAAGAATCATTCAACTCTCCCAACACATTTATTCCTTGCGTCCTTCCATCCGCCACAATCTCAGCCACCCTTTCCTCCTCTACATTTAACAATCTTTCAAAATACTCTGCCCATCTCTTCCTTACTGCATCCATCTCAATTAACATCCTTCCATCTTCTGCTTTTACTCGTTCTTCCTTCCCAGACTCTTCCTTTCGCATCCTTTTCACCTCCTTCCAAAACATTTTCTTATTCTGTTGAAAATTCTCTTTCAGCCGCCTACTCCACCTCTCATCTGCTGCCACTTTAGCATCACGCACAGCCCTTCTCACCCTATTCCTCTTTTCCTTATACCTTTCATATGACATCTCATCCTTCCTCTGCAGCCACACATCATATGCACGTCTCTTCTCAGCCACAGCCATGCTTACTTACTCGCAGAAAAGTTCTGATCTTCTAGAGAAATGAGGTCAGTGAAAGCTCACTGAGGCTGGATAGTGAAAAATTTGAGAATGTGAGTGCATTTAAATAACTGAGCGGTGTGATGGGTAAGGATGGAAGTTTGGAGGATGAAGTGCTTGATAAGGTACAGCAGCGAAGAAAGGTGGCTGGTTCATTAAAAGCAGTGATAAAGGAAAGAATAGCATTCGAGAGCCGAATGCTAATCGCACACCAGAATATGCTGGAGGCCAAGTCCAAGATTTTGACCATTTCTTGATACCCTGAAGGTTTCATGCTGATAGCTCAAGCCACTCATGAGATATAATGGTGGTAAAAGCGGGCGATAAAAACTAGTTGACCTTTGGCAGCCATTTTGGTGAACTTGACCTTGACCCCGTGTGCCATATTTCTAACTCATCCGAGACTTGCCCTATCATAATATCCTGAAAGTTTCTTGTTGATAGTTCAAGCTGTTCATGAGATACAATGGTGCTAAAGGCGGGCGATAAAAACTAGTTGATCTTTGGCAGCCATTTTGGTGACCTTGACCTTGATTCGAGTGCCCATTTTTTAACCCGGCCAAGATTTTGGCCATACCTTTGCTACCCTGAAGATTTCATGTTGATAGCTCAAGCTGTTCATGAAACATAATTGGAACACACACACACACACACACACACACACACACACACACACACACACACAGAGGCAGGCAAAAACATTATCTCCCCGCATTCTATAGGCGGGTGATAAAAACAGAGAAATAAGCATGGAAGTATGAAAGTCTTTGCATGACAGTTTTGTCATCCCTACTTAGACGTACGAAAGTGAAGCTTGGACCTGCTTGGATGGAGACAAGTAAAGAGTGAGAGAGTGAAAATGAGTTATTTGGGAGGACCATGTGGTCTTACATGGAGAGACGGACTGACAAATGAAGTGATGGAGCGTTGTGGTATAAATGTGGATGTGATAGAAAGCGTTAGGAAAAATACACTGAGGTTCATTGGTACTGTGAAAAGGATGGAGAATGAGAGACTTTATTAGGAGACTGAATATAAATGAGGTGGAGGGGGGACAGAAGAGAGAGGGAGAGATCGAGGAGGAGATGGAGGAATTTGGTAGAGAGGTACGTGAGAGATTAGTAGAGAGATATGTGAGAGAGGGAGGTGTATGTTGGGGGGAGGGCAGCGAAATGACAGGGGAGAGGTCGACATGGGAGTAATTTGTTTTGGCCAAGCTATACGGGATTAGGGCGTCTGACTGTAGATAAAAAGATTAATCGTTTGATACGGCTCAACACTGAGGAGATACAGAGATGCCAATTTTATGTCGAGAATAGGCATTTCCCCATGCTGAATAAAATGGCATGTGGAAGCCTAATTAAATGAAACCGACACTGGTGAGACGAAATCAGTATGGCACTGTATATTATCCAACACTTTTACTGTTGCAATTTACCCAGGATATTACACCTCAGTATCCTCTTGTTTATTACTGATGCAAACTATAGAGTTACTGAATGATACAAATACCACACAACCGATAGTTAAGGTGCAATATGGAATCTAACTCGCGAAGGAGGAGGTGCTAAGAAACCTTCAGCGCTACTCAGAACAAGGCCAGTGCTGAAGAGGGAGCCTTCACGAGCTGACACCAATATGACTGGGCAGTGAAACTGCGGGGTTATACAAACATTCCTCTCTCCCCTCCCTGTCTCTTGAAAGGATGATGATGGACTGCGGAAGAAGGGCAGCTATGGTCTACAGTACTTGGTACACATTCACAAGAGCCTCACATTGCAGCTAATACCACTAATATTGTTTTGTGTTGTATGCCTGGATTCATCCAAAAAAAAAAAAAAAAAAAAAAAAAATCGTGTCCTCGTAACTTTTTTTTTTTTTTTTTGAGCATTTGTAGCAGAAGTATATAACTGTTGCAAGCCCAGGCTTATCCACAAATGAACCCAGTGAACGGCAGGATAATACTGTTGTATCCCACAATCCTTTTGGGAGGCGATGGAATTATGAAACATCTGCGCATCCAGCAGATTCTCCATGCAGGTGCATCAGTGCCACCACGAGAAGGTATCCTACTCCAGCATCAGGAGGAACAAGGAAAAGGAAGTTTCTACTGTGTTTTCTTTGTACTTCACGAAATAACACATGATAATTTCTCGGTAATTTTTCCCTCGTAACTATGGCTCGTTTCACAGCAAGAAGAGTGAAAGCAGATCACATTCCCATGCCTTTTTGTCTTACTGTAAAAACAATTACGAGAGTGGTGAGATTATAACCATGCTTGTGAATCCGGGGGGTTATATTCTCACTGGTCTAGGATGCTCCCTAACATCTCTTTTTTATCTGTTTACTTCGTACAGAACTGATTAAATGCATCTTTATTAATTACTCAAGACAACTGTGTCGATATAAAAGCAATTATGTAGAATAAACAAGCGTAATATTAAAGATAACTTACCAAATAAAGATGTACTATTTTTGCATCATCGTATCTTGGACCAGATTTTCCTTATTTTGAGCTTTTTCCACGTGCATTATGACACAGAAGGACAATGCTAAGGTTCCATATCCTTTCCAGATCACTTCTGCGCGACTAGTGTAATTTTCTAATGTTAATCTATGGTCAACGCTCAATAATCAAGCTTCACATATGCCAAGTATACAGTAGGTCAGGTTAAGGATACTGGAATAGAGATAGCCTTGTAACCTGCCAAAAACATGGACTGGTTTCGGGCACTGGTTGCCTCCCATAAGCCATAAGCTCCCAGGGTTCCTGTTTGAGGGATTGTGCTGGAAGGGTACTAAGAGTACTGTCCTCCGCCTATCGGCTCATATTCGCGAAACTCATAGGTCTCTACTCCGGGGTTCCCTTCTTTAGTAACTTTAGAAAGTGCCACTTTCGTCCTATACTGAGGACACTTGACACAAATGGGTTAACACTAGCGCTGGCCCCTACATACTAAAAATCATCCCTAAACACCCAAATACAACTTATATAATAAGTGCTATTTGAGTAAAGTGTGTGTGTGTGTGTGTGTGTGTGTGTGTGTGTGTGTGTGTGTGTGTGTGTGTCAAAAATTTTTGTTCATATCCAATGAAACTCGGCGTCCCCAGCCGTTGGGTTCCTAATAAGTGTCAAACGAAATATTATTGGCGGGGTTTAACTTGGGGGCCAGCTTCAGTCTGTTTTCTGTCCCCACTGGGTTACATTGATCGGTTGATCCTTTCTACAGTTAGCAAATGCTTCCAAACAGCCGATAGAGATCGAACAAAACTGAAGACATTTTTCATGCAATTTTTTTGTTTCGGTGCTTCGAGGCGCTCTATTTCGATTGGCGAGTTTCTTTTTGTTTCTTTTTTTTTTTTATGCAAGAAAGAAGGAACCATGTACAGTCGCCAAACTTTCCACCTGGGCCACCTAGCCGCGAGAGGTGCGTAACGGGTGCTGGCAACAGTGTGTTTGTTCGTGTGTACGTGCTCGACGAAAGTTCGGATCATCAACTCTCGTCTTCCGTAGTGAACCTCAACCAGAGTTCATCCCAATATTCAGTCGACAATTTTTAGCCGACAGAATTTCTTGAAAATATTGGATAATGCGAGTATTGAAAACAATAAGTAAAATAATCTAAAAGACCGCATCTTTACATAAATTATATTACATATTTATAAACGTATTCTTTTTCATTATTACATGATAAACCCATGACTAAAAATTGTCTGCTGAATATTGGGGGGAAGAACCGTCGTGTGACCGGCCCTTACCGTAGAAAAATAGATACTGGTGTCTGACTGTTCGTTTTGCATTTCGCCAGTCCTGGGCCAGTCTCGATTAAACCTACTGAAATATAATTCCTGATCCAAGACATGATTAGATAAGTTAAGTCATAAATCGTTACAGGATTACTCACTGGGTGGATATTAATTTAAACTAAGTAGGAGAGATAGGAACTGTAAATGTCGGAGGTTGAAACTCGTTTGCTGAGGCAGAATACTGCCTCAAGTCAGCTAGTCATGAGTCCTTTTGTTAACAATAGAAAACCTAAGCATCTCATCACTTAATCATTACGTGGATCATTGTGCTTGCAATGCAAACACGGCCATTGTTGTAAGAGTTGATATATTTATATTAAACATGTGAAACAGTACTGTGGGTGACGTGGATGACCTAGGTCTTAGTAGCAGCCAGTCAGCAACCAACATCACACATCCTCGCACTCGGTGACGGGAGTAAAGCGCCTAGGTTCGTGGGAAAAAAAAAAAAAAAAAAAAAACAGTATTCCAGCCTGTATTGATAATTTCATGTTCCTTATGTTGCATTTACCAATCGCATACATAATATCACAGGCAATGGTGATAATAATGTCCCAACAATTCATGAATCAATAGCAATTGTGCTTAAAATGACTCGAAGTTTTTGCATACTGTGATGGAGAGGTGGTGTCTTCATTTTGCTATAATGTGAGATAATGTTGTTCGGTGAATGATCGATAAGCGTGTAAATGTGTGTCCTCACACATAAGCGGCACCGCTCATAATCTTTTTCCTTGTAATGTGTGATTCAGTCATTCGTTAGATGAATGGACTATAAAGGTGTGCTGTTATGACCATAGTCATATGAAATATGACACAGTAAGTCATTATCATAGCTAATATAATAGCCACATTTGGCAACAGTATGCATAAATTCTTTGCCTGTTGAGGTGACAGTATTTTAACCTCCTGCCTCTTCGTGGTGAACCATAGAACACATAAAAACGTCTGCCTGAAGTACTACCAACGAGGAAATAAGCAACCGTTAACAGTGTCTGAACATCATCCTAATGTTTATTGGTCAGTGTCATTCATGATGTGAATATGGCAGGTAATCTTACATGTAACTGGACGTAGATGTTAGGTAAACGCATTCCTCTTCAACCTATACTGATAAAGGTATCGTGATAACCCTATGAAATGGAATTGCTGATATAGGGAGTGAGTGAGAGAGAGAAAAAGGCTTGAAGCGATTCCAGTATTTAGTGCATTAACATGTTATGGTAACAATGTAAAAACAACATAGAAAATAAAATGTTTAGTGTTGTTAAGAATGCAAATATTTAGTAAAACGCTAATGGATCTCAAAAACTAGTTCGGCAATTATTATCACTGGCGGTATGAATAACGTAACCGCCCCCCCCTCCCTCCGTCCGGCGCCTGCCCTGGCCTTCACTATGCCAAGCTCCCCCCTTAAGCAGCTCTCCCGCCGGCTCGACCCGTTGCAGGAAACAGGTCGCATGGAATTGTTGCGTGCCACAGGTTGCACGGACCAAGGCCCAATAAATATACTATAATGTATATTATTGTATTACATACCGTATAACGGTACATATTTATATCATAATATTATATATATTACCTTATTATAAAATTAATATAGTCGTATTTATTTGGCCGTGGTCAGCGCGACCTGTGACATACAACCATTTTCCGTGCGACCAGTTTCATGCAACTGGCTGAGCCGATCAGAGAGCCACCTTACTCCTGAGACATTTTTCTCCACACCCAACTCCGGACCCAGCCATTTATGGGATGAACTCTGACGGAGGTTCACTGCGGACGAATAGAGTTGATGATCCGAACTTTCGTCGAGCATGTACACACGAACAAACAGATACGCTGTTGCCAGGACCCTTTACCCACCTCCCGCGATTAGGTGGCCCAGGTGGAAAGTTTGGCGACTGTACCATGTACTGTACCATGAGGTGTTCTGAGCTGATCACTGCAAAGATCCTCGTAAGTATATAATTTATGATGTCACACAATACTTTGCACTGGAAAAATAAGTGAAGCAGTTTTGTCTTCTCTTACAATGCATAATTCGTGTAAAAGAAACAACAAAGCGACAGCTTTTAACTTATAAATCCCTGTAATCATCTATTCCAAGCCAGGGTACGAGGGCGAAGCCCGAAACCCTCTACAGGATATGCACGTTACAGCCCGAAGGGCCGGAAGCTCTTGTACTATTAGTAAGCGTTGCCATATAAATGGTGAAGCTTATTGTTGTCATCAGTATTACTAAGCTTCGCTGTATAAATGGCGACACTTATTGTTTTTGTCATTATTTTTATTATTATTATTATTATTATTATTATCATTATTATTGTTATTATTATTTTTATTATTATTTTTTATTATTAGGTTGGATGGTGAGGAATTGGAAAATGTGAGTACGTTTAAGTACTTCGGTAGTGTGATAGGCAAGGATGGAGGTTTGGAGGGTGAAGTTCTTGAAAGGGTACAGCAGGGAAGAAAGGTTGCTGGTTCTTTGAAAGCAGTGATAAGAAACAGGGAAGTGAGCATGGAAGTGAAAAAGTTACTACATGACAGTATTGTGATACCAACTCTAACGTACGGAAGTGAAGCTTGGACGTTGTTGGAAGGACACAAGTCAAGAGTGAGAGCAGTGGAAATGAGTTATTTAAGAGGAGCCTGTGGAGTCACATGGAGGGACAGGCTGACGAATGAGGATATAAAGGAGCATTGTGGTGTTGATGTGGATGTGATAGGAAGCGTTATGAGGAACACACTGAGGTGGTTTGGCCATGTGGAGAGGATGGAGGGTGAAAGACTGACGAAGAGAGTGTATGTGAGTGAGGTGGAGGGGGGAAGAGGGAGGGGGAGGCTGAGGATGAGATGGAGGGATGGGGTGGAGAGGTATATGAGAGAGGGGTGTGTGAGTTGGGAGCAGGGCAGTGAAATGGCGGGGGACAGGGCGACTTGGAGGCGATTTGTTTGTGGCCACCCCAAACGGGATTGAGGCGTCTGGCAATAGATAGATAGATAGATTATTATTATTATTATTATTATTATTATTATTACTTGCACTTTTCTTAGACTTCATGATATTATACATGAAGGTACCCTAGGGTAACTCGAGTGCTTGTGCCAAATATAAATGACCTTGACCTATTTTACAAGGTCATATACTCATTTTTTAAAAAACAAAAGAATTGCATATTTGAAATTGAAATATCTCAGAAACAAATTAAGATACAGCTATTTGATTGAAAATGCTATGACAAAAAGATGTTTGCTGAGAATCTTGACTGAATATTTTGCCATTCAGCCTAATAGAAAGTACCACATCTGTTCAGTGTTCTCTTTGTAACATGTTTTCGAGAAAATGACAAAAGTTGAGAAGCTGTAACTTTAAAGAAATATAGCTGTGATCCCTCTTATGATATGAAAGGTATATGGTTACAGTTAAGCATACAGTTACTCAGTTATTGAGACAAATGTTTAATGCGCCCATGCTTTCTTTCATACCTTTGTTTTCATATCTTACTGACATTACATAAGAAGCTGCCTTAGGTTAATCTAGTACATGTTCCAATTATGAATGTCCCTGAACTACTTTTAAACGTCACAGACTTGTTTATGATGCTAAAATATCATACCGTGTTCCATAAATAGTTATGGCTAAGTTTATTGTGGCGACACAAAATAAATAGGTAAATAATTATTATTATTATTATTACTATTATTATTATTATTTTTATTATTTTTATTATTATTAATTTATTATTATTATTATTATTTATTATTATTATTATTATTATTATTATTATTATTGTTGTTGTTATTGTTATTATTATTATTATTATTATTATTATTTTATTATTATTATTATTATTATTATTTTATTATTATTATCATTATTATTATTGTTGTTATTGTTGTTGTTGTTGTTGTTGCGGCTGCTGTTGCTGCTGTTGTTGTTATTATTTTTTACCATTTTCATGATGTTCATTTTACAAACAACTACTTTCTTTGTTTCCCGATTAGGTTCTGTTTCTGTCTAGGTTTCGTGGTAGTGTAGGATGTTGAGATTAATTATGAGGGTACACCACAATTATATTCTATCAACATTAAGTAGGCGTCAGCTTGTCATCATTAATACTGAACTGTTGCAAGAGATAAACTCTAGCTAGCATATGGTGGTAGTCGTGAAGAAACATTATGGAAAGGTTGGGGAGCCGTAATATTGTCTTATTTTGCCATTGAACTACTAGAAGTTAGCTGCAAGAGGACGAAAACAAATGCCAAGCTATGATGAATGAACAATAGTTTTAAAAATATTGTTATGTTCCTGTCCCACACTACCACAGGCTCCAACAGCAGTAGATCAGTACAGGAAGAACATTGCCCAGTTTTTCTTCCTATGGTCAGCCTTTAGGTGTACAGTACACAGGATCACCTCAGGTGTCGTAAATAAACATTGGCTTCTTAAGTTGATTGTCTTTATTTTCCAAGTAATTACACTTAATGCATTCCAACTTCATTTCACTGTTTTCACAAGCACTGGAGCAATACAGACTTTACTAATTGCAATTACACTTAATGACTGACACTTCACTTTCTGCTTTCCAACTTCACTTCACTCTTTTCACAAGTACCGAAAATATACAATCTTCACTGACACTGGACTGACACTGCACTGCACTCAAATTGAACTGAAAACCAACTGACTTGCTCTAGTCTCTTCCCCATCCTTATATAAGCTTTACACTACTTGAGAAACTTTTAGCACAAACTCAACAGTGCAACAGCTAACAGTTACCAACTAGGAGACATCAAAACATGCCAGAGTTTTCTTACATTACATAACACTGCAAACCATTTAGTATATAAACTCAAATTAAGTTACATAATTTAAAAAGCAGTCACATTAACTTGCCCCGTCCCGTCGATGTATGGGTACGTTGCAACATTTTGCATTTGCCAGTCCTGACGACGTACTGGTACGTCGTGCAATTGCAAGGTCCCTAATTTGCAAAATTTTCAATATTCGCTTGTGATTTTTCATACGTATACATGGGACATCTTCCTCTATTCCTCTACAAGATGCCAAGCAGGTACAACGCCTTACACCGCATAACCTCCCCCCCCCATTGTCTCGGCAATTCACCTGTTACCAGTGACCTGGCCAATAAAGACATTCAGGGCCAGAGTGATTCCCCAATCGAAGACAATGTGGAGGACAAAGTTTACATAGCATTAGAGGAAGAAACAGTCAGAAATGATGATCAGGTAATGTGGCAAAAGAAGGTCATGAATGGTGATGAGTTAGTGAGTGAAACAATGCTTATAATACCTATATTACTGTTTGAAAACCAATATACTCTCACACTACATATAAATTCATACGAAATAAATAAATAAATAAATACCGTTTATGCGTGGTGTGGAATAGTTATCCTCCCATAGAACTCATTTTCTTTGCAGCCAGCCTGATAGAAAACCCTGTAAGGTAAGGAGGTACTCCTACCTGTATGGAGTATTTTAAACCTCAGGTGAGCGATTTCTCTATGAATTTTCGATGTTTCTCATCAAAAGTGGAGGTTTTAGCCAAAAAAAAAAAAATCCAAAAGTGCTCGGGACTGGGGGGTGTCGAAGGTGCGACAGTGCTCAAGACGTGACGGGTTAATAAAACATTATAGAGAAAAAGAGCATAAAAATTAATGCATGACTCGTACGGCAAAATACCATTAACATCGAGAAATGTCTAAGGGGAGGCGGTAGCTCAGTCGGTAGAGAGGTAGCCTACGTCCTACCGGACCCAAGTTCAAATCCCCGCTGGGGCAGGGAACAGTTTAAGGATCTGAATTTCATAAAATCAGACTTTACTGATCTACCGGAAGACCCACCGACATGTCATAAAAATACCCCCGCTAATACCAATACACCAGTCCTGTATGAGACAGCCCTAGCATGTATTCAGTATGGACGGTGGGTATTAGCGCCGAAACAGTGACATGTAGAGGTGTATGGTATGTAGGAGGACTACTGGGCCTTGATAGCAGGCTGTGAAGCCTATGCCCAGAGTCCGACACATCAAAGAAAAAAAAAAAAGACTACCTTACTAGCAAATCCTGCTTCTTAACAATATTGTACTCTGTGCACACTTAACGGTTCCATTTAGCATCTGGCTCTCCTGTAACTGAATTGAGTGTGAAAATATACTAACCTTGGAGAGAGAGAGAGAGAGAGATCCTCTTGGCTGTATTCTGACTTCTCATTTTTGGTGCTGCTCTCAGCGATACCGAAACGGACCACTAGAGTGGGAACATTCACAAACTCCCAGAAGTTGCCAATTCTCACCTGATAATATAATTTGAAAAAATAAAATCCAGTCAACTAAACTACTGTTTTGTATGTGTTACCTCAATCACTATGTTCATAACTATAATTTTATAAACATTTTCTCAATAAAATGAGGAAAAGAAGTTTCAAGTATGATAAAGTTGAAGGGAGTCAATCAACTTACTTAACCCCTTTGCACATGATGATGCAATGCGAGTCATAATCCTTGCAATCTGAAGAGTGACTGATGCCGCAACATGACGCAACTTCCCTATAAATGGTCATAGAAACTTCCTGTGGATGGATTTGCATCAAATTTGGTTGAGTCAAAGCTGAAGGTAGCCACATCTAGGGGAAATATATGGCAACACCCAGGAGCTTATCGGAGGGGTAAATGGCCTATATTTAGCTCAGTATTCTCCCACCAGTCAATCTCAAAGAGTGTGTGAGCGCGCAGCTGGCCATTTAAACCCGTGTTTCCTACAACCACACCATCCATACCTTACGTGTTATATATAGTGCAGTGTACTTGTGAAGAATGTCTATAAGTGTTTCTTATATATTTTCAGAGAAAGCCAGAATTGAAAATTCATTTCTGATTTTTAGCATTTCCCTGCTGTTTTGCACCACTGGAAAAATGTCTTGTGAGGGGTTATCTGAAAAAGAATGTATGAAATACTTGTTCAGTGGCAGTGAGAGTGAGGAAAGTAGTGATAATGAAGCAGACCATGAATATGTTGAGGAGAGAGTGAGGAGCAGGAGAGCAAGGGGGAAATCTGACTTGGGGGGTGATAAGTGCAAAACCACAGTCAAGGCTGCAGCAATAAGCACAACACAGAGTAGTAGTAGCACCATCACTACCACCACTCATTTCACCACTGCCACCACTGATGTAACTACTACTCCTGTTACTGCCATCACTCCAACAACAATTGTCACCTCTACTATCACTTTGGAGACAATCACCACCTCTGCCATCAGTCCTGTCACCCCCAACACCACTGCCATCACTGACATCAGTCCTACCACCACTGGTGTCAGGCCTGCCACCACTGGAACCACCCCGACTCTCGAGGCTGAGCTGCATTATTGCCACCCATCTTCCACCTTCCCACTGCAAACACTGACCTCTTTCCGCCCACAGTCACTCTACACTCTCACCACACTCCAACCCGCCCGCATCTCACCACCCATCCAAGATATTTCCACATCATCTTCCCCAGCTAAATCAGGAAAGTCACTGTCCCATTCAGACTTCATTTCCCTTGACTATAAGCCATCAGCAGCAGCACCACCACCACCACCACCACAACCATCTCCAGAACCATCTTCACCACAACCATCACCAGCACAACCATCTTGATCTCAACCATCACCACCTCAACCATCTTGATCAAAACTATCTCGATCACAACCATCTCCATCACCACAATCACCTGAACCTTCATCCATCCAGCTATCATCAACACAGTCATTACCATCTCCCTCCCCATCACAAAGATGAGGGTGGTGTGGGCCTAGGCAAGGTAGTTATGGGCATCCGAGAGGTAGTCATCTGTCTCGGGGTAGTGTACGTCACACACGTACACAGCCAAGCACTTCCCCAGGTGATGACCATCAGGAGGAAGCTTGGAGTTCTGGATCATTTACATCTGATGCTTGCCCTTTCACTGAAACTCCAGGTTTGAGAGTGGCAGCACCAGCAACACCACTCCAATACTTTCAACTTTTTTTTTTTTTTCACCAGGGAGTTGCTCACCTACCAGACGGTCGAAACCAATAAGTATGCCAGATTCCTGAGAACTTCACTAGATGTTTGGTACCTCTGCAAAGAAGAGGAAATGGCTCAGTTCCTTGGATTTATAAGGATTTGTGAACTGCCAACCATAAGACACTATTGGCGTTCAACAGAGGTTCACAAATACCCCATATTTCAGCGAGCTATGAGTGGAAAGCACTTCAGGGCCATCCTGAAGCACTTTCTTGCTTTGAATAGTCTCACCATACCCGATGGCAATCAGGAGTGGCTGAAAAGGATTCACACAGTGATGCAGTATCTCCTTCAGAGGTTCAAGAAGGTTTACATCCCGGGCAAACATCTTAGCCTGGATGAAGGATCTCTGGATTGGAAGTGGCGGCTCTCCTTCCGTGTATATAACCCTATGAAGCCCCTAAAGTATGCCATAAAACTATACATCTTGGCTAGGGCAAGGAGTGGTTACATTTGGAATTTGGAAGTATACACGGGGGAGAAGAAGTCTCTAGAGAATACAGTGTGGGGCCTCGTTGAACTTTTCAAGGGCAAAGAAGTTGTATATGTACAATTATTACAACTCTGTATCATTGTGCAAATGCCTCTTCGCAGAGGGAGTGTATGTGTGTGGCACAGTACAACTGGCAAGGGGAGCACCGAGGGAGCTGCAGGACATCAGCAGTGCTAAACGCCTTCATGATGATGGACTGGAAGCTAGACACAAGGATAATGTAATGGTGTTGTTGTGGAAGGACAAACGTATTGTAAGTATGGTGTCCACCTTCCACAGCAACACCACCGTCCCTAAGCAGGTGCATGAGAAGGTCAAGGGTCCAGACAGGAGATTCCACCACACTCTGATAACAGTGAACAAGCCCTCCGTGATGAAGGACTATAATAGGCACATGGGTGGGGTGAATCATTTCAATCAGATGATCCAATACTACCCCACCCAAAGGAGGATGGTCAAGTGGACCAAGAAACTGACTTTTTATTTCACCCACATGGCCCTGTTCAATGCCTACACTGTATATAAAAAGAACACAACCAAGCTTATGACTCTCCTGGAATTCTAGGAGCACATGTTCCACAAACTCCTGGCATTCCGGGAGGAGGAGTGGCCGGTATCAATTCATGCCCTCCAACATTCCCCAGACCTTCCCTCGCAATGATGATCACCTGTACCTGCAGCAACCACTACATCAACTGCAGTCTCCACTCTTCCTGCAACAATCACTCTACCTCCTGCAGTAGCTGGCCATCAGGAGTAACTCTGCCAGTTACTGCCACAATTGCTCCACCTCCTGCAGTAACTGGCCCATCAGGAGTTACTTGACCAGCTCCTGCCACTGCACCTCCAGCAGGAGTACGGAGGCAAGGAGATGGAAGAGCACCGCCGTCCAAGCGCCGTCAATATACTGACGATAGGACATGCTTGGACTCAACTCTGCACCACACCCTGGAGAGAATCCCTGACAGGAAAAGGCTGCTGTGTGTGTTGTGCTACTTCAGCAAGAGGAGGAAGGACACCAGCTTTATACGTCCTGTTTGCGATGTGCCGCTCTGCACAGGACTGTGCTTTCATCAGCTTCTTTCTGATGAAAGCATACAGCAGTAATCACATCACACACACACACACACACACACACACACACACACACACACACACACACGTAGGCTGTGGTCATACTTGTCCTCCTCTTTGCAACTCCATCTCCTCTCAAGAAACACTATAACACTGCTAGAGGACGTGAGTAACCAGATTATTTGTCTAGTTTTTATACTATTGTATTGTAAGGTATAAAATCTGCGTTTACTTATATTTCTCATTGGGAAAATGTGGTGGATTTCATTGCTATTCTCTCAGGCATTATACTCGTTAAGTATAGGTTGCATCAAAATTCTGAAGAAATCTTGATCAAGTCGATGTCTTATGCATACTTTTGTAAAGCAATGTAACGTATGTGTGAAAATAATTGGGGAAAAGTGACGAGGGACGAACGTACTCAGCTTATGGGCCAGAGTGTGTGTGCTGTCACCGCATGCAAGCTGCGCGCAACCCATCGTAACCTTTAAAAATTCATTTTCCCAATAAGGCTTATAAAACTGTGAATTATATCATGGTCTTCCTCAACCTTTAGGCCACAAAACTGGATAGAATTTACACATATGTTTGTTACAGTGTCACTAACAACATACAAAATAATAAATAAATCAGACTTTTTAGGCAATTTTCGTAGTTTTTTTTTTCGATTTACTCGAAAACTATTGGACGTATCAACTAGAAACTTTTCATAGATGAAAGATCGTGAAATTCTGCATATAACATTTTCTTTAATCTGCACGTCATGGAAAAAAAGTTTCACGGTGATGTTGGGAAGTTATGAGAAGCTAAATTTCATGTAAATAAGGTTTACTCAGGCTTCATTTCTGTAAATTTATTTATCTGTTTTATGTTTTTATTTTCTTATAGTATAAACACCAGCAAAGATGATGGGAAGAGATTTATAACAATATAAGCTTTTTCCGAGGGTAAACTGGGCCATAGAAATGTTTCCCTTGACACACGAGCAGAGCCAGCCTAAGCGAGGTTTTGGTTCTGTGCGTGGAACCAAAACTTACTGGAAACTTATGGTGTGCGAGGGGGTTAATATACTATCCAAACTTCGGGACAAAAATTGTGTGAAGCATAAAGCAATTACTGACATTCATATTCATAACTTTTAATATAATTTTTATCATATAAAATTTTCGGACATATATGCCTATATGTTAACATAAAGTTGTTTGGCTGCAAAATATTCATAAGGATCAGACGAAGATTATATGCACATGCACCCCCAGTAAAGCTTTGTTGTTTACCTCCTGGAAACATCGGTACTTGCGATTTCAGTCGGCGACTTCGTCTTCGCATGATTGTGGCTTCATAAATTATGTATATATATATATATATATATATATATATATACAGTAATCTCCCCACTATCCGATGTAATAGGGCCTAAGGCATGTCCGGAAAGTGGTCCCGTCCAGATAGTGGGCCCCAGCCTCCTGGACTTGTGCTTATGAACCTTAACTCAGAAAAACACTTATACAACTCCCTCTGGACATGCATAGCACCTATTTAAGACCCAAATCACACCAATAAGGGTCATAAAAGACTGAAATAAATGCAAAAGAACCAGAGAACAAGATTTTAGAGGTGAGTTTATACAATATTAAACATTCTGGGTACTTACAACAAGTCCCTGGTTCCTGGACTGATTTGAACCACCAGTTTGCACTCCACAGTTAATCCTTTGCACTCAAAATTCTAATTTCTTAACACTGCACAACACTGTAAATTCCCGTGTTCTAGTGGCAAGATATTGCAGTTTATTCACAAAAAAAGAGCACAAGTGGCTTGCATTGCGATAAGCATCTGCTCTCGATTGGAGTTAGGCTGTGACTCTTGATGATTGGGTAACAGAGTTGTCCTGATCGCAATGGCCACATTACCAAACTCCTCAATTTTCATTACCATTTTAAACTTTTCATTACCAAATTCGTAAAGCTAGCATCTGTTCTTCACTAATTATATATATGCAAGTGGAAATACATGTAATCACTCTTCTTATGATTAACAGCATGTTGATTATTATCATGCTATATAGGCTACCAAATTAATCAGAGCAAACAATCCACCATCTCCATCCTGTGTATCCTCATACATGTGAAAAATCCGTTTGGTATTGTATTATTCTGATTCATTACCAAACGAATTTTTCATTACCAAATTGGCCCACATTTAGTAATGAAAAATATCAAATGGCAACCCTGACAGGGGAGGGGGGAGGAAGGAAGGGGTGAAGGGACCATGGTTTAACAGCTGTTTGGCGCCGTTCGGCAATTTCAAATTACAGGTGGGGAAAAACTTGGATTTTTATCAAAGTTTTTGCGATTTTTGGCCCATTTTGGGAATACTGGATCCCGGAACCAAAATATCCGGTAAGTGGGGATGTCCGGAAAGTGGGCGTCTGGAAAGTGCGGGGATTACTTATATATATATACTGTATATATATATATATATATATATATATATATATATATATATATATATATATATATATTGTCTGGAAAGTACGGGGATTACTTATATATATATATATATATATATATATATATGCAACAGTCGGTACATTCTCTTCAACACTTGACAGATGAAACAATTGTTTTCATAACGAAATGATAAGCGTTTCAAAGTAATCATACAGCAAGACTTCTCTAGAAAGTGTTCTGCAATATTTTACTCTGTAAATCATATATAGGAAACTGATATAATAACTTCAGTATTGAAGAATTTATATACTGTTCATCGCTAAATATCACGGAAAGGATTTTAGAAAATATGAATGTGTGGGCCGGGAGGAGATGACTGGATTCCTAATTAAATTACCCGGTGATCATTGGCAACTCCTCAGTTATGAATCCTCCAGTTGATTATACCTAGTTTTCACTTTGTTCTTACTACTTCCTAATAATCCTTCGTCTTGAAAGTGTACATGCTACTGATGTTTTCTTGTCCAGCTTCCTTGGCAGGGAAGAGAGCTGTTTTTTCGAGTGTTGAAGTGGATGTGACTGAATGTGTTAAGAAAAATACTTTGAGACGTTTGATTATGTGTAAAGGATGATAAATGAGACTGACTAGATGAGTGTATGTGGGTGAGGTGGAGGAGGGGAGCTGGAGGAAGAGACCATGGATGAGCTGGAGGAAGAGACCATGGATGAGCTGGAGGGATCGAGTGGAAAGATTTATGACAGTGTGTGTGTGAGTTGGTGGGAGGGCAGCCAAGTGACAAAACAGGGATACGTGGAGGCGATTTGTTTTGTGACGACCCTTTCCGGGACTAAGACGTCTGGCAATAGATATATAGATTATTTAGTCCAGGAATTTAGTAAGGTAATTTTTATATACTACTCTAAAACGTTTGTTGTGACCAGGTGAAGAAGTCATAGAATTGTCACATGGTCACATACTGTGCAACAGAAGCCAACATGACAATTAAGAGTGGCAGAGAACCTGTTAGTGCTGTTGAGGTATCATAGTTGGAATATTGGACTTAGAACACGGACCTCCTAGCCAATGTTTGGAAAAAAAAAAAAAATGAAACTTCTGAGCCTATAATCAGATGATAGCAAATAACATTAGGCTGTACACTGCTGACATCAGCTTAATGAACTTATTTTAATTATATATGAGGCGGAAACACCAGTTCAATCCCGCCTATAAATAAAATCAGTTACGTTACCTGCCTGCCTGCTTCTGTGTGTGTGTGTGTGTACCATGGATTTTACAGGACACTGGCTAGAATCTCATATGTCCTTTGTTGTTGTCAGGCATAATTACAGTATTGTTAATGAAGTTTACTGAATGTATTGGACGAATTTTCGTTTCACTCAAAAGTTTCATTACGAAGCTTACTTTTTAAAAATCTCGTTCTTGGTATCTCCAGACGATAGTAATGATGTTGTAACTATATTCTGTCAGCCCCCCTGTGGCAAAAATGTGTCTAGTTTGTTTTCCTTGAGTTTCCAAAACAACATGGATTTACAATGATACCAGACGTGGTCTTAACGTTGCCCCATCTCCACAGGAGCCCTTGATTTGAGTCCTTTGACTTCAAGAACAACAGTTCAGCTGATTCGCTGGTGGTTCGAAGACAGTGATGACCGGAGCAACAGAAGTAGAGTAGTTTTCCGTCAAACCTTCCACTTTAAGGTAAAATATACAACGCTCAGTTCAGTGCACAAGTCAAATACAGCAACAAACTGACCAGCCAGCTCATCACACACGTTATCCCTCTCAGTACAAGCTTGAAGAAGACCACAAATCTTGTTCATGTTCAATGGGTCAACCACTGAACATTTAAGGATTTAAGTAACATATGGTTCTGGCTCTTTTGAATAGTCAAACTCTGTCGCAAGTCTTACCTAATCAGGAAGAAGGAATCAAAGGCTAGAAGCCTGCAAGATTGCTCGCTCCAAGATCTGGTACACTGTACTCAGGTCACAAATACCCGGATTATCTTCCCTTCTGACCTGACACTATTACCAGCAGGACTATTCTGTTGTTTAAACGATTCTAAACTATGTGAGCTTCTCTTTGATTCGGTCTTTTATACTTATATGCTTATCGCTGTACGACCATACTGAGTGTCTGGTTCCTTCACCTCTGTCACGGGGTTTTTAAAGAGTATACAGTATTAAAGGATAATATTCAATTATACTTGACAACAGGACAATGAATTGGCTTGTGAAAATCAAGCAATGATTACTTTATCCCGGCTTACTTCGCCGATTCCCTAAGGACGAGAATTTATAAATTTTCTCAACAGTACACAGCAGAGACTAATTATTCACACGTGCTGTTTATTAGTACTGTTGGCCTCTGGAGAAAGTGACTTCATCCCTGACAATCAATAACTAATGCTATAAATGATAAACAAGTTCTTGCTGATGCAATTAACTTCCAGATGGCAGAACGGATTTGAGTTAGTACAAAAGACTAGCCTAAGTACCAGTTATGAATAATGCAAAGCGCTTATGCAAGCTAGGAGCTGCAACTAGAATAAGCTTATGGAGAAATAAAACACGAGTTTACATTACATTAAGCTCAAGAAAAAGAATTGTTAAATTTATTGATTACAAAGAAATAAATTTACGTTACATGTTTCAAAATGAATTCAAAATAAGGAGATCGCACTCACTCACTCACTCAGAAGCTAACTCTTAAACCTAGGAAAAATGAAAAGAAATACTGGTCAGAAAAGTGGTTTAAGTGGATGACTGGGCATCGTTACTGAGGAAGGACACTGCACATGCTGAGCCTCTGGAATTCAATGGCGGCGGTGGGAACTGGGCGTCGTTGCTGAGGAAGGACACTGCCACACACACTACCTGCTTCCACGGCGCACAGATCTTGACTGCCTTCAAATCTTGAGACAGAGGCAAGTGTTGAGCCGCACTTGCTAACGGCTAAAATGAGCGAAACACGCCCATAACAAAGTACTCAGTGGAGGTGCTAAAGTCGCGCACAAAGACGATCATTTATGACAGTGTAAAATTGTTCTGGAAACACTCCCAATCGGGTGAATACGTGGCGGTTAAACTGAGCAATAAATATTGGGATTCCACCAGAATTTGCGGTTTCCCACCAAAGTTAATGTCACGAGTTTATTCTAATACTTAATCGCGCCGACTTGTGACATTACGCCCCATCAAAAATGAATTTTTTTTTTTCAGGAAAACAAAATTTCAATATACATAGATATAAATCCTAACTCAGTCACACAGTCTCGGGCTTGAGGCGTTCCACAAGGTAATTCATATACTGCCTCGGAGTGTCTCTGCAGGGTTCTCAAACTTCCCCCTTAACTTATGGTATACATGTATATACAAGTCCTGGACGTAACGTGTGCTGTGGGACCAACGGGCAAGACGTCAGCAATTACTGGTACACTTTTAACTGGGAACCAGGCTAGTCCTTGGATTACTCAAATCTCTGAGAACGCCTATTTTACGGAACCCAGCACACAACAGTTGCCCGTGTTAGTCAGCAGTTAGCAGGCGAGACATCAGGTCTGCACTTATGTTATCACTGCCCTGTCTCTCAACTGACTCTGAGATAATGGGTGTGGATTCAAACAGCACAGGAAGGACATGTCCCTGATTAGTGGTACATTGACACACATTGCAGGAGTGCACAAAGCTATCTATTTCTCGTCCCATCCTTGGCCAGATAAAGTCAGCTTGGATACGGCCCTGGGTTTTCCTTTTGCCCAGGTGACCTCCTAAGGCTGAACAATGACCCCATTCTAACACTGCTTGGCAGTTGGCGGGAATGACAAACTGCAGTCAAACCTTGCCCTGGGGTGTTTGTGACTCACGGTACAGCCGTCCTTGTTTGCGAAGGAACTTGGCTTGACCTCCCCGTGAATACTTTATCACTCTACCCTTTTGTTTCTTTCGCACAGCAGCAAGTTTTGGGTCAGAATATTGTTCTTGAACAACAACTTGGCTACACATCAGATCTTGCGGTGACTCAATGGTCACTGGGGTGACACAGTTCGGAGCCTCAGTCATGGCTCGTGTTACTGTAGTCGAAGTCTGAGTAGTGTCATCTTCAGTGCAACTATACTTGGCACCGGGAATATTGCCTATGATTAGGTCAAATAAAGGTTCTGGCATGACAGCTGCGACTGTCGTACCAGTGTAAAATGGAGATGCCACCTGGGTACGTGCCTCAGGGAACAATCTCACTGATCCATCAATAAGGTTAGCTTGGATCTGTCGACCTGTGTACTGGTCAGGCCGAACTAGACTCTGCTTGACAGAGCAACCTGAGGATCCATTATCTCTCAGGACCTTCACAGGAATGTCTCCCACAAACCCTGACTGAACAAGGAAGGCACTGTCACCTGTGGGAGGCCCTGTGGGGGAAGCAGCAAGCCACTGATTAGGCTGCTGAACAAATGATGCAGCAAATGTGGCGCCCTGAGAACTTGATACCTGAGGGGTCGTGCTCACCATCTGAGGAGCTGGAGCATTGACCATCTGTGGAGGAGTGTTCACTGTCACTGTGGGACTAGAGATCTGTGAGGGAATACCCGTACTGCTAGGGACACCACCACCGTGCTGCTGCTGAGGAATGAAGGCTGCATTCACCTCCTGCCTCCGAGGGGCTGGTGCTGAAAAGGACAGTCCCAATGGTCGGGTGTGTGGCTGATACTGCTGCTGGAAATATCAGTACTGCTGCTGGTTAGGGTTCTGCTTATCGTACCGCTTCCACTCAGGTTTCTGAGTGTTTTGCCCCTGGTCCTTTTTCTGCGGTTTTGGACCTTGGCCATTATTCTGAAAACGCCTTGTTGCTGGGGTTCAGTCTGAGACGGTTTCCCAGATTTATCAGGTTTCCTGTTCCAGGTATGCTGCTTGCGAGTTTGATACCGTATGCAGTAAAGAATGCATCAGCATTCTTCACCATTTGGCTGGCATCTCTTACCTGGCAGATCTTAAGCCGAGCCATAAGTTCAGTAGGCCATGACTTCTCTAGCTGCGTGTGCAGCATAAGGTCAGTTATCCCCTCATGTGTGGAAGGAGTTTCATCTTTCTCCATCCACTCATCTAAGTAAGCAGTAAGCAGGTCAAGAAACTGAACAGCAGTCTCTTTTTCCTGTAAACGTGCCCTCATGAACTGACTCTTTGTGTCATCAACTGTGAGACCGTACGCTTTGACGAGTGCGGCCTTCATCATCTCATACGTGAGATTGTCTCCACGAATTCTGTGGAGAATATCGAGGACAGGGCCCTCAAACAGGCTAAGAAACTGAAGCCACTTAGCTGCATCATCCAGCTGATAAAGCTGAGCCATGTCTTCAAAACGAGCTATGTATGGCTCGATTCGCTCGCCTTCCTTGTATGGGGGAAGCTTGATGTGTGGGGTCGCAATAATATGTGCAGGGATAGCGCTCGTGGAGCTTGGGCCAGCTGCACCAGATGTGTCTGAAGCCAAGGAATCTCGCTTGAGCTTCAACATTTCAAATTCATGTTTTTCGCGTGCTTCTCGCTCGGCACGTTCATGTTCTCGTTATTCACGTTCTCTCTCACGTTGTTCTAACTCGTGTTGACGTTCTCTCTTGCGTTGTTCTAACTCGTTTTGAAGTTCTCTCTCACGTTGTTCTAACTCGTGTTGACGTTCTCTCTCGTGTTGTTCTAACTCGAGTTCGTGTTGTTTTTGCTCGTGTTCGCACTGTTCTCACTCGTATTCGTGCTGTTCTCGCACGTGTTCGCGTTGGATTCTACGCTCTTCATGGGCATCACTCTCGCGTTGCTGCTCATGACTAAGCAGAGAGAGGACATAATCCTTTATTTTCTCCGGATCCGTAAGCCCTATATCTTTGGCTTCCTGTACATAGACGCTGGTAGACATGATGCTAACTCAATCTAAGTAAACTAGCGACTCAGTACTGACTGCAATATGCAAAGAAAGATGCCAGTAAACAAGAATAAAGAATATAGGCACAGGTTAGTGGTGACCAGTTTTATCTAATTAAACTGGTAAAGAAAGAAAATTAAACAAACAACTGACTGTGAAAACTATTACGTAAATTAATAGAACTGAATCAATAATCACCAGTAAGATAGTGCCTATAGACTTTAATGATAAATACCTAAGTATGAGCAAGTGAGTATTATTTCGTGAATAGATTTAGAGCTAGGAGTTAATATCCTGGAATGAGGTCGCCATTTGTCACGGGGTTTTTTATGGAGTATGCAGTATTAAAGGATAATATTCAATAATACTTTACAATTGAATTTGTCTTGTGAAAATCAAGCAATGATTACTTTATGCCGGCTTACTTCGCCGATTCTTTAAGGACGAGAATTTACGAACTTTCTCAACAGTACACAGCAGAGACTAATTATTCACACGTGCTGTTTATTAGTACTGTCGGCCTCTGGAGAAAGTGACTTCACCCCTGACAATCAATAACTAATGCTATTAATGATAAACAAGTTCTTGCTGATGCAATTAACTCCTAGATGGCACAACGGATTTGAGTTAATACAAAAGACTGGCCTAAGTACCAGTTATGAATAATACAAAGAGCTTATGCAAGCTAGGAGCTGCAACTAGAATAAGCTTATGGAGAAATAAAACACGAGTTTACATTACATTAAGCTCAAGAAAAAGAACTGTTAAATTTATTGATTACAAAGAAATAAATTTACGTTACATGTTTCAAAATGAATTCAAAATAAGGAGATCGCACTCACTCGCTCACTCAGAAGCTAACTCTTAAACCTAGGAAAAACGAAAAGAAATACTGGTCAGAAAAGTGGACTAAGCGGATGACTGGGCATCGTTACTGAGGAAGAACACTGCACACACTGAGCCTCTGGAATTCAACGGCGGCAGCGGGAACTGGGCGTCGTTGCTGAGGAAGGACACTGCCACACACACTACCTGCTTCCACGGCGCACAAATCTTGACTGCCTTCAAATCATGAGAAAGAGGCAAGTGTCGAACCGCACTTACTAACGACCAGAATGAGTGAAACACGCCCATAACAAAGTGCTCAGCAGAGTTGCTAAAGTCGAGCACAAAGACAATCATTTATAACACAGTGAAAAAAATTTCTGAAAACACTCCCGATCGGATGAATACGTGGCGGTTAAACTGAGCGATAAATACTGGGATTCCACTAGAATTCGTGGTTTCCCACCAAAGTTAATGTCATGAGTTTACTCAAATACTTAATCGCGCCGACTCGTGACAATCTCTTCTTATAATGGCATCTAAAAACTACATGTGGCGTTCCACTTCTTCTTCCACTGTGAATTAAGTCCTGCCTCGTACCTCGTTTTGTCTCCTTAGACTATTTTCAACGCTAGCATTCTTTGGCAAAATTGCTAGACCATCATCAGTGTATCGTAACCAAAGAGGGTTTCTGCCCATGGTCTTCAGAAGTTTTTTTCTTCATCTTCTTCTTCCTCTTCTTTTCTCTCTCTCTCTCTCGTCCTATTAGGATCGTGGGCTAGGCTAATCAGTCACGGCATTGAATGCGAGGAAGATCATCTTCCCTCGTCCCTGAGGGGCATCATGTGAGCAATATACCCCAGCTAACCCTCAGAATGACACTCGAATGGACCCCAGCCGGTAGGGGCGCCGTAGCCCACAAGATCACCAGGCATTCATTTGCTAATATGGTTACTACCCAGTGTAGTGTATGATTTATTGAACTACAGGAAACCATTCCCCTTGTCACTTAGTGTATAGCCATCTTAAAGCAGCAATACATCGAGTAGTACTGGGTGCCCTAATCCGTCAGTGTTTTAAACGCAATGTGCCCTGGCATCTGGATAAGAGCGGATCTTGAATATGACCAGTCCATTCTCTCTCTCTCTCTCTCTCTCTCTCTCTCTCTCTCTCTCTCTCTCTCTCTCTCACTGAGGAAATAACTTTGAGGGCTTCAAACATTTGGTTCCTTCTTGTCTGGATAATTTAAAAGAAAATACCAGTCTAGCTGATACTAAGGACATTAGAAAGCAAAAATTTTCTTCTAAAATGATTGTTAAGAAGTGTGAATGACAAAAGTGCACATATAAAAGAGATGAAAAGATCACAGAAACAGGAGAGCATTAAGAATGGAAGGTTGGGAGACCTGTACCCATTACTTCATTCCACCAGCTGCTAGTTTGTGGCTAAGGTGTGTGAATGTAGTAATGGGTATTGGTCTCCAAATCTCTCCCATTCTGAATGCTTATAGGTGCTTTTTTCATCTCTTATCTGTGCACTTTTGCCATTCTGACTTCTTACTGTAATAATAATTTTAGTAACTTTTTGTTTACTAGTTTATGATCTTTTTCTGGAAGTATAATCATGCATAAAGCAAGAGTTACATTTGGATAGTTACATGCATAGCGTACTGAAATACTAAAACGAAGGTGCCTTCCAGTGAAAAGGTGTGTTTTGGTGCGTTCTTTAATTGTAGGCGAGCCGTAGGTAACCAATAATGCTCAAAATGGCGTACTTATGGGCGACCGCGATGCGGTTTTCAGGCCGTAACGCGCGAACCTAGCCTGAATACATTTTTTCACAAGTTAAAAGAAACATCTGCACTTGACAGGCAGCGTTTTGATACCTAAAACGCTCTCGTACGTGTTTTTGTTTTGGAGTTATGACTGATGAAGAAAGAAAGAAAGAACAAAATCGATATAATTGCGGTTCGATTTTGCGATTCCTACGAAGGCTGGCAAGATTTTGCTAGTAATTATGCACTTAAATAGCGCAGGACTTTTAGTTCATAAGCTTGGAAGTAAGGTTTGCGACCGTTTTCCCGCAAATACTCCTATGTCCTATAAAGAGAGGATGCCACTCTGAAACCTTCACCATTCCTACTTAAGGAGTGCTACCGCACTCTGTGATTAACAGTGATGCCACCAACAAGAATACAATTCTTTCAAGATTTGCTCCCAGTTCTTTCAAAATTAGTAAAAATAATTCATGGTAGGTATAAATTACATATGGCTTCAGATATCTGGATTTATGCAATGAATCAGCAATGAAAAAAAATGCAAATGTTTATGAACTATCAACTTCTAGATATAGTATCTGCAGAAAAAATAATTAGAAAATGGATTACTGGAGACAGAATTATAATTAATCATAAAACTTTTTAATAGGCAACCCATGGGAAGTATTCCACATAAAAATAAGAAATACTGGACAAATAAAGATAAAAAACTGTTTATACTACAGGTTCATATAGAAAATATATAAAACAAAGAATAACTTTGATTTTTTTAGTTTTACTGAACACTGGATAAATATAGTTAAACTTTCTTATGCTACAGTTTTACAGAAAAAATATATAAAATAAAACACAACTGTAACTGAGTTATGTTATTAGACAATTTTATAACTGAAGGTATGTTTGCATCATTGTAATGTCATCCTCATCAGATTCTCCTGCTTCCAGGGATGGAATCTTTTTCTCTTTAAGCTGCTGGAGGAATTCTTTGTACCTTTTGCTGCACCTGCCATGTTTAACATCCTCTACTACTTCCCTGAATGGCGCCCATGATGTACTTTTAGCTCTTTGGCGAGAGAGAGCCTGATTGGCAAGCAGTCTGTTCGCTACTGTTCTTGTTTTTAGTCTGTTTGTCTGTTTTGTCTTTACCAAATTTACTTGAGAGAAGACCCTTTCAACACAAGCAGGTAATATCAAGGATAGACCATAAAATCTCATGTCTCCGAACTTCCATATATTTTCTCTGATCTCATTAAAATTGTCTTATGGCAAGAGAAAATAAAAATGTTTCTTCCAAATAACTGTGATAAACGTAGTCTACATAAACCCACAGCTACTGAATAATCTAATCGAGAAAAAGGATAATGATTAAAAAATCTAATGGAGAAAAGGAAGCTGCGCTCCGGCTTCAATAAATCCTACCCATATACGAAAGAAATTGATCATTTGGTGTACACTAGCTGTATGACAATTTATTGGATTCAGTATAGCTATACTTCATCCCTGAATAAACCCAGAACAAAATAATTACCTGTAATTTTGGGATGTGTCTACCGGTTTAAGAGAGGAGAATCTCAACTTCCCCGATGCGACTTTCTGGCCTGCACGCGGAGTCGGGATTGAAGGACAGGTTAGGACAGGATGAGTTCCTAACTTCCTGATCAGTGCATAATACATGTGGCAGCGTGACAGGTAGGCGAGTTCCGATGGTTGCCACTTAACAAATTCCATAGCAAATTAAGTTTAATTATAAAAATTTGTCAAAATTTGGAAAAATACAAGAAAAATGAGAATTTTTCAAGATTTTATACTTTTTAAAATAATTATTTCAAGCTTTCAAGATAAGGGTCAATATTTCAAGATCTTGAAAAAAAAATTCAAACGGTGGCATCACTGGTGATAAACACCATGAAAGAGGAGGGTAAGGTATGGATACAAGTAGCATGCAAAACACAGTGATAAGAAAGAGGGACTAGAAAGTCTCATAATATGACAAGAAACACACTGTACTACATTCACCTTAATTTAACCAAGATTTTCATTTTTTTTCACGTAGTTCAGTGGCAGGAAAATATAATGCTTCAGCTCTACATCTTAGTAGCACCTTTTCGTGACTAGCATCGTGTTCTAGTGTTACTGTCTTTCTATAACTGATCATTCAAATGAAGAAATGTCAATTTTTAAGTAAAAAGATCATAAGGCGTCTCGGAAGGGCATGCTAGATTTGTATACCATAATTATACATTGATAACTGGTCCTGCAGTACCCAGCGGATGTCATCATCATCATCATCATCATTATCACTTGGTTCTTTTGTCATTTACTGGGATGAGGAGATCCAGAGGACGTCTTTCTGACCTCACGGAGGACAGGAAAATAGGAAGAACCGAAGCTCCAGGTACAATTCCACTACTATCCTCCTGTTCTAATGTGTTGGTGGTGCGGGCTCCCTTACAACACAGCCATTGGATGTTGGGAGTAAAACGAAGCGAGAATTTTTTCACACACTCCTTCCTTTTAAACGGTTTGTACGCCACGAAGGGAATATGACCCGTTTCGTTCTCCCCTCAGTCCCCTTCCATCTTCTGGAATATTCGGTCTGTGATGTTGTTATATTTCTATTCGTTTCAGCCCTTCAGTATGATAACTGAAGAGGGATGCCTTCTCGTAGTGACACCAATATGACTAGGCGGCTTTACTGAGAGGTCATATTATAAATTTCCCTCAGCTTCCCGATTCCAATCTGTATCCTCTCTAGCCCTATTCCCCACAGAAACCCAAATCTCCTCTTCCACTGACATATCCTCATTTAGTTTTCTTGGTTACCATCTCCTCACAAACTTCTGTAACAAGGGTAGCACGTGTTGTTACATTAAATCTGAACTTGCCATTGACATTCTTTTTGGACTTCACATCAGCTGACTTTGTTTATTCATTATACAAAATAGATTACCTAAATATTACCAAATATATCTGTATAGTTTAACGTTCCCCCAATACTTCTTGAGAATCCAGCATATTTGACTCCACATCCACAAAGTTGACCAACCTTAACCCCATTTTGGGCACCTATCTTTTTTTTTTATTTTAGGTGAATCTACGGAAACCCTAGTATGTTAAATTTTAAGGGTTTCCAAGGCATTTTTACTCCTGTGAATTTCTCGAAAATATTAGTCCTTCATGGTTAACCCCTAAAGGGCCGTCAACGTTCCCAAATGAAATGCTAAGGAAAGAGCAGTTGACGTTCTGGAACGCATTCCTTTTCTGCGGGTGTATTATATGAAACAAATGGGATTTACAGCAACAGTACCTGTTAGGACGTGAATATATTTCACGACACCACCTTGAGTCACTTCCAGTTAATGCTAGTGGCCGTTAACAGTATAGGACTACATAATAGATAGATAGATAAATAGATAGATAGAGAGACAGATAGAAGCAGGAAGTCAAATGATGAGAAGGTGTTGTGTCTGCGAGAATCTAGCAGCGCTAAACATGCTTACACGGAGGAAAGCTGACGACAGCGGCCAGTAAGGAGATGATGCAGTTAGCTGTCAGCAGTCCTCTCGTGAGAGCATGTTTAGCGCTGCTCGATTCTCGCAGACACAACACCTTCTCATCATTTGACTTCCTGCTTCTATCTGTCTCTCTATCTATCTATTTATCTATCTATCTATTATTATTTATCTATCTATTAGGAAGTCAAATGATGAGAAGGTGTTGTGTCTGCGAGAATCTAGCAGCGCTAAACATGCTTACACGGAGGAAAGCTGACGACAGCTGCCAGTAAGGAGATGATGCAGTTAGCTGTCAGCAGTCCTCTCGTGAGAAAGATCTGTTGCCATGAGGAACATATGTGACACACCCCTACTACACCAGATTTTAGAATTCTAAGTGGATAACAGATGATGGAAAGATGTCCCCAGACCTCGTCGTGGACATCATTGGTTATGTAGCTGCCTTGTGTAAATTACCTGATAGAACCCTTAAGATCGCCAAAACAATCGCGTACACCCCGGGAATGTGCTTACTAGACTTAATGAACGAGGTAGAGATGCAGTGCAGTAAAGCAGGTGTGGTCGACACACATGCACATTCTGGTAGAATCAGGGTACCTGAGACAGTATCAGCTGTGAAAACATCAACACCGACCCCAAACAGAGAACAAAATCGATCGCGACCAGAAATGAGGCAGCCCAAACAAACAAAGACGCCTAGACCTCGTTCCCACACGCCTTCCTACAGGCAGTTTCATAAGTTTTCGCGCAGCCCGAGCAGGTCTCGCGCCATAAACAACGCTTTTTATGGGAAATCACCTCGTAGGTCACAGTCAAGGGATAGGTCCATTCTGTGTCATTACTGTGCAAAACCAGGACACACAAGGTGTGAATGCTTTATCAAGGCAAAAGAGGATAATCAAAAGACACAAGGATTTGGTCCTTACTGTAGGCATCATAGATACCAAGGGCACTGGACTAGTGATTGCAAAACAGTAGAAAAAATTGTGTCTATGTTCAAATCGGGGGAAGACCAAGTCATGACAAAAAACGAACAAACGTAAAGAAGAACAAGGTTAAACTTCACATAGGAGGCATGTTGGGAAATGAGTGTATCTTGATACCAGCTGTATGTGAGGATCAAAACGTTTCCTTATTTTTAGATACAGGCTCTCCAGTGAACTTAATAACACATGAAGAACTAAATAGAATTCTTAAAAATAAAAAGAAAGTAACTTTTCTGGATGAAGCTGATTTAGAATTATACACAGTAGATCGTCAAGAGATTACAGTAAAAGGTATGATAAGATTAAATCTCAGTTTCACAGAAACTACAAGACCATTCTCTGCATTGTTCTATATCGTTGAAAACTTAGCAATTAAAGCTCATATGTTACTGGGCTTAAGATCCATGAGAACTGAGAACATAACTATACTCCCACAAATGAATGGAATAGACTTTGATAATGAATTCATAGAGGAAATACTTTCAGAGCCCTCACCGATTGGTAGAAGAGAGCCAAAAAGAATTGGTAATATTAAAGGCTTTAACAAACATACACAAACAGATGAGTGTATAGATCCACTTACACCAGCAACCCCATCCTCCAGAATTAGTGACCCAGATAACAGTACTGATTTATCAATTTTTCCAGCCCATCTCATTAATGATTTGGTTATAGGCTACCACCTAATTCATACATGAAGGTTACCATAAAGAGCAAATTACGGAATAGTACTGTTCTTGTCTTAGAAGAATTATGTAAAGTAAAGGGATTGTCAGTAGAAAACGCATTATGTCATACGAACGACGAAGGGCTAACTCAGATATTCATTATTAATCACATGAATGGGGAAGTTCAGTTGAAGAAGGGAACTTGCATAGTTAATATTGAAAAATGTTTCGCCCCTGTGAAGGAAATAAATATTGGTGGAGTAACAAGTGAGATCAAATCTACGGATAGAGAAAGAATAAAAGAGAATTTAATTCACTCAGGTGAATTTGACGAAGAAAATGATTTGTTAACCCTGCTGGAAACACACAGGGACACCGTAGCATTGCCCGGAGAACAATTAGGGTGTACTAACTTGATTAATCACATGATTAATGTGCACCCAGAAACACCACCAATTTTCGTACCAGCTTATCGCATACCACACTCCCAACGTACACTTGCAAATCAGTATGTCGATGAAATGTTAAAGCTTGGAATTATTGAGCCTTCAGTTTCTCCGTGGAACAGCTCCCCTTTTCTTTGTGCCCAAGAGAAATGGAGAAATGCGTGCGGTAGTAGATTACCGTAAACTAAATAATCACACCATCCCAGACAGATTTCCCATGCCATTGCTAAGTGATGTTCTACAGAATATTGGTCCTGAGAATAATATATTCTCGACCATCGATCTCCTAAACGGATACTATCAGATTCCGGTATCTCAGGAGTCACGTAAATACACTGCCTTTTCAACAAACAGAGGCCATTATCAATATACAAGAATGCCAATGGGACTGAGGACAGCCCCCGGTACGTTCCAGCGTCTTATGAATTACGTATTGTCCGGAATTTTAGGACAAGGAATATTTGTTTATCTTGACGATATTATTATCGCAACGAAGAATATTAAAGATCATCTCAGGAAATTAGACTTACTCTTACAAAAGCTTAGTGATGCTGGATTAAAAATTAAACTTTCTAAATGCAAATTTTGCTTTAAGGAAATAAATTTCTTAGGCCACAAATTAAGTTCTGATGGTATTCACACCACTGATGACAAAATACAGGCAGTGAGAGATTTTCCTGAACCCACTACGACTGACGAAGTTAGACAATTTTTAGGTCTGGCTGGGTACTATAGGTCCTTCGTACCACAGTTCTCTCATATAGCCTTCCCTCTATTCCAACTACTCAAAAAAGATGCTGTATTCCAATGGGAAGAACAAAAAAGGGCATTTAACAATCTAAAAATTAAACTAACAAATGCACCTTGTTTAGCATATCCGAATTACACGAAATCATTTCTTATTTGTACAGACGCATCAGTTAAAGGATTAGGGGCTGTACTGATGCAGGAAGATAAAAGAGGAAAGAATCAACCAATTGCATTTGCCAGCAGACAAACAAGAGGTGCGGAGAAAAATTATAGCACTACAGACTTAGAGGCACTTGCAGTGATTTTTGCATTACAAAAGTTTCGAGATTTGGTATATGGTTACGAAATCCACTTATTCACCGACCATAAACCACTGGTGGGTATGTTTAAAGAAAAACTCCTTTCTGGGAGGAGAGCAAGATGGACATGTACAGTTGAAAACTACAATGTACAAATACATTATATACAAGGTAAAATGAATATAGTAGCTGACGCATTATCTAGGAACCCGAACACAATTCAGGTCGCGGCGATAGATCTCAAAGGAAATATCCCAAACCACGAGGATATCGCAAAGGCACAAAGACTTGACCCAGTATGGTCAAAAGTAATATACAAGTTAGAAAGTGGAGATGACATACAATTACCCAAACTGCATGTCCCACTTGAACAATTCACAATGGTCAATAATACATTATACAAAATTAACTCTAAACAACCAAAACGCCAAAGAAATACTAACCAGTTGGTAGTACCTAATGACATGATACCCCAAGTATTACGAATGATACACGACAGCCCACATGCAGGACACCCTGGAAAGGATAAGACATTCAACCAAGCCCAGCTATTATATTACTGGCCTTCATTACGAAGAGATATAAACAATCATATAGACAGATGCGAATCATGTGCGAAACACAAAGGATACCCAATCACACCTGCACCGATGGGTAATTACCCAGTACCACATCAACCATGGGACGTTGTTGCTGTTGATTTACTCAAGATGCCATTATCATACAATAATAACCTATACTTATTCGTAGCAACGGATCATTTTTCCCGTTATGTCATTTTAGCTCCAATTAAAGATAAGACAGCAGAGACAGTAGCAAAGGCAATAACAGATAATGTAATATGTCGCTTTACTACCCCAAAGGTATTAATAAGTGATAATGGAGGAGAATTTAATTCTGAGATCTTACAAGAAATATGTAAACAATACAACATTAAAAAGGTTAACGTTTTGGCCTATCACCCAGCATCGAATGGGTTGGTAGAGAGACAAAATAAAAAGGTATTAGATGTGCTACGACACATTCTCAGTGAAAATTATGCAAGCTGGGATGATTGGATTCCCAGAGTAGAGGCCTCCATTAATGGGTCTATAAATAAATCCATTGGTGACACACCACATTTCATTATATATGGCACAGATAAAAAATTACCATATGAGCTCCTAGAAGGTGACAGCATGCCTATATACAATTACGATGATTACTCTAAACTCCGTTTATGTGAATTCCAGGACATTCACAAAAGAGTGCAAAAACAATTAACGATGTCCAAGGAAGAAAAGACGGAGGCATTTAACAAGAAGGCAAAAGATTCACCTATCAGCTTAGGAGACATTGTTTACGGAGTCATTCATACGAGAGACAATAAATTATCCCCTAAATTTGAGGGCCCATACAGAGTAATTAACATAAAGGCAAACAAAGTTTTAATTAAGTCACTTTCAAGTGGCGAGGAAAAACAAGTTCATATTGACCATTTAAAACGAGTTTCAAGGGAATTATCACATAATTATTCAGCCTCGGATACAACCGAACAGGTGAACGTACCTCAAGAAACCAAGCAAGAACACAACAATGATTACAAAAAGAAATTAAGGTCATATACCAAACAATCGAACATAGGTGCAATTATTCCAATGAAATCTACAGTACATCATTTACGAGAATTAAATATCGATTTAAACTCCTTCTATAAATGAAATAACAGCCAACCGTAACGCACATCATCACTATCATCAACCACAGCTTTATAGGAAATTAATAGATTTTTTTTTTTTTTTCGGTAGGTTACGATGAAGGGACTTATGCTATGGATTCTCCTATACATAGTAAGAGTATATGCGCACCTAGACCCCAAGCATATAGTACGACAAGGATGCCTCATAGCTCCAACGGCCACGACTACAATCGTCAAGGACGTCATGAGTACTGAAATAAGTCTAGATTACTTGTATGACTTACCTACTTATGTAGAAAGACTTGCGACGCCGATGCGAACTCTGGACTTCAAGATAGGGAATTATGTTTCACAATCACATATCACCAAGGAAGTGGATGAAATGGTGAAGTTAGCGAAATGGAAACTAGAACAGGCGAAGTCAACTATGCTCGTCATGATCCAAGATCTCCCATCTTATGGAACGGAGGTGCTGAGCGACAGGAACAACATCACACGTACTCGCCAAAAGCGCGGTTTGTTCGATCTGGGTGGCGCAATTCTTGGGAACATCTTTGGATTGGCTACAGAGGATGACCTTAAAGAAATAAACAACAAATTTAATAAGATAGCTCAGGTACTAACATACCAGGATAAATTCATCACAGGACAGAACTCGGCAATGAAGACAATTGTGAAAAATCTGAAACAAGCAGAAAACGTAGCTCTCGAGAGTATAGATAAAATAAATGACTTAGAGGGCAACGTTACTCTTTTCCAGCACTTCTCCATCATCACAGAACATATTGACACGATTCTACTACAATTAGAGAACACTAGAGATCATTTCAGGGCACTTATGCAAGGAATTTCGAATGCTGGTGATGGCAAGATCACAAATGACTTACTCCCAGTTCATGAGCTACGTCAGATAGTTAGTCAAGGCATACATAAACATAAATTGAAGCCATTGTTCCGCAGTAGGGAATTTATGCAATATTACCCATACTTAGAAGCAACACTAACACCAACATCAGTGATAGTTCATGTACCATTCATCACGGAAGACCTGTTCACAGTATACCAAATACACCCCTTCCCCTATAGAAACAACAACACTTTAGTCATCATCAACATCAACACAGACACCGAACTCATCATGGTCTCCAAGAGACGAGACACTGTCACTTTCGCAAGTGAGTCAACGATTGAGCGAAAGTGCCGCACATCCTTACATGCTGTTCATCTTTGTCCTGCGTACATTTTCACGTTTCAGCCTACTGATACGGTCCCTTGTGAAATGGCTATCATCAGCAATAACAATATTCATCATCATTGCAACTTCACTTTTGCTCCAGATAAACTTGTACACCATCAACGCATTGGACACTCGCAGTTTTTTTATTTCCCTCATAACACATCAGTTTACATAGTCTGTCCAGATATACCACCATCTCATACATCAGCCTCAGGATTATACATAGCACCAGACTACTGTGCGGTATTTACACCATCCATGTCTACTTTTTCCACCATCAATCACTACGCCATTATCAACCATACACACAAACATTTCCACCCACTGCCTGATATGAACTTAAACATGAGCCCAAGTATTAAGCTGACTTCACCTAAGTTTGAAACTATGCAGCTGATCAATGAAACAATGAAGCCCTGGGAAGATTTTAGTTTGAGTATGTTCAACCCATATTATGTGTATAGCCAAGCACCTTCTGTCTTTATAATCATCTGCATTGTAGTTGCAGTATTGCTGTTGGCCATGCACAGAATGCATGCAAGAATTGCTAATTTGGAGTCATTGTTTAGTGGGGGGAGAGTTAACATCACAGTTAACCACCCTGAATGAAGTGTATATATTTTGTATATAGTATTAATTATATATATAAAAAAAAAATAATAATAATAATAATAACACAAAGAAGAATGACCCATATATGACAGACCAGTACCATTATCTTTGAATGAAATATTAATAACTCTTACAATAATCTTAATTTTAAACTATTTTTATTCTTGCATGTATGCATTTCACTATAATATCCCAAGTACATACTGTATTACAGTTAAATAATTTACTTTAATGCATTTATTCCAATATGTATTAAACTTATTTAAAATGTAGTATTACTGAATAATCACTATTTACTATGAATAATATATGTATACAATATTCATACAATTATGTTACTTTACAATATTATGTATTTCACTTAATTAGCTTATAAGTTCATTATAATGTGTATGTAGTATGTATTAATATATTATAACTATTAAATGTCGATGGTACGCCATTTTCGCGCGGCCGAGCAAATATAGGACTACATAATAGATAGATAGATAAATAGATAGATAGAGAGACAGATAGAAGCAGGAAGTCAAATGATGAGAAGGTGTTGTGTCTGCGAGAATCTAGCAGCGCTAAACATGCTTACACGGAGGAAAGCTGACGACAGCGGCCAGTAAGGAGATGATGCAGTTAGCTGTCAGCAGTCCTCTCGTGAGAAAGATCTGTTGCCATGAGGAACATATGTGACACCCCTACTACACCAGATTTTAGAAAAGAGAGTTTAGAAGGAGACAAGCGACCCTAGAGAGAGGTCGAGACGGAGATTAGCCTTAGAACAGAAAGAGAGAGAGATAGCGAGACAGGGAGGTAGCTACCCGGGACTTATACTTTTATACCTGTTTAATATTTCCAAGACAAATAAAAATAGTCCCATACTATTCTTTACCTCTCCCGTCACTACATGACATCTGGTGGGGAAACTACTACAAGATATAAAAGCCGCTCGACCACAAGTCTAAAATATACTTCTCTACAAGTAACTACAAAGTCTTTATGACAACAGCAGAGGGTGGGTTGTGTGCAAGAATTCAGTGAGATGCCCAGGTAAACACATGGATGTGACTAAGTGGTGCCCTGAGTGTGGTGTGAGTCTCTGTCTCAATTGCTTTACAGAATATCACACACTAAAGACATATTAGTGTGAACAGTTGTAAATACAGTTGTACATAATATTTACATATGTAAGATTATAACTCTAGAGACGTTAGATAAGAAAAAAATTACATTATGGTATTGTGTGTAGTGTTCATTGTGCACCACGAAGACACTGAACAGTGTACACAATATAAAAATAGTATATTTTAGGCTGCTGTTACAAAAAAAGAGCAGAAAACAAGACTCACTGCCCGCCTGCTGAGTCGCGTGCCGCTTAGAGTGACCTTGACTTGCCACCATCCCTCTCATTCACCTCTCACCACCACCTAGGCCACACACAACTTAAAGGGAGTATTTTTTTTTTTTTTTCAGCTATTCTGATCCATTCATTCATGTTTGGCTGATTTCATAACACTTATTTATTTTCCAAAATTATCCGTCCCACACGGATGTAAAATCGGAAAGTAGCCAGCCATTTAAGGGTTAAAGGTTCACTGAACAAACACCCTGTCTGGGCTACTTGACAGTTTCATGGGGAAGGACGCTCGTCCTCTCTAGGCTTTCTTGTCCACTATGAGACCAGATTTGATATTTTATAGAAACCTTTAAATTCGATATAAGCCAACCAAAATACCATAAAATACTGTCCAACAATACCATGTTGCTTTCTCAACAGTTTATAAGGAATGGCAAAACACACTACCAATACAGTGCACAATACTGTATATTTACCAAAATAATACAAGTGTACTTATCTAAACACCACTCCAATTAACTTGAAATCTCATCTCTGACATCGTGGAAGGTTACAAGCAGTTCCTAGTCTCAGTCATGCAGAGGTCAACGTTGCAGACACGGCACATCCATCTTGACCGATGAATATCTTTCCTCTTCGGGCAGCACATGCAGGTCTGCCTCTTCATGGTGGAGACTGGAAGGTGGTTCTTTGTGTTATGAAATCCCAACTCTTTTACAGCAGACCTTGAAGGGCATTGTGAATATCTTATAAATGTTATACACAACTTACTTATTTGTACGTCACATCACAAATACACTGATGCTCATGTTCAGCACAATTTCCTGAGTATCGAATGAAATAATTTAGTTATAGGCAACCAGGTAATTTTTTTTCTGGCCCAGTCTCAAGTGGTTTTCTTTCAGGTAACAGGTAGCATACAGTAATGTTCATGTTCAGCCCAATTTCCCTGAGTATCAAGTGAAATAATTTTGTTGTAGCCGACCAGGTAATTTTCTTTCTGGCCCGCTCACAAGTGGTTTTCTTTCAGGTAACAGGTGGGCTAACTCAAGGTATTTCCAATAATTTTTTCACCAATATCTATTAAACAGTAACATTGCACTTGTAGAACTTAACATAAAATGCTTATATAATAGCACTTACTATAAATCACTTACAATATCCAACATTTCACTTATTTATAAGAAAAGACTTTTGCATTCCTGTACACTATTTACAGTTTCCCACACACCTGCTCAGTATTCACGCTTGGAGTAATACTCGGAAACACATTTAGGGCATAGGGGGACCTTGCACTCTGCACATTGGTATGAGGTCTTTTTTCGTGCTGGGGGATGGCGCTTGGTCGTGTGACAGACGTGGCACCGCTGTATTCCTGACTCCCTGCTATGGTACAGTCAGTCCCGCCAGCCTGTGCCACCAGAAATTCTCAGCACAGCTGAGCCTGTCTGCTGTAGTCGCTGTCACCCGCCTAGCACCTGGCACCTGTGCAGTTGAATATTCTTCAAGGACTTCACATGCAAGTTCTCTCTCAAACTCTCGTAGAGAGAGAGGTTTCCTGACAAGCTCCTTGAACAGTATATAACTGTCCAGGACGGCGATATCAAGAAGGTGTAAAAACGACTTCTTGAACCACCTGCAGGACTTAAGTAGATAATCAACCTCATCAATTTGCATGACTGATTTATCAACAAGCCGTATATTGATATTATAATCGTTGACTATATCTGGCTTTATGATGGGTTCCCTGGTCCTGTAGTCTGTTTTTCCAGTTTCCTCCAACACACTCTTATGTACTGTAGAAAACATGTTAACCCATCTCTTGTCATGCTAGAGAAGGGCCAACATGCTGCCACATTTCTTGGTATAAGAGCTCCTTTCTCAGTATTTGCTGAAAATACAAGGATATTCATTCTGTTGGCTCTAACAGTTCCACAGGACCCAGTACCATGTTCAAGCAAATACTTGGTCAATGCCGGGGTGTAATAATTATCAGTATACAGAATGTGGTGCCTGTTGAAATACCTTTTCCTGAGCACTTTCACGACAGATGCCGAGAAACGATGAGGATCGTCACTAGGTATATCAACATCTGTTGCTGAATAAACTGTCACATGTAGCACATACCCAGCTTTCCAGTCGCAAAGGACAAAAAATTTAAGGCCAATTCGATTATGCTTTGATGGCACATATTGAATAAATGCCATCCTGCCCCTGAATAACACCAGCGACTCGTCGATAAACACTTTCTGGAATGGACGGAAAACCCTGGAAAATGTCCCCTTAAGCATTGTTAGGACTGGTCTTATTTTCCACAACCTGTCATTCTGTGCAGGCCCGTAATTTCTGTTGAAATGAAGGAACCTTAGAATGACCGGGTACCTGTCATGGGCCATATACTTACCGAAGACAGGTGTGCCCACGAGTTCATCAACCGATCAATAGTCATGGAGCACATGTTTTCTTATGTGCACCATCAACATGGTTAGGGCTAACTACAAGAATATTTCTCCCACCTCCACAGGTATCCAGTCACGCATGTGCGTGCCTTTGCTGCTATCCACATCCAGCAACCGCACACACATGGCCTGGTGGAAATTGATTTCCTCCACCGGATATTGCATGATAGCAGTAGTGAAAATAGCCCTGAATATACTGCTAATAGTCGAGGGCCTGGGGGGAAGCTCATCCTCCTGCACACCTGCTCCCTCCTCATTGAACACCGGCACAGATGGCTCAAAGCCGGCTCCATCTTCCCATACAAAGGTATCAACTCTACCCACACGGGGTAAAGTTACAAGACGTTTTTTCTGCACTTGTGCAAGCCCACGTGCATGCCCACGGGCAGGGGGTTAGGGGGAAGGAGAAAGAGAGGTGTGGGAGGTGGGGGAGTAAGCGGGTGATGATTCACCTGATGCAGGACTTGCCTGGGGAGACTCTCTGTGCTGAGTATCTCCACGTGGGGCCCGTGTGGGAAATACCACTCCCGAAGGGCCAAGTTTTGGAGAATCCACCCTAGAGGTGCTAGGCTGAGGTGTAGGAGGTCGTTGTAAGGCAAGACATCGGTGAGCAAGCAGCGAGAGTGTAGGAGAGACGACTCTTTGGCGTTTGTTTCACTGATGACTGCCAGCTCCACGCTCACCTTTCTGGTGTACTGGATCATCAGTCGCCTCCTCCTTCATCAGTCATATGCCCTTCCATCCTTCTGAAGGAGTTTCAGAGCCTTCTCTGGCATCAGAGAGCGGATAGGGGTCAGAGGGCAAGAGAGATCACCCTCCACATGGTAGCTCTTCCTCCCCTCCGAGGACGTGCTCTCACTAAGTGTCTGTGAGGACATGGTGTCGTCCAAGGCACATCCAATGGCACTATCACTTACCCCTTTCCCTGGCAGGGCAATTGGCCCGTCATGTGGTGTTAGGGAATTGGACAATGATGAAGAAGACATGGCTTCTCATACTACCACTGCCATGTACAGACTGAACTGCACATCCGCAGGGTACCTGGGGGTCCTACCTCTCCAGTGGGTATCACAGAATATGGTCACGAGTTCAAAGGGTGGTGGGAAGGTGAATGCAGTATATGCTGTCAGCTGGCGGCACTCCATGCCCTGAATCATGACAGCTATACACGTCAGCTGGCGGTTAGGGGTTAATGTAAGGAAACATACACTTTTCATCATATACATCCCAGACCTTTATTACCAAAATGTACACTAAATTAAATGTCCATATATTTAATTAAATTACAGCCCTCTGAAAAAGGGTAAGCAAACATACCTTTTTGTTCCAGGCTGAGCAGATGGGGTAGCGAGTCATCTAACTCATCATCAGTGACTACCAGGAGGAAGTCAGCATCAGTGTCATCATCAATGATGTCACAGTCGATCTCCATCTCACTATCATCTGCTTCAGGAGGAGCTACTCATCTGTCCTTGACTTTCCTCCCATAGGAGGAGAAGCTTGGGAACTGCAGAAGATAAAAAAATCATTAGTCAAAATTATGTAACCATACGCACAATACATCTGACAAACCTCATAGTCATCATCCTAATCATCATTCATTATTTTCACCACTATACCCAAACAAGAAGCGATGCCAAGGCAAAGCAAACTCGTTCCCGGCAGTCATTTTAGTGCTGACCTATTAGCACAACAGGATATCTAGTCAAAGTTGTCACATATCAAATTTGGGGTAAATCGGGTGGAAATTGACAATTTTATGGCCATTTGAAATTTTAGGCCAGACCCATCCGACATTAAGATGCATCTTTGGGTTTTGGTTTCATGTCAATGTGACGAATTGGAAAGAAGTATTTTTGTTTACTTTTTCTTAACATTTTTTGGGCCTACAGCACAGTCCTGGGCCCAATTTGACCCAAAATATAATAACTTGATCAGAAGGTCATAGCCCATTATCCTTGGCTCTCTCTTAAATTTTGTTTTTCTCTTGGAAGGAACCACAATTGTGGGCTCACAGCCTTTGGTTCCTTCTTCCTCGCATTAAAAAAAAAGAAGTAAATATTGCACCAGTACTTTTCACAAAAAGTTGTTAACAGACAGACGCACAGACAGACAAACAAACAGACAAACCGGGTGAAAACAATACCCTTCCCTGAGCCCCTCCAGGGCTGGGACGGATAATAATAATGAGGTTTAGGCTAATTACCACATTGTACAACCACAGAAGATATTAATATGCATTCTCAGATTACTGTAAACTAATAAAACATTTGCAAACCACCCTAGCCAACACCTTTATCATCATATCAAATTCATTTTCATCACTTCCAACATAAATACTGAATGCAATCATCATCAGAGTCATTTTTTTTCTCAAAACACCTTAAAACACATTTCTGATGCTCATTTTCAACACTGAAATAGTATATCCTGCCATACGAGTCAAAAATCATCACTACCATCCTCACCATCATCATAACTTTGTAATTTGTGAAATATATCACCCCATATAACAACAAATTTCACAGGAATTCATCGCATAATGACATACATTGGTATCATGGAACTGAAGCTTCTTTGGTCATCACTGTCATTGCCATTATCCTGGAAACAGGCCAAATATCCCTTACGGGATGAGTGTTGTTTGCAGCAATGGTGGCAAAGAGCACCAGGGCTGGGATGTATACTTTCTTGCAACACATTTATTTTTTTTCCACTTTCCGCTAATTTCAAATAACTATCCCATCTATCACGATGTAGTAGAACTATTCAACAAGCATTGGTGAAAATATCATGGGCTTACCTCCATAAGTGTTGAGTTGGGTGTTTGATAAGGGGAGTAATTTTGGACACATCTGCTCTCTTCAGCATCCATGCTGATACTCCGTCACTTTTGGTGTTGTGGACAGCATCCTGCCCAGGATGCAAAGCTGTGAATCACCCTGAACATAGCCGAGGAGTGTTGTTATTGGTTGAAAATTATATCATTGCTTTCTCACACTGTGTGGGTCCACTGTGCACATTTAAAGTTGAAGATTTAAGTATCTCGTACAAGATATCTGCCCGAAAAAAGGTCCTCACCCTTACCACTGAAATTGCTGTTATGGATGATTTTAACATCCATAATTAAGAATGGCTATTGCATTGTGCCAAGACTGACAATACTGGTCTGGAATGCGAGCTGTTGGCAGAATCGTATAATCTCACACAATAGGTCAAACACCCAAACAGAATACCACATAATCCTGACCACAGTGCCTATCCCTTGGACCCATTCCTGACAAATAACCCAGACCGATACAGAATAGAGGTACTGTCACCACTTGGATCTTCCAACCACAGCCATTAGTCAGTTGCCTGAAGCCTCCCCATTCTGAATCTGTTAGGATGACCAGATAACATTTTGATAGGGCAGACTGGGATGGATTTAGAAATTATCTTGCTGATATTCCACGGCCGTCTTCTCCACTGACATAATTCTATCCAGTCCCACATTAAGGACTTAACCCGCCCCATCCCGTCGACGTATGGGTACGTTGCAACGATTTGCATTTGCCAGTCCCGGCAACGTACCAGTACGTCATGCAATTAGGTCCCTAATTTGCACAATTTTCAATTTTCGCGCGTGATTTTTCGTATGTATACACGGGACACCTTCCTCTATTCCTCTACAAGATGCCAAGCAGGGACAATGCTTTACACTGCATAACCTCCCCCCTCCCCCCCTCACGCCATTGTCTCGGCAATTCACCTGTTACCAGTGACCTGGGTAGTAAAGATATTCAGGGCCAGAGTGATTCCCCAGTCGATGACAATGTGGAGGACAATGTTTACATAGCATTAGAAGAAGAAACAGCCAGAAATAATGATTAGGTAATGTGGCAAAAAAAGGTCAGGTATGGTGATTAGTTAGTGAGTGAAACAATGCTTATAATGCCTTTATTACTGCTTGAAATCCAGTATACTCTCATACTACATATACATGCGTACCAAGTAAATAAATAAATACTGTTTATGAGTGGATAAAATAGTTACCCTCCCATAGAACTCGTTTTCTTTGGTGCCAGCATGTTAGAAAACCCAGTCAGGTAAGGAGGAACTCCTACCTGGATTGGGTATTTTAAACCTCAGGTGAGCGATTTCTCTATGAATTTTCGATGTTTCTCACCAAAAGCGAAGGTTTTAGCCAAAAAAAAAAAAATTCAAAAATACCTCGGGACTGGGGGATGTCGGAGGTGCGGAAAACCTCGGGACTTGACGGGTTAATACAGCCTGGTATGGAATTGTTCATACCCAGTCAACAGTTTACTAAATGACTGGACTTACCAAATGATTTCACAGCAACTGTGCCACCGCTCGCTGGTGCAGTGGTAACTCTCTCGCTTGCCAACTGTTGGACGGGAGTTCGCGCCTCGCTCAGGTTGCGAAAAAGTTTCACTGACGAAGTGGGTGGTTACTGTCCCCCTTGAGCAAGGGGACGGGTGTGTGCGTGTGTGGAGGTCACAGCCTTGCCCTTAGATCGGACTATATGAGCTCCCAGCTCCCTTCCGGGAGGGTAAAAGCTGACGATCACGACCATCAAGTGATCCTGACCGACCCGGTGAATTACAGCTACGACCCAAAAGTCCTTAGCATATGACTTTTACTTAAAATTAAAAAATCTGAATCACTAACGCAAATTAAAATTGCAAGAAACCATGTAAAAGTAGTAATAAATCTCACTAAATCAAACTTTCTTCACAACCAAGCATCAAAAATATTAATGAATGCTAATGACGATAGAATATTCTGGTCAACTCTCAATTCTTTCAGTAATAACTCTAACAAGTTATCATCCATTGCCCCACCAAACTGTCTACACAACCTTCAACTGTCTACACCACACTACATGCGCATAACATATCACACCTTCTATTCACGTCTTTAGTAATGGCCGCTGCAATCTTTCTATCAAATGAGGTGGTACCTCGGATTGCCACCACCGGCATGGTAGGGCTGGCAGCACGGGGTCTCCCGGTCGCCATCAGGCGACTGTGCTGGCAGCAACTGTTGCTATTTCCGGGAATGCTCGTCAGCGAAGAAATGACAGTGCGGCCTTATTGTTTACCAACATCTGTGGCCTTACCACAAATCTAAACTCAGTTCATTTTTTCCTTCAGTCTATATCCCCTTTGGCCCATTTCCTCACAGAACCACAAATCTCACCCTCTACCAATATATCTCCATTTTGTTTTCCCTATTACCTTCTCCTTACAAACTTCCGTAACAAGGGCGGCACCTGTTCTTATATAAAATCCCAATATGCAGTTGACACTATTTTAAACTTTACTTCATCCAGTTTTAATTACCCATTATATAAAATAAATTGTCAAAACATTACAAAATATATTTGTGTAGTTTATCGTTCCCCCAGTGTTTTTTTTCGGAACCCAATGTATTTGATTCCATATCCACTCAGTTGAGTAACCTTAACCTTGCCCTTGGCACCGAAATTACCATTTTGGGTAATTTTAACATACATAATGTTGAATGGTTATTGCATTCTGCCTGGACTGACGACGCTGGTCTAGAGTGCAAGCTGTTTGCGGAATCGTTTAATCTCACCCAGCTGGTAAAGCAACCAACCAGAATACCTGATAATCCTGACCATAATGCCCATCTCTTGGATTTATCTTGACAAATAATCCAGATCAATATAGGATAGAGGTACTGTCACCACTTGGATCCTCTGACCACAATCTCATCAAAGCCTCATTAGTTAACCTTCCCACACCTCCCCGTTCTGAAACTGTCAGGGTGACCTGATGGCACTTTGAAAGGGCAGACTGGGATGGATTTAGAAATTATCTTGCTGACATTCCATGACAGTCTTTCTTCTCTAGTGATCCCAATTCTACCCAGTCCCACATCTGACATTTAATACTAGCTGGTATGGATTTATTCAGACCAAGTCAACAGTTCACTAAAAGATCGAACTCTCCAAAATGGTTTGATGGCAACTGTGTCAGAGCAACAGCCCAAAAGTCATTACCATATAACTCTTACTTAAAATAAAAAACATCTGAATCACTCTCCCAATTTAAAATTGCTAGAAATCATGCAAAAGCTGTATTAAATCTATCTAAATCAAACTTTCTTCAAAAGCAAGCATCAAAACTACTTAACAACCCTAATGACAATAGAATATTCTGGTCAACTCTTAATTCTTTCAATAATAACTTTAACAAGTCATCTTCCATTCCCCCACTAAAATCTTCAGATGGCAACATTACAAATGACTCGCATGGGAAAGCAGATATCTTTGCCAGTACCTTTACCAGAAACTCTACCATAGACGATACCAGCCAGAATGTCCCAGTACTGGAACTTGATTCTCCCGAAATTGCCCCACTTAAAATACAGCCATGATACGTAAAATCCATCCTAGACAATTTACCTACCAACAAAGCTCCAGGCCCTGATGGAATTCCTCCAATTGTTTTGAAAAAGTGTTCCTCTGAACTTGCCTCTGCCCTAGCTAAATTATTCAGACTATGCATACGTACTTCTTTATTCCCAAATTCATGAAAAAAGCCATTATCCACCCAATTCTGAAGAAAGGAAATTCATCTGACCGCTCCGATTACAGACCAATAGCTGTCACATCTTCTCTTGGTAAGGTATTTGAAACTTTAATTAATAAGCACATTGTTAAACATCTTGAATCCAACAACTTAATTAGTGATAGACAATATGGTTTTCGCCACGAAAGGTCCACCATTGGCATACTCAGTCTCTTAACTCATACCATCCATCAATCAATTGATCTTTTTTGGAGAAACTCATGCAGTAGCTCTTGATATCTCTAAAGCTTTCGACAGAGTATGGCACCGTTCCCTGCTGTCCAAACTCCCTTGCTATGGACTAACGTCTTTTGTTCTTTGATTTCTTCATATCTTAGTGGCAGGAAAATAAGAGTAAAAGTAGATGATGTATACTCCAATTTCCACTCAATTAACACCGGCGTGCCGCAGGGATCAATTCTGGTGCCAACCCTATTTCTGGTTCATATTAATGATCTCTTATCTCTTACCCACAATCCCATTCACTCATATGCAGATGACTCAACACTACATAGTTCATTCACACTCAGACATCCATTTACAAAGTCTAATATCTCTACCTCTGAACTCAATACAGCCATCTCCATAAATCAAGATCTATCTATGATCAGTGAATGGGGACAAAACAACCTTGTCTCTTTTAATGCTAGTAAAGCGAAATATATACAGTTTACTAATAGACAGATATTGCCAGATTCGTATATTACCTTCAGTGCTACTAATATTCCCAACTCCGAAAGTATTGAAATTCTTGGCGTCTCACTTAACAGTGCTCTCAGCTGGACCTCTCATGTCAGATCACTTGCTAAAACCGCCTCAAAGAAACTTGGATTATTGTACAGAGTCCGTAGCTTCTTCGCCGATGAGCAGTTAGCTATAATTTACAAGAGTCATGTGCGCTCTCAGCTTGAATATTGCTCACCCTTGTGGAATGGTTGTGGAGAGGTTGCATTAAGACAACTAGACAAAATTCAGAACAAAGCTGTTAGAATCATTAACAACCTTGTCATTACATATAAACTACCTCCCCTGCAAGTAAGAAGGAATGTTGCCTCCCTTGCATTATTTTACAGATATTTTTTTGGCAAATGCTCAGACGAAGTTGCGTCCATGGCGCCACCTCTCCATGCCTTACCTTGTGCTACACGGGCATCTGGTAGCGCTCATGACTGGAATGTCACTTAGCCATATTGCAGAACTTCTGCCTATCAGAATTCTTTCATTCCCCGAACTGCATCTCTCTGGAATTCGCTTCCCCAGAGTTGTTTCACTCCAAATTTCAACCCACGGCTGTTCAAGTCTGACTGTTACAGATATTTTATGAACGGAGGACGCCAGTAATCTGGTGTATGGATTGTTTTTTTGTTTTTTTTACTCATTTGTTTTTCCTTCCTCCGTTCTGTTATTTATAAAAAAAAAAAGAAAAAATGACCCGGGTGGAAAAGCGAACATCCCTGGCAGTACGTTTGCCAGACATTCTACCTTAGAGGATGTCAGTCATAACGTCCCTGGACTAGAACTTGACCCTCCCGAAATTGCTCCACTTAAGAATAATAGACCAGATATCGGTACATAAAATCCATCCTAGGCAATTTACCAACCAACAAAGCTCCATGTCCAGATGGAATCCCAACTATTGTTTTAAAAAAATTTCCCCCAGAACTTGCTACTGTTCTAGCTAAATATTCAGGCTATGCCTACGTACTTCTTCGTTCCGTAATTCTTAGAAAGAAGCAAATATCCGCCAAATTTCAAATAAAAAAAAGTTCCTCTGACATCTCTGATAACAGACCAGTAGCTATTACATCTTCTCTTGGTAAATTATTTAAGATTGTAATTAATAAGCACCTTATCAAACATCTTGAATCCAACAACTTACTTAGCGACAGACAGTATGGTTTTTGCTACAAAAGATCCACTGCTAATGTACTCAGTCCCCTAACACATACCGTCAGTCACTCAATTGATTAACATGGAGAAACCCATGTAGTAGCTCTCGATATTTCCACATCTTTTGCCAAAGCGTGGAACCGTATCCTGTTGTCCAAACTCCCTTACTATGGCCTGTCATCTTTTGTTTCACTGATTTTGTCATATCTTGGCGACAGAAAGATAAAAGTACTCTTAGATGATGTATATGACAATTTCCACTCAGTTAAAGCCAGTGTGCTTCAATGATCATTACTTGCTCCAGCCCTATGCCTTATTACCTCACCCAGACGGAGTCCAACGAGGTATTGTTCTTGGTCGAGTTTGTTTGTTTGAATGATTGTACTGTGTATATATTAGTTTGTTTGTTTGTTAGCAACATTAGGGAAAGGCGGCTGAATGAAATTACATGATACTTTCAAAATATGTGGGCACTGGTCCCCAAAGAAGGTATTTAAGTTTTGGAGGTTACTGAGTGGCCTTGAAAGGTCAAAATCAGGGTCAGGGATTTTCAGAGGGCTCTAACTTGAAAACAGTTGAAGATAGAGATATTTACTCTTATGAACATATACGAACTCGAAACACGGGTTTTCATTTGACACCAAGACCTTTCGTCTTGAATGATCATGAAAGGTCAAACTCAAGGTCTTGGAAATTCAGTGGGCTATAACTTGAGACTAGTTGAAGATAGAGAGATAGTTACTATCAACATACAGAAAATCCCATATGGGTTTTTGATTGGTACCTTGACCTTTGACCGTAATTGACCTTGAAATGCCAAAATCAAGGTCATGGATATTCAGAAGATGGAGATAATTACTATTGCCAGGATATAGTAAGTCTCATATAGGCTTTCAATTGGCAGCATGACCTTTTGACGTTGAGTGACCTTGAAAGGTCAAAAGCAAGATCACGGATTTTTTGAGGGCATAACTTGAAAACATTTGCCTCATTACTTTAGACTTTATTTGTGCACTGACATTTAATGGCAGAAACGAGTCAGTATTTAACAGCAGTAAAATAACTGCTGTTGCAAGGTTTGTTGTGCCTGACACCACTTGTTCATATTATTGATATCTTATCTGCCACCAGTAATCCCATTCACTCACATGCAGATGACTCAGCACTTCACATTTCTGTAACATTGAAACACCCAATCACAGAGTTTAATATCTCTAACTCACAACTCAGTACAGCAATCTCCATTAAAAAAAATTCATTAAGATCACTGAATGGGGACAAAATGACATTGTCTCATTTAATTCTTGGAAAACCAAATATATACTGTTTAGCAATAGA
>NC_136996.1:21897918-21977918 GCF_032717465.1 Coenobita brevimanus
TCCTCATTCTAAAAATCAAATTGTTGGCATGATTAATAAAAGATTGTTTAATGTAACTCCTCCAGATGAGCAAACGCAGATTGAAATAGCTAAGTTTCAGCTAACCCTGCAGGAGGCTCGTGCTAAGAAGGCTGAGTTTCAGGCACGTGCTAAGGAGGCTGAGTCTCAGGCTCATATTCAGGAGGCACAGGCACAGGCTCAGGCACAAATTGAACTTGCTAGGATTCAGGCAGACCATGCGTATCGCATGAAACAAGGTGGAACCGGATCATCTAGCTCTGATGATTTTGATGTGGCTAAAAAATGTTAAACTTGTCCCTCCTTTTAATGAATCTGATTGAACAAAGTATTTTCAGTTGTTTGAAAGGGTAGCTACAGGTTTTGATTGTCCCAAAAAGTATTGGCCAGTACTCCTTCAGAGTGTTCTCACCGGTAAAGCTCAAGTAACTTATGCATCTTTGCCTCAGGATCAATCTGATAATTATGATGTAGTTAAGAGCTTGATTTTTAAGGCCTATGAGCTTGTTCCTGAAGCTAAGCAATCCCATGTTGAGTATGAAAAAATCAAAGAAGATCTGTTAGAGCAGTGGTTAAATTCTAAGAATGTAAATTCTGATTTTGACAAATTTAAGCAGATGATTTAGCTGGAGGACTTCAAAAGGTGTATTAATAAAGATGTAAGCCTATATCTTAATGAGAAAGGAATAGATAATTTGTCTGATGCTGCAGTTTTAGCTGATGAATATGTTCTCACACACAAGAGATATTCTAAAGAAAAAAGGAAAGCTGAGAGTAGGTACGTTGCCTCTACTCAGAGTACAGGTAACAGGAAAGAGAATAAAGATGATGTTTCTCAGGAAATAAATACCAGCTCCACCTCTAGATTTCAGAAAAGTAAATGTACTTATTGTAGTAAGCTTGTTCATACTACGGAGAAATGTTTCAGGAGACAGCGTGATGTGAACAAAAAGGAGTCTTTAAATATTCAGTCAATTGGTCTAGTGTCCACCCTTGAGAGTTCCCAGAAATCTTTAACCGAGTTAACTGAACCTGCTTTGAGGGGTAAATTAAATTCTCATGATGAAGCTCCTCTTTTGAGCAGTAACGTGGGTGACACTCTCAAGAGTTCATGTGCTAATTTCCTGTCTGATGGTTTTGTCAGTCCTCTGGACAGTAATGACAGGAAATCAGTTAAAATATATCATGATACAGGTGCTTGCCAATCCCTTATGCTGACCAGTGTTCTAGGCTCTAATGTTAATTCCTCTGATGAAACTGTAATCTTACAAGGTGTAGGGAAAAATTACTTCTCTCTCCCTTTGTGCAGAGTGAATTTAGAGTCTGGTTTTGTTAATGGTTTCCTTATGGTTGGGTTGGTTGAGACACTCCTAATGTCAGGTGTAACTTTCTTACTTGGAAATGATATTGGTGGAAGTCAAGTGTGTCCAGCTCCTCAGTTGTCTAGTGAACCAGTAACTGCGACCCAGGATTGTGATGTCCCTGATGTGTTCTCTGCATGTGCTGTCACTAGGGCTAAGTCTAAAGTCACTGGTGACTTAGAAGATAATGATGATGATGATGTTATCCTAGCTGATACTTTTCTTGCTAATTTGGACCACTCACCAGATGAGGTAGTACTCCGTAGTGTTGATAATTTGTCTCGTCAAGAGTTGGTTGAGTTGCAGGTTGCTGACCCTGAGTTGAAAGGTCTAGCTAACTCTGCTTGCAGTGAGGAAGAGTCAGCTGGTGCTTCTACTTGTTATAATATAAAGTCAGGAGTACTTATGAGGAAGTGGAGACCCCCAACAGCATCAGCCGACTGTGAATGAGAGGTTGTACATCAAGTTGTCATCCCTCGTGTTTATAGGCAGGATATCATTGGAGTGGCTCATGATTCCAGTTTGGCAGGACACCTTGGAGTGAGGAAGACTGTGGCACGCATTTTGAAACACTTCTACTGGTCAGGTATCTTCAGAGATGTTTCCTGGTATTGTCAGTCTTGTCACACCTGTCAAGTGTGGGGAAGTGTAATCAGACCGAAAAGGTTGCACCTCTAGTTCCCATTCCTCCTTTTGAGGCGCCATTCACCCGTGTGTTGGTGGATATTTTGGGCCCTATTCCTAAGACTTCTTCAGGATTTTCTTATGTGTTGACCCTGATTGATATGGCTACTCGTTATCCTGAAGCCATTCCACTTAGAAATATCTCAGCAAAGAACGTGGTTAAGGAAATGCTAGGGTTCTTCACCAAGTTTGGTCTGCCCAAGGAGGTACAGTCAGACTGGGGAAGTAATTTCATGTCAAATGTTTTCAAGCAGTCTCTGAAAGAGTTGGGCATCACCCAGATCACGTCTTCAGCTTACCATCCCCAGACCCAAGGAGCGTTGGAGAGATATCATCAAACACTCAAATCGATGCTCAGGAAATACGTTTGGAACATCAGAAAGATTGGGATAAAGGTCTTCCATTTGTTGTATTTGCCGCAAGAGAATCTCCAAATGAATCACTGGGCTTCTCACCCTTTGAACTACTGTTTGGCCATGAAGTAAGAGGACCCCTTAAGCTACTCAAGGAATGCTGGCTGTTGGAGGAAGATGACGTCAACCTGCTGGAGTATGTGATGAATTTCAAAGAACGGCTGTCCACTGCTTTACAGCTGGCGAGAGAGAATTTAGGAGCTGCTCAGGAGAAGATGAAGACTTGGTATGATAAGAAGTCCAGGTTACGCCACTTTCAGCCAGGAGATCAGGTTTTGATTCTGCTACCGGTGCATGGGCAACCTCTTCAAGCCAAGTTTAGTGGTCCTTATTTCGTGGAGAAGAAACTCAGTGATGTCAACTATGTCATCGCCACACCAGATCGTAGAAAGAACAAGCAACTTTGTCACATCAACATGCTAAAGTTATATCACAGGTGGGATGAAAATAACCCAGTCTGCACTGTAGCTGTTCCACCCAAGTCTGCAAGTGAAGCTCTCCCATGCAGCATGAGCCTGAGTGATAGTTTGGGGAAGAATCCTGGTATCATGAATGACCTCCAGACTAAGCGTTCTCATCTAGCTCCCGAGGAAGGGCAGGAGTTTTCGGCATTACTGCAGGAGTACCCGCAAGTGTTCCATGCCACTCCAGGAAGAACCACTGTTTTGATGCATGATGTCGATGTTGGAGATGCAAAGCCAATTAAACAGCCTCCTTACCGTGTGAACCCAGTGAAAGTTCCTCTCATCCAGAAGGAGCTTGGCTCCCTGTTGGACCACAAGATGATTAAGCCCTGTCAGAGCGAGTGGAGTTCTCCTGTCACTCTAGTCCCTAAGCCAGGTGGGTCACAGCGGCTTTGCATCGACTACAGACGTGTTAATCAGATAACCAAAACAGACACTTACCCTCTCCCTCGCGTGGAAGATTGCATAGACAAGATCGGAAAGGCTAGGTACATAAGTAAGTTTGATTTGTTAAAGGGATACTGGCAAGTACCTATGACTGAACGTGCTAGGAAGATCTCATGTTTTGTAACACTAGGAAAGAGTTTTGCATGTTCTGTAATGGCATATGGTATGAAAAATGCACCAGCCACTTTTCAGAAGCTCATGAATGTTGTAACAGAGGGTTTGGCAGGGTGTGTTGTTTATATTGATGATGTATTAATCTTCAGTGACAACTGGAAAGATCACCTATGCCATGTCAGTAAATTTCTTGAGCGTTTGGTTCAGGCTAATCTTGTAGCTAATTTATCAAAGTGTGAGTTTGGTCAAGCTAAAGTTCAGTACCTTGGGTACGTAATTGGTGATGGACACGTTGCACCACCAGGAGCTAAGGTTCAGGTTATAAGTGATCTTCCCAGACCTAAAAGTAGGCAAGAGCTGCAAAGATTTTTGGGAATGGTAGGTTATTACAGGAGATTTGTTCTTAACTTTTCAATTCTTATATCACCACTTACAGACCTACTGAAAAAGGGAGTTAAATTTGTCGGGACCGATAACTGTGAATCCTCTTTCAATAAACTTAAAGCTATCCTATTAAGTCAGCCAGTGCTCGCTACTCCAAATTTTGCTAAGCCTTTTAAGATGGCTGTTGACGCAAGTGATACAGGAGCTGGGGCTGTTTTGCTGCAAGAGGATGATCAGGGTATTGAACACCCTGTATCTTATTACAGTATGAAGTTCACTCCACCTCAAAAGAACTACTCAACTATTGAGAAAGAGCTTTTGGCCTTGATTTTGGGTTTATAGCATTTTTCATTTTATTTCTGTTCTGGTTTTGACCCTATAATCATTTATACCGATCATAACCCACTGAAATTCCTTAGTAAGTTTAAAGATAAAAATCAGAGATTGACAAGATGGAGTCTACTTCTTCAAGAGTATTCATTAGACATACAACATGTCAAGGGGAAAGAAAATGTTATTGCAGATTGCTTATCTAGACTTTAGACAGATTGTTTTAGAGTAATAAGAAATTTCCTTTGTAAATTTCTTTTTCTTTGTGGGGAGGTGTTACATAGTCTATGATTTCATCATCCCTTGTATAATTCTAACTTATGATACAGTTTTGTTCATGATTGCATCATCCTTTGTATGTTCCTAATGTACAGTATGCTGCATGTTTGTTCACGATTCGCCCGTGGCTTCCATAGTGACCAGGCTTGCGTGTTCTACCTCACTCCCCCCTTCTCCCCCTTATAGTAGAGTAAGTCGTTCTTTCTGTTGTTCAGAGCAGGATTGTCAACTCTTCGTCCCCTATGCCTTCATTTGTGCGTCCTTCTTACAAGTTGAATCAAGCTCTGTCAGCCCCTATATAATGAGCTCAGTCTCTGCATTAGTTGCCACTTAGATCTACTCCTCATTCTCTTCACATCTCTGTCCTCCCCTGTACAGTATATTATTATTTTTGTGAGTGCTCAGGAAGTCTCCAACCATCTAGCTGCTGTATAATTTGAGTATAAGTATTATTACCATTTTTCTTGTACTGTATAGCCTAAGGCGTTAATTCGTAAGCCTAGTAAAGTTTTTATGATTCATATTGGTTCCATACTGTCAGTCAGTATTAGTAATATTTTGTATCTGTAATAATATTATATCTTGCTTTAACTCAGCATTATCCGGTTTTCTCATTTTATTAGGGCTGATTTAGATAAATTTGCTCTTGCTAATTTCGTGTTAATAGAGGCTATTGCAGTTAACGATATATGTAACCTGTTTTCCCATTACATTATCCTTATGAGTCCTGAATGTTTAGTTGTTAGTTTGAGCATTAAACTTTAACTTGTAATTTTACCTAAGTCTTTTGTTTTGAACTTGGGACTTTGCGGGACAGTAGTGATTTTAGTATTCTCACTTGAAGTGTTCATTATCTCTCTCTGTTCCATAACAATATATATATATATATATATATATATATATATATATATATATATATATATATATATATAAAGGTAGATAGAAAGATATATTTATATTTATATAGATAGATAGATAGATAGATGAGAGTGTATATATATATATATATATATATATATATATATATATATATATAAACTGTATATATATAGTCTATATATATATATATATATAAAATGCAAGGAAAAAGGAACCAAAGGCCAGGGGCCTGGAAATTGCTTCCTCCAAGAAAAAACAAAAATAAGATATCAGAGAACCAAATTCATGATGCGTTCATTTTGAGATGCCTGGACACACTGCGTTTGAAGTACTGGAGGTCATAGGCAGTAGGAAAAAAAAAAACAGAGGCAGACAATTCCAGAGATGACCTGCTGCATCCAGGAGGAACTGGGAATAGTGGTCTACTCATGCCTTAGATAGTTGTACAGAAAAGGGATGAGAGTCTGTAGCTCGACGGGTGCTAAGTGCCTGCTCTATTGGTGGAAGAATTCAAGCAGACATTACAGAGGAGCAGTGACTGTTCAAGCAGCAACAGAAACAAGATATAGATGCAACAGTGCATCGAAGAGACAGAGGTTGAAGGGAGCGAGTAAGAGGAGTAGGAGAGTCAATGAGACGAAAAGCCTTTAACCTGCCCCATCCCGAAGACGTATGGGTACGTTGCAACGATTTGCATTTGCCAGTCCCGGCGACGTACCGGTACGTCGTGCAATTACAAAGTGCATAATTTCGACAATTTTCAAATTTCGCACTTGATTTGCGGTATGTATCCACGCATGACCTTCCCCTACCAGCCACCAGGCGGGGACACTCGGTGACCCCGTGTGACCCGCGCTAACCTGCGACTCGTCCACTCACCTGGTAGCAACGGTCCTGCTCAGACGTGGCTACAAGAGGTATCTCAGAGGTCGAAATTCAAGCCGCCCTGGATGCCTTTACAAGCGACAGTGATTCCCCACTGGATGACGAGGTTGTTGATAAAGATTATGTGCAGCCAGAGGAGGAGGAAACCAGCAGCAGTGATGAAGAAGTCCCGTCCCCCAGGAAGCGGCAGTACATGACTTACCGTGCTGCTAGAGAGGGGCAGCCGGCCAAGAAACCACGTGCAACATCCTATGCCCAGCCCCAACGTGATGTGGAACCAGATTTCGATGACGAGGACGAGGATGAGGACGGAGTCGTGGGATGTGCTGCCACATGGTATGGACGTGAGGTAATAACTCATCGTGGCCCAGAGCACACACCACGTCGGACGAGCAGGTATGGGCTGAGTATTTTGTTTGGGGAGTTAGGAAGTGCCGTGGAGGGAGTGGGGAGTGAAAGGGAAAGTGCAGGGAGGAGTATGGAAAGTGAGAGTGACGTGAGTCATTGCTCTCCCTAGGTAGTGTGAGGTGGCGGAGTGTATCACGTGGGCGTATGCGGGTGCGTTCTGTATCACGTGGGGTTGTGATGGAGGGGGAAGGTGGGGAGGAACCACTCCCAAGCACGTCTTATGCTCCCCAATATCCCCTAACACGTGGTCGAGCTAGGGTGTGTGAAAAATCACGTGGTGTTGTCATGGAGGGGGAAGGTGGGAAGGAACCACTCCCCAGCACGTCTTATGCTCCCCAATATTCCCCTACTTCGTCCCCACAGCCCCCTAATGTTCCTCAAGGCCGTAAGGGTGAGGGAAAGGGAAAGGGTAAAGGCAGAGGGAAGAGGAGTGACAGTGGGGAAGCCCTCAGCACTCCTTCTCCCCAACCTCCCCCACCAGGATCTCCTCCCCACCCAGACGAAGGCGGTGATGGGGCTGATGGGGACGAGGGATTTGTGGGATGGAATTGGGAGGATGGGAGTGATTTTTCTCCCCTCATTCACCCCTTCACTGAGCAGGGGCGATCTGGCTGCATTGCTCCAGGAATTCACCGTAATTCCACCAGGTTGGATTTTTTCCACCTGTTTTTTAGTGAGGCATTCGTGGAGCAGATTGTTTACCAAACCAACCTTTTTGCAAGCACCCAGCGCCTTGAGAGTGAAAGATTGGGAACAAGGAGTAGGCATTCTATCATATATGATTACCCTGTCTCCCTTTCAGAAATGTTCCTATTTTTTGCCCTGGTCCTCTTGATGGGTATTATAAGAAAGAACAGAATTCCGGCTTACTGGACAAGGGACCCTGTTATGTTTACCCCAATATTTGGGCAAGTGATGAGCCGTAATCGGTTTCAACAAATTCTAAGTCGCTTCCATTTCTATGATGCTCATGATCCTGCAAATGCGAACGACACAGATAAGATGAGGCGAATTAGGTTGGTCTTTGATCACCTGAGGCAAACCTTTCATTCGTCATTTTATCCCCACAGAGACCTCGTCATAGACGAGAGTCTCATGTTGTGGAGAGGTAATATTTCATTTAGGCAGTATATTTCCAGCAAAAGGCACCGTTTTGGGTTCAAGATCTTTGTTATGTGCGACTGTAGGACTGGATACGTGCAACACATAGTCTTGTACACCAGTGCACAGACAGACATAATAGAAGATCGGAGTATTGGACTGTCGGGAGCAGTGGTAAAGACAATGATAGAAGACTACCTTCATCGTGGTCACGTCCTCTACCTGGACAACTGGTACACTAGCCCTCTTCTCGCTCGTTATCTTCACATGCATGAAACGGGAGTCTGTGGAACCGTGAAGGTGAACCGGCGTCACATGGCCAAGGTAGGGCGGAAACTTGCCAGGAATGAGGTTGTCTTCTTCAAAGCCAACAACATCCTTGCAACTGTGTGGAACCATAATAGAGAAGTAAGCCTATTGTCAACGGTTCACCGCCCCTTGATGCACCGTACTGATTCCGTTGATTACCGGAGCGAGAACAGGCGTCACATCTGGAAACCTGAGTGTGTCATGGACTATAACATAAACATGCGCCTGGTGGACCAGTCAGACTCCATGATATCGATGGTAGAGTGTGCCAGGACCATGATGAAGTGGTATAAGAAACTGTTCTTTCACTTGCTAGACATCACTGCTCTGAATTGCCACCACTTTTACGCCATGACAACAGGAGTTCAGGAAACCTTTGAAGGGTTTGTGAGGGACCTCACAAGAGAGATGTTTGCACGTTATGCTGTTGAAAGGCCCTAATATCGCACCCGCACTACCCCTATTGCCCAAACTCCCCTGAGAATATCCGGCCGCCACATCCCCACTCCTATCCCTCCACAGCCACACAGACCTAGGCCCCAACGCAGGTGTCACGTGTGTAGCAATTCCCGGGTGAGACTCATCACACAGAGGAAGGACACCCGCTATGAGTGCGTCGAGTGTGACGTGGGTCTCTGTATTCACCCATGTTTCAGCGAATATCACACCTTGATGCAATTCTAATATGGTGTGAATGCGATAGGACACTGCAACTATGAAGTAAATGCGACAAACAGACGCTCAGTGAAATTATCAGTCATGTTGACCTGCAAATATTAGTATAAAGTGCATACGGGTATAACATAAGTGCAAAAATTGTATGTAAGTGTATAAATATGCTGTAAGTGGAAACATACATAGCGAGGGTTTTATGATGCGATATTCTGTCACTCAGTGCAATAAATAAGGCCCGTAAATATGTCCATCCATCCATCCATTGCCAGACGCCATGTATCCCAAACGGGGTGGTCAAGGGCTTAGAGTTAATTGTTTTACAGGGAGGGGCACTAATCCTCCACCAACCCCACTTGACACGTAGGGATGCCAACAGCATCTGGTGTTCCCAGGCGGTCACCCATCCAAGTACTAACCAGACCCAACGTTGCTTAACTTCGCTGACATAAGTTCAAATTATTGTAAGTGCTGAAATATATTCTTAATCAAAATATTCCTAGCGTGTGTATAGAGATGCGATATCCTGACGCTCAGCTGAATGAATAAGGCCCGTAATTATGAAAACAGAAGTCAACAAGTGGAAAAGTGTGTAATATATGTGAAGAATTAGTATATAAGTGTTTGAGTATTATGTTGGTCAAAACATTCATTGCGAGGGTATTTTCATGCGATATTCTGACGCTCACTTGAATAAATAATGCCAGTAAGTATGTACAGTGCATTATAGGGGTGTAAACGTGTGTAAGGGAAAGTATAATTGGAGTGAATAAATAAAGTAGAAGATGAAACACAAGTGATTGAAATTGTGCTTGCTACGTGAATATGCGCTAGCATATCGCTAAATGCCCTCGTAATGAATGTAAATAATTGAAAACATTTACAGTGGTGGAGGAAAGGTTCTATGTAAAGGGAAAAATAATAGGAAAGTGATAAAACTATTGAGTATGTTGAAATACGAGTCATAGCGAGTGCGCTTAGTAAGCCGATGTGCGCTAAACTTATGCTGCATGTCATCATAATGAATGAAAACATCTGAAAACATTTACAAACAGTAGAAATTGGTAAAATGTCATTGAAACAGAAGTATACAAGTAGAAAAAATGATATGTTGACCAATACAAGAAACAGCATATAGCATGTTACAAGTCGGACCTAACTCGCTATGCTCGCGCGATGGTACAATGCTTATTTTTCATATATATGTGTCTGAAATCCATTATATTGCTACTGTTATTGTTTATTAGTTCAAATTCAATAAATATAGAGGTGTTGTGTGTTGTTTCTCCCAGGATTCCCCACCATAGAAAACGTGAGTGTCTGACACGTCAATGATAGAATACAATACCTGGCACGGGGGACCTCACCTGTTCCGACCACTTATAGACCACGGTAAGCCCTTTCTTGGTGATTTTCCTTCGTTTCTCAACCAAAGCGGAAGTTTTAGCCAAAAAAAAAAAATTTCCAAAAAGGCTTGGGACTGGAGGATGTCAGAGGTGCGGAAAACTTCGGGACGTGACGGGTTAATTCTACCCTAACCAGAACAGCTGTGTGTGGGGAGACTCCCCACACACGAGATCTATGCTCTACACAGGGGCAAACAAAACCCGTGTATAAAGTCAAAAACAGTGCAGGGATAAAGAAGGTATGGAGTGGGCTTAACATAGCCAATTTCTTGGTAGCAGATAAAACAAAGGTGGTAATATGTTCTTTCCAATATAAATCCCGAAACAATGAAATGCCAAGTATTTTTAAAGATGATGCAAGATTGAGCTGGATATTGTTAGAAAATAGAGGGTACTCCTGTGGAAAATTTGTCGAGTTGATAGGTGAAAGAATTGGGTTTTTGAAGAAAAAAGAAAACAAGGTTATTTTTACCTCCAACTCAGAGATGTGAACAAGTAAGACATTAGGTGTGCCATAGCCTCGTCTCATGTTTGTTGAAGCAACTGCTGAGATGGATGCTGCCTGGAAAGGTGAAGGGGGGAGTCATCAGCTTATCAGTGGATAGGGTTAGATGTATAGCTTAGAAGATCATTGATGAATGAAAGGAAGAGAGTTGGTGATAGGACAGATCCCTGAGGAACACCACTAGTGATAGCTCTAGAAGAAGAAAAGCAGCCGTCTACTTTAGCAGCTATAGAACGACCAGAAAGGAAACAAGAGATGAAGGCACAGATAAAACAAGAGAAACTGTAAGAGGGCAGTTTGGAAATTAAGGATTAATGCCAGACTCGATCGAAAGTCGTCGAGATTGCAATTGCAATGGCAAAGCTTTCGCCAAAGTCCCGAAAGGAGGATGACCAGGAGTCTGAAAGGTAGGTGAGAAGATCACTAGTGGAGTGTCCCTGGCGCGACCCATACTGACGATCAGAAAGAAGGTTGTGATAGGAAAGATGCTTTAAAATTTTTCTATCAAGAATTGACTCGAAAACTTTTGAGATACAGGATGTTAAAGCAATTGGACGATAGTTAGAGGGCTGGGAATGGTCACCCTTCGTTGGGACAGGCTGAATGAGAGCAAACTTCCAGCAAGAAGGGAAGGCGCAAGTTGATAGACAAAAACGAAAGAGTTTACCTAGGCAGGGTGTAAGCACAGACCCACAGCTCTTGATGACAGCAGGAGGGATCCCATCAGACCCATATGCCTTGTTATTATTGAGGCCAGTGATGGCAAAAACACTTCAGTTGAAGAAATTTTAATATCAGCTATAAGGAAGTCAGAGGGGCGAAGAGATGAAGGGACACCAGAATCGTCTAAGGTGGAACTGGAGGAGTAAGTCTGAGCAAAGAGATCTGCTTTATCAGAAGCAGAAATAACTACAGAGCCATGAAAGTAGAAAAGAGGAGGGAAGGATAATGAGGTAGAGTTAGAAAGGTTTTTGGAAAGGTACCAGAAGAAGCTGGAAGAATTCGAGTTGGAGAGTTTAGAGCATTCAGTATAGATGAAATTATTGTTAGCAGAGTGAAGAACAGACTTGGCCCAATTCCGGGCAAAAACATAAAATTCTTTGTTCTGGACAGCTTTAGAACAAGTGCGATGAAACCAAGGTTTTTTTGCATTAGTCAAAGGATATGAGAAAGGAATGTATGCCTCCATGCCCAAGTGAATAACCTCCACAATGCACATGGCATACTCAGATGGTTCTCGGCCATAGAAACAATAATCATTCCAGGGAAAATCAAAGTAGTACTGCCTGAGGGCCTCCAATCAGCAGCTCCAAAGTGCCACAACCGACTTTTCCTTGGAAGATCCACAGGCCAAACTGGAGCAATAGGACAGGTTAAGGTAAAAAGATTGTGATCGATGGAGCCGAACAGAGAAGACAGATTTGCAGTGTAAGCAGAAGGATTAGTTGTAAGGAAGAGGTCAAGTATGTTGGAACTCACTCCAAGGTGGTCAGGGATATGTGTAGGGTGCATTACAAGCTACTCTAGGTCATTTGTGGTTGGAAAGATGTAGGTTTGTTCACCAGGTGGATCAGTGAAAGGAGAGGAGAGCCAAAGGTGGTGGTGAACATTGAAATCTCCTAGAATGGAGATTTCAGAGAAAGGAGAAATGGATAGGATGTGTTCCATCGCAGAAGTAAGACATTCGAAGAATTTCGCATAGTCATTAGAATTAGGGGATAAGTAAACAGTACAAATATGTTTAGTCAGAGAATTACAGGAAAGCCGAAGCCTGAGAGTAGTGAATTCAGAAGATTCAAATTCAGGAACACGAGAGCAGGATACGTTGTTGCGTACATATATACAACAGCCAACTTTGGCACTGAAATGAGTATAAAGTAGAAGGATACAGAAAAGGGTTTGCTATCAGTTGCCTCAGACAGCTGAGTCTCAGTTAGGAAGGGAAGGAGAGGCTTAGAGGAGGAGTGATGGTGCACAACAGAGTAAAAGTTAGAGGAAAGGCCACGAATGTTGCAGAAATCAAGAAGTAAGTCAGACGACATTGGTTCCAGGCATCTTGCTGGGTCGTAACCGGGAGAGGGGCGGATGGTGGGGGCTTTTATGGTCCCCCCCCCCGGGGGGCTCCGAGGCTTGGTTAAAAGACGCCATTATGGGTTAATTTTCAATAGGAAGTTAGTGTGTAATGTGCATGTAGTTCAGTGTTGACAGAAGTAGGCAGCACTACATCAAGTGAGTGGATGATGGTGCTCTCTACTTCTTCCTTAGCCTTTATCTTTCTTTTTCTGTGTCTGTCCTCCTCTCTTCCTATTTCTCCCAACTTTCCTGTCACTTCCTATTGCTTTTCTTTCCTTTACAGGTGGCTGTACATTGAGTGACAAGCCAAATGGTTTCCTGTAAGCCAAGAAACCATTTACAACGCTGGGTGGTAAACATATAAATAAACCATACGTGCTCCCTACGTGTCAACAAGTGGGTTGGTGAAGGGTTAGTGCCCCTCCCCGTAAAACAAATAACTCAAAGTCAAGTGACCACCCCTTACGGGATTATGGCGTCTGGCAATAGATAGATAGATCTGTCTATCTACCTATAGATAGAGAGAGAGAGAGGTGCAGATATAGTATTATAGATACAGATATAGTTTTTATCGGATCTAGACTAAACTTTGTGGGTGGGTTAAGGTTAAAACAAGGATAACAGGATTCGATTTTGGGAACAATCAATCAAAGATGAAGGTCAGCCAGAAAGTTGAAAGGTCAAGCCACTGCACGACGTCAACTCATGAACTTCTCGTGTGATTTGAACCAGTACAGGTGGCAGAGCTCCGGGATGAGCAAGAATAAAGTGACTCGGTTTTGTGAGTAATCTCCAAGATGAAGTTCTCACTGTAAAATCAGTTATGTGACCCTTAGACCGGTTGGTGGGAACGGGTGTTGCATTCTCTGAGTGTTCCTTGAATTGTTTTAATTAACATGAAACGTGTCTCCATTTTTCGCAATAAGCTTGGGGTAATTTTTCTCCCAATAAATTCTTCATAAATAACATTAAGTTTTTAAAATGAGTTTCTCCTGTGTCTTTGTTAAACGAGGATGAGGGGTTTGAAGTATGTACTGTACACTCAGGCTCCTCTGACTCACTCAGCAGCATACAGTCATCTGGAGTTACTGTAGCTGCAGTGGAATACAATTGGTCTTTCACCTTAAATTGTTCCAGAATTCTTTCTTTCTCAAGCATAGCTCATGTAACTTAATGGCAGGAAAAGACAGTAGCTACTACCGTTCGACCTACTTTCCATACCACTTATTCGTGACTAGCACCGTATTCTAGTGTTAGTCTGTTGTTACAAAACTGCATTCAGAGTGGAGAGATGGCGATATCATGTCAAGCTAGTAGAAAAACGGTATAGACTTTTTCCGACAGTATTGTTGACACTAAGAATTCTGATGCTCCCATGAATCAGTGTCAGCTGGTTACGGTGCTATGGAGCTAGCTGGAATAGAATACTAGAGTTGTTACGACCGTGAAAGGGTTAATGGTAACAGTATTAACACTCAGAATTCTATGACGCACTCTCTCCTAAAGAAAACAGTCAGGGTTAACTACAGCAAAATATTATAGCTGTTCCAAGCATGAGAGGGTGAAGGGGAGTGGATGAAAACTTGAGTGTGTTCGGGATTTAAGAACAAGGGGATGAGGTAACAAGCAAATATCCTAGCAGAGAGAGAGAGAGAGAGAATGATGCGGCAGAGAAATTATGAGCACGAGCACGAATAAGCAATAACAAGGAAGAAAAGTATGGAAACGGGAATAGATGATGAAGAAGAATAGTAGGTGACATGGAGAAAAACAGCAAGAGAGGCAGAAAGAGAAACGTGCAAGAGAGAGGGAGAAGAAAAGCAGGACAAAGGGGGAATAAAGAGAGATGGAGAATTATACACAGAAGCGGAAAAAGGGAATAACATCAAAAACTTGACCAAAGATGAAGAATTTAAAAAAATAGCAAGAGAATAATTTCAATGTGAGAAAAGGAAAGAAATAAAAGTTCAATCAGAAAAATGTGATAAAAAAGAAGAGGAGAAAGAGACAGAAGAACACGGAAGGGAGAAATATGAGCAGAAAAGAGAAAAAAATTACGTTGTAGAGAACTTGGAACTGAAAACAAAGAAGAAAAGCAGGAGAGAGTGAATAGGCGATGTCTAAGACGAAAGCATGAGAAAGAGAGGAAATAAGTGATGAGTGAAGAGGTAAAAAAAAGAAAGTGTATTTAAAAATAGAAGCAAATGAAAGAAGAAACAGGAAGGCATGCAGTAAAATGTTAACTTTTTCATTCCAGCTAGGCATTCTTCACATATTCTAGCATTTGTCTGTCCATATACCGTCAGACGCCTTAATTACGGGATGAGTGACCACAAATGAATAGCCTCCATGTCACTCGGTCCTTCACCATCAGGCTACCCTCTCTCTAACTCACACAGCTCTTCTCTCATATACCTCTTCACCTCATATCCACCTCTCATCCTCAGTCTCCCATTCACCCTGCGTTTTCCACCTCACTGACATATACTCTCCAGTCAGTCTCTCATTTCCCATCCTCTCCACATGGCCATGCCATCTCAAAGTATTTTTCCTAATGCTAATTTCTAGACGATATTCCTCTGCTACAAGATACTTTTTTTTTTCTGGACTAGTTAGACACAGGTACGATACAGCTTTCAGTAACTCATTTCACTACATGAACTCTCCTCACAGCTGAATAAAATCGTTTTGCAATAGTCGGAATAATATGTAAAATTCTACACCGAATTGAAGGAGAACGGAGTTACAAGAGGTCTGGCGGCGTTTGTGGTCCTACCGTGATAAAAAAGAATACGAATCAAAGCTCCTATCTCGATAGAGTAAGAGGGGGAATAAACACGGCCTCGTTCTCTCTCTCCCTCTAGAGCTCAGTGGCTCTGTAAACATGACTTCAAAGACAGTATTCAGAGACTTTCTCTTGCTGAAGTTGGATATGTGATTGTTACCTCGCCCGGACGGAGTACGGCGAGGTATTCTTTATGATCGAGTTTGTTTCTTTGTTTGTTAGCAACATTACGGAAAAACTGCTGAATGAAATTACATGAAACTTTTCAGGATATGTATGCACTGGTTCCAAAAGAAAGTGAATATATTTTGGAGGTAATCGAGTGACCTTGGAAGGTCAAAATCAAGGCCACGAATTTTCAAAGGACTATAACTTGAAACTGGTTGAGGATAGAGATATTTAGTATTATGAACATAATGGAACTCGCAATATGGGCTTTCGTTTGGCACCAAGACCTTTGATCTTGAGTGACAGTGAAAGGTCAAACTCAAGGTCACGGATATTCAGGGGGCTATAACGCAACTGGTTGAGGATAGACATATTTACTATTATCAGCATATAGGAAGTCCCATATAGGTTTTTAATTGGTACCATGACCTTTGACCATTAGTGACCTTGAAAGGTCAAACGCAAGATCACAGATTTTTAGAGGGTGTAACTTGAAAACGTTTGCGCCATTACCTTAGACTTAAATTGTGTGCCGTACTGACACTATGTGGCAGTCCCTTTTTCAGTGTTTAACAGCAATAAAACAGCTACTGTCAGGCGAGGTTTGTTGTGCCCGGCACCACTTGTCTGTTTATACTGTACGTTCATGTCGTGGCATCAGTATAACCTGGAGGCTCAACTGTCTGGTTATACAAATATTTACGAACTTTATGTAGCACGTTGGGTATACCATTATTTTTTTATGACGTGTGGTGGCACCGATATAACTGGGCGGATCAACTGCCTGGATACATAAACGTCTCTGAACTATTTCCATGTTCATATAGAGGACGGGAATGTACTGCAGGAGGTTGGCAAGATAAACCTACAATCCACCGAGTTCACGTTTCTGGTGGGCTTCACAGTTGCAGACAAAAATATCGATACACGTTTTAGTCGAACTACTGCGAAGCTCTTACATAATATTCTGAAAATTTCTTGAACTCCGAATATCACATTACTGGATTCCATCGCTCAATATCATGCATTTTTTCTTCCTGAAGTGAATCACTTCTTCTGCCAGCAACAGTACATAGACTTTATTTACAATAACAATGTCTAATAATGTATCCATCTTAAATGCCGAGTGGAAACATATGATTAAAACTGAAATATGATGCTAGAAACAAAGAAGTCCATTGGAAAGGATGTAAAGCTATAGCACTGCCTTCTGCTACTGAGCATTGTAAAAATTAAAAGACATGGATATGATGCTAGTTACGAAGGAGTACTACGAAAAGGATGTAGAACTCGTAATGTTGCTCTTTTCTGCCAATTAGCTGCTTGATGTGAGCTTTTTTTTTTTTTTTATAATGAATGAAGGAAGGAAAAACAAAGGAAAAAAAATAAGTCCTTGTGCCTAAAGGCATCCTCCATTCGTAAAATACTTATAACAATTGGATTTAAATTCGAGAGGATTAAATGTATGTAGGAAGCAACTCCCAGGAAGTGAATTCCAGAGAGTAGTAGTTCTGGGGATAACTTAATTTTGATAAGCAGAGGTTCTGTATTGCGGGGGAGAGAGTGTGAGTTCATGGGCGCTCCCAGCTGCCCGAGTATTTCGGGAGAAAATGTGAAGGGGAGGCACAATTGAAGCCACTTCGTTAGAGCAATTACGGTAAAAATATCGATAAAATAGTTCAAAAGAAGCAACATCTCTACGTACTGATAACGGAGGAAGGTCCTGCGTTATGGCAGGATTATTGATTAATATAATGGCATTATTATAAATTTTGTGCAACTTCCTCAATGCAACCGCTCCACATCCACTCCACAGTGGTGAACAGTATTCGATCTGAGAACGCACTTGACTTTTGTATATTGTGGACATCTGCTCGTCAGTGAAGAACTCACGAACTCTGTACATAAGTCCCAGTTTTTTAAGAAACATATTTAGCGAGGGATTTAACAAAAGCTGTCCAGCTTAGGTTGGGGTTTAGGGTAACACCTAGGATATCAATTGTAATGGATATGGGAATGCTGACATTTAAATTTATGTTAGAGTCTGAGGGATTCTTTCTATTGGAGAAATTAATGTATTTAGTTTTCTGAGCATTAAATGAGACCAGATTTTTTTGTCTCCATTGTCCCGCTGCAAAATCTGAGCCAAGTTAGAGTGAAGAGAGTATAGCATATTAACCGAATTTTCTGAACATTGCCTGCAGTTTGTGTGTGTAAACCCTGCCTGACTCCCTTCCCCGGGGTTGACTATGCTCTAATGCTCCAGTGCACACTGCATCGGCCTACGAAAGAGGGGGGGGGGAAGGGGGGAGAAGGCAACGGGAGACAGAGTGAGTCGAGGGAGGGAGGAGGTCAAGACTGGGTATTTCCATGCAGGGAGGAACGATGTAGAAGTAAATATGGAAAAACTACCAAATACATTTGTAAATAAAATTTACAAATACCATTACCTTTAATTTCACAAGTCGTATAATGTCTCGAACTACAAACATCTAGAAGATGGGGCAAAGTGAACGATGTGGATGTAAGAAAAAAAATGTAGAAACAGCGTCATATTTGCTCTCAAAGGTGTAATGATAACAGGAAAAAAATAAATCTCTTGGAAAAGACAGTTTACGAAAATTGGTCAAGGGGAAGGGATGTTAAGATGATCATGAAAAACTTTCCTTACGAACTATAGAGACCGTTATACATGCTATCAACACTGCCACTACGTTGTAAAACGCAAAAATTTATATAAAAAAGACTAGGAAAACTGATGCAGGGCCAGCAGTGTAGTGGGAGTATGGAATGCAGATGGAGTCCAAAAAAGATGTTGATAAATCTCTTATGGAAATGTGCAAAACTCTCCCTAACACAAAGATTCAACAAAGAATAATAAAAAAAATAAATCATAATTGCTCCAGGTCTAGTATCTAAAACGTATCTCTAGATTTCACTACAATGTGTCTAAACTAGGGAATCGATCCTTGTGGAGGATTTAAAAATGGAGGGAAAGGAGAAAGGGTGGTTTAGGGAAAAGGGGAAAAGGGGCGGGGATAAGAGGGAAAGGGGAAGAAAAAAGTGGGTCGAGGGAAAAGGCAAGGGGGAGAGGGAAGGAAGGGGTCTGGGAGAGAGGAGGGACTGCAGTGGTGAGAGGTAGAGAGAGGAACGGGGCAAAGGGGAAACAGGGGGTTGTGGGAGGGGGGAAGGAGGGCGGAGGAGAAAGGAGGGAAAGGGGATGAGAGTAAGGCCTGTGTAAAACTAAAGCAAGGACAGTAAGCGTGCACAGCTAACCTCCTGTATGAATTCCATATATAACTACTATCGAAACACTATTTGTTTTCCCGGTCATAACGAAAACCATTACCATATACAGTAAGACTTCCTCAGATTTATTTATTTTTTTTTTTTTAAGAAACCTCAGGTGATTCTAGGGTTCTAGGGTGAATTACGAGGATCAATGTTGTTCGTAAGGTCCTCAGTACTTGTGGCTCCTTAACGGTTGAGAATTGGACCCATGTTGACATATCAATTATCTCTGAAAATCTCCCCTAAAAGAACCTCCTAATGTTTCGAAATATTTTAGCGGAACACCTGCTTTATTTTGAATAAATTCTGTTGATGAACTTCTTTAATCCACTGATGTATTTTTTCTTCACTGAATATTTTGTTCGGTACATTAATTATAATTATTGTACAGCTCTCTGGTAATGCAATGGCTTAACTCCTCCATTTTGAAAAATAATGATGGAAAGGGAGTTGGGGGAGGTGACCAAAGGACGGAGAGAGGGAGCGGGGTAACTAAACCGAATCCAGAAACGTAGAGTCAACGACAAATTTCTTTTAATATTTCACTTAATGTATATTTTCCTCTCCTGGCAAGTATTTTAATGTAGAGAGAGGCTTGGTATGTTTCTCTGCCCACAAATACAAAAGTTCGCCTAATATTTCATCTCTTCATCTTGTCACTTTCCTCTGCTGCCTAATACTAACCTGAGAGAGATGTTGCTCAGATCACGGATGAGTCTCCTTGATATGATGTGTCCGTGAACAAAGCGACGGACAAGACTTAAGTTTGAAGCAGACACAGTGGAATAGTAGGGTAACTTTTATCCCCAAATGTGTCTAGACTTGTTTTTAACTCCGTCAGTCCAAGGGTTTCTTTTCCATTTCATTCATAGCTAGCATATAACTACAGGGTGGTCCTGTAGTACGCATTTCGGTTGTCCTGTGTTGCGGGGACGGCAGAGTCAGCATTACAACCATCTGCCTTACATTATTTCCTACTTCTCGTATCACATTCCATACTTTATACTGTCTTTGCATATGCCCACTGATTGTATAGTGTATTTGTAATTTCATACTCCTACTAAAATGATCGTGCTTTCACACCAACATACTGAGCGGTACCGTTAACACAATAGTGGTGAGCTTCATATACGGACTTCCCTGGACTTTAATCAGTTCAAGCTGGTCCACAGTTACCTTATAGGAGTTTCTTTGCCATTCTTTTTGCTCTTCCTTTCAGATTACCTTCTTTTTGTTCATGTATTCCCCTTCATCTCTTACATATCTCCCATCTCTCTCTCTCTCTCTCTCTCTCTCTCGCTCTCTGTCTCTCTCAATCAATCAATCAGTCAATTAATTTTCTCACGGCTCTGCATTACTACCGTCCCTTCCCAGTGCTCTCTTTACTAGTCCCCCTTCCTCCCCTTTCGTCCATCTTCCAGTGTTCCCCTCCTTCCATAATGTTCACTACACTTCTCCTCCATAATTCTCCCTTCTCTCCCTCCCTGCACACAGACAACTAACTTCTCCCTTGTTCTTATCCATCTCCCTCACTCTCAATATTATAAACCTAGTGCACAACTTAGAGATGCTGAGAACATAATATGCTGTGCTGTGGACACATCATGTTTTAATGCCTGAAGTTTAACGTTGTATACAGGGAGAGATGGAGAAGAAAGGATTTTGTCTAGCAGGAACGCCGGGAGCACATCAAATTAGGCCTCAATTTTCTGCTGGGGACCTTTAAACTCTCTGTGATAACATCTCTGCTAATGCTAATGCAGGAATTGTACAAGAAACACAGTACGCATTCCTGACACTTCAGCCTCAGTTTACAGATAAGGTCTTCGATCATATTTCCATGAGATAGTAGCACCCCAGTGATGACCTAAAGTTACATAAAAAAAATGACTGTAAAAGAAAGAGAAGTTAACTTGGCAAAAATCACAGGACTCAAGGCTGGGCTGGCGTTGTTCCACGGCTACTGTTACGTCAGTGGATCATTACAGAATGACCCATCTCATAGCACTGAACACATCACCTCCTCTATCAAAGCACGCAGTTAACGCCTTAAGCCGCTTTCACACGAGGCCACCGGTGGCCACAACCGATGGCCTCCACTGGTGGCCCAGTGTGAAGGGGCCGGCAACTGGTATCCCAGCAGTGGCTCACTCGCGCAACTAGTGTCCGCCACTGGCGGTTGCTGCCACTTTCTGTAAGCATTTTTTCAAATTGGAGCTTTCATATGGCTACATTAGTTGCTGGCCCCTTCACACTGGGCCACCAATGGCCTCAGTTAGTTGCCTCCCATAGTTTTCAGTGGAGCCTTTCATACGAGACCACTGAGGTTGCCCAGCCGGCAACCAGCTCCCGGCGGTGGCTCCGCTCATGCAACTAATGACCGCCACTGGCGGTTGCTGCCACTCAAGCCGCTTTCACACAAGGCCACCAGTGACCACAACTGGTGGCCCAATGTGAAGGGGCCGGCAACTAGTGTAGCCATATGAAAGCTCCGATTTGAAAAAATGCTTTACAGCAAGTGGCAGCAACCGCCAGTGGTGGACAATAGTTGTGCAAGCGAGCCACTGCCAGGAACTGGTTGCTGGCCGGGCAACTGCAGTGGCCTTGTATGAAAGGCTCCGTTGAAAACTGTGGGAGGCAATTAATTGCGGCCACCGGTGGCCTCGGGTGAAAGCGGTCTCACTGTACATCCCTCCATCTCATCATCTGTCTCATCCTCCCACCTTCCCTCCACCTCAGTTACATACACGCCATTCTCTCATGATGTTTTCCATGACATCCATATCAACGCCATGACTCTCTTTATATTATAATAATATCGTTGGAAATTTAACATTGTTCAGAATTAACAGGAATGAAACGGTTGAGATCAAGATGAAAGTGTAGTTACTCGTGATTTGCATATTGTTAATAAAATTCCCCCCCCTCTCTCTCTCTCTCTCTCTCTCTCTCTCTCTAATATGTATGTATGTATCTAGTAGCAACACTCCGTTGCAAAGGGAAGTGGACTCTTTAATAGATCCAAAGAAACCAGCTTAAAGACACATATGGATTACTGAAGATGGGGTTGACGTTTCGAGTTAATGGCATGAATTACACACTACAGGTTTTTAGGGAGATAAGTAATATTCATAACTTCATCTAAATGAATTCTAATACAGTAACAAGGTCAGCAGTCAAAAACAGTCATATATGAATCATTAAACCAAACGGTACGATGACATAATTTCTTTTTATTTTTCGTGGGTGCCATGTGATTGCATTCTATCATTGAAAGCCATTACTAGAGGTTCCCTCTAACTCCTCCGGCTCAAGAAATGTGTCTTCAACTGAGTCAAATCATTTGTCGTGTTAGAGAGGGACGCTTTCATGAGATGCCACTAATAGAACTGCCCTACGCAATTGCCTGATTATACAAATATCACTGAACTACTTCCCTGTCCCTCGAAAGAAGGACTGTAGATGAGTACTTTAAGCCTCAGTCCACCGATCTCACGTTTCAGATAACCCTGGGGCCTAAGTCTACTAATACTAAGTCCGAACACTTCCTTTTAAAACGCCTCCAAGCTGGCGCAGGGGGCAGAGCATCAGAGCGAAGTCGACTGGCAACCCCAATTCAGTTTACTCTTGACCATGGTGGTGAATGGATGCTTGCTCCACTCAACAGATCAATACACATTTTCAGTCCAAAGTGAGGGAAGGGACTGAAGCGTGTGAGGGAAGGTGTGGGGGTGTGAGAGAGGACATGAGGGTGTGAAGAAAGGTGTGAGGGAGGATACGAGGGTGTGAAGGAAGGTGTGAGGGAGGATATGAGGGTGTGAAGGAAGGTGTGAGGGAGCATATGAGGGTGTGAAGGAAGCTGTGAGGGAGCATATGAGGGTGTGAAGGAACGTGTGGGGGTGTGATGGAAGGGACTGAAATGTGTGAGGGAAGGTGTGGGGGTGTGAGGGAGGATATGTGGGTGTGAGGGAATGTGTGGGGGTGTGAGGGAGGATATGAGGGTGTGAGGGAATGTGTGGGGGTGTGAGGGAGGATATGTGGGTGTGATGGAAGGTGTGGGGGTGTGATGGAAGGTGTGGACTGTGAGGGAAGGTGTGGGAGTGTGATGTAAGATGTGGGGTGTGATGGAAGGTGTAGGGGTTTGAGGGAACCTACTGTTATATTATATGGTTAAACGAGTCCGCACTTCTTCCCCATCTTCGTTTTCCGTTATTATAAATGTTTGATTTGTGTCTGCTCGTTTGTACATTTTCTGTTACTTAAGACAACTGACGTCACACACAAGCCAAGGGAGGATATGAGGATGTGAAGGAAGGTGTGAGGGAGGATATAAGGGTGTGAAGGAAGGTGTGAGGAGGATATGATGGTGTGAAGGAAGGTGTGAGGGCGTATATAAGGATGTGAAGGAAGGTGTGAGGGAGGGAGGATATAAGGGTGTGCAGGAAGGTGTGATGGAGGATATGAGGGTGTGAAGGAAGGTGTGAGGGAGGATATGAGGGTGTGAAGGAAGGTGTGAGGGAGGATATGAGGGTGTGAAGGAAGGTGTGAGGGAGGATATGAGGGTGTGAAGGAAGGTGTGAGGGAGGAAATGAGGGTGTGAAGGAAGGTGTGAGGGAGGATATGAAGGTGTGAAGGAAAGTGTGGGGCTGTGAGGGAAGGGACTGAAATGTGGGAGGGAAGATGTGGGGGTGTGAGGGAGGATATGTGGGTGTGAGGGAATGTGTGGGGGTGTGAGGGAGGATACGTGGGTGTGAGGGAATGTGTGGGGGTGTGAGGGAGGATACGTGGGTGTGAGGGAGGATATGTGGGTGTGAGGGAATGTGTGGGGGTGTGAGGGAGGAGATGTGGGTGTGAGGGAACGTGTGGGGGTGTTATGGAAGGTGTGGACTGTGAGGGAAGGTGTGGGAATGTGATGTAAGGTGTAGGGTGTGATGGAAGGTGTAGGAGGTGTGAGGGAACCTACTGCTATATTATATGGTTAAACGAGTCAGCACTTCTCCATCTTCGTTTTCACCTATTGTAAATTTTGAGTCTGCCCTTTTGTTCATTTTCTCTTACTTAAACCAACTGACGCCACACACAACCCACACCTCCCTGCACCCCGATGGAAAGTGAAGCGACTTGAGGAGTAGAATGTAACACCAGTCGAACAGGGCCGTACTCCCAAGGTGGTTGGCATGCTGGTGATAGGGAGAGCTGGAACTCCCGTTTCACCAGCCTCAAGACTTGATCCTGAGCATTTCCCTTTCCTGAACATTTTCAGTGCGTTCATTTACACAGAGTAGGCCAGCATACTCTCTTAATACATCTACAGTACCTTCAACTGTCTACACCACACTACATGCACATAAGATATCACACCTTCTATTCCCACTGTCATTAGCAATGGGTGCTGCAATATTACTTTCCAATGAGATGGTACCTCGGATTGCCACCACCGGCAGGGTAGGGCTGGCAGCAGAGGGTCCTGCTGGTCGCCATCAAGCGACAGTGCCGGTAGCGACTAGTGCAATTTCTGGTTATACTCATCAGCCAAGAAGTGAAAGTGCTGCCTTATTCTTCACCAACACCCGTGGTCTTAGTACCAATTTAAATTCAATTATTTTTTTCCTACAGTCCATATCCCCTCTGGACCTATTCCACACAGAACCACAAATCTCACCCTCTACTTAAATATCCCCATTTTGTTTTCCCGGTTACCATCTCTTCACAAACTTCCGTAACAAGGGCAGCACCTGTTGTTATATCAGATCTCAATAGGCAGTTGACACTATTTTAAATTTCACTTCAAGCAGTTTTGATTACTCATTGTATAAACTAAATTGTCAAAATATTACCAAATATATCTTTGCAGTCTATCGCTCCCCCATTGCTTATTCAGAAACCAGTGTATTTGATTCCATATCCACACAGTTTAGTAACCATTCTGGGTGATTTTAACATACATAATATTGAATGATTATTGCATTCTGCCAGGACTGACGATGCTGGTCTAGAGTGCGAGCTGTAAGCAGAATCGTTTAATCCCATGCAGCTAGTAGAGCAACCAACCAGAATACCAGACAATCCTGACCATAATGCTCATCTCTTAGATCTACTCCTGACAAATAATCCAGATCACTACAGGATAGAGGTATTGTCTCCACTTGGATCCTCTGACCACAGTCTCATCAAAGCCTCATTAGTCAGCCCTCCCAAACCTCCCCGTTCTGAACCTCTCAGGGTGACCCGATTGCACTTTGATAAGGCAAACTGGGATAGATTTAGAAATTATCTTGCTGACATTCCATGGCAGCCTTTCTTCTCTAGTGATGCCAATTCTACCCAGTCCCACATTTGCGACTTAATACTAGCTTGTATGGATTTATTCATACAAGTCAGCAGTTCACAAAAAATCAAACTCTCCAAAATGGTTTGATAGCACCTGTGCCAGAGTAACAGCCCGAAAGTCATTAGCATATAACTTTTACTTAAATTCAAAAACATCTGAATCACTCTCTCAATTTAAAATTGCTAGAAACCATGCAAAAGCAGTAACAGATTTCGCTAAATCAAACTTTCTTCAAAATCAAGCATCAAAACTACTTAACAACCCTAATGACAATAGAATATTCTGGTCAACTCTCAATTCTTTCAATAATAACTTTAACAAGTCATCATCCATTCCCCCATTAAAATCTTCAGATAGCAACATTATAAATGACCCACGTGGGAAAGCAAATATGTTTGCCAGTACATTTGCCAGAAATTCTGCCATAGAGGAAGCCAGCCAGAACGTCCCAGTACTAGAACTTGACTCTCTCGAAATTGTTCCACTTGAAATACAGACAAGACACGTAAAATCCATCCTAGACGATTTACCTACCAACAAATCTCCAGGCCCAGATGGAATTCCTCCAACTGTTTTGAAAAAGTGTTCCCCAAAACTTGCCTCTGTTCTTGCTAAATTATTCAAACTATGCATAGGTGCTTCTCCATTCCTTAATGCATGGAAAGAAATCATTATCCACCCAATACCTAAGAAAGGAAGTTCCTCTGACCCCACTGATTACAGACCAATCGCTGTCACATCTTCCCTTGGTAAGGTATTTGAAACTTTAATTAATAAGCACATAGTCAAACATCTTGAATCCAACAACTTAATTAGTGATAGACAATATGGTTTTCGCCACGAAAGATCCGCCATTGACATACTCAATTTCCTGACTCATACCATCCATCAATCAGTTGACCTACATGGAGCTCAGGCAGTAGCCCTTGATATTTCTAAAGCTTTCGACAGAGTATGGCATCATTCCCTATTGTCCAAACTCCCTTGCTGTGGACTAAAGTCTTTTGTTCCTTTGATTTCCTCATATCTCAGTAACAGAAAAATAAAAGTAGATGATGTGTATTCCATTTTCCACTCAATTAACGCTGGCGTGTCACAGGGATCAGTTCTGGCACCGACCCTGTTCCTGGTTCACATTAATGATCTCTTATCTGTCACCCACAATCCCATCCATTCATGTGCAGATGACTCAACTCTTCACAGTTCATTCGCACTCAGACATCCATTTACAAAGTCTGACATCTCTAACTCTCAGCTCAGTACGGCCATCTCCATTAATCAAGACTTATCTACGATCAGTTAATGGGGACAAAACAACCTTGTCTCATTTAATGCTAGAAAAACTAAATATATACAATTTACTAATAAACAGGTATTGCCAGATTCATTCCCATCTCCAAAAGTATTGAAATTCTCGGTGTCTCACTTAACAATGCCCTCAGCTGGACCTCTCATGTCAGATCACTTGCTAAAACTGCCTCAAAGAAACTTGGATTATTGTACAGAGTCCGTAACTTCTTCACTGACGAGCAGTTAGCTATAATTTATAAGAGGCATGTGCGCTTTCACCTTGAATACTGCTCACCCTTGTGGAATATAAGTGGAGAGGTTGCATTAAAACAACTAGACAAAATTCAAAACAAAGCTGTTAGAATTATTAATAACCCTGCTATTACTAATAAACTACCTCCCCTACAAATAAGTAGGAATGTTGCCACCCTTGCATTATTTTACAGATATTTTTATAGCAAATGCTCAGACGAAGTTGCGTCCATTGTGCCACCTTTCCATGCCTTCCCTCGTGCTACATGGGCATCTGGTAGCGATCATGACTGGAATGTCACATTACCATATTGGAGGACTTCTGCCTATCAGAATTGTTTCATTCCCCGAACTGCATCGCTCTGGAACTTGCTTCCCTAGAGTTATTTCCCTCAAAACATCAACCTACAGCTGTTCAAGTCTAACTGTTACATATATTTTATGAACAGAGGACACGATTAATTCGGTGTATGGATAGTTTTTTTTTTTTTTTATTCATTTGTTTTTTCGATTGACTCAATCGGATAAGTTTGTGTGAAGCTGCAGAATGTGGTGAATGTCTTTGGCGTATCCGGTACACCCAGGATTCCGGGGGCTTGAATGATGAGTGAATGGAAGTGTGGCCTATTTGGATTGGCCAAGTTTGTGTTGTCTGGACATTGCTACTTCTCACCCTACCCTTGGGTTGGAAAGGAGGTCCGGATGATGATGATGATGTTTTTCCTTCCTCTGTTCCGTTATATATATATATATATATATATATATATATATATATATATATATATATATATATATATATTAGTAGATTTAGCCTGGAGCCACAACGGTATCAACAGTAAGAACAATAACAGAACCACCACCACCACATCCACCGCCACTGACGCCACACCACCACCATCGCCACCACCACCACCACCACCACCAACAACTACAAAATAAAACTGTCGTACAAAACAGGTTAGCAGCAAAAAACTAAGCTGATGTTTTGGGCAGTAATAAGCTTTGCCTCAGCAAAATGAATTGTGACCCTCCCCTCCCCACAAAATCAGGGGAGCATAGAGCAATTTCATTTGAATCATTAATTCGCCAGTGGATACGGGTTCCCTCAGTATTCGGCAAAAAAAGGTACAGCCATTAATGCAGATTAATGGTTGCTTCATATTGGCTTCTGGTTCTGTGGATGCTGTTATGAATTTTATGTATATGTATATTTTTATGGATGCTTTATCCTTGCCACAGTTTTTTTTTTTTTTAGTCAGAAATTTGTTGGCATTTTCAGCGATGTTGTACACAAGTGCGGTTGGACTTCTGGGAATGGATTAAAACAGTATTAGAATAAAAGTTTTCATTAAGTTTCAGATAAAAATCGTTTTAGGGCTATGAATATAGTCTTTCAGCAGGAAGAAAGTAGGAAGTGGATTTGGAAGGGACCAAATAGCAAAAAAAAAAATAAATAAATTATGAGTAAACACTGCTAAAACACATGCGAGGGCAGTGTGCAAACAAGTAACTGCAGTGAACTTATTAATATAGAAAGCAGTCACAGAACGCTGAGATGCCACCAGTCAGACTGGAGAGAGAGGGGTTAATCCGATGAAAACAGAGAAGTCTTTTAGCAGTAAGAATGAACGCAGCAGCTTTAAGAACCTAGATTAAGAAGTACTTGTATCTGATGTAGGAAGCGGATATAAACAGAGAACAAATGAATGAACACTTCATGAGGAGAGTATATGCAACAGCTCTCCAAGTTTTTTTTTTTTTTTTTTATGTGCTCGACTCTGGGCATAGGCTTCACAGCCTGCTCCCAAGGCCCAGTAGTCCTCCTACATATCATACACCTCTACATGTCACCTCTTCGGCACTAACACCCACCGTCCATATTGAATACATGCTATGGCTGTCTCATACAGGACTAGTGTATTGGTATTAGCAGGGGTAGTTTTACATGTCATCAGATCTTCTGGTAGATCAGTAAAGTCTGCTTTACATGAAATTCAAATCCTTAAACCGTTCCCTGCCCGAGCGGAGATTTGAACCTGGGTCCGGTAGGATCACAGGCCACCTCTCTACCGATCACCGCCTCCCCCAAAGAGGTTGCACCCTCTAAACAACAATACTTAACTTTCAGCGTTACAGTGAAACGTGTCTAGGAAAAGATAAAGAGAGATGGGACAAATGCAGCTGAAATAAAGAACATTATCAGCAAGAAAAAATAAAGATATCCAATAGTTTATTATAAGCAGGAAAAAAAAAGAATGGGGGGGGGGACTGGGGGAAGCTTAAAAACAGACACTGGTACAGAGAGCCTTAACCTTTCTCTCTGTCTACTCTTCCAGCAGATTACTCATTATGTCCAGACTGTCGAAGTCATCATCATCATCACTAATCCCAATAGCTTAGTTTTACTTTACATGTGGATAACTAGCCCTCTCAGGCACAGGTGGTTTGAGTCATCAGATTGTTTAACAACCTGTAAAGCACACCATGACATGAATCGGGTAAAAAAAACATACCAAAATATGACACACATCAGCAGGACACTTGTGTTCTCCATTGTTTGACACGATGTGCATCATGGTGCGTTGTACAGGATGGTACTTAATGACTCGATTGGAGTCCGTGCATGAAATGGCTAGTAACAGAACAGGAAAGAAATTCATTAGGATTCATTCATTCATTCATTGCCAGACGCCATGTATCCCAAACGGGGTGGCCAAGGGCTTAGAGTTAATTGTTTTACAGGGAGGGGTACTAATCCTCCACCAACCCCACTTGACACGTAGGGAGAACGTTATGCCAACAGCATCTGGTGTTCCCAGGCGGTCACCCATCCAAGTACTAACCAGACCCAACGTTGCTTAACTTCGCTGATCGGACGGGAAGTGGTGTACTCAACGTGGTATGGCCGTAAAATAACTACTTATATTACAAATGTGATATAACTGTGCTCCAGTTTGGGGCTTGCTTATAGGTGGTTTCTCCTTCACAAACAAGCTGCCTACATTACAATCCCACTTAACAACCATTAACATCAGCAACCTATTAATATGTCACACTTGGACCTCCAATCTTTTCGTCATCATCATCTAAAACACAATAAACATTTGGACTCCTTTAAACACAGTAATACAATATTAATGTCACACTTGAACTTACAATATTTTAAACACATGTCCAGCCATCTTTAAATGAACAGATCTTTATTCTGTCTTTTTTGCTCAATTTCTCCTGAAAGGACACATTTCCGCAGATTTTAGGTTTTCTTCATCTCCTCCTCTTCCTCTTCTCTCACTAAAAAGTCCTGAGTGGTTACCTTTTTCACAGTTCGGCTGCCTAAACTACACTCACACTCAACAACCAATTAACCCTTTCAGTCTGCCAATAGATTTTTCATTTTTTTTTTACCTCCAGATACATTTAATCAGCTTTGGAGAGACTTATCACACTGGAGAGGTTAAATACAGTCTTCATTAACTCCTTCACAGTGAGGAGATGATCAACAATCCCTTGAATACAATTATGTATATTATGTTTTTTTCTTGCTTACCCTGGATGATGTCAAGTTCAGGATATACCACTTGTAATACACTCTTATAGCAAGCTATGTGATGCCCCTCGAATTTGAAAAGTGCCTCAGAAACTGAAAAATTTTGCCTATAGATAAGAGTATACCGGTAATACAAAAAAAAATACATCATCGGAGTGATGGTTTTAAGCATCACAAAATCATCTGGCAGGAACAGCAGTAAAAAAATTAGTCATGGGATTAAAGGACTGAGTAAGTCTCACAAATGCCAACACCAGCCATCAGGATTTGTGGTAATACTGCTGAAGATCCCAGTCGCTGATCTTGAACTCCGTGGAGGGGTTCAGTATGGCCACGGAGGCAGAGGACGGCGATGGGGGCTCCTCCACCAAGCCACTGCCATTGGAAACCTCGGCTAGAACCTCCTCCTGTGTTGCCACATTTTCCACATCCTTGTGTTTCCCTCCGAGGGTTATGGGGAGGATGGTGGTGGCGGAGTTTTCCGATTCCTCGCATTTTCCTCCAAGAGTTATGGGGAGGATGGTACTTGTGGTATTTTCTGTATCCTTACATTTTCCTGCAAGGGTGATGGGGAGGACAGCAGTGGAGTTTGAGTCTTCGAGGATGGCAGTGGTTGTTGTTGTGAAGGAGAAGGTTTTAGTGGTGGATGGGGCAGATATAATGGAGTTGTGTAGTGGGGATGAATCGGTCTTGACAGTCACCACCACATTCACTCCTGCCTCTCCTCCCAGCTTGTCCAGAGGCAGTATAATCCCAGGGTAATCTGAGAGAATGATGCTCTCTGTTGTGTGGGTGAGGGAGTCAGTGAGGGTGTTGTCTGTGTGTGTGAGTGCGTGTTCTGCTGTGCCTGATAAAGTGTGCTCTGCTGTGTGTGTCAGAGTGTGCTCAACTGTGTGAGTGAGGGGATGGTCTGACAATTGATCAACACTTTCAAAGATTTTGTTACCACAGATTGTCTTGTGCAAAGTATAATCTGTCAAGTTAAATGACATCTTACAAAGGTGGCAAAAAATGTGTTCAGATCCATCCGCTTCAGATAATTTATTGGTCTCCCTGGTTTCGGACAATTTTCCAGGCTCGCCAGCTTCCAGTTTTTTCTTCTTGTGGCCCCGAGATTTGAGGTGGGATAAGTATTTCGCTTGAGAGGGGAATGTGATGTGGCAAATGCGACAAGCATGAGCTTCTTGGTATTTGGTGTGGGAGCGAACATGACTTGTAGAAAATTGGCAAATGATATATATATATATATATATATATATATATATATATATATATATATATATATATATATATGTATATATATATATATATATATATATATATATATATATATATATATATATATATATATATTGTTACATAGCCTATGATTTCATCATCCTTTGTGTAATTTTAACGCACAGTATGCTGCATGTTTGATCACGAGCGTGTTCTGCCTCAGTCCCCCCCTTCTACCGTTATAGTAGAGTAAGTCGTTCTCTCTGTTATTCAGAGCGGGATTTTCAGCTCTTTGTCCCCATGGCTTCATTTGCGCGTCCTTCTTACAAGTTGTATCAAGCTCTGCTGGCCCCTGTATAATGAGCTCAGTCTCTGCATCATGGCCACTTAGATCTGCTCCTCATTTTGTTCACATCTCTGTCCTCCCCTGTACAGATATTATTATTGTGAGTGCTCAAGAAATCTCCAAACATCTAGCAGCTGTGTGTAATTTGAGTATAACTGTTGTTGCATTTTTTCTTGTACTGTGTAGCATAGGGTTGATTCTTAGGCCTAGTGAGGTCTTTGTGATTAATGTAGGGTTTTATATCAGTCATTTTTGATAATAGTTTGTATCTGTAATAATATATCTGGCATTCACTGAGTATTATCTGGTATCTCATTTTATCAGGGCTGACTTAGATAAATTTACTCTTGCTAATTTCGTGTTAATAGAGGCTATTGCAGTTAACCATATATTTAACCTGTTTATTTGCCATTACATTATCCTTATGAGTCCTGAATGTTTTGTTGTTAGTTTGAGCATTAAACTTTAACTTGTAATTTTACCTAACTCTTTTGTTTTGAACCTGGAACTTTACGGGACAGTAGTGACTCTTAGTATTCTCACTTAAAGTGTACGTTATCTTTCTCTTTTCCGTAACATAAATTTGGCGACCTCTTATCAGGATATTCAGGATATTATCATAAGGATATTGCTTGATATTTTGTGACTGTTACTTATTCATGATGTCTACTATTACTACACTTGATGAAGCCAAAGATTTTTGTCAAATGTGCAAACAGTGTGTGATATAGAAAACAGAACAAAGAATGAACTTAAGCTTGTTGCTCAACAATTGGGAATTGGTGTTCGCTCTCATCATTCTAAAGATCAAATTGTTGACATGATTAATGAAAGCTTGTTTAATGTAACTCCTCCAAATGAGCAAACGCAGATTGAATTAGCTAAGTTACAGCTAGCCCTGCAGGAGGCAAAAGCTAAGGAGGCTGAATTTCAGGCAAATGCTCGTATCCAAGAGGCACAGGTACAGGCTCAGGCACAAATTGAACTTGCTAGGATTCAGGCAGACCATGAGTATCGCATGAAACAAGGTGGAACTGGATCATCTAGCTCTGATGATTTTGATGTGGCTAAAAATGTTAAACTTGTCCCTCCTTTTAATGAATCTGATTTAACAAAGTATTTTCAGTTGTTTGAGAGGGTAGCTACAGGTTTTAATTGGCCCAAACAGAATTGGCCAGTACTCCTTCAAACTGTTCTCACCGGTAAAGCTCAAGTAACTTATGCATCTTTGCCTCAGGATCAATCTGATAATTATGATGTAGTTAAGAGCTTGATTCTTAAGGCCTATGAGCTTGTTCCTGAAGCCTATAGAGTAAAATTTAGGACAACTTATAAGCAAGATAAGCAATCCCATGTTGAGTATGCAAAAATCAAAGAAGATCTGTTAGAGCAGTGGTTAAATTCTAAGAATGTGGATTCTGATTTCGGTAAATTTAAGCAGATGATTTTGCTGGAGGACTTCAAAAGGTGTGTTAATTAAGATGTAAGCCTATATCTTGATGAGAAAAGAACAGGTAATTTGTCTGATGCTGCAGTTTTAGCTGATGAATATGTTCTCACTCACAAGAGATATTCTAGAGGAAAAGGGAAAGCTGAGAGTAAGTACGTTGCCTCTACTCAGAGTACAGGTAACAGGAAAGAGAATAAACATGATGTTTCTCAGGAAGTAAATACCAGCTTCACCTCTAGATTTCAGAAAAGTAAATGTACTTATTGTAGTAAGCTTGGTCATATTACGGAGAGATGTTTCAGGAGACAGCGTGATGTGAACAAAAAGGAGTCTTTAAATATTCAGTCAATTGGTCTAGTGTCCACTCTTGAGAGTTCCCAGAATTCTTTAACTGAGTTAACTGAACCTGCTTTGAGGGGTAACTTAATTTCTCATGATGGAGCTCCTCTTTTGAGCAGTAACGTGGGTGACACTCTCAAGAGTTCATGTGCTAATTTCCTGTCTGATGGTTTTGTCAGTCCTCTGGACAGTAATGCCAGGAAATCAGTTCAAATATATCGTGATACAGGTGCTTGCCAATCCTTTATGCTGACCAGTGTTCTAGGTTCTAATGTTAAGTCCTCTGATGAAACTGTAATCTTACAAGGTGTAGGGAATAATTATTTCTCTGTCCCTCTGTGCAGAGTGAATTTAGAGTCTGGTTTTGTTAATGGTTCCGTTATGGTTGGGTTGGTTGAGACACTCCCAATGTCAGGTGTAACTTTCTTACTTGGAAATGATATTGGTGGAAGTCAAGTGTGTCCAGCTCCTCAGTTGTCTAGTGAGCCAGTGGCTGCAGCATAGGATTGTGATGTCCCTGATGTGTTCCCTGCATGTGCTGTCACTAGGGCTAAGTCTAAAGTTACTGGTGATTTAGAGGATAATGATGATGATGATGTTATCCTAGCTGACACTTTTCTTGCTAATTTGGACCACTCACCAGATGAGGCAGTACCCCGTAGTGTTGATAATTTGTCTCGTCAAGAGTTGGTTGAGTTGCAGGTTGCTGACCCTGAGTTGAAAGGTCTAGCTAACTCTGCTTACAGTGAAGAAGAGTCAGCCGGTGCTTCTACTTGTTATTATGTAAAGTCAGGAGTACTTATGAGGAAGTGGAGACCCCCAACAGCATCAGCCGACTGTGAATGGGAGGTTGTACATCAAGTTGTCATCCCTCGTGTTTGTAGGCAGGATATCATTCGAGTGGCTCATGATACCAGTTTGGCAGGACACCTTGGAGTGAGGAAGACTGTGGCACGCATTTTGAAACACTTCTACTGGCCAGGTATCTTCAGGGATGTTTCCTGGTATTGTAAGTCTTGTCACACCTGTCAAGTTGTGGGGAAGTGTAATCAGACCGAAAAGGTTGCACCTCTAGTTCCCATTCCTCCTTTTGAGGCGCCTTTCACCCGTGTGTTGGTGGATATTGTGGGCCCTCTTCCTAAGACTTCTTCAGGATTTTCTTATGTGTTGACCATGATTGATATGGCTACTCGTTATCCTGAAGCCATTCTACTTAGAAACATCTCAGCAAAGAACGTGGTTAAGGAAATGCTAGGGTTCTTCACAAAGTTTGGTCTGCCCAAGGAGGTACAGTCAGACCGAGGAAGTAATTTCATGTCAAATGTTTTCAAGCAGTCTCTGAAAGAGTTGGGCATCACCCAGATCACGTCTTCAGCTTACCATCCCCAGACCCAAGGAGCGTTGGAGAGATATCATCAAACATTCAAATCGATGCTCAAGAAATACTGTTTGGAACATCAGAAAGACTGGGACAAAGGTCTTCCATTTGTTGTATTTGCCGCAAGAGAATCTCCAAATGAATCACTGGGCTTCTCACCTTTTGAACTACTGTTTGGCCATGAAGTAAGAGGACCCCTTAAGTTACTCAAGGAATGCTGGCTGTCGGAGGAAGATGACGTCAACCTGCTAGAGTATGTGATGAAGTTCAAAGAACGGCTGTCCACTGCTTTACAGCTGGCGAGAGAGAATTTAGGAGCTGCTCAGGAGAAGATGAAGACTTGGTATGATAAGAAGTCCAGGTTACGCCACTTTCAGCCAGGAGATCAGGTTTTGATTCTGCTACCAGTTCATGGGCAACCTCTTCAAGCCAAGTTTAGTGGCCCTTATTTCGTGGAGAAGAAACTCAGTGATGTCAACTATGTCATCGCCACACCAGATCGTAGAAAGAGCAAGCAACTATGTCACATCAACATGCTAAAGTTATATCACAGGCGGGACAAAAATAATCCAGTCTGCACTGTAGCTGTTCCACCCGAGTCTGCAAGTGAAGCTCTCCCATGCAGTATGAGCCTGAGTGATAGTTTGGGGAAGAATCCTGATATCATGAATGATCTCCAGACTAAGCTTTCTCATCTACCTCCCAAGGAAAGGCAGGAGTTTTCGGCATTACTGCAGGAGTACCCGCAAGTGTTCCGTGCTACTCCAGGAAGAACCACTGTGTTGATGCATGATGTCGATGTTGGAGACGCAAAGCCAATTAAATTGCCTCCTTACCGTGTGAACCCAGTGAAAGTTCCTCTCATCCAGAAGGAGCTTGGCTACCTGTTGGACCACAAGATGATTGAGCCCTGTCAGAGCGAGTGGAGTTCCCCTGTCACTCTGGTCCCTAAGCCAGGTGGGTCACAGTGGCTTTGCATTGACTACAGACGTGTTAATCAGATAACCAAAACAGACACTTACCCTCTCCCTCGTGTGGAAGATTGCATAGACAAGATCGGAAAGGCTAGGTACATAAGCAAGTTTGATTTGTGAAAGGGATACTGGCAAGTACCTATGACTGAACGTGCTAGGGAGATCTCATGTTTTGTAACACTAGGAAAGACTTTTGCATGTTCTGTAATGCCAGATACAGATTGTTTTAGAGTAATAAGAAATTTCCTTTGTAAATTTCTTTTTTCTTTGTGGGGAGGTGTTGCATAGCCTATGATTTCATCATCCTTTGTGTAATTTTAACGCACAGTATGCTGCATGTTTGATCACGAGCGTGTTCTGCCTCAGTCCCCCCCTTCTACCGTTATAGTAGAGTATGTCGTTCTCTCTGTTATTCAGAGCGGGATTTTCAGCTCTTTGTCCCCATGGCTTCATTTGCGCGTCCTTCTTACAAGTTGTATCAAGCTCTCCTGACCCCTATATAATGAGCTCAGTCTCTGCATCATGGCCACTTAGATCTGCTCCTCATTTTGTTCACATCTCTGTCCTCCCCTGTACAGATATTATTATTGTGAGTGCTCATGAAATCTCCAAACATCTAGCAGCTGTGTGTAATTTGAGTATAACTGTTGTTTAATTTTGCTTGTACTGTGTAGCATAGGGTTGATTCTTAGGCTTAGTGAGGTCTTTGTGATTAATGTAGGGTTTTATATCAGTCATTTTTGATGATAGTTTGTATCTGTAATAATATATCTGGCATTCACTGAGTATTATCTGGTATCTCATTTTATCAGGGCTGACTTAGATAAATTTACTCTTGCTAATTTCGTGTTAATAGAGACTATTGCAGTTAACCATATATTTAACCTGTTTATTTGCCATTACATTATCCTTATGAGTCCTGAATGTTTTGTTGTTAGTTTGAGCATTAAACTTTAACTTGTAATTTTACCTAACTCTTTTGTTTTGAACCTGGAACTTTACGGGACAGTAGTGACTCTTAGTATTCTCACTTAAAGTGTACGTTATCTTTCTCTTTTCCGTAACATAAATTTGGCGACCTCTTATCAGGATATTCAGGATATTATCATAAGGATATTGCTTGATATTTTGTGACTGTTACTTATTCATGATGTCTACTATTACTACACTTGATGAAGCCAAAGATTTTTTGTCAAATGTGCAAACAGTGTGTGATATAGAAAACAGAACAAAGAATGAACTTAAGCTTGTTGCTCAACAATTGGGAATTGGTGTTCGCTCTCATCATTCTAAAGATCAAATTGTTGACATGATTAATGAAAGCTTGTTTAATGTAACTCCTCCAAATGAGCAAACGCAGATTGAATTAGCTAAGTTACAGCTAGCCCTGCAGGAGGCAAAAGCTAAGGAGGCTGAATTTCAGGCAAATGCTCGTATCCAAGAGGCACAGGTACAGGCTCAGGCACAAATTGAACTTGCTAGGATTCAGGCAGACCATGAGTATCGCATGAAACAAGGTGGAACTGGATCATCTAGCTCTGATGATTTTGATGTGGCTAAAAATGTTAAACTTGTCCCTCCTTTTAATGAATCTGATTTAACAAAGTATTTTCAGTTGTTTGAGAGGGTAGCTACAGGTTTTAATTGGCCCAAACAGAATTGGCCAGTACTCCTTCAAACTGTTCTCACCGGTAAAGCTCAAGTAACTTATGCATCTTTGCCTCAGGATCAATCTGATAATTATGATGTAGTTAAGAGCTTGATTCTTAAGGCCTATGAGCTTGTTCCTGAAGCCTATAGAGTAAAATTTAGGACAACTTATAAGCAAGATAAGCAATCCCATGTTGAGTATGCAAAAATCAAAGAAGATCTGTTAGAGCAGTGGTTAAATTCTAAGAATGTGGATTCTGATTTCGGTAAATTTAAGCAGATGATTTTGCTGGAGGACTTCAAAAGGTGTGTTAATTAAGATGTAAGCCTATATCTTGATGAGAAAAGAACAGATAATTTGTCTGATGCTGCAGTTTTAGCTGATGAATATGTTCTCACTCACAAGAGATATTCTAGAGGAAAAGGGAAAGCTGAGAGTAAGTACGTTGCCTCTACTCAGAGTACAGGTAACAGGAAAGAGAATAAACATGATGTTTCTCAGGAAGTAAATACCAGCTTCACCTCTAGATTTCAGAAAAGTAAATGTACTTATTGTAGTAAGCTTGGTCATATTACGGAGAGATGTTTCAGGAGACAGCGTGATGTGAACAAAAAGGAGTCTTTAAATATTCAGTCAATTGGTCTAGTGTCCACTCTTGAGAGTTCCCAGAATTCTTTAACTGAGTTAACTGAACCTGCTTTGAGGGGTAACTTAATTTCTCATGATGGAGCTCCTCTTTTGAGCAGTAACGTGGGTGACACTCTCAAGAGTTCATGTGCTAATTTCCTGTCTGATGGTTTTGTCAGTCCTCTGGACAGTAATGCCAGGAAATCAGTTCAAATATATCGTGATACAGGTGCTTGCCAATCCTTTATGCTGACCAGTGTTCTAGGTTCTAATGTTAAGTCCTCTGATGAAACTGTAATCTTACAAGGTGTAGGGAATAATTATTTCTCTGTCCCTCTGTGCAGAGTGAATTTAGAGTCTGGTTTTGTTAATGGTTCCGTTATGGTTGGGTTGGTTGAGACACTCCCAATGTCAGGTGTAACTTTCTTACTTGGAAATGATATTGGTGGAAGTCAAGTGTGTCCAGCTCCTCAGTTGTCTAGTGAGCCAGTGGCTGCAGCATAGGATTGTGATGTCCCTGATGTGTTCCCTGCATGTGCTGTCACTAGGGCTAAGTCTAAAGTTACTGGTGATTTAGAGGATAATGATGATGATGATGTTATCCTAGCTGACACTTTTCTTGCTAATTTGGACCACTCACCAGATGAGGCAGTACCCCGTAGTGTTGATAATTTGTCTCGTCAAGAGTTGGTTGAGTTGCAGGTTGCTGACCCTGAGTTGAAAGGTCTAGCTAACTCTGCTTACAGTGAAGAAGAGTCAGCCGGTGCTTCTACTTGTTATTATGTAAAGTCAGGAGTACTTATGAGGAAGTGGAGACCCCCAACAGCATCAGCCGACTGTGAATGGGAGGTTGTACATCAAGTTGTCATCCCTCGTGTTTGTAGGCAGGATATCATTCGAGTGGCTCATGATACCAGTTTGGCAGGACACCTTGGAGTGAGGAAGACTGTGGCACGCATTTTGAAACACTTCTACTGGCCAGGTATCTTCAGGGATGTTTCCTGGTATTGTAAGTCTTGTCACACCTGTCAAGTTGTGGGGAAGTGTAATCAGACCGAAAAGGTTGCACCTCTAGTTCCCATTCCTCCTTTTGAGGCGCCTTTCACGCGTGTGTTGGTGGATATTGTGGGCCCTCTTCCTAAGACTTCTTCAGGATTTTCTTATGTGTTGACCATGATTGATATGGCTACTCGTTATCCTGAAGCCATTCTACTTAGAAACATCTCAGCAAAGAACGTGGTTAAGGAAATGCTAGGGTTCTTCACAAAGTTTGGTCTGCCCAAGGAGGTACAGTCAGACCGGGGAAGTAATTTCATGTCAAATGTTTTCAAGCAGTCTCTGAAAGAGTTGGGCATCACCCAGATCACGTCTTCAGCTTACCATCCCCAGACCCAAGGAGCGTTGGAGAGATATCATCAAACATTCAAATCGATGCTCAAGAAATACTGTTTGGAACATCAGAAAGACTGGGACAAAGGTCTTCCATTTGTTGTATTTGCCGCAAGAGAATCTCCAAATGAATCACTGGGCTTCTCACCTTTTGAACTACTGTTTGGCCATGAAGTAAGAGGACCCCTTAAGTTACTCAAGGAATGCTGGCTGTCGGAGGAAGATGACGTCAACCTGCTAGAGTATGTGATGAAGTTCAAAGAACGGCTGTCCACTGCTTTACAGCTGGCGAGAGAGAATTTAGGAGCTGCTCAGGAGAAGATGAAGACTTGGTATGATAAGAAGTCCAGGTTACGCCACTTTCAGCCAGGAGATCAGGTTTTGATTCTGCTACCAGTTCATGGGCAACCTCTTCAAGCCAAGTTTAGTGGCCCTTATTTCGTGGAGAAGAAACTCAGTGATGTCAACTATGTCATCGCCACACCAGATCGTAGAAAGAGCAAGCAACTATGTCACATCAACATGCTAAAGTTATATCACAGGCGGGACAAAAATAATCCAGTCTGCACTGTAGCTGTTCCACCCGAGTCTGCAAGTGAAGCTCTCCCATGCAGTATGAGCCTGAGTGATAGTTTGGGGAAGAATCCTGATATCATGAATGATCTCCAGACTAAGCTTTCTCATCTACCTCCCAAGGAAAGGCAGGAGTTTTCGGCATTACTGCAGGAGTACCCGCAAGTGTTCCGTGCTACTCCAGGAAGAACCACTGTGTTGATGCATGATGTCGATGTTGGAGACGCAAAGCCAATTAAATTGCCTCCTTACCGTGTGAACCCAGTGAAAGTTCCTCTCATCCAGAAGGAGCTTGGCTACCTGTTGGACCACAAGATGATTGAGCCCTGTCAGAGCGAGTGGAGTTCCCCTGTCACTCTGGTCCCTAAGCCAGGTGGGTCACAGTGGCTTTGCATTGACTACAGACGTGTTAATCAGATAACCAAAACAGACACTTACCCTCTCCCTCGTGTGGAAGATTGCATAGACAAGATCGGAAAGGCTAGGTACATAAGCAAGTTTGATTTGTGAAAGGGATACTGGCAAGTACCTATGACTGAACGTGCTAGGGAGATCTCATGTTTTGTAACACTAGGAAAGACTTTTGCATGTTCTGTAATGCCAGATACAGATTGTTTTAGAGTAATAAGAAATTTCCTTTGTAAATTTCTTTTTTCTTTGTGGGGAGGTGTTGCATAGCCTATGATTTCATCATCCTTTGTGTAATTTTAACGCACAGTATGCTGCATGTTTGATCACGAGCGTGTTCTGCCTCAGTCCCCACCTTCTACCGTTATAGTAGAGTATGTCGTTCTCTCTGTTATTCAGAGCGGGATTTTCAGCTCTTTGTCCCCATGGCTTCATTTGCGCGTCCTTCTTACAAGTTGTATCAAGCTCTCCTGACCCCTATATAATGAGCTCAGTCTCTGCATCATGGCCACTTAGATCTGCTCCTCATTTTGTTCACATCTCTGTCCTCCCCTGTACAGATATTATTATTGTGAGTGCTCATGAAATCTCCAAACATCTAGCAGCTGTGTGTAATTTGAGTATAACTGTTGTTTAATTTTGCTTGTACTGTGTAGCATAGGGTTGATTCTTAGGCTTAGTGAGGTCTTTGTGATTAATGTAGGGTTTTATATCAGTCATTTTTGATGATAGTTTGTATCTGTAATAATATATCTGGCATTCACTGAGTATTATCTGGTATCTCATTTTATCAGGGCTGACTTAGATAAATTTACTCTTGCTAATTTCGTGTTAATAGAGACTATTGCAGTTAACCATATATTTAACCTGTTTATTTGCCATTACATTATCCTTATGAGTCCTGAATGTTTTGTTGTTAGTTTGAGCATTAAATTTTAACTTGTAATTTTACCTAACTCTTTTGTTTTGAACCTGGAACTTTACGGGACAGTAGTGACTCTTAGTATTCTCACTTAAAGTGCACGTTATCTTTCTCTGTTCCGTAACAATATATATATATATATATATATATATATATATATATATATATATATATATATATATATATATATATATATATATATATATATATATATATTGCTTTTTCAGAGAACGAGTTCCATACCTGCAGGTTTTTGTCCCCATACCCCCAGATGGTATGAACACTCCCAGTTAAGAACTCCTGCACTAGTAGAGTTATTTCACAAACACGCTTAAAAAAAAAATAATAATAATAGCCTCACAAGCCTCTCTTCCTTTCCCATCTACCTTCCTCTTTCCGTACGCATACCCTCGTCCCCTACCCTCAGCATCCCCCTTTCCACTGAACATAGTATAAATGATTTGTTTTTATTTGATGGAACTTGGACACCTCTGCACAAATATTAAGAGTTCATTAAACATTTATCGGTTCTAGCATTATGTTTTTTTTTTCTTCAATGCAAGGAAGAAGGAGCCAACGGCCATGGGCCTGCAAAGTGTTAATCTACTGTTGCATTCTAGTGTAAATATATTAGTACAGGCCAGCTTTTTATCTATCTACCTCTTGCCAGAAGCCTTAATCCCGTTAGGGATGGCCACAAACAAATCGCCTCCACGTCGCCCTGTCCCCCGCCATTTCACTGCCCTGCTCCCGGCTTACACCCCCTCTCATATACCTCTCCACTCCATCTCTCCATCTCATCCTTGGCCTACCCCTCCCTCTCCAACCCTCCACCTCACTCACATACACTTTCCTCGTCAGTCTCTCACTCTCCATCCTCTCCACATGGCCAAACCATCTCAGTGTGGCTCAATCGGTAGAGAGGCGGCCTGCCGTTCCAACGGACCCAGGTTCAAATCCCCGCTGGAACAGGGAACAGTTTAAGGATTTGAATTTCATTAAATCAGGCTTTACTGATCTACCAGAAGACCCGCCGACATGTCGTAGAAATACCACCACTAATACCACAATACACCAGTCCTGTGTGAGACATCCCTAGCATGTATTCAATATGGACGGTGGGTGTTAACGCCGAAGTGGTGACATGTAGAGGTGTATGGTATGCAGGAGGACGGCTGGGCCTTGATAGCAGGCTGTGAAGCCTATCCCCAGAGTCGAACACATAAAAAAAAAAATCACAAAGCTCCTTCACATCCTTATTTGTCAGTCTGTCTCTCCATGTGAACTCCACATACTCCGCTCAATTAACTATTTTCCACTGCTCTTACTCTTGACTTCTGTCCCTCCAACAAGGTCCAAACTTCACTTCCATACTTTAGAGTTGGTATCACAATACTTTCATGTAACTTTTCACTTCCAGGCTGTTTTCCCTGTTTCTTATCACTGCTTTCAAGGAACCTGCAACTTTTCTTCCTTGTTGTACCCTTTCAAGCACTTCACCCTCCAAACTTCCATCCTTACTCATCAAACTGCCCAAATACTTAAATGCACTCACATTTTCCATTTCCTCCTCATCCAACCTCACTGTACATTCACTAACTTCACGTCTCTCGAAGACCATAACTTTACTCTTCCCTACCTTCACCTTTAGATTCCGTTTCTTATACCCTTTCCCAAACTCATCCATCAAGTCTTGCAGCTCCTCTTCGTCTTCACTTAACAACACAATATCATCTGCAAACAACAGTATAGGGAGTTATCCTCTCTCTTTAGGGCCACTCCAACATGCACTGCCCTACCTTGTATCTCTTTTACAACCTCATCCATATACAGATTGAACAACCATTGTGACATGACACATCCCCGTTTTAATCCAACATTCAAGTAGAAAAATTCACTCAGTTCAGCTTTCAAGAGAGTAAAATTTACCCTCCAATCTGACCATACTTGGCTCTCGGTTAAGCTGATATGGGGTTTTTATCACTTAAAAACAAACGCGCTATAGTGTCAATACTTCGGCTAACTGGACTTAAATCATATTGTCACTTCACTGTCCAGCACTTTATAATTCACACAAGGATTATGTGTTCTTCCATATCTTTCTAACTTATCTTCTCAAAATTTCTCCATTATAGTCACCTCCCTTTACGTGCTTCATTCTCATCTAATGCTGTTTTCAATGCACTAAACCGACTCTTCCCAAGTATAGTTATGTATTCCATTAAAATATCTATCTCTGCAATCTCCTTCCTTACTACTATTCTCTCTTCTTTTGCCCTTCCTCCCTGCTCCTCTCTCCTCATCCTTTTCCTCCCTTCTCTCCCCTCTTCCTCTCTATCCTTCATCCTCTGTCCTTTTCCCTTTCTACATCTCTCTCTTCCTCCCTGCTCTTCTCTCTTCTGTTCCCATTCTTCCCTGCTCCTCTCTCCTGTTCCCACTCCTCCCTGTTCCTTTCTCATCTTCCCATTCCTCCCTGCTCCTCTCTCCTCTTCTTATTCCTCCCTACTCTTCTTTTTCTTCTTCCTCTCCCCCTTCCTCCTATGTTCTCTTCCCCTTTCTCCCTCCTTTCTCTTCCTCCATGCTCCTCTCTCTTCTTGCCATTATTCCCTACTCATATTTTAACTCATCCTCTTCTTCCTTACTTTTTTTCCCTCCTGTTCCCTCTCCTCCCTGTTCCTCTCCCCTCATCTCATTGCTCCTTAGCCTCCTCTCTTATCTTTTCCTACTTCCCTGCTCCTCTCTTCTCTTTCCTGCTTAGCCTCCTCTCCTCTCTTCCCTTTCCTCTCTGCTCAATCTTCTTTTCCTTTTCCTCTCTGATCGTCTCTTCTCTCCCCTTTCCTCCTTAGCTTCCTCTCTTTGCTTGTCCTTTCTCCATACTACTCTCTCCTCTTCCGCTTCCTCCCTGTTCCCCTATCCTCTTCCCATTCGTTTCTATCCCCCCTCTCTGCCCTTTCCCTTCCTCCCTGTTTCTAACACCTCGCGCCATTGCTCCTTACCTTCCTGTCATCTCTTTCTCTTTCTCACTGATCCTCTCTCTTTCCCCCCTTTGTCTACACTCTCCTCTCTCCATTCCTTCCCTGCCCTCCTCAGCTTTCCCTCCCTTCATCAGTCTGACTAGTCTTCATATCAAAATGTGGTCCTAGATCACACACACACACACACACACACACACACACACACACACACACACACACACACACACACACACACACACACACACACACACACACACATGGCTACCAGACCTGTTTGATGATTTAAGTGGTTTTAAAATTAAGAATGAAAATGGGAGGGATATTTAAATATTCCGTTATGTGACTGGTTGTTTATGTGGAGGTGTATGTGTGCAAGGTATTGTGTGTGTGTGTGTGTGTGTGTGTGTGTGTGTGTGTGTGTGTGTGAGAGGGAGAGAGAGAGAGAGAGAGAGAGAGAGAGAGAGAGAAGGAAGGAAGGAAGAATATTTTAGGTTGTCATCTTTACATCATGAGTGCTCCATTATAACAGTAAATTACCTTTAGAATATCATATGAATCTCGATGAAGTGTTCTTGAAAGAATGTGCAGCCGTTTTAGTGTATTTTTCTGCCACTGAGCTAAGTGAGGTTAGCTTCAAAAGGACCAAACTCTGGGTCATGTAAGGATGAAAGTACTATAGTATGTGAAAAGGATGGCATTTGTTGGTAGGAGGTGTGACGTCATACTCCTGGCTTTGTAATAACCTCAATCCTTCCTCTTCCCCAGGCACAAGGGAGGGACGCCTTCCAGCTGAGATTCCCATACACCCGGACGAAGGACCCATGCTGATGCTCAAACGTTTCTTCGCATCCATACTCCCCCCTCCTTCCTCACCCATAAAAAAGAAGAATGGGTTGCAGCATTAGCTTTTCGCGCTCCACTCTGCTCATGTCCAGACGAATCTGGGGTTTCATCCACAGCTACCTTCACAACAGCAGCAACAGCAGCAACAGCAGCAGCAGCAGCAGCAGCAGCAGCAACAGCAACAACACCAACAACAACAACAACGACAATATCTACTACTACTACTGCTACTACTACTACTACTGCAGCTGCTGCTGCTGCTGCTGCTACTACTACTGCTACTACTACTACTACTACTACTACTACTACTACTATTATTACCACCGTTAACACCTACTACAGTAGTAGTAGTAGTAATAGTAGTAGTAGTCAATAGCAGTGGTACGATTTTCCATTTTCCCAATAGACAAAACTCATCCTGCTCCCTATATCGCTTTAGTTTTCACAGTTTTTCACTTCCATATCAGCCAAAATGCTACCTCTTGCCTGTCCCATTTTATTACCATCAGTCTTTCCACCCTCCCAATAGTCAAAGAAAAATCCTTCACTATAGTTGTTTCACCTTAAGTTGGCCAAGTTTTTATTTTTTATTTGTATCATATTTCACTTGGCTCGCTGGTTAAAAGAAAAAAAAAAAACATAACTACGGCTCAACATCGTTTTCATAACACACTTTTCGGTTCCAACATTATGTTTAAGTGTTAATCTGCTGTTACATTCCAGTGTTAATATATTAGTACAGTTTGGCTTTCAAGACAGAGAAACTGTAATTCAGGCCAAGTAAAATGAGGAAATTTTGTTTTGTATTGCCTGTCTGTCTATTTCCCATACCAGTTAATCCCTTCAGGCTGATGGCAGAATCTTGTGTCTTATTCTTTTTATCACCTGATGATATTATTCAGGTTGGGAAGGCTGTCTAGGAGCGAATGTGTTAATGGAGGATTAGGTAACTCCTCCAGGTCGGAAAGTGTCCTCAGAACTGAATCAAATAGTCCGGTGGCACAATCATATATAAAATACTTCATCAGAGTGAAGTGGTTATATTTAGCCAATCAGTGCTCATTTCCAGCAGCTATAATACAACCTGTTCCTTATAAACATTTAGCTTTGTCAGTTTTCTCATTTCCTCAGAGGCCAAAAACGCATCTTCCTATCTTTGGCTGTCGTGTACCTCCAGTTCTTCCCAGCAGTCAGGATGGTGTGCCCAGTCCTCTCAATTTACATACCAGCACCCATCCAAATACTATAGTCAGTTCATCTCTCCTGCCTTTCTTTCAGCAGTGGATTCATTGACGATTATTATGATGTAGTGGACTGAGGTGCATATTGTCATCCATCTTTTTTTTTTTTTTTTTTTTTTAAATGTGTCCGACTCTGGGCAAAGGCTTCAGGGCCTATATCTCGGGGGCAGTAGCCTATCCCAAAGCCCAGTAGTCCTCCTACACCTCCACATGTCACACATCTGCGGGTAATAACATGAATACCTTTGTCACCTAAGTTTCATTTAAGCATCTATTAATCGAACTATGAGAAACAGGTAAAAAAAGCAAAAGAACATTTGTATTTGAATATATACCCTATGCGAAAAATATTTTAAGGTTCTGGTAAACAAATCGGGACACCTCACTCGGGGCACCACAATGTAAGAAATTTCTAGTATTTTCTAATAAACAACTCATAGGTCGTTACTCGTCTCTAAAGTTGTCCTTAAGTAAATTCAGACAAGTCTCATAGGGTTAAGTGTACCGTAACTTACTTAACTCACCTAACTATTGCTTTTCTATCTCCTAGCTAATCCCCCCTTCAATTGGCCAATTCTTAATGGTTACTTAGCTAGAGAGTTCGGACAGCAGATGACGATGAGCCGCTTTTGTGTAGTTGCCTGGGCTGTCAAGCGTCCTTAAGTGTGTATGTACAAGCTAACTCGATGAGGTCTAGGAGCACAGTAAGCTCTACAGCTGGCTTGTTTCTCCCTCATCGGATTCGAAGGTGCCAACTATTAATAAATTACAGTACTAAATACAGTTAGATTACATCATAACATATACCAGGCGAAACTAACAAATTAGTCTTAGTTTTAATTAAACTAGAGTTATCCCAAATATTCCCTTTAAGTAAGTGAATATCTTATATCCACATCTGCTTTTCATGAGGACCTTTTCATCCTCGCCACGTCATCTAACGTGCAGACGCAGTTTAGCTCAGTGGAAATTTCCATATAATTACATGTATTTGCTAGTTGTCGATGAGGGTTAAACCCGGTACCATTTAATTTATCAATAGTAAGAATTATTATAGAGAACGTAATTTCAGGGTTATAAAAACCGCTTGAACAGGTGACAACGATCTTCTGGTTTTCCTCTGCTTCTAACCAGGGATGACTATTATAAAAAGTAGAGATCACAACTGCTCTGGGGGAAAATATTTCCCACAGTTTTGCGGCCGGGCGTAAAATGATATGCTGTATCATTACATGATACAGCATATCATTTTATGGAGTTCCCTCCATAGATCTCGAGAACCCTGTGCTGCGGCCCTTCTAGGTCGAGCAACCTGACCCTTTTGATCATCACCATCCCCTGCATCTGGAGTAGCTACTAACTCAAGGGGTACCAGTTTATCAATAGTTTTTATATTGGTATGTCCCATACATTTTATTTTTACGAGTCTCAACACCCCCTCTGAATCTGGGTGCGTGGAGATCACTTTAGCTAATAGCCACTGGGATCTTGGTTGTTCGGTTTTCACTAAGACCACATCCTCTATGTTTATAACAGATTCGTTGCTGTCAGCATGAGCCTCATAAAATCTTTTTTGTAGGCTCAAAAGATATTCCTCGTGCCGATGTCTCTTCCAAGTATCCAACACCCTTTTCAGACGTTGATATCCCTCCCACAGATGATGTCCTAAATTATTATTTTCTATGGTAGGATCATCTACTTCCTGGGTATCCACACAAGGCACCGGATGGAGCTTCCTGCTATATAACATATGAGCCGGTGTCAAGGCCTCTAGCGAGACGCTAGTGGCATCTAGATAAGTCAGGGGTCAATTATTAATCCTAGTTTCAGTTTCAGTTATTACTGTTCTTAATTCTTCTCTCTTGATCTTAGTTTTGTGTAATGTTTTCCTCAGGCAGTTATTCTATCTATCTATTGCCAGACGCCTCAATCCCGTTTGGGGTGGCCACAAACAAATCGCCTCCAAGTAGCCCTGTCCCCCGCCATTTCACTGCCCTGCTCCCAACTCACACACCCCTCTCTCATATACCTCTCCACCTCATCCCTCCATCTCATCCTCGGCCTCCCCCTCCCTCTTTCCCCCTCCACCTCACTCACATACACTCTCTTCGTCAGTCTTTCACCCTCCATCCTCTCCACATGGCCAAACCACTTCAGTGTGTTCCTCATAACGCTTCCTATCACATCCACATCAACACCACAACACTCCTTTAAATCCTCATTCGTCAGCCTGTCTCTCCATGTGACTCCACAGGCTCCTCTTAAATAACTCATTTCAGGCAGTTATTGACAATACCAATCATTCGTTTGGTAAATCCATTTTGCCATGGAGCTCTTGGACCTGTGAACTGCCAGGAACAATTTCGAATTCCCAGCACCAGCTTATCCTTTGGGACATTCTTTATGTTCAACAGTAAGGGTGCTGCTCCAACGAAATTAGTTCCGTTGTCGCTTATTAACTTGCCAGGACAAGATCTTCTAGCAGCAAATCTTCGAAAGACATTGAGGAATGTCTCTGAGCTCAGATCTTCAACTATTTCTAGATGGACTGCCTTTGTGTAAACACAAGTAAACAGACAAATGTAAACTTTATGAGGAGTTCCCTCACCCGTAACAGTTATAGCCCCTGCATATTACACTCCTGTTACTTGGAAGGGACAACTTACATTTACGCTATCCCTTGGTAGGGCCGGTGGTCCTGGATAGTCATATGGTCGTTGTTCATACCTCCTACAAATGACGCAGTCTTTGAGATATGTTTTTATGACCTGTCTACCCTTAGGAATCCAATACTTTTCCCGAATTTGGGCCAAAGTCTGTGGCATACCTCCATGGAGAGTGGAATCATGGGCTTCCTTTATAGTTAATTGTACAAAGTATCCGCTTTTGGGTAATAAAATGGGGTGTTTGGATTAATCGGCCCCGACATCTAATCAGACCTTTTCCGTCTAAGAACAAGCCTAAATCCTTTATCAGCTTATTCCTGTTCCCAGTGCCTTGGCTTAAAAGATTATATATTTCCCTGTAATAGTTCTTTGTATTCATCTATATTCTGAAACCCCACTTTCTTATTCAACAATTCGACAACCAATTTAGTAGTGTTTATAAGTTGTCTTATTGATGAGAATCGGCTGTTGTCAATTACTTCTGGCTCAGGTACTACAGGATCCAAGTTCACTACACTAACCTCAACAATACTGTACTGTTTCTGCTCAGGCCAATCCATAGTGAATAATCATTTAGGACCTTTAAACCACAAGTTATCTTTGATCAGTCTCCTTACGGTCAAACCTCTCGAGAGCAGATCAGCTGGATTTTGTTTAGAGGATACATGCATGAATTTAAATTTGGAAGACAGCTCTTTATTAATCTTCACTCTATCACGGACGAAAGGAATTTTACTGTCTTCCTTTCCTATCCAGTAAAGACAAATTTCACTATCAGTCCATATATAGAATTCCTCAAACTGATTATCAAGAGTAGTGGTTACATACCTGGCCAGTTTAATTCCTACTTCTGTGGAAGCCAATTCCATTTGAGGTAGAGATCTTCCGTTAATTGGTGCAACTCTGGCTTTGGATATAATAATCTTACTATCCTCTCCTGTTGCGCAATAAGCTACTGCTCCATAGGCCCTTTGAGAAGCATAACAAAATATGTGTAAATGCGACTTCTCATTACTGTTTATTTTCCTGAGAATACATATGCTTGATGTGGTCTCAAACTCCTTTCTAATCTGTTCCCATTGTTCCACATATGTCTCACCCAATTCAGTGTCCCAGTCTAACTTTTTTCGCCAAGCCTTCTGTACTAAACATTTGCCCCTAATAACTAAAGGACTGACCAACCCTAATGGGTAAAAAAACATGGAGACCTGACTTAACAAGGACCTCTTGGTGAGAGTGACATCAGAGAACTTAATTGGTTTCAAACTTATTGCATCAGCTGTTGTATCCCAGTTAAGACCTTACACATTTTGAATTTTGGGAATGTCAGAATCTGGATAGTTCTCTTGTATTTTATTCCTCAAAAGTGGTGAATTTGTATTCCAGCTCTGTAACGGCAAATTTGCCTTCCCACATTCAGAATTGGCTATTTCATAAGCCTTCAATGCTTTCGACTCTGTATCAGTAACACTTTGCAAACTCTATCTATCTTTCTATCTATTGCCAGACGCCTCAATCCCGTTTGGGGTGGCCACAAACAAATCGCCTCCAAGTCGCCCTGTCCCCCGCCATTTCACTGCCCTGCTCCCAACTCACACCCCCCTCTCTCATATACCTCTCCACCCCATCCCTCCATCTCATCCTCGGCCTCCCCCTCCCTCTTTCCCCCTCCACCTCACTCACATACACTCTCTTCGTCAGTCTTTCACCCTCCATCCTCTCCACATGGCCAAACCACCTCAGTGTGTTTCTCATAACGCTTCCTATCACATCCACATCCACACCACAACGCTCCTTTATATCTTCATTCGTCAGCCTGTCTCTCCACGTGCCTCCACAGGCTCCTCTTAAATAACTCATTTCCACTGCTCTCACTCTTGACTTGTGTCCTTCCAACAATGTCCAAGCTTCACTTTGCAAATTATCCATATAAAAAGCCTGCCCTATTTCTGGGCATTTGGCATTTTCAAAATGAAGTTTTAAACTGTTGCAAAGTAAGAAAGGAGTAGCAAAAGAGCCAAAGAGCTCTGATCGGAAACATTAAGTTTTCAATGGACTATCCTCATTTTGAGGATCATGAGGCCAATGGAATTCTGTAAATTCCCTATCCTCCTCTCTCAGTCCTATTCTAAGAAAAGCCTTACTAATGTCTACTGTGTAAGCATAAGATTTCTCTCTAAATCTTAGTAACACATTCTCTAATTTCTCTGTTAGTGTAGGTCCAGAGTATATAGGCAATCGTTCAAGCTAGCTGATCTCTTGGACGCTTTACTACTACAGTTGAATACTATCCTTATGGGAGCAGTTACCGAATACTTGCTTACATCACGATGTGGTAAGTAATGTCCTTCTTTGTGGTTAAAAGGGAATTCTACCTCTTCTATAAATTTATTCTTCAATTGATCCTTTATAATATTATCTTATATGGTTAGATGTTCTAGTCTATCTCTCAACTTCCTTAGAAGAGAATTTAACTGAGCATTAGCTACTTGGTAATTTGTTGGTAACTCCGAATAGTTTAGTTTCCATGGTAGTCCTGCTCAATACTGTCCATCCTTAATTTCCACAGACTGATTAAATAAATCCAAGATTATTTTATCTTCAGGGGCTGGTTCCTCAGAGTGTATTCCTACACTGTTCAGGTCCCACAATTTGTGTACAGGTTCAATATTTTCATCCAACAAGTCATTTATCTGAGTAGGTTCTAATTCTGCACCTATTCTAGCTACCATCAATGACTATGTGGGGGTAACAAAGACTGAGTCTACTAGTTTGGCCTCTCCTTTAACTTGTTTTGGAAAAGGCAACTGACTCATAATAAAGTTACCTCCTGGACTCTTGAACAACTGTACCTTATTCCTTATAAAGGTCCTGTGTAGGAATCTTCCACAATAATCAGAACCATTTATCATTTTTATGGGACCCACAGTATCTGATTCCACATTCCGTTCAGCCAACTTTATCCCTGAGCTTTGTAGATCATCAGAGGTTTCCTTCAGTCCTTTTATGTATATACTTGTCTCCATACTATCAAGCACAGCTGCTATTATACGGCATTTATATCTGCCTAATTGTATTACAGGTGTAAATAAATCAAAAGGTTGAGCTCTCTTCGTTGTTAAGAATCCTGTAATGGCTAGATTTACCTTACCAATAATAGGTAACTTTAATTTCTTCACGATGTCTGCAGAAATGAAGGTTTTCTGAGCACCCGTATCAAAAAGGGTACATGCTAATAAGTTTCTATTTTCAAACAATACCTTCACATCGGCTTTTGGAACTGCAGCTGGCATTACTAATGGAACATTCCCTTTTGCAATTGTCATATTGACGCTTGCAGGTTTAAGAACCTCAGTTTTCATCCTACGGCATAAAGCACTATGATGATGATGATATTTTTTGCATTTAAAACAAAGATTTAATTTAGTCTTACAGTCCGCGGAAGTATGTTCGGAGTTCTTACAGATTATACAACATCCCAGTTCCTGAAGCTTTCCTACTCTAGAAGCATAATCAGGATAATGTTGACAAGATGCACTGGAAGGCTGTTCACCACAAAATACACAAACTTTCTTGTCCTTTACCTTGGAAGATATTACTTCCTTAATATCCTCAGCTTGTTTGTTCCTTGTCTTTAATACTTTATTCTCAGCCATTAAGGAACTAAGGAAAGCATCTATCTCTTCTTTAGGCACATACTTAGTCTTTTCTGACTTAGGTTTCTCAACCAGTTGGTTAGTGTTTTATTCTTTATTTCAGTCTCCTGTTTGATCTCAGTAGGTTTTACTGTTCCTTGCAAATGTTTATAGAGTTGCATCAAGCATTCCTCAATCTCTTCGCAGGAGAAATTATCCTTTTGATACCTACCATACAAAGCATCCTTTGTTTTTGGTGAAAGCTTTAAGAAAACAATTCTTGAAACCACCCCGTCTGATGCCTTAATATTTTCGTAAATACCTAAGGCCTTTAAATTACAACTTATTGCAATTCTAATTTTTTGCAAGGAATCATAATTGTGTCTAGGTATGGGTAATTCAGTTAGAGCCTTCAATAATTGAGTAATAACTTGCTCCCTGTCTTCGTAGTTTTGCCTAAGGATGGTCAAGGCCACCACATAATTATTTTCTTATCATCATCATCGTCATTATCATCATCATCATCATCATCATCATCATCATCATCATCATCCGCACCTCCTTTCCCACCCAAGGGCAGGGTGAGGAGTAGCAATGTCCAGACAGCCCAAAACTCCCCAATCCAATGGGCCACGCTTCCATTCACTCATCATTCAAGCCCCCGGAATCCTGGCTCTATCGGATACACCAAAAACATTCACCACGTTCGGTAGCTTCACATATCGTACCACACAGAGTCAATCCAGACGCTGCCACGTTAAAAAGGGATGCCAAAAATCTCTGATCATGCATAGCTCCTCACAAAATTCATCCAGCTAGCTCGATCTCCTGTCAGTTCCCTAGCCTCACCGACTTCCAAACCTCTCTTCCTCACACATTCATCCACCATATCTCTCCACCTTCTCCTTGGCCTACCTCGCCTCCTCCCTCCTTCGAATTCGCTCAGATATACCTTCTTCACCACTCTTGTTATCCATTCTCTCCACATGACCATACCATCTCAGTACACTCTCTTCAATTCTGGTGTCCACCGACTTCCTCAGTCCGCATCTTTCACGAATCACATTATTTCGTATCCTATCCACCCTCTGTACTCCACATACATTCCTCATCAGTCCCATCTCCACTGCTCTTACTCTTGACTTTTCATTTTCATGCCACATCATAGTCTCACATCCATATGTTAAAGTTGGCGCTAACACTCCTTCATGTAAGCCTCGTCCAGCTGCAACACTCAAGCCTCTGTTTTTTATCAAGGCCTTCATTGCATCAGCTACTTTTCTTCCTTGTGTCACTTTAATTTCAACTTCTTTTGCACATTTTCCTCTCTTTTCTATCACTGTACCCAGGTATTTGAACTCTCTCACCAATTCCAGTCTCTCTTCATTCACTGTTACACTGCACTGGGAGTCACCTCTCTCAATAACCATCACTTTACTTTTTTCTACATTTACTCTCAAGGAACGACGCTTACAGACATCAGCAAAACTCTGTACTAGCCTACCAAGTTCTTGTCCGGAACTTGCAAGCAGTACTGCATCATCACCATACAACAAATTTGGGATATTCCATCCATCACCATTCATTACCAATGCCATCCCTCTCTCCATTACTCGTGTTTTCACATCTCTCATCACCCCATCCATATATACATTGAACAACCATGGGGACATCACACAACCTTGTCGCACGCCCACACTGATTGTGAACCATTCACTTAGATGCCCATTAACCCTGACACATGCTTCACTGCCATCATAAAAACTCTTGACGGCACCTAACAGCTTACCCTCTACACTGTACATGCGCAAAACCTTCCACAATCCGTCTCTGTCTACTTTGTCATATGCTTTTTTCAGATCCATGAATGCCTTAAACACCTTATGGTCTCACTGCAAATATTTGGTCCACACATCCTCTGCCACTCCTAAAGCCACCCTGTTCATCACTCACTAGGACTTCTGATATCTCTCTTACTTTCTCTATAATAATTCTTCCATATACCTTCCCTACCACGCTCAGTAAGCTTATGCCAAGATAATTCTTGCACTCACTTCGTTCACCTTTATTTTTGTACAGGGGTACAATCACAGCCTTTTTCCACTCTGCAGGCACAGTTTCACTCATCCATGCCTTCTTACATATCTCCAACAAGCACTTCATTCCATTCTCTCCACTACATTTAAGCATCTCTGCATACACCTTATCAACCCCAGCTGCTTCCCCATTTTTCATCCGTTTCACAACACTCTTCACCTGTGCGAGTGTCACGTCTCCTGGCACTGCACTCCTTCTCTGCACACCCCCAAAACCAATCATGTTTACAACTGCTCTGCTCTCTCTATCCCCATTCATTAGGCTTTCAAAATATTCTTTCCATCTGGTCCTTACTTCATCTCCATGGGTTAATAATTTACCACCTGCATCCTTCACACCATAACATTTCTTTCCGCTTTCACTTCTGCATTTCCGCACCTCTTTCCAGAATAACTTTCTATTTCCAGTGTAGTTCGCATTCATTTTTCTTCCTAGATTCTCATTTACCTCCTTCTTTTTCCTCTTCATTAGTCTCTTTACGTGCTTCTTGCTCTCAACATATTCAGTTCTTATTTCAACTGAACCCCTAACCTATAACCACTTTAGCCACTTCTTCCTCTTTTCCTCCACCGCTTTCTTTACCTCCTCATCCCACGATGCCGTACCTTTCTTCTTTGTTGTTACTATTGCCACACAACACACCGCTTTAGCATACTTAACTAAGCAATCCCTATATGCATTCCACAGTCTGTCCAGATCCATTTCATTCCAATTCAGTAATTCTAACTCGTCCTCTACTTTGGTCCTGTATTCATCTGCCATTTCTCTGATCCTCAGCTTCTCATCTTTCAGTCTTTCGCCCTGACTGCTTCTCTCTCTCCTGATCCACCTCACTCCTTTCAGCTTGATCTTGCATACCACAATCATATGATCTGACAGACCTCCACATCGTGCTCTCACGGCAATCGTATCAGCAACCATTCCCATCATCGACCTCTCTACGAGCACGTAATCAATCAGGCTTCTTTCAACACGATCCTCATTCCCTCTATATCATGTATATTTATGTGAATCTCTGTGTTTGAAATACGAGTTACAAATGCACAACCTCCTCTCCTGACACATAGCCTTTAGTCTTTTCCCATTATCATTTTCTCCTGGTACTCCATAGCAATCCATTATGTCATCCTCAGGACCAGTGCCTACTCTTCCATTCATATCCCCCATCACAATTACTTTATAGCTCCTGGGCATTTCTCCCACTACTTCACCCTGCTCATCCCAAAACCTGTCTTTCTCTCTCTCACTCCTGTCCTCACATGGTGCATATGCTACAATGACTGCCACTTTCACCTCAAACTTGAACTTGACATACATACATCTCGAGCTAACACATTTGTAGTCTCTCATTCCCCTCTGCCACACCTCATTCATCAACAAAGCAACTCCTTCCTTGCATCTTCCTCGCCCATTCATTCCCGATCTTACAAATTTCACACACACCCACTCCACCACTTCACACCCTTTCATCTTCGTTTCACACAATGTCATCACAGCATATATCGCACTCTTGAACACATTCACCACTTCCACCCTCTTGCTCTCCTCATTCACACCTCTCACATTCCACATGGCCACGCGAGTCTGCCCATTTCGTTGGGGCCCTGGGCAGGTATTGGGCCCTCCGAGGCTCTCTGAAACAACTGCCATGATTAGGTGATTTTGGATAGGGGAATCTGGGGGACACTTAACCCTGCCAGAAACCCCGGTTATATGGTTATCACCCAGCGTAGTAAATGATTTCCTGGGTACAGGAAACCATTTGGCTTGTCACTCAGTGTAGATATCATATGACACCTCTATATTGAGTGAGTGGATGATGGGTGCCCCCACCTACCACATTATAATAATAATAATAATAAAATAATAATAATAATAATATAATAATAATAATAATGATAATAATAATAATAATGATAATAATAATAATAATACAACTACTACTACTAATAATAATAATACCAGTGATAATAATAATAATAATAATAATAATAATAATAATAATAATAATAAAAGTAGGAATAATAATAATACTTCTACTATTACTACTAAAAATAATAATAATAATAACAATAACAATAATATAATAATAATAATAATAATTATTATTATTATTATTATTAGTATTAGTATTAGTATTATAATAGTAGGAATAATAATAATACTTCCACTACTAGTCCTACTACTACTAATAATAATAATCATCATCATCATCATCATAATAATAATAATAATAATAATTTGAACACAAACAATTAGCTTCTTTTGACATACAATTTTTACCTATTGTTAGTACAGATAGATAGAGAGAAAGATAGATAGATAGAAAGATAGACAAATAGATAGGTAGATAGACAGGTGCTTTGAACTTAATCAAAACCTGAATGTGAGTTAATGAGACAGACAGACAGACAGATAGATAGATAGATAGATAGACAGACAGATAGATAAACTTAATAACCTGGGGGGTGAGGGATGAGGAAGAGATGCCCTGGACTCCCTCTCTCTCTCTCTCTCTCTCCTTTCTCCTTGCCCCTTATTGTAGGCGCTGATGTTGATGTCGTCGATGGAACTGATGGAGTAGCCGGTGATGGAGTCCGTACTTTGTAGTGACGCAGAGTAGAGGGGGTTGACTGGGGACGGCGCGAAGTTTAAGTCTGGCACTGTTTATTTTGACGAGAAGGCCGAGCAGGAAGAGTAGGGTCGGCAGCAGGAGTAGCAGATCCCACACCCGCACCTTCGAGTCTCCAATTTCCATGTATAACATAAATTTGCGGAATCCGTCCTCCTCCAAGGGTGATTCTGTGGTGGTGGAGGCATTTTCGGAAGGTGTGGTGACTGTGGTAGGTGCTGCTGTGGTAGTTAATGTGGTGGCGACAGTAGACAGACTGATAGATAAATTGACAGAAACAGTAGGTAATCTCAGTTCTTATGACAATAATATGCCTAAGCAGTAATGAACTAAGTACTAATCCTAAAGGGGTTAAGTTTATTAAACTGGGTATTTTATCTCTGTTTCCACAAAACATATAAAAGTAATTACAGAGAGAGAGAGAGAGAGAGAGAGTACTTGGGACGAATGTCATTCGTTCATAAATACCAGGAATGGAGATAGGGCAGTGGCGATGGACGAAGGTAAGGCGGCTTACGGTGAGCGAAGAACAGTAGAAAAAGGGAAAATGAAGAGAACAAGAAAACTAAGAACAGAAATGAGAAAGGATAATAGAAAAAGAAATGGAGAAACTGAGAATAATAGAAGCAGTAAGAACGAAACGATAGAGAAAAATAACAGAAGAGAGAAAAGAAAAAGAAATGAGAAGAGACAAAGAACTACCAGAAAATGAAAATCTGTAAACTCAATCCTAGAAAATGAATGAAGTAACAGTGGTAATTAAAGAGATTAAACAAGATTTAAAAAAAAAAAACACTTTCCCTACGGTTATTTCTATCTTACTTGGATCTTCCTGTTACCAAAAGATTTCTTTAGTGTAGAGAATGTGGGTGATAAGAGAGTGTACATGGGTGAGGTCGAGGGGAGATGGGAGGGAGAAGACCGAAAATGAGTGTAAAGGTATATGAGAGTAGAGGGTATGAGCTGGAGAGAGGGCAGCCAGATGGCATATGATAGAGTGACAAGTGGAAGCGATTTGTCTGTTGCTACCATTTAAGGGACTGAGGTGTCTGGTGATCGATATATTGATAGACAAACAGAGAGAAAGAATGAAAGATAGCCCACTGGATTGTTGCTGTTGTTGTGCCCCAGCCTCCCCTGGAGGCTGCTGTTACCCTTCTGCTGTCCAGTAGTTTCCTTTTGGAGGATAGGGAGGGAGCTGAGGGGCGTTTGTATAACTGGGTAGCAGAGCCACCGCGTGAGGGCGTCCCTCTTCAGCAGTGTTCATCGGATTGTAGGGGTAAAACAAAATTAATAATAACAGCCAAAAATTATATGGCAAGAAATACAGAAAAGCGGCAAGATTTGCCAAACAAACAAAGGAAAGATTATCAAGACATTAACCAACAAGAAGCAAGACAAAATACGCTGTCAGTAAGAGACAAAAATTATTAATTTCCCAATAAATACCGGCAAAAGTTAAAAAAAAAAAAATACCAGCAAGAGTAAGAATTTGTTAATGAAGAATACAAATGAGTCAATACTCATTGAAAACTTGCCAACAAGATGCAAGAATTATCAGAAAATATACCAGCAAGATTTACTTTAGGATATAAGTAACATCGGCACGGGGTAAGGTTTACCAAGCAAAATAGGCGATTAGGAGGCAAGAAATAAAAGGTCAACATACCAGTAAGATGTAATTTAGGCTAAGGCCACACCGAACGCGACGAGCGGCGAGGTGAGCGTCAACGCGATGCGTGTCCAAATAGGAAGTAGCAATCTCGCTGGCGATAGAAAGTCAGAAGCACGCCTATAGTGAAATGTCTGCTGGGCAATTCAGTATTTGCTGAATTATATTTCATAGAATTATTTATTGATAAATAATAAAATTGTCGATGTTCATTACATATATTACACACACACACACACACACACACACACATATATATATATATATATATATATATAGTTTATACACTAATCTGTTTATTAGTTTTAGCCTACGGTGTAACAAAGGGAATAGAGCACTAAATACTAACATGAATTTTAGACATTAATTGTCTTTGATAGGTTATATAACAATGGTGGAACAAACGTTACTTAAGCAATCATATGACAAACTAATGTTTGAGTATGATTTACCATTTGTATGCAGTTATTCACAGATATCTTCCCAGAGTTTCTTCAACACTCCAGTATTTTTGTGGAGTGGATCATTTGGATCCCACACAGCTCTCCTGTGGTACATGGCTCCAATAAGGTGTTCTGTAGACATAATTACCAGAACTCAACCGCCCCAAAACGCAGTACCAGCACCACTGAATGATAATGTAAATGTCTGGGGAGTGAGGATGTCGCTAGGCAGTGCGCAACATTTTGGAACATGCTGGATCGCATAACGACGAGCATGTAGGGTGAGCGGAGCGACAAACCTCCCCACTCATGCAATGTGGCCTCCCATATAGGATTTAGTGTGTTTTATCATGTCGTCTCAACCCTCCCCTCTCAAGTCGCTCCGCTCGTCGCGTTCGGTGTGGTCCTACCCTAGGTTATAAATAATTACGCCAAGAGACTAGATTTAATGTGCTTGTAAAGCTTAGTAGCCACTTGTATGTTATTGGTGCAAATTCTGTCCATTTTATGATAATGATATAAGTAGGACAAGAGAAAACTTATGCGTAATAATGCAAAAAATGCCAAACACAGGGTAAAACATATATAAGACTCATCTTTCAATCCGCCGGTGAGTTTCTTATCCAGTGCTATTTACGGACCACCATGCATACAGGTAAGGAAATCTTTTGTGCCAAAGAGACTGAATATTTCTGAACCTACCTAAACATTACCATTATGTTAACATGCCATTCCTATGATGAGGTCTTTTGGGGGTGTTTTGAGAGAGAGAGAGAGAGAGAGAGAGAGAGAGAGAGAGAGAGAGAGAGAGATACCAGCATGAGGAAAGAACAAGATGCGGTGCCAAGGCAGCCAAACCCGTCCCCGGCAGTCATTTTAGTGCTAACATACAAACACAACATGATATCTAGTCAGAGATGTTACATATCAAATCTGGAGTGAATCGGGTGGAAATTGACGGTTTATGCTTATTGGAAATTTTGGGCCCGACCGCTAACTGGGGGGGAGACCCCCCTGATTTAATAAGCCGTGTTATAGAATGCGGATTTGAAAAATGCACTTCTAGGTTTTGGTTTCATGTCGATGTCGATATAATGAATTTGAAAGGAGTTATGGCAAAAAAAAAGATTTTTTAAAACCTTTGTTTCACATTTTGGGGGGCCTACAGCCTCGGCCTTTGCCCAGTTTGGCCAAAAATTTAAGCAGGTGATCAGAACGTCATAGCCCATCAGCCTGGTAATTTTAGTCAAAATCGCACCAGTAGTTTTCGTGTTAATTGTTGACATACATACGTACAAACAAACAAACGGACAAACCTAGTGAAAATTATACCTGTCCCCGAGCTCCTCCGGGACGGGAACGAGTAAATAGCGACGTTGTTCTGAGGTGCCAATGAAGTCAGGGTTATTATACCTTGTGGGACTACCTCTATGAGAGAGAGAGAGAGAGAGAGAGAGAGAGAGAGAGAGAGAGGAGAGGGGGGGGGGAGTCAGACGAACAGAACTGATAAGTGTTGACGTCGGCTGCTAATTATTCATACGGGTGCCCAGGTGTAATCACTACACCTGGGTTTCTCACAAAAGCTCCCTCATGACTAATGTTAAAGTTTAAAAATAGCTCATACAACACATGCTAAGAATAGGTCAGCATGCCCTCCTAGCCTAGTTAGTCTCCATTTGAATACACAAAGTAGTCAATTTGTTAATGTAAACAATAGCTTACCAATATTAGGATAAGAATTCGCCAGTATGCTCTCCTACTTACTCTTCTTTGGGACAGATGCGATTAGAATGGTTCATATGTTAAGATGTACTGTATATTAGCTAACAAAAACAAGATAGGAATAAGCAAGCATGTTCTGAAAATCACAGGATGGTCCATACATCGTGGTCTTCAATCATTTGTGTGTTGCAGAGACGGCGCAGTCAACTTTTGTGACTAATTCAGTCATTGTGACTACCTCATGATATTACTAAACAGCTGTGTGTGCGTGTGTGTGTGTGTGTGTGTGTGTGTGTGTGTGTGTGTGTGTGTGTGTGTGTGTAGATACCCAGGGCCACCTAATGAAATTCCTCACATCCTCATCACTTTTTTTATCTCTTCCTTCAGGCCTCCTTCATCTCTATAGCTCCTCGCTCTGGGATGAATTCCTGTTCTATTCTGTTCCTTAATGTCGTCTTCAGTGTTGTCAGTGCAAAAGATATGCCATTAATAAAACGATATAAGTAACAAATTAGAGAATATCTCGGTAATATATGCTAAATAAATCGCCCAGGAAGTGGTGCTACGATGTTTCCTAACACAATATGGTTACGATTTTTATCCTTTGTAGCATTCTTGGTGTTCCTCTCCTTCCCCTCATTCACATACGAGTACACACTCCTGGTCAGTCTCTCATTCTCTAATCTCAGCATGACTCAGCTATCTCAAGGTACTTCCCCTAATCCAGAACATTAGTTACCTCCGCCAAGGAGGCTATGTTTTCATCCCTGTCCGTTTGTTTGTTTGTTGGTTGGTTGGTTTGTGAGCAAGATTACGCAAAAACTACCGGACGAATTGCTACGAAACTTGGTAGAAGAATGGGCCATGGCCGAGAAGAGACTCCATGAAATTTTGGTGCGGATCCCTATAAAGGTGCGGATTGAGGATTTTTTGTTTTTTCACTTTCACATGGCGAGATAAGGCGTTTTTCGACATTTTCGTAAAGTTTTTATTGAATATCGCATGGATCATGATGAAAAAAAATCAGGCATATTTAGGATCTTGGCATGTACGCATGTGTATAGTTTGGCGCGGATCCATATAAGATTCCGTATCTAGCGGATTTAAATGTGATTTTATAGGGGGGTAGTCTTTTTCCATATTGGATTAGACTTGACTGAATTAAAAGGAACAGCATTTTGGGCCTGGGCAGAAGTATGCGCCTTGCTGAGTGTTATTCCAGTTTCAAAAGATTGTACCATACTGATGAAAATCGTTATGACAGCAAATACAAAACGGAAAATTACTTACCTACTTAATTAATTAATATGAAACAGTGAACAAAATGAATGGATGAAAATAGATAATTAAGTGAATAATTAAATAGACGACATCGCTCTGAAGATCCGACATGAAGAAAATTATTGTCTATCTTAATGTCCCCCCCTGTGGTGGGGGGGGGGGCACAATCCGGCCGCATTGTGGGGTGGTATTACTACTCTGCGGCCAGGTTGTCAGGAAGAATTCTGCCACCATATTCCCTGCGTATCGTAAAAGGTGACTAAACGGAGCGGAGTGAGGGGACTAAGGACCCCCCCCCTCTATTTTTTTTTTTTTTTAGTTCATTAAAAGAGACAGGCCATAGAAAGGGATGGGGGATTGAGTTATCCCAGTTCCCTGAAGATTGGGTCTATGAATGAGCGTGGATGTAGCACGATTGAGGCTAAAAGGAAGGAGATTCGGAGATTGTTTGTGAGAAGAAAGTTGGATGTGTTAGCTTTGAGTGAATCAAAGATGAAATAGAAAGATGAGTCTAAGTCTGGAAGTGTGAATGGAAGATTGTCAGGTGTTGGTGGAGGAAGAGCAAGAGAAGGTGTGGCCTTGTTAGTGAGCCCGGAAGTGCAGCAATGTGTGACTGAATGGAAGGAGGTGTCATCGAGACTGATGTGAACGAAAACGATATTTGAACGTGAGTTGTGTGTCTTTGTGAGTGCATATGAGCCTGGTAGCGAAAGGGATGCAGAAAAGGAGTCTTTCTGGAATGATGTTGATGAGTGTCTGCAGAGTTTTGAAGCGAATGTGAATGTGGTAATGATGGGAGATCTGAATGCTAGAGTGGGAAATGTAGCAGTTGAAGGTGTAGTAGTAATAGTAGTTGTTGTTCCCTAGACAGTCTGGCCGAACAGCCCCGAGTCCCAAAGGAAGGTCATGGCCAAGACCGGGCTTTCACACAGAGCTCTCAAGGAGAGTATGTTGTGTTGTTGGCATAAGTAATTGTGTGCAATGCAGTCTTCCATAATGTGCTTAATAGTATGGGGTGCTGTGTTACATCCTGGACAGGCATCAGCAACCGATTTTTTTTTTTATGCGAGGAAGAAGGAACCAAAGGCTACAAGCCCGCAAAACAGTTCCTTCTAAGAAAAAAAAAAACAAAACAAAAGAGAGCCAAATTCAAGGACTGTTCATTGCGAGATGCCTGGAGACACTTCGTTTGAAAGACTAGAGATCATAGGAAGTAGGAAATACAGACAGAGAGAGACAGTTCCAAAGTTCACCTGTTTCATAAATGAAGGATTGGGAGTAACGATTAAATCATGCATTAGAGAGTTGGACAGAAAAGGGATGAGAGTTCATTGCTAGATGGGTGTTACGCACCCGTCGTAGAGGTGGAGGAATGCAAGCAGACAGTTCAGAGGAGCAGTGACCATGGAAGTAGCGATAGGAAAGAGATAAAGAGGCAACAGTGCGGGGAGGAGACAGAGGTTGAAGGGAGCCAGTACGAGGAGCAGAGTTAATCAGACGAAATGCCTTTGGCTCCACCCTATTAAGAGAAGCTGTATGTGGGGAGCCTCCCCACACATAAGAGTTGTACTCCATACAGGGGCGAATAAATCCCGTGTATAAAGTCAACAACTGTGCAGGGATAAAGAAGGTATGGAGTCGGCTTAGCACACCCAATCTCTTGGAAGCAGATTTTACCAGAGATGTAACATGATCTTTCCAATATAAATCCCGAGTGAATGAAACCCCAAGCATGTTCAAGGATGACGCTGGATTGAGCTGGATATTATTAAATTTTAGTGGGTACTCCTGTGGAAGATTCTGTTGGGTTGATAGGTGCAAAACCTGAGTCTTAGATGCATTAAAAACAACTAGATTATTTTTACCCCAGTCAGAGATACAAGCCAGGTCAGACATTAGGTGTGCCATAGCCTCATCCCTTGTTTGTTCAAGTAACTGCTAGGATGGACGTTGCAGGAACCGAATGGAAAGGTGAAGGGTGGAATCATCAGCATACGAGTGGATAGGGTTAGATGTACAGCTTAGAAGATCACTGATGAATAAAAGGAAGAGAGTTGGTGATAGGACAGAACCCTGAGGAACACCACTGTTAATAGATCTAGGAGAAGAACGATGGCCGTCTACAACAGCAGCTATAGAACGACCAGAAAGGAAGCTGTAGATGAAGGCACAGATAGAAGGATAAAAACCGTAAGAGGGCAGTTTAGAAATTAAAGATTTGTGCCAGACTCAATCGAAAGCCTTTGAGATGTCAAGTGCAATGGCAAAGCTTTCGCCAAAGTCCCGAAATGAGGATGACCTTGAGTCTGAAAAGTAGGTGAGAAGATCGCCAGTCGAGCGTCCCTGACAGAACCCATACTGACGATCAGAAAGAAGGTTGTGATAGGAAAGATGCTTTAAAATTTTCTGTAAAGAATAGACTCAAAAACTTTTGAAACACAGGATGTTAGAGCAACTGGACGATAGTTAGAGGGTTGGGAATGGTCACCCTTCTTTGGGACTGGCTGAATGAGAGCAAACTTCCAGCAAGAAGGAGAGGTACAAGTTGAAAGACAAAGGAGAAAGAGTTTACCTAGGCAGAGTGTAAGCACAGTTCTTGAGGACAACAGGAGGGACTCCATCAGGCCCATATGCATTGTTAGTACTGAGACCAGTGATGGCAGAAAATGCATCAGCTGAAGAAATTTTCATGTCAGCCATGAGGAAGTCAGAGGGGGGAAGTGATGGAGGAACAGCACCGGAATCGTCTAAGGTGGAATTGGAGAAGAAAGTTTAAGCAAAGAGATCTGCTTTATCAGTTGAAGAAATAGCTACAGAGCCATAGGAGTAGAAAAAGAGGAGGGAAGGATAATGAGGTAAAGTTGTTGGAAAGGTTTTTGGCAAGGTGACAGAAGGAGCAGGAAGATTTCGAGTTGGAAAGCTGAGAGCATTTAGTGCAGATGAAATTATTTTTAGCAGAGCGAAAAAAAGACTTACCACGATTCCGGGCAGAAACATAAAAAAGATGTGATTCAGGGGTGGGTTGGTGCTGGTACCTTTTATAAGCCCTCTCCTTGTTGCGGACAGCATTAGAACAATCATGATTAAACCAAGGCTTTCTTGCATTAGTCAAAGGATATGAGAAAGGAATGTATGCTTCCATGCCCGAGAGAATAACCTCTGTAATGCACAAGGCACACTCAGATGGCTACCAGCCATGAAAGCAATAATCATTGTAGGGAAAATCAAAGAAGTACTGCCTGAGGGCCTCCCAATCTGCAGCTCCAAAGTGCCACAGTTGCCGTTTCTTTGGAGGGTCCACAGGCTATACTGGAGCGATAGGACTGGTTAAGGTAATAAGGTTGTGATCAGAGGAGCCCAACGGAAAGAAAAGATTGACAGTGTAAGCGGAAGAATTAGTTGCAAGGAAGAAATCAAGTATGTTGGAGCTCTTTCTAAGGTGGTCAGAGATATTGGTAGGTTGCTGTACAAGCTGCTCTAGATCATTAACCCACAGTGTCCTGACAGCTTAGGGATACGTCACCACGTTTTGTCATGGTGACACTCGATGACATATCCATACGTTATGCAATTGCGAGCACCGTCATTTGCACATTTTTTATGTTTCACAGGTGATTATTGGTAGACATATGTGGGAGACATTCCTCTACCCAACGCCAGGTGGGGATAATTCCTGGCCCCACCTGACCCCCCTCCCCCCCCTGCACGTCATTTTCTTGGCAACTCACCTGTTAGCAGTGACCTGGCCAGTAAGGACATGTCGCACCACGGTCTCCTCAGTGACGAAATTCAAGGCAAAAGTGATTCCTGAGGTGGAGAACAAAGGAAGAAATAAGCCAGAGGAAGAAGCAAGCAGAAGTGATGAGGAGGTAACGTCGTAAAAGAAGGTGACATATGTTGATGTTTTTGGTGAGTGAACAATGCTTATATTGCCTGTATTATTGTCTGCACACCAATGTATTCTTGTACTACATATAAATTCATACCAAATAAATAAATACCTAACCAGTTATGAATAGTCTGAAATAGCTACCCCTCTCATAGAAAACGTTTTCTCTCTAGCCTGGCCTGAAAGAACACGGTAACAAGGAAAAGGTACTCTTACTTCTACCGTTTTTCTAAACCCAGCTGAGCATTTTCTCTCTAATTTTTCGATGTTTCTCATAAAAAGCGCAGGTTTAGCAAAAAAAAAAAAACTTTTCTAAAATCTGCCGGGATTGGGGGGGGGGGGAGGTCATTGGTGAATAATCTGCCGGGACACGGCGGCTTAAGGATAGAAAAGATGTAGGCTTGTTCACCAGAAGGATCAGTGAAAGGAGAGGAAAGCCAAAGGTGGTGGTGAACATTGAAATCACCTAGAATGGAGATATCAGAGAAAGAAGAAATGGATAGAATGTGTTCCATCATAGAAGATAGTCGAAGAATTATTGATAGTCAGTGGAATTTGGGGATAAGTAAACAGCGCAGATATATTTAGTCAGAGAATGACAGGAAAGCCGAACCCACAGAATAGAGAATTCAGAAGAATCAAGTTCAGGAACACGAGAGCAAGATAAGTAGTTGCATACATATACACAACAGCCATCTTTGGCTTTGAAATGAGTATAGAGAAAGTAGGAGGATACAGAAAAGGGTTTGCTGTCAGTTGCCTCAGACAGCTGAGTCTCGGTTAAAAAGAGAAGGTGAGGTTTAGAACAGGAGAGGTGATGTTCAACAAGAAGAAAGTCAGAGAAAATGCCGCGAATGTTGCAGAAATGAAGAAGAAGTGAGTCAGACAGTGGTTCCAGGCACCTCATAGAGTTATCCTGCCTCTTCCGGTAACTTAAGAGGGCTGGATGGTGCCCACATCTCAGCCTGGCCCAGTGGACCCTCTCCCCACGAGGGAGATAGGATTCAGAAGGGTGGATATCAGGAGGCCATGCATGCAGCTGTGTGTTGTCTTTAAGTGACTGAATGAAGCGGCTAATTATTTGAGTATGGATATGCTTCCGGAAGCTGGTCTGAGGAGGGTGAAAGGGGAGAGAGGACAGTATTTGTGTATGATATCGTGTGCTGGGTGTTGTTTTGATGTTCCTTGGTGTGTGTGGATGTGCTGCCATGTAGTGTAGTGGATGATGTGGGTTTGTGGAGGCTGCAACAAGAATTTGAGTGCCTCTCATGTCTAGGTGATCCTTAACTCTGAGGACTTTGGTTTCTTGATGTAGGTGGTCTGTGGGTGTAGTAGCTGTGCAGCCTGTGATTATTTTTAGGGCCTTGTTCTGTATGGTATGTAAAGTGTTGTGGTGTGTTTAGTGAGGTTAGAAGCCCAAACAGGGCTTGCATAGTTCATCACTGAACGTATATATTGTTTGTACAGTATACTGTGGTGGTGATTTCTTTGTTGTGTCCGAATGTTGTATGGGCAAGTGACCTCAAGGCACTGAGTCTTGGTGTTACTTTATTTTCAATGTTTGTGATGTGTTGTTGAAATGATATTGATGTATTGTATGTTACACCAAGGATTTTGTGTGTGTGTGTGTGTGTGTGTGTGTGTGTGTGTGGTAGGGGAGTGTTTTTTATGGTGAGGTGTGGAATGTGGCTGTGTTCTACTGTCCAGTTTGTGAGAAGGATCACTGAAGATTTGGCTGGGGCTATTTTCAGCCTGTTTGTGGTGAACCATTCGTGTAGTGTGTTGAGGTAAGGTTGGAGGCAGCTGTGTTTGCGTTTTGGTGTGTACATGTAAGTGTTATGTCATCTGCATAGGAAGCTATGTGTATCCGTGGTGTGTGGGGTGTGGGTATGTCGTGCATGTATAGGTTAAGGAGTGTAGGGGACAAAACAGATCCTTGGGGGACGACCATTTGTGAGGTTTCTGATGTTTGAAGACTGACCAGCAAATGCTACATGTGCCCATCTGACTAGTAAGTAGTTTGCCAACCATCTTTTTGTGGTATTGTGCATGTTTGTGTTGAGTACTTTGTGAGGTTGTGGCGGGGGATTTTTTTTTTTTTTTTTAATAACAGAACGGAGGAAGGAAAAACAAATGAATAAAAAAATAAATAATCCATACACCAGATTACTGGTGTCCTCCGTTCATAAAATATCTGTAACAGACTTGAACAGCTGTGGGTTGAAATTTGGAGGGAAACAACTCTAGGGAAGCAAGTTCCAGCGAGATGCAGTTCGGGGAATGAAAGAATTCTGATAGGCAGAAGTTCTGCAATATGGCTGAGTGACATTCCAGTCATGAGCGCTACCAGATGCCCATGTAGCACGAGGGAAGACATAGAGAGGTGGCACCATAGACGCAACATCGTCTGAGCATTTGATATAAAAATACAGTATCTGTGAAATAATGCAAGGGAGGCAACACTCCTTACTTGCAGGGGAGGTAGTTTATTTGTAATGGCAGGGTTGTTAATAATTCTAACAGCTTTGTTCTGAATTTTATCTTGTTGTTTTAATGCAACCTCTTCACATCCATTCCTCTAGGGTGAGAAATATTCAAACTGTGAGCGCACATGACTCTTATAAATTTTAGCTAACTGCTCATCAGCAAAGAAGTTACGGACTCTGTACAATAATACAAGTTTCTTTGAGGCGGTTTTGGCAAGTGATCTAACATGAGAGGTCCAGCTGAGGGCATTGCTAAGTGAGACACCAATACTTTTGGAGATGGGAATATTAGTAGCACTAAAGGTAATGTACGAGTCTGGCAATATCTGTCTATTAGTAAACTATATATATTTAGTTTTATTAGCATTAAAAGAGACAAGGTTGTTTTGTCCTCATTCACTGATTGTAGCTAGAGCCTGATTTATGGAGATGGCTGTACTGAGTTGAGAGGTAGAGATACTAGACTTTGTAAATGGGTGTCTGAGTGTGAATGAGCTATGTAGTGTTGAGTCATCTGCGTATGAGTGGATGGTATTGTGGGTAACAGATAAGAGATCATTAATATGAATCAGGAATAGGGTTGGCGCCAGAACTGACCCCTGCGGCAAGCCGGCGTTAATTGAGTGGAAATTGGAATATACATCATTTACTTTTACTCTTATTTTCCTATCACTAAGATATGAAGAAATTAAAGGAACAAAAGACGTTAGTCCATAGCAAGAGAGTTTGGACAGCAGGGAACGGTGCCATACTCTGTCGAAAGCTTTAGAAATATCAAGGGCTACTGCATGAGTTTCTCCAAAAAAGATATAGATGTAACACACAGACCCTGTCCTCCTTTTTGAACCACTGAGACATTTTAAAGGAGTAGCTAGACACTCACCTGCGTGATAACTGTGTGTCAGAAGGATAGGGACGGAAGGAGGAAGGCGGATACGAGCCACCAGCTTCCTTTAACCTTCTTCCATTCTCACACACAGTCACCAGATAGATGAGTGTAGGGCTTCTACGTCCCTAGCCACTAGCCTCACATTTAAAGGTTCACCTCCTGTGGCAATGCCTGACGCCGAACATTCTTTGGGTAAACAGTGCTCCCCTCAAATTTATCAGTATCGTACCATTTACAGCACTTGACAGTTTCAAACGTGGAAAGTGTTTTGAAATATGGGTCTTCCTACTGTGGTATTGCAATAAATTATTCTTGGTATTTATTAGTACTCTAAAAATTACATAAAACGACACACTAGAGGATGTTACATAGCTCTGTGTACCGACGTGAAAGCTCTATTAATGACAATGAAATTTGGTTATTTTCATAACCAACGAACCCAAGTGGCGTGGAACAGTTCTTTGAGGGATGTACCACAAGTGTGGAAGCTAACTGATGGGTATTGTACATTCTTAAAAAAAAAAAAAAAAAAAAAAAAAAAATGGTTGGTGACATTTTTCCGTCAATACGTTCTGAAAAGTTGGACGAAGAGTTTGAACATGTTCGTCAGTCACTTCTGAGTTGTGTATGCCTGTTTTTTTATAAACTACAACTTATAAAGCATGAAGTTTGTGAAATAAACTATCATCTTGAATAAGTTGTCCCAGAAAGAAAACGTCAACAGCAACAACGCTCACTGCAAAATCATCAACTACTTGTGTAAAGATGGTGCTGGAGAGGGACGCCTTCATGTGGTGGCACCGACATAACCGGGCAGTTCAGCTGTTCGATTTTACAAACGTCCCCCAGCTCCATCCCTATCCCATGAAGAAATGATGGTAGACTGCAGGAAAGGGGCTGGTTTAGCCTGCACTTCGCTGGACTGACGTTCAGATTAGCCTGGAGTCGTTACTACTACAATCTGTGTAAAAATGCTCTTTTCACCGAATGTATGTATGAGGAATGAGCTTTACTTTAAATTTTATCTAAAGCTCTGTACCCTCCCCCACCTTCTTCATCGTTTGGGTTTTTTAGGGGACACGAACTTAAGTATTACAGTATTTCCTAGTATAGTTTTCACCTTAAAATAACCCCGATTTTCGTCCTTTGCACGTTATTTCACGCAGCTCATTGGCAGAAAAAGGTAATGCTTCGGCTCTACACCCTCTTCATAGCACTCTCCCTGACCAGCATCATATTCATGTGTTAACCTATTGTTTCAGCCCGACATTCAGGATGGGGAGCCGGCAAATTTGGGCCAAGTTTGAGTGAAAAGAATACAGTACCAGATGATTTTATTCAGCTGTGAGGCCTACGGATCTAAAGATGCACTCCCTTATAAACGAGGAGTTTTATATTATTTATTTATTACAGTAGTCATCCGATTATTTAATGACAATCATCTCAAACTGGAGGGGTTATATATCATCATCATCATCATCATCATCATCATCATCATCATAATCATCCAGAACTCTTTTCTCATCTTAGAAGAGAGAGAGAGAGAGAGGGGGGGGGGCGAGAACTAATGGTAGTAAAACTAGCTTAAATCTGCCAAACTGAGTGGGACACACTCTCATTCATCCACCATTTAAGGCCACAGAATCCTGACACCACAAGAATAAATAATCACAGTAATGCACCTCACGGTACATATACCCGGAATTATGCTTTTCACTACAGAAAGTCTCCCATATTCTGAATAAAATCGTTTGTAGGAAGTAAGAATATAGTAAGCAGAAAATGGCACCTGATTCTATCCGTCTGTCTATCGATCTGTCGATCTGTCTATCTGCCTACCTACCTACCTATCAATCTGTCTGTCTATATCCCAGTCTATCTATCTATCTATCTGTCTATCTATCTATAAATATGTCTATCCGTCTATCTACAGTAAGTATCTCTCTCTCTCTCTCTCTCTCTCTCTCTCTCTCTTTATATATATATATATATATATATATATATATATATATATATATCATCATCATCATCATCATCATCATGAGCCATAACTAGTCCTGAACAAAGGCCTCTCCCAACCTTTTCCACGAATTCCTTGACTGAGCCAATCTCTTCCAAGTTTTCCCTATAAGTTTCTCTATCTCATCCCTCCATCTCCTGTCTGGCCTTTTTCTGCTACGCTTACATTCTCTTGGTGCCCAGTCAGTAAGCCTCTTGCTCCATCGGTTATTCCTTATTCTTGCTATATGGCCTGCCCACCTCCATTTCTGTTTCTTTATAACCTCCACAGTATCTTTGACTTTAGTCTGCTCTCCCACCCAGGTTGATCTTTTCCTGTCTCTTAAAGATATTCCCTACATTGATCTTTCAATTGCTCTCTGAGAACGCATTAATTTATTTTCCATTGATATATATATATATATATATATATATATATATATATATATATATATATATATATATATATATCCTCACAATCAAACATGAGTTGTGTTACAAATTTCTCTAACTATCTACACCAAACTACATGCACAGTACACACTACGTTTCCTTTTCCAAAAATCAAAGATCATGGCGTCACAACACAGCCTCGGAGTCCCCGGGGGGGGGGGGGACCATAAATGCCCCCACCATCCGCCCCTCTCCCGATGACGACTTGAGGTGCCTGGAACCACTGTCTGACTCTCTTCTTCTTCATTTCTGCAACATTCACGGCCTTTCCTCTAACTTTCGCTCTGTTGAGCACCACCTCTCCTCCTCTAAACCTCACCTTCTTTTTCTAACGGAGACTCAGCTGTCTGAGGCAACTGACAGCAAACCCTTTTCTGTATCCTCCAACTTTCTCTATACTCATTTCAAAGCCAAAGGTGGCTGTTGTGTATATATACGCAACGACTTATCTTGCTCTCGTGTTCCTGAACTCGATTCTTCTGAATTATTTATACTCTGGGTTCGGCTTTCCTGTCATTCTCTGACTAAATATATCTGTGCTGTTTACTTATCCCCTAATTCTACTATCAAAAATTCTTCGACTATCTTACTTCTACGATGGAATACATTCTATCCATTTCTCTTTTCTCTGAAATCTCCATTCTAGGCGATTTCAATGTTCACCACCACCTTTGGCTCTCCTCTCCTTTCACGGATCCACCTGGTGAACAAGCCTACATCTTTTCTATCCTTAATGACCTAGAGCAGCTTGTACAGCACCCTTCCCATATCCCTGACCGTCTTGGAGAGAGCTCCAACATACTTGACCTCTTCCTCACAACTAATCCTTCTGCTTACTCTGTTAATCTTTTCTCTCCATTGGGCTCCTCCGATCACAACCTTATTGCCTTAACCTGTCCTATTACTCCGGTATGGCCTGTGGACCCTCCAGGGAAACGTCGTCTGTGGCATTTTGGAGCCGCTGACTGGGAGGCCCTCAGGCAGTACTTCTTTGATTTTCCCTGGAATGATTATTGCTTCCGTGGCCGGGAGCCATCTGAGTGTGCCTTGCGCATTACGGAGGTTATTCTCTCGGGCATGGAAGTATACATTCCTTTCTCATATCCTTTGACTAACGCAAGAAAGCCTTGGTTTAATCACGCTTGTTCTAATGCTGTCCGCAACAAGGAGAGGGCCTACAAAAGGTAACGGAGCCAACCCATCCCTGAATCACATCATCTTTACGTTTCTGCCCGGAATCGTGCTAAGTCTGTTCTTCGCTCTACTAAAAATAATTTCATCCATACTAAATGCTCTCAACTCTCCAACTCGAATTCTTCCCACTCCTTCTGGCACCTTGCCAGAAATCTTTCTAACAACTTTACCTCATCATCCTTCCCTCCTCTTTTCTACTCTGATGGCTCTGTAGCTATTTCTTCTACTGATAAAGCAGATCTCTTCGCACAGACTTTCTCCTCCAATTCCACCTTAGACGATTCCGGTGCTGTTCCTCCATCACTTCCCCCCTCTGACTTCCTCATGGCTGACATTAAAATTTCTTCAGTTGATGTATTTTCTGCCATCACTGGCCTCAGTACGAACAATGCATATGGGCCTGATGGAGTCCCTCCTGTTGTCCTCAAGAACTGTGCTTCTGTGCTTACACCCTACCTAGGCAAACTCTTTTGCCTTTGTCAACTTGTACCTTTCCTTCTTGCTGGAAGTTTGCTCTCATTCAGCCAGTCCCAAAGAAGGGTGACCACTCCCAACCCTCCAACAATCGTCCAATTGCTTTAACGTCCTGTATTTCAAAAGTTTTCGAGTCAATTCTCAGTAGAAAAATTTTGAGGCATCTTTCCTATCACAACCTTCTTTCTGATCGTCAGTATAGGTTCAGTCAGGGACGCTCGACTGGCGATCTTCTCACCTACCTTTCAGACTCAAGGTCATCCTCATTTCGGGACTTTGGCGAAAGCTTTGCCATTGCACTTGACATCTCAAAGGCTTTCGATCGAATCTGGCATATATCTTTAATTTCCAAACTGCCTTCCTACGGTTTCTATCCTTCTATCTGTGCCTTCATCTACAGCTTCCTTTCTGGTCGTTCTATAGCTGCTGTTGTAGACGGCCATCGTTCTTCTCCTAGATCTATTAACAGTGGTGTTCCTCAGGGTTCTGTCCTGTCACCAACTCTCTTCCTTTTATTCATCAGTGATCTTCTAAGCTGTATATCTAACCCTATCCACTCGTATGCTGATGACTCCACCCTTCACCTTTCCATTCGGTTCCCACAACGCCCATCTCAACAGTTGCTTCAACAAACAAGGGATGAGGCTATGGCATACCTAATGTCTGACTTAGCTTGTATCTCTGACTGGGGTAAAAATAATATGGTTGTTTTTAATGCATCTAAGACTCAGTTCTTACACCTATCAACCCGACAAGATCTTCCACAGGTATACCCATTAATGTTTAATAATATTCAGCTTAATCCGGCATCATCCTTGAACATGCTTGGGGTTTCATTTACTCAGGACTTATCTTGGAAAGATCATATTACATCTCTTGTAAAATCTGCTTCCAAGAGATTGGGTGTGCTAAGCCGACTCCGCTCTTTCTTTACCCCTGCACAATTGTTGACTCTATACAGGGATTTTATCCGCCCCTGTGTGGAGTACAACTCTCATGTGTGGGGAGGCTCCCCACATACAGCCCTTCTCAATAGGGTGGAGTCAAAGACTTTTCATCTCATTAATTCTCCTCCTCCTACTGACTCCCTTCAACCTCTGTCTCTTCGCCGCACTGTTGCATCTTTATCTCTTTTCTATCGCTAATTTACTGGTCACTGCTCCTCTGAGCTGTCTGCTTGCATTCCTCCACCTCTATGACGGGTGCGTAGCACCCGTCTGGCAGCAAATTCTCATCCCTTTTCTGTCCAACTCTCTAATGCAAGAGTTAACCGTTACTCCCAGTCTTTCATTTATGCAACAGGTCAGCTCTGGAACTGTCTCCCTCTGTCTGTATTTCCTGCTGCCTATGATCTCCAGTCTTTCAAATGCAGTGTGTCCAGGCATTTCAAAATGATCGGATCTTGAATTTGGCTCTCTATTGTATTTTGTTTTTCTCTTTGAGGGAACTGTTACTGCGGGCTCATGGCCTTTGGTTCCTTCTTCCTAGCATAAAAAGAAAAAAATATATGTATATATATATATATATATATATATATATATATATATATATATATATATATATATATATCCTCCCAACCAAACATGAGTTCTATTGCAAATGATTTGATGGGCGTTCCTGTTGGACCATCGTCCACTAAAGGTCCAACTACACTGCCTCCTGTGCTTACGGGCAGTGTGCCACCGAAAGTGAGCAGGCTCTGTGTTAGAAAATTAGATTCTTGGATGTTAACCCCTAAACCGTGGGGTTGTTTTGGCACTTCTTGCGTGTCCCGCGGCGATATTCACGCTCTGACAGACTTTGTAAAAATATCAGTTGTTAGTCCTAGAATATTATAATTAAATATGCATATGGCACATACCTTTAGCTTTCTCCTGGGATTTTGTTGAGCCTTCATCGAGTACCGTAGGACTTATGGAGACTTCTGAAGTTGGGTAACGAAGTCTCCATATTACACTTCCCGACACCTCGTAATATGATTCCCACAGCCTGATATTATCACTAGAAACACTATTCTATGATTTTCAAATTCCTTGGAATCCATACTCCAAAAAAAAAACACTGTGAAAGCAATGAAAATTACGAGCGCGTACCAGCTTCCCACTTGCACTCGTTCGCTGCTGGTATACTGTCATTTATTATTCATAAAAACACTCACACTTTATATTTCTATTACTATATAACACTTATATATATCTGCAGTCTTTATCCATAAGTTTCCTTCAGTAATAGTAGTTTATTGTCACTTTAGGCATTCAATTTCTCTTTCAGTAAAATATGTAGCATTCACTTTCTCGTCCTGTATACTAGCGTTGAGAGCGAATCTGTCACTTTCACTTTCACTTTCATAACTCATAGTATTCACACATGCTAGAGTGAAACTTTCACTTTCATTACTCCTAGTATATATACTCGTATTCTTATATTACTACTCATTTACATTTCTATTTACATTCTCTATTTTACTTACATTATTTACATTTCTATTTTATTTACACTGTGTTATGCACTGTCACTTGCTGTAACTTATAAAACTATTTTCCACTATTCACTTATATTTACATTCATTGCTTTCACTTGCTGTTTACACATTATTTACATTTCCACTTGCACTGTTTTAGTCACCAGAAAGATCGTAGTCACTGTCCATCATTTTCATTGGAAAATTAGCCAGTTCACGTTCCATAGCAGTCACTAAGCCCTTTACCCATTTCCACACGAGATTTAGTAGGGGCAGAGGTCACAGGGCCCTTTGTATGGGGCTAAAAGGCGGCGGAATTGGACAGGCGTGAATCCGACGTGGTTTCACCTTGAAAGACAACAGTAAACTGAATGCTGTGGTTGCCTAGGGGCAGTGAATGGCTGCCAATGTCAGTGTGGTGACAGCTGCTAATATATACGCTATGAAATGATTGGCAGGAAATCTATACAATACATAATAAATTAGGTTTTTCTAGGTGAATGTAAATATCACTTAGGCTTCTCCCGTCCTTTCTTATATATATTTTTATTGCGAGAATAGATTATATGGCATATTTCAAGGGGAAATAAACAGGGAAAATTAGCGAAAGTGCACGTGAGGTGTTGTCAGGTGGTAATTAGCCAATTCCAGGTGTATGGCACTATCACTTACCTTATTTCTTTTTTGTATATATTATTTTGTAGAAGAATAGGGCATAGGGCTTATTTCAATGGATGAAATCAGTGGAAAATTCCGAAGAAGACTTACTTAGTGCAGGGTGGCCAGGCAGGCTAGAGGAGAAGGTAATGGAGGGGAGGTATGGAGGGGAGTCAAAAACCAACAATGGGTGGGAGTACAGATGAGATTAGGAGTACTGACTAGTGTTGGACATTGGCAGTACTGATAGATGATACAACCCACCACTTGAAAGCCCGGGCGAATTCAAAATAACACAGAATCACAAAAGTGATGCCCCGCAGTATGATCCCTTGCTCCCAAGTGTCACGAAAGTGACGCCCTGCAGTTAAGGGGTTAAAGAAACTGAAATCGATGAAGATCTATACATACAATGTAAGAAGCCTTGCAGAAGATTACAAACTTGATAACCTGATGACTGAACTGGAAAACATTAGTTGGGATATTGTAGGTTTGAGTGAGATACGCAGAAAAGAAGAAAAAGTAATTCAGCTCAAAGACAGCAAACACCTATTTTACTACAGAGGAAAGGAAAATGAAAGAGTTAGTGGTGTAGGATTTCTAATTAACAGAAATCTTGCAGACAACATTGTTAAATTCAGCAGTGTATCTGACAGAGCAGCATTTGTTGTCATTAGACTATGCAAAAAATATACCATGAATGTCATACAAGTATGTGCACCAACTTCTCAAAGACCAGATGAGAAAATAGAAACATTCCATGATGACATCTCCCAGATTATGGAAGAAGAAAAGACAACATATACTATACTCATGGAAGACTTCGATGCAAAAGTTGGGAAGTCAAAAAATGGAGAAGCATGTATGGGAAAATTTGGAGTGGGAGAAAGGAATGAAAGAGGAGAAATGTTGGTAAATTTTGCTGAAATGTTTAACATGAGAATAATGAACACATTCTTCCACAAAAGAACAGGAAGAAAGTGGACCTGGAGAAGCCCAAATGGAGAAACAAGGAATGAAATCGACTTCATTATAACAGATAAGAATATCACGATCACAAATGTCATGGTTATCAACAAAGTAAAAATAGATAGTGATAATAGAATGGTGGGTAGCACAGCCAGATTCAATTTCAGAAATGAAAGAAAGATGATTAAAGATAAAAAGATATGCCCAATAATAGTAAATGAAAACAAACCAGCCTTTCAGTTGGGAGTAAGGAACAGATTTCAGGCTCTAAGTAATGCTGAATGTGACAATGATGAGCTGAATGACAGACTAACAAAAGTGTTAAGGGAATCAGCAAAAGTAGTAGGAAAACCTAATACAACCAAAGCCAAGAAGTATTCAGAAAAGACACTCGAGCTTATGAAAAAATGAAAGTAAAGACAAAGAAAGACGAAATAGATAGAGCAGAATTAAATAAGCTTATCAACAAAAGACAAAGAGAAGAAAAAAGAAAGAGAAACATGGATCAGATCAAAGAAACCAACAATAATGGAAAAAGTCTGAAACAGGTCCTAAGTAAAATGGCACTAGGAAAGCAACAAATGACATCAGTGAAAGAAAAAATGGTGAAATAATTAAATGCAGAGATAAGATAGTGCAGAGAGTTGAAGAATTTTACAAAGAACTGTATGCATCAAAGACAGTAGTACCAATAGCTAACTTCTCAGTTGACACAAGTGAAATACCTGAGGTAACACCAGATGAAGTAAATATTTGTCTTAAAAACATGAAAAGAGGGAAGGCTCCGGGAGAAGATGGAATAGTAACAGATTTACCGTTGGATGCCGGAGTAGTACAAAATAGGCTTGCTCACTTATTTACCCACTGTATAAAACAGAAGAAAATTTCCATAATATGGTGTAATGCAATTGTTATTTTACTCAACAAAAAAGGTGACTCAAAAGATCTTAGTAATTATCGACCCATTAGCTTATTATCAGTCATTTACAAACTCTTCACTAAAGTCCTTACGAACAGAATAACAACAATTTTGGAGGAAAACCAACCTCGTGAACAGGCAGGATTCCGAAGCGGGTATTCGACCATTGATCATCTACATACAATGAACCAGCTAATTGAGAAAACTATAGAATATAATAAACCACTTTGCTTAGCTTTTGTTGATTACGGAAAGGCTTTCGACTCAGTGGAGCACATAGCAATTATAAATTCATTGCGAGAACAAGGAGTGAATAAGAACATTGTAAACCTGCTCGAAAACGTATATAAAGAGGGAACTGCTACAGTTAAATTACATAAGGACTCAGAAAAAATTAAAATTGAGAAGGGCGTACGTCAGGGAGATACAATTTCACCGAAGTTATTTACAGCATGCCTAGAAAGTATTTTCAGAAAGCTTGACGGGGAAAACAAAGGAGTGAACATTGATGGAGAAAAGCTAAACCATTTAAGATTTGCAGATGACATTGTCCTAATTTCAGAAACAGCGGAGGCATTTCAAGAAATGTTAAATGACCTGAACAGAGAAAGTCTGAAAGTAGGACTGAAGATGAACCGAAGTAAAACTAAAGTAATGTTTAATCCACAATCACCAAAGAGCATTGTCACAATAAGCGATGAAATTCTTGAAGAAGTTAAGGAGTAAAACTAAT
>NC_136996.1:21982918-22030418 GCF_032717465.1 Coenobita brevimanus
ATTGGGATGAAATTTTGCTGAGGGGTGGGTCATGGACCAAGAAAGAATTGATTATATTTGGGGACGGATCCGGATCCGACTCCGTATCCTATAACCACGGATCCGGATCTGGATCCTTTTTAGTTGCAATGGCTTTGGCAAATGTGGAAGTGTGCATGGAAAAGTTTGGAAGGAATGAGAGAGTGTTATTGACTGGTGATATGAATGGTAAGGCAGGGAATGTGAAGGTGGATGGAATAGTTGGTGAGTGGGGTGTGCCTGCTGAGATAGATGAGAATGGCAGTGCGTTAGTGGACATTTGTGCTGGGAGGGGGTTGGTGATAGCCAAAACCCTCTTCAAGCAAAAAATGATCCACAAGTATATATGGCGAGTGATGGGAAGGGTGGGTGGTGAACTCAATGAAAGGAAGGCTATGATTGATTATGTGTCTGTGGATGAAAGGATGCAAGGATGTATAATGGATGCGAGAGCATATTGAGGTTAGGGAAGTGGATTTTCTGACCACTCCTTGGTGGTGGCCAGAATCAAGATCCAAGTAAGATGGAGAAACAGATGAAGGGAAGGACAGGAGGAAGGACTAGATACAGGGAGAGTGGAAAGGTTACAAGACGATGAGAAAAAGGCAGAATATAAGAGAGAAGTGGAGGAACAATTGGGTAAATATGAATTAGAGCAAATGGGGGACATGGAAGATGTGTGCAAGATATTCACAGAAGAAATATACGCTGCATGTGAGGCGGTGTGTAGGGTGAAGACAAGACGGAAAGGGGTACAAGGAACAGCATGGTGGAATGAAGAGGTGAGACAGGCTGTGGCACAGAAGAAAGCATACAATAAATGGATGAGAAATAGGGGCGTGGAAGAAGTTGAGAAGCGGAAGAGAGAGTTGTATGTAGAAAGGAAGAGAGAGGTGAAAAGATTAGTAAGAGAGAGTAAGAAGAGAATGGATGAGGAATTTGGAAAGAATTTGAGAGCAAAGTGGAGGGACTGTAAGAAAATGTTCTGGAAAGAGGCGAAGAGAGTAAGACAGAGTGGCAATGAAGTTAGTAGGGGAGTGAAAGAAAAAAATGGTAGATCACTAATGGAGAAGGGACAAAAAGTGAGCAGATGGAGAGAACACGTTAAGGAATTGTTGAACATAGAGAATGGAAGTAATGCGAATATAAGGGGCTGGAGAATGGCTGGGAGAAGAAGGGATGTGAGAAGACAGGAAGAAATCAGTAGGACAGAAGTTGTGGAAGCAATGAAGAAGGTCAAATTGAGGAAAGCCCCAGGAAATGATGGAGTGTGTGGTAAAATGCTGAAGCATGGGGGAGAGATAGTAGTAGAATGGATGTGGAAGATGTGCAGATTGGCCTGGGAAGAAAGTAGAGTCCCGGAGGATTGGAAGTCAGATATAATTATTCCCTTGTACAATGGAAAAGGGGAAAAAGAAGTGTGTGGTAATCATAGGGGCATTTGTCTTCGTAGTGTAATACGAAAAGTGTATGGTAAGATACTTATTGACAGAGTTAGGGGAATAACACAGGAATTAGTTGGAGAAGAACAGGGAGGCTTTAGGAAAGGAGGAGGTTGTGTAGATCAGATATTCATTCTTAGATCTTTAGTGGAAAAATTTCTAGAGAAGGGAAAGAAGTTGGACGCGGCCTTCATGGATTTGGAGAAAGCATATGATAGGGTGGATAGCCAAGGATTGTGGAAAGTATTAAGAATATATGGAGTAGATGGGAAGTTGTTGAATGCTGTGAAGATATGTATGATGGTGCTAAGGCTGCAGTGCGTGTGGATGGTGAACTGAGTGTATTTTTCTCTTTGAATGTTGGTTTGAAACAGAGATGTGTCATGTTTCCATGGTTGTTCAATCTGTACATGGATGGGGTAATAAAAGAGGTACAAGGTAGGCCAGTGGATGTTGGAGTGACCCTAGTGAGATAGGGAAGTGTGTGGAAACTCCCTGTACTGTTGTTTGCAGATGATACTGTGCTGTTAAGTGAAGACGAAGGGGAGCTGCAAGGCTTGGTGGATGAGTTTGGGAGAGTGTGTAAGATACGGAATCTAAAGGTGAATGAAGGGAAGAGTAAAGTGATAGTCTTCGAGAGAGGTGAAGTCAATGAATGTACAGTGAGGTTTAATGGTGAGGAAAAGGAAAATGTGAGTACGTTTAAGTACTTAGGGAGTGTGATGAGTAGGGATGGAAGTTTGGAAAGTGAAGTGATTGAAAGGGTACAACAAGGAAGAAAGGTTGCTGTTCCTTGAAAGCAGTGATAAGAAACAGTGAAGTGAGCATGGAAATGAAAAAGTTACCACATGACAGTATTGTAATACCAACTCTAACATATGGAAGTGAAGCTTGGACGTTGTTGGAAGGACACAAATCAAGAGTGAGAGCAGTGGAAATAAGTTATTTGAGAGGAGCCTGTGGAATCACATGGGGAGACAGGCTGTCAAATAAGGATATAAAGGCGCGTTGTGGTGTGGATGTGGATGTGATAGGAAGCTTTTGGAGGAACACACTGAAGTGGTTTGGCCATGTGGAGAGGATGGAGGGTGAGAGACTGACGAGGACGTGTGTGAGAGTGAAGTAGAGGGGGAGAGAGGGAGGGGAAGGCCGAGGATGAGATGGAGGGATGGAGTGGAGAGGTATATGAGAGAGGGAGGTGTGAGTTGGGAGCAGGGCAGTGAAATGGCGGGGGATAGGGATACGTGGAGGCGATTTGTTTGTGGCCACCCCGTATGGTATTAAGGTATCTGGCAATAGACAGACAGATAGGCATTGGCGGAGGTATGAGCTCTCTGAGCGCTTTCTAGTTTCATTATATTTACACTTTATACTTTGCTTCATTTCTTTATCTCAGTATTCTTCAGAGGAGTTATCGTTCGCAGTATCACTTCCATTTTCATATATTGGCTTCTTGTCACATTTGTTGTCTTCCCTTTCTTTCATATTTTCCATTATATTTTTTCTTCCTCACGCTTAATAAAAATCATCTGGTGGCGACAAAAACAACTAGAAACCACTCAGAGAGCGCATACCACCGCCAATGCCATTGCCATTAAAAAGAATCCGGATCCGTGGATATAGGATTCGGATCCGGATCAGCCCCCAAATTTACATTATTAATTCTTTGTCCATGGCCCACCTTTCCGCAAAATTTCATTGAAATTCGTGGAGATCTTTTGGAGGTATCGTGCGGGCTGATCCGCATCCAAAATTTAATCATTCTTCCGTGGCACATGGCCCATCCTTCTACGAAATTTCATCAAAATCCGTTCAAAACTTTTTGAGTAATCCTACTAGCAGTTCCGTTGATATAGGATCCGGATGTGGATCCGGATCCGCCCTCAAATTCACTCATTTCTTTCTTGGTCCATTGCCCACCTTTTCTTAAAATTTCATTGAAATTCATTGAGAACTTTTGGAGATATTGTGCGGGATTCTTTGGATCCGGATCCATTCCCAGATTTAATCATTTTTTCTTGGCCCATGGACCACCCTTCCACAAAATATCATCAAAGTCCGTAAGTACCTTTTTGAGTAATCCTGCTGACAAAAAGACAGACAAACAACCGGAGAAACATACAAACAAACAAACACTCAAATGCCGGCAAAAACATAACCTCCATGCCGGAGATAAAAATAAGATGACGCAGTCGTAGAAATGAATTTGACTATCTCACACAGATAACGTATTTTGAATTTTATTCTTGCTACTCTCAGAAGCCTTTATATGTCTAAAGGTCTTATTTCGGGTGGCACGGGAGGTTTCGTTGCACCTTTCCATAAGAGATTCATGTTGCATGTGTTAACATTTCTATGTTTAATATCGTGGCAACAACAAAGATTGCATGAAACACACACACACACACACACACACACACACACACACACACACACACACACACACACACACACACACACACACACACACAAGAGGATGCTGAGTTGTAATATACAAAATAAATCGCTAAGCGTGACCCAAAGTCTCAAACACTACTTCGAACTGAAGTTGAAAATTGCAGCAGTTAACTTTTTCACTGCAAGAAGTCCTCCGAAAATTGAATAAAATCGTTCGGTATAGTTAGCTTGCTTCCACTCGCAATGCTCATTAACCCCTTGCTGCTCGGTCGATGGCCAAACGTAGTCAGACTGGAGGGTCAGTTTTTCTAATATCCAAAGACTTCTTCGTACCCATGAACAAAGGCCCATAAAGATTCATGCTTCCACAACTTAATGTCTCAGTTGTCACAGTAGCCCAGCTTCACCAGATGAACGCAAGCGGGCTGGAGTAGCAATTAAAAATATATATATAAATAAGAACCTCCAATAACTCCACTGCAAGATGTTTCAATGAAGGTACATAAAATCATCTGGCAGTAGCAAGAAAGATGGTACAGCCCTGGGTAAAAGTTCGCCAACACTCACCTGCAAGTACTCGTATTTCTGAATCCACTCCAAACGACAGAGAATATGTTTCCGTCTTATATCCTTTTGCAGTGTGCTTCATATTGCTTTCACGTTAATTATTTCATGTAGTTCCTTCTATATAACTCATTCCTCGCCGGAAGACATACTCTCTTATTGTGTGCTTCGTGCTGCAATTACCTTTAAATGTTTCATGACACCTCCCCATTTCCCATTCCTCCCCAAATGACAGAATATCCTTCCTTCTGAAACACTTTTGCAGTGTGCTTCCTGTTGCTCCTGTCACAAAACAATGGTCATGTATCACGCTGGAAACTTTTATGATGAGTATCTTGAGATGGTTTCGCATTGGGGAGAAAATGATGAACGAGAGACTGACTAGAAGAGTGTATGTCAGTGAGGCGAAGGGGGAGGGGGGACCGAAGATAGGATGAAGGGATGGGAAGGAGAGGTATACGAGGAAGGGTGGGGTGAGCTGAAGATAGGGCAGCCTTACTGTGGATAACTGGGTGACATGGAAACGATTCATTTATGGTCACCACTCCAGGGATTAACGTGTGTGTGTGTGTGCGCGTCTCTCTCTCTCTCTCTCTCTCTCTCTCTCTCTCTCTCGTCATCGTCATCAGCCGTTTGAGTGTCCACTGCAGGACCGGCCTATCCCTACCTAATTGGGGACAATACAGCCATTGTATCTCTACCAAGTGGCTTAGGCTGTCTAGTAGAGATTGTATGTAGGGTGAGAAGTACTTTAAGTGTAGTTGTTGTGTTGGAATGGCTTTGTGTGTGTGTGTAGTCTGTGAACCAAGTGAAATCGGCCCGCGCAAGCCGACTGGGTGCAAGCATACTTTATAGTATGCGACATTGGTTCAACCACAGCACCCCTGATGTCTGCCAAAGCAGTACGTGGCAAGAAGAACGCTCCCAAAGTTTATTACCCTGGCGGGGCGCGAACCCTAGCTCTTCAGTGTACGATAATGCTCACTTTACCACTGCACCACAAAAGCTTCATATATATATATATATATATATATATATATATATATATATATATATATATATATATATATATATATATATATATATATATGCAGCTAGGCAAATAAATCGATAAATACAGAGATAGATAGATAGATAGCATACCCTCCACTGCTCCTAGCCGTCAGAAAAGTGCTGGTGAGTTATTGTTCACGGCTGTTTGTAATCATAGGAAGATGTTAATTCTTCGGTCTCTGTGAATTTGTGTGAGCTAAATAAAACAAAGCGTGGTGCCAAGGCACAGCAAACCAGTCCCTTGCAGTCACTTTAGTGCTGACGTATAAACACAACAGGATATCTAGTCCATGTCGTCACATATCAAATTTGGAGTAAATCGGGTGAAAATTGATGATTTTATGCTCATTTGAAATTGTAGGCCCGACCCACCTGACATTGACCCCCCTTACCTCTAACTGGGGGTTGATCCCCCTGATGTAAAGAGGCATGTTATAGGATGCAGATTTGAAAGACGCACCTTTAGGTTTTGGTTTCATCTTGATATGACGAATTTGAAAGGAGTTATGGCGAAAAAAAAAAGATTGCTACCTGTCCCTGTTATTTTACATTTGGGGGGCCTACAGCCTTGGCCTTTGCCCAGTTTGGCCTATAATTTAATCAGGTGACCAGAAGGTCATATCCCATCATCCCTGGAATTTTAGTCAAATTCGCACCAGTAGTTTTCGCGTAAAGTTGTTAACGGACAGAACACAAACAAACAAATGAACAGACAGACAAACCGGCGCATGTAACGCATTTTTTTTTTTTTCTGTTTGAGCGAGGTACCGATAAAATCCTCTGACTTGAAGAATAAAACAAGTTCCAGGCCAATCGCGCCGCCGGTTCCCGATTATGCCCGATTTCTGGCATTTGTTGAGGGTAGAGGGGATGGATACGTCCTTGGTCCAGAGTTGAAATAACCAACATAGCACAAGAGAGAAGGGTGACGTGTTTCTTGTATTATCACTCTCTCACCTCACTTGCGTCCCTCCCTATACTCCTAATATTGTATAGTATAATGGTACAGTATAATTTATATTATAATGATCCCATTTTTGCATGTTTGTTGGCTTGGTTGATTTCGAGCGGGGGTCACCGAAAGCGGCCTTTAAGTGAGTACTACTACTACTGCTACTACTACTACTCCTACTACTAATGATGATGAGGATGAGGATAATAATAATAATAATAATAATATTAATAATAATAATTGTAGGTGGGGGCACCCACCATCCACTCACTCAATGTAGAGGTGCCATATGATCTCTACACTGATTGACAACCCAAATGGTTTCCTGTACCCAGGAAATCATTTACTACGCTGGATGGTAACCATATAACCAGGTTTTCTGGCAGGGTCAATTGTTCCCCAGATTCCTCGATCTAAAATCACTTAATCATGGCGGTCGTTTCAGAGAGCCTTGGAGGGGCCCAAGACCTGCCCAGGGCCCCAACCAAATGGGCAGATTTGCGTGGCCATGTAGAATGTGAGACGTGTGAATGAGGAGAGCAAGAGGGTGGAAGTGATGAATGTGTTCAAGAGTGCGAGATATGCCATGATGGCATTGTGTGAAATGAAGATGAAAGGGTCCGAAGTGGAGTGGGAGCGTGTGAAATGTGTAAGATCGGGAAGGAATGGGCGAGGAAGATGCAAGGAAGGAGTTTATTTCTTGATGAATGAGGTGTGGCAGAGTGGAACGAGAGACTACAAATGTGTTAGCTCGAAGTGTATGGATGTCAAGTTCAAGTTTGAGAAGGTGAAAGTGGCAGTAATTGTGACATATGCACCGTGTGAGGACAGGAGTGACAGAGAGAAAGACAGGTTTTGGGATAAACTGGGTGAAGTAGTGGGAGAAATGCCCAGGAGCTATAAAGTGATTGTAATGGGGCATATGAATGGAAGAGTAGGCACTGGTCCTGAGGATGACATAATGGGTTGTTATGGAGTACCAGGAGAAAATGATAATGGGAAGAGACTGAAGGATATGTGTCAGGAGAGGAGGTTGTGCATTTGTAACTCGTATTTCAAACACAAAGATGCACATAAATATACATGGTATAGAGGGAACGGGGGTCGTGTTGAAAGAAGCCTGATTGATTACGTGCTCGTAGACAGGTCGATGATGGGAATGGTTGCTGATACGATTGCCGTGAGAGCACGATGTGGAGGTCTGTCAGATCATATGACTGGTATGCAAGATCAAGCTGAGAGGAGTGAGGTGGATCAGGAGAGAGAGAAGCAGTCAGGGAGAAAGACTGAAAGCTGAGAAGCAGAGGATCAAAAAAATGGCAGATGATTACAGGACTAAAATAGAGGAGTGAGAAGTACTGAATGGGAATGAAATGGGTCTTGACACCCTGTGGAATGCATATAGGGATTGCCTAGTTAGGAATGCTAAAGCCGTGTGTGGTGTGGCAAGAGTAACAACAAATAAGGAAGGTATGGCATGGTGGGATGAGGAGGTAAAAAGAGTGGTGGAGGAAAAGAGGAAGAAGTGGCTAAAGTGGTTACAGAACAGGGGTTCAGTTGAAATAAGAACTGAATATGTTGAGAGCAAGAAGCACATAAAGAGACTGGTGAAGAAGAAAAAGAAGGAGGTAAATGAGAATCTAGGAAGAAAAATGAATGCGAACTACTCTGGAAACAGAAAGTTATTCTGGAAAGAGGTGCGGGAATGTAGAAGTGAAAGCGGAAAGAAATGCCATGGTGTGAAGAATGTAGGTGGTAGATTATTATGGAGATGCAGTAAGGACCAGATGGAAAGAATGTTTTGAAAGCCTGATGAATGGGAATAGAGAGAGCAGAGCGGCTGTATACATGATTGGTTTTGGGGGTGTGCAGAGAAGGAATGCAGTACCAGGAGACGTGGCACTCGCACAGGTGAAGAGTGCTGTGAAGCGGCTGAAAAATGGGAAAGCAACTGAGGTTGATGAGGTGTATGCAGAGATGCTTAAGTGTAGTGGGCAGGGTGGATTGAAGTGCTTGTTGGAGATATGTAAGAAGGCATGGTTGAGTGAAACTGTGTCTGCAGGGTGGAAGAAGTCTGTGATTGTACCCCTGTACAAAAATAAAGGTGAACGAAGTGAGTACAAGAATTATCGTGGCATACGTTTATTGAGTACAATTATTATAGGGAAAGTAAGAGAGGTATCAGAAGTCCAAGTGAGTGATGAACAGGGTGGCTTTAGGAGTGGCAGAGGATATGTGGACCAAATATTTGCAGTGAGAAAGATAGTAGAGAAGGCTTGTGAGAAGGACCATAAGGTGTTTATGGCATTCATGGATCTGGAAAAAGCATATGACAAAGTGGACAGAGAAAGATTGTGGAAAGTTTTGAGCATGTACGGTGTCGAGGGTAAGCTGCTAGGTGCCGCCAAGAGTTTTTATGATGGTAGGGAAGCATGTGTAAGGGTTAATGGGCCTCTAAGTGAATGGCTAACGATCGGTGTGGGCATGCGACAAGGTTGTGTGATGTCCCTGTGGTTGTCCAGTATATATATATGGATCGGGTGATGAGAAAGGTAAAAACACGAGTAATGGAGAGAGGGATGGCGTTGGTAATGAATGGTGATGGTTGGAATATCCCAAATTTGTTGTATGCTGATGATGCAGTACTGCTTAAGAGTAACGGGCGAGAACTTGGTAGGCTAGTGCAGAGTTCTACTGAAGTCTGCAAGCGTCGTGCCTTGACAGTAAATGTAGAATAAAGTGATGGTTATTGGGAGGGAAGGTGACTCCCAGTGCGATGTAACACTGAGTGGAGAGAGACTGGAATTGGTGAGAGAGTTCAAATACCTAGGTACACTGATAGAAGTGAGAGGAAAATGAGCAAAAAAAAATGAAAACAGAGTGACACAAGGAAGAAAAGTAGCTGGTGCAATGAAGGCCTTGATAAGAAACAGAGGCTTGAGTGTTGCAGCTGCACGAGGCTTACATGAAGGAGTGTTACTGCCATCTTTAACATATGGATGTGAGACTATGGTATGGCATGAAAATGAAAAGTCAAGAGTGAGACCAGTGGCGATGGGACTGCTGAGGAATGTATGTGGAGTACAGAGGGTGGATAGGATACGAAATAATGTGATTCGTGAAAGATGCGGAGTGAGGAAGTCGGTGGACACCAGAATCGAAGAGAGTATCCTGAAATGGTATGGTCATGTGGAGAGAATGGATAACAACAGAGTGGTGGAAAAGGTAAATCTGAGCGAATTCGAAGGAGAGAGTAGGCGAGGTAGGCCAAGGAGAAGGTGGAGAGATATGGTGGATGAATGTGTGAGGAAGAGAGGTTTGAAAGTCGGTGAGGCTAGGGAACTGACAGGAAATTGAGCTGGCTGGATGAATGTTGTGGGGAGAAGTGCATGATCAGGGATTTTGGCACCCTTTTTTAACATGGCAGCGTCTGGATTGACTCTATCGGATACGATTATGTGAAGCTACAGAACGTGGTGAATGTTTTTGGTGTATCCGATAGGGCCAGGATTCCGGTGGCTTGAATGATGAGTGAATGGAGAGTGACCCATTGGATTGGGTAAATTTGGGTTGTCTGGACATTACTACTCCTCATCCTGCCCTGGGGTGGGAGGGGGGGGGGCCGGATGATGATGATGATTATTATTATTATACTACTATTACTACTACTACTAATAATAATAATAATAATAATAATAATAATAATAATAATAATAAAATAATAATAATAGTAATAATAATAATAATAATAATAATAATAATAATAATAACAATAACTGGTACACCATAAAATTATCCAAGGACAATATTGATAAGGAAAAACTTCTCACAGCTATTGCCTACACGAAGTAAAGCTACAAAAAGACATTAAAGTCAAGGTCAATGATCGTGGGCATGTCACTTTAGGTCATCACAGTCTATAAGTCCGACAAGTTTGGTAGCACTAGCTCAAATCCTTCATGGAAATTAAGTGACATCCGGAATAAAGTTCCAATTTTTTACCCCACGCGACATCAGACAATAATCAACCGAGTAGAACCATATTCCTTTCAGCTATTTTGCGGTAAAAGTTCAACTTGTTAGCTTAAGCGTTTTTTGAGATAGCGTCCCGGAATCCATATATATATATATATATATATATATATATATTACATTCTGAATAATACCCGGTCATCCTGTTGTGTAGTCAGTGGGGGCGCCCATCATCCACTCACTTAGTGATAATCTATTCCAGGGTGAATCTACTTTTAGTGACAAGCCAAATGATTTTCCGTGAGCTAGGAAATAATTTTATTCGCTGGTTGTAACTCTGTAAACAACCATTACGTGTTCCCTACGTGTCAACAAGGGGGTTGGCGGAGGGTTAGTGCCTCTCCCCAGAAAATAACTAACTTAAAAGACAAACAAAATGCCTTAGACCAGGACTGACCAACAGGTGGCGACCAAGGACCGAACAAAGGACATGGTGCGGATTTCAACGTGGAATGTGAGGATTGCGAATGATGGAGTGAAAGAGAGTTTTCCAGATGCTTGAGGATACAAAAGTTGACATATGTGGAATGACTGAAAATAAATGTAAGGGTGAAAATGTGAGAGAGTGTGAGTATGGAATGGGTATATGTGCAGAAGTGGGTGAGAATGAGAGGGCATAATGAGGGTGTATGTATTGTGTGCAAGAGATGGAAGGAGATTAGAGGAGAGTATGGATTAGTCGGTTAAAGGATTGTATGAGTATGAACGAAAGTTGGAATACAAGCGTCGGCGATTGTGTGTGAAAATGCGCCAACGAAGGACTATATGGGTAGAGTGAAAAAGGAGTTCTCGGCAAATGTGCATAGAAATGTTTGAGACGAGTAAGAGAGTGTTTTTGAATGGGGATATGAATGGAAAAGCAGGGAATGTGAAGGACGATGGAGTAACTGATGAATGGGGTGTGCCTGCAAAAGTCGATGAGAATGGTAGTGCTCTAGCGAACATGTGTGCAGAGAGGGGGCCGGTGATAGCCCATACCCTCTTTAGGCACAAAATGAACCACAGGTATACGTGGCGAGTGATGAGAAGGGTGGATTGTGAACTGAAGGAACAGAAGGCAGTGACTGATTATGTGTGTGTGCAAAGAGAGTGGATGAGGACTTTGGAAGGAATGTTAAAGTAAATGGAGGGAATGTGAGAAAATGTTATAGGAGGAGGTAAAGGGCACTGTGATAAAGAAGACAGTAGGGGAGTGATAGATAAAAATGATAGACTGATAGTTGAGAAGGGAGAAAAAAATTAGCAGATGGAGAGAACGCTTTGAGGAACTGTTAAACATAGAAAATGAAAGTAATACGAGTATAAGTGGATGAGGAATGGATGAGAGAAGGATGTAGGTGAAACGGGAGGAAGAGATCAGTAGGATGGATGTAGTGGACGCGATGAAGAAAGTCAAAATGGGGAAAGCCCCAAGAATTGATGAAGTGTGTGTGAAAACTGCCCTAGGAGGAAGATAGAGTCCCCGAGCATTGGAAGTCAGGTATAATTACTTGTCTGTAAAAAGGAAAAGGGGAAAAAAAGCAGCGTATGGTAAATGTAGGGGCATTTGTCTTCTTAGTGTAATAAGGCAAAAATATGGTGGGATACTTATAGACAGAGTTAGGGAAATAACCGAGGAACTAGTTGGAGAAGAATAGGGAAGTTTTAGGAAGTGAAGAGTGTATGTAGATCAGATATATATCCTAGGATCTTTAGTGGAGAAGTTTCTGGAGAAGAGAAAGAAGCTGTGTGCAGCCTTCATGGATTAGGAGAAAGCATATGACTGAATGGATAGAAAAGGGAAAACATTAGGAATAGTGTCATGGAGTAAATGGGAAGCTGTTGAATGCCGTGAATAGTATGAATGAGAGTGCTAGGGCTGCAGTGCATGTGAATGATGAACTGAGTGATTTCTCCTATCTGAATGTTGAACTGATATTGGAATGTGCCATGTTTCCATGGTTGTTCAATCTGTAAATAGATGGAATTGTATGAGAGCTACAAGGTTGGGCAGTGGATGTTGGCATGACCCAAATGAGTGAGGGCAGTGTTTAGAAACTTCCTGTGTTGTTGTGTGCAGATGATGCTGTACTGTAATGTGATGACAAAGGATAACTGCGAGGCTTGGTGAGTGAGATTGGGAGAGTGTGTAAGAAATGGAATCTAAAGGTGAACATGGAGAAGAACAAAGATATGGTCTTCGAGAAAAATGAAGTCACTGAATGCACAATGAGGTTGGATGGTGAGAGAATGGGAAATGTGGGTGCACTTAAGTATTTGGGTAGTGTGATGAGCAATGATGTAAGTTTATTGGGGGAAGTACTTGAAAGGGTGCAACAGGGAAGAGAAGTTGCTAGTTCTTTGAAAGCAGTTATAAGAAATGGGGAAGTGAGCAAGGATGTAAAAAAAGTCACTGCATGACAGTACGGTGATACCAACTTTAACATATGGAAGTGAAGTTTGGGCCTTGTTGGAAGGACACAAGTCAAGAACAAGAGCAGTAGAAATGAGGTATTTGAGAGGAAGATGAGGAGTTACATGAAGAGATAGACTGAGAAATGAGGAAGTGAAGGAGCACTGTGGTGTGGATGAGGATGTGACTGAAAGCGTTAGGAGTGGTTTGGCCATGTAGAAGGTTGAAGAGCAAGAGACTAACGATGAACGTGTATGTGACTGATGTTGAAGGAGGGAGGAAGAGGGAGGGGGGAGACCGAAAATGAGATGTAAGGACGGAGTCCAGAGGCATATAAGAGATGGGTGTGTGAGTTGGAGGTAGGGCAGCGAAATGGCAATGGACATGGCGACATGGAGGCTCTTTGTTTGTGGCCATCTCTTATGTGATTAAGGTATCTTGCTACAGATAGACAGATGGATAGATAGAACCGGTTGATTGTATGCCGTCATAATTATTTGTGCAGATGAAGCGGCCAGCTGGACGATTGACATGATAATATTTTAAGGCTCTAGGCCAAAAAGTCTCCTGAGTTATGGCTGTTTACTATTTAAGCGGATAGAATAATAAGAATATTGACAAAAACAAGAAAATTTCCGACAGGGATGTGAGAAGTTATAATAATAATAATATAAATAATAATAATAATAATAATAATAATAATAATAATAATAATAATAATAATAATAATAATAATAATAACAATAATAATAATAATAATAATAACAATAATAATAATAGTAATAAAATTATTATTATTATTATAATTATTATTATTATTATTATTATTATTATTATTATTATTATTATTATTATCATCATCATCACCATCATCATCATCATCATCACCATCGTTACTATTACTAAGTTTAGTATAAATCATCGGACGATAACCACAATAAATCAGCCACTTCAGTCCGATGACGTTTTACAGTTTTTTTTTCTTTTTTTATCCCCCTAAAACTATATTCGCCTTAGCATATTATGTTCAGACAGGAGGGGTTAGACATAATCTTCATATTTGCCAGAAGAGGTCAGGTGCTGGAGAGGAACGCCTTCACGTGGTAGCTCCGATGTGACTGGGCGATGGAGAGGCTTGGTCATACAATTGTCTCTAGACGGGAAGATTCGACATGTAGTTCACCAGTTTCATATTTCTGATGAGAAATGAAATGCAGCTGTTACTACTACTACTTCTACAACAACAACAACAACTACTACTACTACTACTACTATTACTACCTCTACTACTATTGATACTACTACTACTACTACTATTACTACTACTACTACTAACATCTATCTATTGCCAGACACCTTCATCCCGTAAGGGGTGGCGACAAACAAATCGCCTCCATGTCGTCCTGTCCCCCGCCATTTCACTGCCCTGCTCCAGGCTCACCCCCTTCTCTTATGTACCTCTCCACTCCATCTCTCCATCTCATCCTTGGCCTCCCCCTCATTCTCCCCCCCTCCACCTTATTCACATACACTCTCCTCAACAGTCTCTCACTCTCCATCCTCTCCACATGGCCAAACCACCTTAGTGTGTTTCTCCTAACTCTTTATATCATATCCACATCCACTCACAACGCTCCTTCACTTCCTCATTTGTCAGTCTGTCTCTCCAAGTGACTCCACATGCTCCTCTCAAATAACTCATTTCCACAGCTCTCACTCTTCACTTGTGTCCCTCTAACAAAGTCCAAGCTTAATTTCCGTACGTTAGAGTTGGTATCACCGTACTGTCATCCAGTGACTTCTTTACTTCCATGCTCACTTCCCTTTTCCATATCACTGCTTTCAAAGAACCAGCAACCTTTCTTCCTTGTTGTACCCTTTCCAGCACTTTATCATCCAAACTTCCATCCGTACTCATCACACTACCCAAGCACTTAAACACACTCACATTTTCCATTCCTCCTTAACCAACCTCACTGTACATTCATTGACTTCATCTCTCTCGAAGACCATATCATTACTCATACCTACATTCACCTTTAGTTTCCATTTCTCACACACTCTCCCAAACTCATCCACCAAGCCTTGCAGCTCCCCTTCGTCTTCATTTAACAACACAGTATCATCTGCAAACAACAGTACAGGGAGTTTCCACACACTGCCCTGTCTCATTAAAGACACAGTATCATCTGCAAACAACAGTACAGGGAGTTTCCACACATTGCCCTGTCTCATTAAAGCTGCTCCAACATCCACTGCCCTACCTTGTATCTCTTTTATAACCCCATCCATATACAGATTGAACAACCATGGAGACATGACACATCCATGTTTCAATCAAACCTTCAAAAAGAAAATTTCATCCAGTTCACTGTCCACACACACTGCAGCCTTGGCATCCCCATGCATACTCTTCACGGCATTCAGCAACTTCCCACTTACTCTATATATGCTTAATACTTTCCTCAGTCCTTGTCCATCCACCCAGTCATGTGCTTTCCCCAAATCCATGAAGGCCGCATACAACTTCTTTCCCTTCTCAAGGAACTTTTCCACTAAAGACCTAAGAATGAATATCTGATCTACCCAACCTCTTCCCTTTCAAAACCTCCCTATTCTTCTCCGACTAATTCATCTGTTATTTCCCTGATTCTGTCAATAATTATCGTACCTTATAATTTTTCTGTTACACTAAGAAGGCAAATGCCTCTATGATTACCACACACTTCTTTTCCCCCCTTTCCATTGTACAGGGGAATAATTATACTTGACTTCCAATCCTCCGAGAGTTTACTTTCCTCCCAGGCCAATCTGCACTTCTGCCACATCCATTCTACTACTATCTCTCCCCCATGCTTCAGCATTTCATCACACACTCCATCAAGTCCCGGGGCTTTCCCTATTTTGACTTTCTTCATTGCCTCCACAGCTCCCGTCCTACTGATTTCTTCCTCTCTTCTCACATCCCTCCTTCTCCCACCCACTCCCCAGCCACTTATACTCGCATTACATCCATTTTCTATGTTCAACAATTCCTCAAAGCGTTCTCTCCATTGGCTCACTTTTACTTCCCTCTCCACAAGTAATCTACTGTTTTTGTGTCACTTCCCGACTATTTTCTTTAACACCCTGTCTGACTGTCTTTACCTCTTTCCAGAATATGTTCTTATTGTTCCTCCGCAATACACTCAGATTCCATCCAAATTCCTCATCCATTCTCTTCTTACTCTCTCTTACTAATTTTTTCGCCTCTCTGTTCCTCTCTACATATAACTATCTCTTCCTTCTTTCAACTTCCTCCACATCCCTGTTCCTCATCCACTCACTATACACTTTATTCTTTTGTGCCACAGCCTGTCTCACCTGTTCACTTCATCATGCTGTTCATTGCACCCCCTTTCGTCTTCTCTTCACCCCACACACAACCTCAAATGCTGCACAGATTACTCCTGTTAATATCTTATACACAGCTTGCACGTCCCCCATCTGCTCCAAATCATATTTACCCAATCGCTCCTCCACTTCTTTCTTATATTCTGCCTTTTTTCCAGACTCTTGTAACCTTTCTACCCTCCTTGTAAGAACTACTCGTACTTCCTCCTGTCCTCCCCTTTCTTCAATTCCTGCACTTCATTTCAACCTTGACTTTCACCACCACCAAGTGATGGTCAGAAAGTCCACTCCCCTAACCTCATTATGCTCTTGCATCCTTTACACAACTTCTCATACTATCATCCACACACACATAATCAGTCATTGCCTTCCGTTCATTCAGTTCGCCCACCCTCCTCATCACTCACCATTTATACCTGTGAATCATTCTGTATCTGAAGAGGGTATTGGCTATCACCAAACCCCTCCCGGAACAAACGTCCACTAAAGCACTGCCATTCTCATCCACTTCTGCAGGCACAGCCCACTCACCAATGACTCCATCCACCTTCACATTCCCTACTTTTCCATTCATATCTCCAATTAAAAACACTCTCTCATTCCTTTCAAACTTTTCCATTTACGCTTCCTCATTTGTGCTGAGCTCTTCTTTCACTCTGCTTGCATCATCTTGCGTTGGCGCATACACATACACAGTCACCAACATTTGTAGTCCAACTTTCAGTCTTACCCATACAATTCTTGAGCCAACTGATCCATACTCTTTTATATTCTCCTTCCATCTCTTCCACAAAACAATACACACTCTTTCTTTTGTTGCCCTGTCATTCTCACTCACTCATGCGCATATATCCCATCCATACTCCCAATCTCTCCAACGCTCACCACACCGTTTATTTTCGGTTAATCCATATACATCCACTTTTTCACCCTCAAGCACCCGGACAATCTCTCTCTCTCTCTTTCACCTAATCATTTGCACCCTTTTATATTCCATGTCGAAATCCATACCATGTCCTTTGTTCGGTCCTTAGTCACCACCTGTTGGTCGGTCCTGGTCCAAGGCTTCTTGTTCGTATTTTTAGTTTGTTGTTTTCTGGGGAGGGCCACTAACCCTCCGCCAACCCACTTGTTGCCACGGAGGGAACACATGTTGGTTAGCTATAAGGTTACCACCCAGCGTTGTGATGGTTTACAGGAAATCATTTGGCTTGCCACTCAGCGTAGAGCTACCTTAAAAACAGACAATTATTATTATTATTATTATTATTATTATTATTGTTGTTGTTGTTTTTATTATTATTATTATTATTATTATTGTTGTTGTTGTTGTTGTTGTTGTTGTTGTTTTATTATTTTTATGATGATGATGATGATGATGATGATCAATATTATTATTGTTATTATTATTATTAGTAATAGTAGTAGTAGTAGTATTGTTGTTGTTATTATTATTATTATTATTATTATTATTATTATTATAACAGTAATTATAATCCACCCATTTATCATCCAACCCTATGTCGTCCCATGAAGAGCGTAAGAGCTCGAGGCTAAGCAAATTGGTTGTGACATTTAAGATGAGAGTGACCAGCCTCACTCATCCCTGAGTGGCATTATCAATAAACCCCAACCAATCCTTCGATATAAACCTACATAAGCTCAATCCGATTGGAGCGCCTCAGTTACCCACTAGACCACCAGGCGCCATAATTTGGTTATATGGTTACCACCCAGCGTAGTAAATGGTTTCCTGGTGTACACGAAACCTTTTGGCGTGGCACTCAGTGTAGAGTCATCCATAGGCAGAAGAAAGTGGAACGAATGAAGGAAAGAAAGACACAAGAGGAAGGAAGGAAGAGAGGAAAGGGCAGACACACAAAGCAGCACTACATCGAATGAACGGATGGTGAGTGTCCCCATCTACTACCAAGTAATTATAGTTATTATAATTATTACTTTTATCATCATTATTTTCATCATCAATTCCGGTAAGCAGGATGGTATCATTTTCCCTAAAGCACCTTGTAGTGTGTCCTTAGACTCAGGCTGTGTGTGTGTGTGTGTGTGTTTTAACTCACAGGCTATTTTCTGGATTCTACTGAAACTTTCCAGGTGACTTTGCCTGGTTGCTTGGAAGATTTCTCACTATATACAAACTTTTACCCATGATTCTAGGGCACTGTTTCTCATATTGGCAGGATTTTAGGGAGGCCATGGCTGGCTAGTGTATATAATAAATTAGAGTGTGTCTGCGTCACACTCGGGTGAGAATGCCACGTGTTTAAGCTTATTGCCTTGCTCCATCTCGCTCCAGCGTATACTTGCTATATTTGACAATGCTGGACCAATGAGTGGGCAAGAAAAAATATGGCTAAGTAGCAACACTTTGTATGTAATAGGCAGGAATGAACATGTCGAGCAGACCATATATAAAGTTCTTTTCACCTCTATAGAAGACAGGGAAGTTCCGGTCGAGCAGCTGTATTAGCAACATCTTCTCCCCAGCTCTCTACCATGGCAAGAACCTCAGGGACCATTCCCCCCAAGGACTGTTTCCCCGCCACCATCTTCAAGGGGCAGGTCAAATGGTTAAGTACAGCTTCACCACAAGGGACGATGACCACCGGGAATTCTTCGTCCACAGTTCGGCTATCACCAAGCCCAACCCTCAGAAAGTCGGGAAATCCCTGGCAGATAGTATAGAGGGTGAAGTTTTCCACAAAATGGGGGGACGAAAGGCCCAGAAGCTGCCATTCTTGTTCTCATGTGCAGGGATCCAGCTACGCTCCAGCTCGCCGACCACGCCATCACTGATACAAATGACGTGGGAACTATCTTGCATGTTCGGATCTGTGCCTGCATTCAGGCTGCAGTTGCCATCACCAAAGAGGACCTAGCTGCCCTCGTCAAGCTGATCCCTCTACTCCTCCAGCACAACACACTGCCTTCCATTGCCATCCCAGAGGAGACAGTTATTGTTGTCACTACCCCTCTACCAGCTCCTCCTGCACCTGAGGATGACCTGGCCACCACCTCAGACATGAAGAAGCCTCATCCTTCTCCACCACCTACTGACGCCGACCACACCGCCGACCAGGACCCTGAAAATTTTCCTCCATCACCACCATCTCCTGTTGACGACCGGACAAACGACCCGAATACCGAAGAGCCTCGTGTTTCTACAGCTCCACCACCACCCAAGAAGAAATGGAAGAAGCACAGGAGCTCACACCAAACACCCCTCCGACTGTAGGACAACACATCTCGAACATCTTACCCCATAACGCCGAGAAAGATATCAAAGATAGCTGTGGCCCGTCACAAGGCAAAGGGCTGGCTCGAGGGCTCTCTATTGAATGAGTCTCAAAAAAAATCTATAGAAGGGATTCTTCCAAGAGACTTAGGTCTGCACAGGGTGCAGGGGTTTCTCCCTCACTCGCTGTTTTAACTTCCCTCTTGGCCACGACCCCAGTTAGTATCCACAGATGTAAGTTAGTGAGAAATATCTACTGCTCTCTGTAAGGTATTCTAGTGCTACTTGTGAGATATTTAAGTGATATCAGTATTGTGAAATTGACTTCTATTTGCTTTATTTTCGATCTATCTATATACGCATAGATATGTTTATATATATATATATATTTTTATATATATATATATATATATATATATATATATATATATATATATATATATAGTTTTATAGCTTATGTATTCCCCTACTCTGTCTTCCCAGTACACTGGTGGTCTCCCTATCACTACCTTTGATTTTGCTCTCACGTAGTCTCCTTTTAATATCATTTCTGTTCATTGTCACATTATTTCAATTGTGTTTTATTATTGTTGGCCACATACACCCAAAAAAAAAAAAAAAAAAAAAAACAGCACTGATTTATATCTACGAAGAATTTCAACTAATTCACTTTCAATAAACGATCTAAATTTAAATAAATGCTGAAAAAAATAATCACCCTGTTCCGTTGAATTTAAATCAAACACCTTTCACCAAACTCGATTTCAATGAAGGTTTTGCAGCTCTGACTTTAAATTTATGACAAACAAGGTGAAATTTTAATTCAGGGTAGTGTCAGGTACAAATTTAAGACAGTAAATTATGTGTTTTGGTACTTTCTTATAATAAACAACCGGTATGTTTTTGGACGATTAACATATGAGGTATCTAATGTTTTTTTTGTTGCTTTCATCACCTTTTTGCCTATTTTTTCCATCAATATTTACTGTTTACTGTCAAAATTTGTGACTGTGAAAATTATACAGTAATGATTAAATATGATTATTCAATGTGCAGTGGATTTCACACGATATTTCACAGTGTTTTTAGCATTGTAATGATGATTTTACATAATCTTTGCATAAGTAAAGGCGACGACGGAACCCAGCTACCACATGCAGAGAATTCGGAGAATATAATAGTTGTTATGACGCTAAACGAATTTTGCTTCTATTGTGGTATTGGTAACATCTACTTTAATAATCAAAAGTTTCTTTATCGAAAATTATTCGAACGTATCAGCAGCAAAAAATAACGAACAAATGAATGTAGTATTGTTTGCACAAAAAATCAGCTACTGAAAACAAGTAACTTCATACTGCATAAAATTTAATTCGCTTCGAAGTTAAAATTAAATCATGCTACTTTAATGAAAGTCGTCTGATGTTGGTGACTATTTTTTCGGCATTGATTTTAAGTCAATGAAGTGAATTAATTAACTTTGATGCACGTGGCCACATAATTTTAAACTATCATTCGTCTGTTTCTATTTTTTTTATTTTTTATAGAGTTTCTTTGGCTTCCAGTGTTGCTAAAAAAGATGATGTACAATGATGAATACATTAACTACGGATTTACAGCAATCCTTGCTGATAACATCGAGAATCCTCAGTGTGTGCTGTGTTTCAAAGTGCTGGGGAATGATTCTGTGAGATCTTGTAAGATAAAGAACCACCTAACGACAATCTACCCTCAGTCTGTAGAGAAAGACCCCAGTTTCTCTAAGCGCCATGAAGAGTTGGGGATAACAGGGACTGGATGGGAATGGTGTTTTTCAACAACAGATCTTAAGTGTAGAGGGTACACTACATCATATGAGGTTTCCCTTGAAATAGCAAGGAAGAAAAAGGCACACACGACTGATGAAACTTTAATAAAGCTGTGTGCCGTAAAGATGGTCAAGCAGGTTCATGAAGATTGCAGATTCAGATTTCCTTGTCAAACAACACAGGGTAACGGAGAATTAACCCCCGCCGTCCCGAGGACGTACTTCCACGTCCTCACGTTTTGTCACAGCTAATCCCGAGGACGTACTTCAACGTCCTGCAATTGCAAGGTTCATAATTTCCACTATTTTCAATTTTCGCGAGTCATTTTTGGTACGTATACACGGGACACCTTCCTCAACAAGATGCCAGGCAGAGACAATGCCTTACCCAGCATGACCTCCTCCCCCCCCCTGCATGCCCTTTTCTCAGCAATTCACCTGTTATCAGTGACCTGGCCAGTATAGCCATGTCATGCCACGGTACGAAATTCAGGGCCAGAGTGATTCCCCAATCAATGACAATGTGGAGGACAAACTTTACATAGCATTAGAGGAAGAAACAGTTAGAAATGATGATCAGGTAATGTGGCAAAAAAAGGTCAGGTATTAGTGAGTGAAACAATGCTTATAATGCCTATATTACTGCTTGAAAACCAATATACTCTTGTACTACATATAAATTCATAACAGTAAATAAATAAATACCGTTTATGAGTGGTGTGAAATAGTTATCCTCTCATAGAACTCGTTTTCTTTGGTACCAGCCTGATAGAAAACCCAGTAAGGTAAGGAGGCTCTCCTACCTGTAATGAGTATTTTAAACCTCAGGTGAGCGATTTCTCTATGAATTTTCGATGTTTCTCACCAAAAGCGAAAGTTTTAGCAAAAAAAAAAAGGGTCGAAAAATGGTCGGGATTGGGGGGTACCAGTGGTCAAAAAGTGGTCGGGACGGGGCGGGTTAATGAAATGTCAACTGATGGCATGGGACAAGCGATACAGGAGATTAAATTTCCTCAAACTGATACGTTGGTAGTACAGATGGATGAGTCAACGGGCGTGATTTCCTGTGCACAACTACTCGTGTATATTAGGTATGTATTTATTCATGAAATCAAAGTTGAATATCTGTTCTGTACACAGCTTGAAACTACACAAAACCTTTAGATGTGATGGAAAAGTTGACTTCATTCTTCACAGCTAACAGAATTGCCTGGGCAACCTGTTGTGGGGTCTGTACTGATGGGGTTTCGGCGATGCTAGGATAAACACTGGGACTACAGAAGCATGTCAAGGAAATAGCTCCGAATGCGTAAGTGGTTTTCTGGATGATCCATTGTTTTGCACTGACGTCAAAACCCCTCCCTGATGCCTTTTGCAAGATCCTTAGGCAGTGGTAAAATGTGTCGATTTTGTGAAACCAGGAGATTTAAATTCTCGCCTTTTCCAGAAACTCAGTGATGACATGGATTCAGAACATGAATCTCTTCTCTTTTACTCCAAAGTACGATGGCTTTCCACGGGCAATGTTGTGAACAGAGAATCTGGGCTTCGGAGAGAACTTAAACTTTTCCTGGAAATGAAAGGGAAGGATGATCTGTTAAGTCTCGTCAACCAGGCGTTGTGGAAGTCACATCTTGCATACCTGGCAGACAGTTTTGAGCAGCTAAACAGGCTGAATCTCAAGCTACAAGGCAAGGAAAGAAATGTATTTCACCTCATGGACTGTATGGGTGCATATCTTGCTGAACTCCAGAGCTGGCAAAGGAAAGTGAGTGCAGAAAATATTGCTATGTTCGAGAATATTTCAACTGTTCTTGACGAGATTGAAGAGGATCACCTCCTTGACCTATCACTCAAAAGTGAAATAATTCAGCACTTGAAATCCTTGAAAAGTCAGCTCAAAAGATACTTCCCAAATATCAATGAAGAAGAGAAATTGGTGAGGAATCCTTTCTCTGACACTCTTAATATTGCAGCCATTCCCTATGGTGTTCAGGACGAATTTCTTGACCTCAAGAATGATTTTGCTGCCACAGACCTTTCCGAGGAAAAATCTCTGACTGTATTCTGGTGCTTCAAGTATCAGTCATATCTAAAAGTAAGTGAAATCGCGCTTATAGTCCTCTTGCCGTTTCATACAACATATTTAAACAAATCTGGTTTCTCCACCCTTCTACACCTAAAAAGTAAAAGTCAAAACCGGTTGAATATGGTCCCAGATATGAGATGTTCGTTATCAGTGACTCAGCCTCGAATCAGTCGTCTGACTGAAAATAAACAGTGTCACCCATCACAATGATCTGTAACAAATTATGCATTATGATTAATAGTTGTAAGTATAAAAATAAATGGAGTGTACCAAAGCAATTTGGTACACTCCATTACCCTGGGGGTAGGGAGGGGGTTTCAAGAATACTCCCCCAGTATCCCTGCTTTTCGTAAAAGGCGACTAAAAGGGTTGACGGAGGGTTAGTGCCCCTCCCCGGAAAACAACTAACTAAAAAAACAAACAAGAAGCCTCGGACAAGGACTGACCAAACGATGACGACCCAGGACCGAACAAAGGACTTGGTAATGGCTACATGGAATGTAAGAGGATCGAATGATGAGGTGAAAGAGAGAGAGATTGTCCAGGTGCTTGAGGGTGCAAAAGTGGATGTACGTGGAATGACTGAAACAAAATGAAGAGGAGAAAGTGTGAGAGAATGGGAGTATGGATGGGATATATGTGCAGGAGTAGGTGAGAATGAGAGGGCAAAGGAAGGAGTATGTATAGTTGTGAGTAAAAGATGGAAGAGGAGCATAAGACAGTATGGATCAGTTGGGTCAAGGATTGTGTGGGTAAAGTTGATAATTGGAATACAAATGTGGGCGATTGTGTGTGTGTATGCGCCAACACAAGATCGTGCTAGCAGAGTGAGAGAAGAGTTCTGGACAAATGTGGAAGTGTGCATGGAAAAGTTTGGAAGGAATGAGAGAGTGTTTTTGATCAGTGATATGAATGGTAAAGTAGGGAATGTGAAGGTGGATGGAATAGTTGGTGAGTGGGGTGTGCCTGCTGCGATAGATGAGAATGGCAGTGCATTAGTGGACATTTGTGCTGGGAGGTGGTTGGTGATAGCCAATACCCTCTTCAGGCATAAAATGATCCACAGGTATACATGGCGAGTGATGAGAAGGGTGGGTGGTAAACTGAATGAAAGGAAGGCAATGATTGATTATGTGTGTGTGGATGAAAGGATGCAAAGATGTGTAATGGATACAAGAGCTTATAGAGGTTGGGGGAGTGGACTTTCTGACCACTACTTGGTGGTGGCCAGAATTAGGATACAAGTAAGATGGAAGAATAGAAGAAGGGAAAGACGAGAGGAGGGAGTAGTTGCAAGGAGAGTGGAAAGGTTACAAGAGGATGAGAAAAAGACAGAGTATAAGAGAGAAGTGGAGGAACGATTGGGCAAATATGAATTGGAGCAGATGGGGGACGTGGAAGGTGTGTGCAGGATATTTACAGAAGAAATATGTGCAGCATGTGATGTGCTGTGTGGGAGGAAGAGAAGACTGAGGGGGGTGCAAAGAACAGCGTGGTGGACTGAAGAGGTGAGACAGGCTGTGGCACAAAAAAAGAAAGCATACAATGAATGGATGAGAAATAGGGGCGTGGAAGAAGTTGAGAGGCGGAAGAGAGAGTTATATGTAGAAAGAAAGAGAGAGGTGAAAAGGTTAGTAAAAGAGAGTAAGAAGAGAGTGGATGAGGAATTTGGAAGGAATTTGAGTGTAAAGTGGAGGGACTGTAAGAATATGTTCTGGAAAGAGGTGAAGAGAGTAAGACAGGGTGGAAGTGAAGTTAGCAGGGAAGTGAAAGATAAAAATGGTAGATTACTAGTGGAGAAGGGAGAAAAAGTGGCAGATGGAGAGAACACTTTAAGGAATTGTTGAACATACAGGATGGAAGTAATGTGAGTATAAGTGGCTGGGGAATGGCTGGGAGAAGGAGGGAGGTGAGAGGACGGGAAGAAATCAGTAGGATAGAAGTTGTGGAAGCAATGAGGAAAGTTAAATTGGGGAAAGCCCCAGGAATTGATGGAGTGTGTGGTGAAATGCTGAAGCATGGGGGAAAGATAGTAGTAGAATGGATGTGCAAAATGTGCAGATTGGCCTGGGAGGAAGGTAGAGTCCCGGAGGATTGGAAGTCAGGTATAATTATTCCCTTGTACAAAGGAAAAGGGGAAAAAGAAGTGTGTGGTAATCATAGCGGCATTTGTCTTCTTAGTCTAATAGGAAAAGTGTATGGTAGGATACTTATTGACAGAGTTAAAGAAAGAACTAAGGAATTAGTTGGAGAAGAACAGGGAGGCTTTAGGAAGGAAAGAGGTTGTGTAGATCAGATATTCATTCTTAGATCTTTAGTGGAAAAGTTTCTAGAGAAGGGAAAGAAGTTGTATGCGGCTTTCATGGATTTGGAGAAAGCATATGACAGGGTGGATAGACAAGGATTGTGGAAAGTATTAAGAATATATGGAGTAGATGGAAAGTTGTTGAATGCTGTGAAGAGTATGTATGATGGTGCTAAGGCTGCAGTGCGTGTGGATGGTGAACTAAGTGAATTTTTCTCTTTGGAGGTTGGGTTGAAACAAGGATGTGTCATGTCTCCATGGTTGTTCAATCTGTTCATGGATCGGGTAATAAAAGAGGTACAAGGTAGGGTAGTGGATGTTGGAGTGGCCCTGGTGAGAGAGGATAGTGTTTGGAAACTCCCTGTACTGTTGTTTGCAGATGATACTGTGTTGTTGAGTGAAGACGAAGGGGAGCTGCAAGGCTTGGTGGATGAGTTTGGGAGAGTGTGCAAGAAACGGAATCTAAAGGTGAATGTAGGGAAGAGTAAAGTGATGGTCTTTGAGAGAGGTGAAGTCAGTGAATGTACAGCGAGGTGTGATAATGAGGAAATGGAAAATGAGAGTACGTTTAAGTACTTGGGTAGTGTGATGAGTAAGGATGGAGATTTGGAGGGTGAAGTGCTTGAAAGGGTACAGCAGGGAAGAAAGGTTGCTGGTTCTTTGAAAGCAGTGATAAGAAACAGGGAAGTGAGCATGGAAGTGAAAAAGTTACTACATGACAGTATTGTGATTCCAACTCTAACGTATGGAAGTGAAGCTTGGACATCGTTGGAAGGACACAAGTCAAGAGTGAGAGCAGTGGAAATGAGTTATTTAAGAGGAGCCTGTGGAGTCACATGGAGAGACAGGCTGACGAATGAGAATATTAAGGAGCGTTGTGGTGTGGATGTGGATGTGATAGGAAGCGTTATGATGAACACACTGAGGTGGTTTGGCCATGTGGAGAGGATGGAAGGTGAAAGACTGACGAAGAGAGTGTATGTGAGTGAGGTGGAGGGAGGAAGAGGGAGGGGGAGGCCGAGGATGAGATGAAGGGATGGGGTGGAGAGGTATATGAGAGAGAGGGGTGTGAGTTCGGAGCAGGGCAGTGAAATGGCAGGGGACAGGACGATGTGGAGGCGATTTGTTTGTGGCCACCCCAAACGGGATTGAGGCGTCTGGCAATAGATAGATAGATAGATTATTGAGGGATTTGAAAGAAAACTGACGAGGGGCCACGAGGATGTTATAATCCCCATACGTGGGGTACGAAGTGAAAAAGTTTGAGTAACATTGTCTTGAGGGTGTCAGTCCCCTTTTCCTTATTAATAACTCAAAAATGAAGAAAAAAGGGAATATATGGCTTTGATATCTTGGTACATGCTGTACAATAGACTGTTATCCACAATGCAGTGTTTGGGGAGCGTGACTCACAATGATTGTTGGGGTGTCATCCCCCCTCTTAATAGTAAAAACGATCAGAAACAGGGGAAAGTGAGCACAAGGATTTCAACGGAATTTCTCATGTCATTTAGTCTAGTTCCGCGATAATGTCTTCCACTACATAAAGATTTCCACCATTATTTTTAAAGAGGTCAGCTCCCCTCATAATTTAAAAAATTCTCATAACTATTGAAAGGAAGGCAGATATGGCTTTGATATTTTACTTCAGATTTCAGGATGGATTTTCATCCGTAATACAAAATCTGGGAAATGCGATTCCCCAGTGATTCTTGGCTGGGCCAATCCCACACCCCAAAATAAAAGCGATCAGAAATAAGGGAAGTGCTCATTGTGGTAGGTGGGGGCGCCCATCACCCACCCTCTTAGTATAGTGGTACCCTGTTTTTAGGGTAGAGAGAGAGAGAGAGAGGCAACGCCACAGCTATTTTATTTAGATTATTATTACTGTTAGTAGTAGAAGTAGTAGTGATGTAATTGTTGTTGTCGTTGTTGTTATCCTCAACATGTAGGGATAAGAGATACTGATGACGATGATGATGATGATCATCATCATCATCATCATCATTATTATCATCATCATCATCATCATCATCATCATCCATCATCATCATCACCACCATCATCATTACTATTATTATTTATATTATTATTATAATTATAATCATTGTTATTATTACAAGGCAGTGTGTGCAGCAAGCAAAGAGTGCAAGCGTAGCAAAACGATGTTTACGTTCCACTGAGAAATGAGCGGGCCGACACGACACACACGTCCCAACCGCGATGGTTTCCAGAGACTAAAACCTTTTCTACTGTGTGAGATAGAGAAGAGATTCTTGCAGCAGGTAGTAGATACTTTCAACAAATTTTGTTTCTAGCTATATATTTACTCAAAAGACTAAAGAAATCCCTTGGAATCCCAACTTTACAAAGGAATGTACCGAGGGATTCAATTGACATGCTCCATTATAAAATCGACTTAAAGCACTTTGAAAGTGACTCATGTGAGGTATGAGTTGTTTCACTTTCATATGATGAGCGCGCGCGCGCGCGCGCGCGTGTGTGTGTGTGTGTGTGTGTGTGTGTGTGTGTGTGTGTGTGTGTGTGTGTGTGTGTGTGTGCGTGTGTGTGTGTGTGTGTGTGTGTGAGAAAGAGAGAAAAATTTATATATATATATATATATATATATATATATATATATATATTAGCTCAATTATCCTTCTCTTATTGTTCTGCTATCTCAACAGAAATGTTGAAAGTTTACACAGAGCTGAATGTACTGTATGATTACAGGAATATGTGCAAATGCCCACTCGCTCGTGACGCTCTCACAAATCGCACTTTACTCGTCATTATTATTATTATTATTATTATTATTCTGTGGAAAAAGGGGTCAGAATGACGATGATGATTTTTGAAAATTATTTCTGGTAAACGACTGCAATATATTAAAATGTTTGGCTGCACTTCATGTATGCTCATAATTTTTTCTTGGCCGCGACGAAGCGAAGTAAGCTCAAGGGGAAGAGAACAAAAATATCAAGAGAGAAAAACGTGCAAGAAAGAAACAACGTTAGAGTATAAGAATAAACACTGCGCAGAAGAGAAAAGAATAGCAAAAACTGTGTGTGAATTTTTATGTAGCCCTTGCCTTTGCAGACAACAACGACAAGACACATGTGATATTTTTTTTCTGTGGATATAAACTATAGTATGTAGATGGATATTAGCTTCAATACACAAGCGGCCATGTGGAGGAAGAAAATTAGAGATTGACTAGGTGAGTGTATAGAATTGGGTGGAGGGGGACTGGGGAGGGGAACACCAAGACAACCTTATGGTAACGGACAGGGTGACATTTGAAAGCAGTTTGTGGCCACCTCTTGCGTGATTGAGGCGTCTGGCGGTAGACAGATTTAATATATATATATATATATATATATATATATATATATATATATATATATATATATATATATATATATATATATGACAGAATAATCTCTTATATAATTAATCAGCGTGTCCGTCTTGTTCTACCCTATGGATCGACGCGTGAAGTTTAAGAAAACACACTAAACGTAAATCTTGGTGTACTCACAAAGGAATGGAAATGATAACACTGGTCAACAGCCAAAATAGTTCTGACTTATTCTCACCCTTTTCTAACTACTTTGTTACACCCAACTTCTAAACTGACCCAAAAATTTGGCTATCAACCTTGACGTACTACGAAAGTGAGGGGAAACTCCATGAAACATGCAAATTCATTAAATAAATATGAATAAGTTTATATACTGTTACAAAAAATATATACTTTGTCTTTAATTTATATCATATGCTAAGCACAAACCGATATATATATATATATATATATATATATATATATATATATATATATATATATATATATATATATATATATATATATATACAAATAATTATTACATGACCTTTGCACATTAGAAGTGCCTCTGCATTTTGCGTTTCTAGGAGCAATTACTCCCACGCTGTAAAGTCCAACAATAGTCGCTCATCAAGTTTGGATTGAATCGGCCTAGCTATGGGCTCTCCATTATGACAATTTCGTGGTGAAACCTTTCGCCACGTTCATCACTGACACTGCCAAGAATAAACAGAAAAGAGCAAATGAGAATGAAAGAAATTTATCTTGACCGACATTCGAGCACCGAGTGCATAGTAACTCTTCAACATCTTGCCCACAAGCTCCTCATAATTAGACGCTCGAAAATTTCCTAGGTAATTCTTGGTAAGAACCATGAAGCTATCCCAAGCAACCCTTTCCAGCTCAGATAAGCTGTTTACAAAATCCTGATCGTTGAGTAGGCTATAAGATGAATTTGAGGGACTACTGAAAAAACCTGCCTTTACTTTGGCCTCGGATACAGTACCTTGGAACTTCGTTAGCAAGCAGTGGAAGCCAGCACCATCTTGATCCATGGCCTTCACAAACTTCTTCATAAAAGTTTCAAATGATGTGAAGGCAAGAATACCTTCTTAGGGTCAACAAGAGGTTTGTTAAGGCAATTGAACCTCCCAGTCATATCTATTGGTCACACCGAGCAGTCCTTCTATGTGTAATGCTTAGCGTCTGCTCTACTGCCCCGTGAACAGAAAAAACACATGTGCTTTGTGTAACCATGCTAAAGTTCTAGAAACATGCAGATCACTTTCAGGTCCCCACAGATGCTCCACTGATGTTTTTTGAAGCCAGTAATGGTCAACAGAGTACTCATAGTTTCATAACTTTCATTCATTCCATGGGCATGCACAACTAGAACAGAAGCAAGCTCATTTCCATTATGGAGAAGGACTACCTTCAGTACAGTCTTCCCAAAATCAATGAACAACCGCCATTTTCCTATTTGATGAGGACGAGACTTACAAAGGTGTTGCATTAACGATACAACATCATAACTGTAACAAATCATGCCATCCATCTTGAAGTACTGGAAGCTTTTTATGTCTATGATGGAAGATGATGGTACAAACTCCACCTTGTAGCATGTTCCATTGCTTGAGTCGAGATCCAAGGAAATCATTTTTCTCCTTGGGGGAGTTAAGGTCTCTCATGTCATGCAGCTCAACCTGACTGATGAGGTAAGGCTCCTTGCTGTCTTAATCTTCTTGAAAGTTAGCATCCATGCAACATTCCTCCTCACTAGATTCTGATTCACTTGTGGTACTTAATGGAGGATCTGGAACTGGAAGTTTAGGGCCATGGGGTGCTTGCCTTAGAGAAGGTACGTAAGAATACCTGATCTTGGACAGAGTTTTCACTGAATACCCTTTGGTGTTAGTGAGGCAAAATAAGCACTCAGGACAGTGATCACTGGTACAGCGAAAAGCATACCTGATGTCCGTTTCATGCGGTTTACACCGAGTTTGCATGCCATATGGGGTGCCCACTTCTTGTCTTGATTACCATAAGAATATTTGAAGTAATGTTTGTAAGCACTTTTAACATTCCTTGTAATTGGTCTCTTCAGGCTTGCAGGTGTCAAGAACCTGCAGATCAAGCAGAAAGAGTCTGATGCATCCATACAGTTGCTGTGCTTCATTGCTTGCCAACACAAGGCACTGTAACAGTAAAGCTGAAATACCATTGCATATGTTGGTGGCAAAAAAAAAAAAAAATCTTTTTAATGGTGGGATAATTTTACCCTTCTTTCGGCTGTGGCTGATTCACTTTGAGTTGCTAAATATCTTGTGATTCAGGTTCTTAACTGAAACCGCCACAATTGCTAGCTGAATGCAACTTTACAAGGTGTATCAATCTCTATGATTGGAGTCGGGTCGGATTTTCCAACACACGAGCAGATTTTCCTAAGATATAATGGTTCTCGAAAACTGGACGTGCTGGCGAAACTTGGATATCATACTCGAAAATGACAGGTTCATGTTGCTTAGAATCACCTAAAAATATACTAGAACCATAACACTTAAATTTTGTCGACCATGTAATGATATAGTTCATTCACTTTAATTTGACCAAGATTTCGTCATTTTGTGCTTAACAATCCATAGCTTGACGGCTGAATAAGGTAATACAACAAATCTACATAATTTCCACAATGCATCTTTATGGCTATGGTCTGAGTATTTTATGAAGCGCGTTTAGGCGTTGTCCCTCTTGGGAATTTCCTCGGCCTCCTCTGAGCCAAACGTGTACACATCGCTGTCTCATGTCGGCTATTTACTACTTCTAAATGAAGTTTATTTACAGTATATATATATATATATATATATATATATATATATATATATATATATATATATATTTAATTCTCTAATAAGGCTATATAGTGTTATAAATGTCTCTTTTTTTCTAATACTAACAATGACTTTTTATAAATACCACAACACTTGGCAACGTTGCTTTCCAACGTTGCCACGCCTGTAAGGATAGAGTGACCGTGTTAATCCAGGTCATTTTCACTCTGGCCGCCACCGGAGATGGATGCTCTTACTCCTGCTACTCGCTCTGGTGTGCTCCACAGTAGAGAAAAAGAACTTATTTACAACGTAAATAAGTATTTTTTAGAAAAGAAGGCAAACAGAGGACCTATTATTGTTCCCTCAAAAGCTGTTGATTAAGCCTCCTGGGGAAAACCTCTATTAAAAAAAAAAAAAAAAAAAAAAAAAACACGCCTTGACTTTTACCTCAAAGGTGGTGTGGAAAAAAAAGTCGAAATTATAAAGAACAAATAAAACATCATACTTTAAGAAAAGTATCACATCCATAAAAAAAAAACATAATGTTGACAGACAGACAGTAATAGAGAGAGTGAGAGGAGGGAAAGGAAATGGAGATAAGGGGGATAGGCAGACAGCGAGGGAGGGAGGTTGGAGAGGGCGGAGATAAGGGAGAAAAGGCAAGGCCGAGGAAGGGAGGGAGGGAATGTGGTGGAAATTGAATAGGAGTGCAACAAGACAGTCAGGAGGCTTTTCCTTAACCTCAGAGGTGGTGTGGAAAATAAATCGAAATTATAAACCACAAATAAAACATCTACTTTAAGGAGAAAATCACAGTCATAATAAAAAATAATGTTAGAAAGAGAGAGACAGTCAGTCAGGAGGCTTTTCCTCAAATTTTAATAATTCATAAAACCGTATAGACTTTTTATAGAAAAAAATCAACAAAAAATGCAATTTCTATATGCAGAGAGAGAGAGAGACAGACATACAGACAGACAGACAGAGAGGAGAGAGAGTGGTGTGCTGGGAGGGTGAGTTGTCATTTGCGCCTTGTCTCTAATCCGATTAAGTTGCCCAGTACAAAGTATGGCAACACTGTGGGATGGGGACTCCCCGAGAGGGACAACGCCCAAACGCTCTCCATAAAATAGACGGACCATAGCACCTTATTCTAATGTTAATCTCATCCTATAGCTCAGCAATCAAGATGGACAGCTGCCAGTTTTAAGCCCAGTTAATGCGAATGGAGTATAAGTGTCACACGGAGAAATAGAACCAAGCTTCCTGAACAATGGAACAGGCGAAAGTAGAAGATAGACTCACTACAGTAAAGAAAAAAAAAAACGGAAATAGATGTGGGGAGGTCACGTCCTTCACAGACCAAGCCAACAGATGGGCAACCACGGTAACGGAGTGGTGTCCAGAGATGTAGTGAGAAGAGAAGAATAACACGAATAGACAAAATTTCAGATATGCTGGGGTATCATGGAATAGGATACCTTTAATAAAGTTGAGCAAGATCAGATAAATCTTCATCCTCCAGTGTGTCTGTCTCAGTCTAACGATGATGATGCACTTACTGGAAAGAATATAAACACTGCCTAGGAAAGAATATAAACACTGTCCAGGATGAAATGTAAACACTACCCAGGTAGGAAACTAAACACTGCCCAGGTAGGTATATAAACACTGACAGGGTGGGAATAAAAACACTACCCAGGTAGGAATATAGACACTTCCCAGGGAAGAACATAAACACTGGCCCTTTAGGAATATAAACACTCACCATGTAGAAATATAAACACTGCCACGTAGCAATATGAGCACTGCCCAAGTGTCAAATATAAACAGTGCTCCTATTGGAATATAACTGAAGTCCCGAAAAAAATATAAACACTCATAAGGTAGGAATATAAACACTGCTCCTACAGAAATAAAAATAATACCAAGGAAAAATAATAATACAGTATAAACATTGCTTATATAGCCTAGGAATATAAAGACTGCCCCCGTATAGTCAGTTTATTTTCATCTGACAAAAATCCCTAACCCCTTTTAGCTTTACTGATGGGCAAGTTTAGTCAGGCTGGAGTAACCAAGAAGACTCAGTTCTACATCATAACCATGGCGGATCAAATTTCAACAACTTAGTGTTCAAGTTCTGAGGGTGTCCAAGTACCCTCAGATAAAAACAAACCAGCAAGGGAATACAAATAATCCTCAAATGAAGAAGAGACCATTTTTCCTTAGTCGACGCACAACACTCTTTCAAATCTAGTTCTTCCCTCGGATGTCTCTCTCTTTCCCTTCCTCCTTCAACTATCTTCTTCATTACTCTGCTTGTTCTACTCCCTTCATCATCTCCTCCCTCCCTGTCCTCCATCTCCTCAGCACATAGTCTCCGTTCTCCTTTCCCCCTCATATCCCTCATCCCTCTCCTCCCTTTTTTGCCTTCCATCCCTTCCTCCCTCCCTCCATCTCCCCCATTTTTTGTTTCCCATCCTTCCCTCTCTACCTCCCTCCCTCCCTCTCCCTTTCCCTTTCCTCCCGCCCCCTTTCCCTCATCTCGTATTCTCCAGTCCCCATTCCCTTCTTCCCTTCTTCATCCCTCCCTACCTGCCTCCCTGTCTCCTCCAACTTCCCTCCTCCATTACCTGCGCCCTCCTAGGGCAAACACAGACCTTAGCTCGCCACTTTATCTTGCTCCAGTAAAAATGACTTCCCCTCCATTGACTTTCCGGCTGTTGAGTGTTTGTTTGGGGACTTGAGACAATATTTGCGTGGACTTTGGAAGATCTCTGACTCCTCTACACATTTTTATCTTATCTTGGCCCAGATTTTCGTCCCTTTTGCTGCATAGATTACACAGCTCAGTGGCAGGCAAAGACGATGCTATCGCTCAATATCCTTTCCACGGCACTTCTTTGTAGCTAGCACCATATTCAAGAATTTATTTATTTTATCATCTGATTATTACTGTAAAGGTTGAGAAATGTAATTTTAGACCAAGTTAGTTAGAAAAGTATTGGCAATTTAATCAAATTAGGAGAGCATCTTAGAAGAGATAGAGGTGGGTGAATGCTGTACTTAATACCTTTAAACGAAAAAAAAAAAAATAACATTGACAAGGAAGATGTGCCAATCCTAAGCTGAACTCGGCCGGATTTTCTTCCTTTTACAACTTACTTCCCATTCCTCAATGCCAGAGATAAAATGCTACAGCCATAACTTCCTTCCGTAGCACCTCTTCGTGACGAAGATCATATTCTAGTGTTAAATTATTGTTACAGCTCATTCGAAGAGAGCCAGTGCTGCCACGCAACAATCATTCCATAGTACTTCTTCATTCTTAGCAACCTACTAAAGAGTAAAACACCTTGGGCTCCTTCTGGGGGTCTGAGTGCAAGAGACAGACAGGACGAGGCATGACGAATGATGAGCTGTGTGTGTGTGTGTGTGTGTGTGTGTGTGTGTGTGTGTGTGTGTGTGTGTGTGTGTGTGTGTGTGTGTGTGTGTGTGTGTGTGTGTGTGTGTGTGTGTGTGTGTGTGTGTGTGTGTGTGTGTGCGTGTGTGAATAATATAACCCAAATAATTTTTGCCCGATATGTACCAAACTTCGTGGAAGGTCTGGGGATCAGATATAATGATGTGATTGAACTAGAGACAAACTGGACAAGGTCAATGTCACAGGGCAAAGTTAAATGTTTGGCCATCTGAGCGATTGTAGGGCGTGGGTGTTACAATCTCTGAGGGCTCCTCTCTCTCTCTCTCTCTCTCTCTCTCCCCTCAAGCTAATCCTTTCCTTCTTTCCTTGTTATCTTTCACTCCCCCCAGCCTTCTCCACCCATTTCTTTCATCTTTCCTTCTATTTCCTGCTCCCTCTCTTCCAGAAATTTATCTTTGCCATCCGTCAGCATTTTCTAACCTCTTCCACGATCATCTAAGCTCATTCTTTTGCCCTCAGTAATTTTCCTTCACTAAAGAATTTCCCAATTTTCGCAAACAAAAAGAAGAAAGAAAGAAAGAAGAAAACTCGTAACAAGAATGACATGGGTGCAAATGTACAAGGTAAATGTAGAATGGCTGGCTGACTTTGGTAGGGGAAAAAGAGAAGACTGACTTTGAGCTAGGAGATGATGAAGACTGACTGGCTTTGGGCTTGGAGATAATGAAGACTGGTTGACTTTGATTCAGGAGATAAAGATGGCTGACTGATATGTGAGATAATGAAGAGTTAATGAGTGATATAGAAGATAAAAAAGAGTGAGTGAATGACTTAGGTGCATGGATAAAGAAGATTAACTGACTTTTCTATAGACGAGGAGAGTTAATAACTGACCAAGGAGACTCATTCTTATTTGATAATTAAGGACAATCAAAGCTCATGCAAACAGTCATTAGTATTTAGGCTCTGGGAGTGACCCAGTTCAGCTAGATGAAAACAAACTAGCCATAGTGAGGTAACTGGTACGGGGTGTCGAGTACTGAAGTGTGAGAAACAGCACGTATTGAGAAGGGTCAGCTAGTAACTGAGTGTATGTGAACGAATGTATGCGAGTGAGTGAATATACAGTATATATGCGAGTGAGTGTTAGTGAGGAGGAACTGGGAAAGGGGAGATCGAGGATGGAGTGGTGTGAGTTTAGGGAGGGCAGTTTAGTGGCATATGACAGGATGACATGGAGGAGATTTGTTACTGCGCACACCGTCTGAAAATAAGGTGGCTAGCTATAGCTGGATAAATGAGAGATAGGCTAGATGGATGAAAATGAGGTGAGCCAATTGTATATTGTACAGAAGGAAGGAAACAAAGGCTGAAACCACGGAAAATCTCTCTCTCTCTCTCTCTCTCTCTCTCTCTCTCTCTCTCTCTCTCTCATAAAATCAAACATACGAAAACCAAAATCACCTTTCGTTGTTTGTTTTATTTCAGAGATAAAGAGTATTAAGAGTATTGTTGCGTCCCCGTCCCACACTGCCACAGGCTCCAACAGCAGTGGATCAGTATAGGAAGGACGTTGCCCAGTGAACTGTTCTTCCAAGAGGCAGGCTTTCGGTGTGCAACCAGGCCACCTAAGGCGCTGCAAAAAAACATTGGCTTTAAAGTTCACTATCTATTTTTTGGGCATATGGAGAGAATGGATAATGAGCGATTGGTGAAAAAGATAACTAGATCTGATGTGGGAGGTGTAAGACTGAGAGGAAGACCACGAATAGGATGGATGGACAGTGTGAAGAGAGCGCTGGATGTGAGAGGGATGTCCGTTGAGCAAGGAAGAGTGGCTGTGCGTGACAGAAATAAATGGAGAGAAATTGTGAATGAATAAGTGATGACGCAGCCCTGAGGGGATATTCTCCCGCATTTGGTCTGATCAGCTAGTCAGGTCAGGTGCGGGTAAGGGGATGGGTCTGTTATGATGTGGCAGGGGTAAACCAGTTCTGCTGTCGGGCCCTGCTGTGGATGTCACTGCTTGCATTGCGCAGTTGACCCTTGTGCGGTGTGATGCGTTGAGGATCTGTCCGTTCTCCCCTTTGGGGCTAAGATGTGAATGAATGTGTTTGAATGGATAAGTAAATGGAGAGTGAGTCGTCCTGTCTCGGCCACCTCCCTTTCCTTGGGGGAAGCAGCCTAGGTATATAGATAGATAGATAGATCTATTTTTTCCAGATAATTACACCTAATGCTTGCCAGCTTCACTTTACTGTTTTCACAAATACCGAAGATATACAAACTTTACTAACTGCAATTACACTTAATGCTTGACAAGAACACTTCACTATTTTCACAAATACCGATGATATACAAATTTCACTGTCACTGCAGTGACTGCACTACACTCAACCTGAACTGACAACCGACTGAAACTCTCCTAGTCTCTTAGTTATATAAGCTTCCTATATTCTACAGTAGAGCGTTCTACATTTCTTCACAGCTCTCGTGCATTCCCGCGCAAGCAAAGGTTACAACAGTTACCAACTCGGAGACATCCAAAACACGCCACAATTTTTTTTACACTGCATAACACTCTAAATTATTAAGCACACAAACTTAAATTAATGTACATAATTTAACAATCACATAAATAAAACATTATAGAGAAAACTAGCACAAATTTTAATGGACAACTTACAAAATAGCTCGCTCAAAAACAGCAGGCTACCTGGCAATTGTGACTCGTAACGGAACTACGGTATGAGAAACATCGGGAATTCTCCAGCATAATCTAACTGGCAAATCCCGCTTCCCAACACTACCCCCTCCCTAGTCCTTTTGTTGTCCCAACTAAACTACACAATGTATACAAACATAATCCTTAATCCAAACCAACCATTTAATTATACATAAAGCAATCCTTCAACTTATCAGTTCTTCTCCTATGACACTTCAATGACGTCCCTGCTCCTCCACACAGTCCACCCCTCCTGGAATGTCTTGGTCCTCTTCCTGTTGCACTTCTTCTCTTGGGAAACTGCCACCATCCTCTTGTACTTCAGCTCGTTGGTCCTCAACATCTCCGGCTGTGGGGGAGCACGATTCCTCGGAGACGTCCCAGCTGGACTGTCCTGGCTCATGGCACTGTCACAGACGATTCACATGTACCAGCTTTAGATGAAATTTCATGCCTCCCCGAATCCGGTACGTTATGCCTGATAGGCGGTCCAACACAGTGTTAGGTCTTGTCCCACGGGCTCTGCAACTTTTGGTGACTGTCCCTTCTTTCACTGAAGATTGTATAACAAAACTTGATCACCGTCCTTGAAGTTCACCTCACTTGCCTTGGCATCATACTTGCAGTTCGTCACCTCTCCTGAAAACTTAAGGGCTCCCTGCACTTGATGATGTACCTCAGCTTCGCATACGTGGAGGTGTCTGTTGGCAGCTCTTCACTAGGTGGTCTTCCCATTAACAAGTCAACGGGTAAGCATTACTCGAGGCCCAACCTCAGTTTTGCAAGGGATGAATCTGGAACCCTCTTCTGAAGATGGTCACACTGTACTCTGCAACAGCCACTCTAGCAGTAGTTGTAAATCTGCATCCTCCATCTGCATCCTCTTCAGATCTTCTGCATTTGATGCACTCCAATACAACAGCATTTCTTGCCGAAACTCCCATTCCTATTTGTCACGAATCAATTCGCAACATTTCCCTTTTGTGAGAAGCCACGAACTATTAGTGGAAAACTCACTGTGTATCGCTCAGTTAACCGTTTCTCTCTCCATTTCGGAGTATACTTTTCAAAACATTCGTCACCGTTTTCAAAAGTGACCGATTTAATGCACGTCACTAAGTGCTGTACTGAGCGATACTATTGTTTTTTTATTGTTCGCCCCTGCTCACTCGACCGTTAGAAAATGCGGCCTAGTGCTCCGCTTTTCTTTCCCACGTCTTAGTCAGTCTAGTGTTTGTTGTGACGGAGGAAGGTCCTGTGCTCCAAGAAGTGTGAGAGGTCGCTAGCACCCAAGCTTCACTGAGACAGTTAATCCAGTCCTCCCACCCCCCGGGTGATACATAGCATTCATCGACTGGTATTTCCTTTTTGTATAATCCTAGTTTTAAGAGTTTAGTTAAGGTGTTTTTTTTTTTAGGCGTAAGTATTTAGCTATTGTGTGAGTGAGTGAGTGCGTCTCATTAAATTGATTTGAATTGTAACGTTAAATTTATTTTTTGTAATCAATAAATTTAACAGTTCCTTTCTTGATCTCAGTGTAAAGTAAAATCTTGTTTCATTTCTCCATAATTAAGCTTATTTCCCACATAGCTCCTAGCTTGCATAAACGTTTGCTTTCATAACTGGTACTTAGACCAGTCTTGTTGTATTAATTTAAAATCCGTTGTGCCAGGAGTTAATGCATCAGCAAGAACCTGATGTTATTATTATTAGTATTAGTTATTTATTGTCAGGGGTGAAGTAACTTTCTCCAGAGGCTAACAGTACAGTAATTCAGCAATTGTGAGTAATTAGTCTCTGCTGTGTACTGTTGAGAAAGTTTATAAATTCTCGATCTTAGAGAATCGTAGCAAGTCAGCGTAAAGTAATTGTTGCTTGATGTAGCAAGACAATCATTGTCTCTGCTCTTCAATATTATTGAATATTAATATCAATTAAATAACATTTAACCATTTATTTCAAAATTACCGTGATATTATAAAAACCCCGTGACAATTGGCGACCTCATTCCAGGATATTAACTCCTAACCCTAAAGCTATTCACGAGATAGTGCTCACTCATTCATATTTAGGTATTTATCATTAAAGTTTATAGACACAAGTTTACTGGTGTTTACCGTTAATTTAGCAAGTGAATTTTGCTTTATCAATCCATAGAGTACTTAACTCTAGTTTATTTTTGGTAACGCCAGACGATTTTATTCGCTCCTGGGAAGTCGCCGTACCCATTGTGTTTATTATTGAGTCTTCCCAGTCATTTGCATTTTTGCTTTAATCTTTGCCAGTTAACTAGATAAGACTGGTCACCACTAACTTGTGTCTGTACTCTTTACTTGTGTTTATTAGCATTTGTTCGCTAAGCAGTCAGTACTCAGTTTTGGTTACTTAGTAAATTGAGCTAGCATCATGGCAGCCAGTGCTTATATACAGGAAGCCAAAGATATGGGTCTCACTGACCCAGAGAAAATACAGAGTTACGTTCTCTCACGGTTTAATTACGAGCAAGAACGTGAGAAAGATGCTCGTGAACGAGAGCGAGAACAGCGCGAATACGAGCGAGAACAGCGCGAATACGAGCGACAACAGCGCGAACACGAGCTAGTACAAGAGCTAGAACAGCGAGAATACGAGCGTGAACAGCGAGACAAAGAACGAGAACACGAACGTGCCGAGCGAGAAGCACGCGAGAGACATGAACTTGAAGTGCTGAAGCTCAAGCGAGATTCCTTGTCTTCAGACACGTCTGGTGCAGTTGGTCCAAGCTCCACGAGCGTTCTCCCTGCACATGTCCTGGCGACCCCACGCATCAAGCTTCCTTCATACAAGGAAAGCGAGCGAATCGAGCCGTACATAGCTCGTTTTGAGGACATGGCAGACTTATATCAACTGGATGAGGCAGCTAAGCGGCTTCAGTTTCTTAGCCTATTTGAGGGCCCTGCTCTCGATATTCTCCACAGAATTCGTGGAGACAGTCTCACATATGAGATGATGAAAGCTGCACTCATTAAGGCGTATGGTCTCACAGTAGACGACGCCAAAGTTCAGTTCATGCGAGCTCGTCTCCAAGACAAGGAGACAGCTGTTCAGTTCCTTGATCGTCTCACAGCTTACTTAAATGAGTGGATGGAGAAAGATGAAACTCCTTCCACGCGTGAGGGGATAATTGACCTTATGCTGCGTACACAGCTAGAGAGGTCGTGGCCTGCTGAGCTCATAGCACAGCTTAAGATCTGCCAGGTGAAAGATGCCAGCCAAATGGCAGAGAAGGCTGACGCATTCTTTACTGCATACGGGTATCAAGCTCGTAAGCAAAACACCTGGAGCAGAAAAGATACTGCCAAGTCTGGGAAGCCGTCTCAGACTGAATTCCAGCACCAAGGCCATTCTCAGAGTAATGGCCAAGGTCCAAAACCGCAGTGGAAGGACCAGGGGCAAAACACTCAGAAACCTGAGTGGAAGAGGTACAACAAGTACCCTAACCAGCAGCAGTATCAGCCACGCAACCGACCGTTGGGACAAAGTGTTTCACCACCAGCTCAAAAGAGGCAGGAAGCGAATGCAGCCTTCATTCCTCAGCAGCAGCATGGTGGTCACGTCCCTACCAGTGTGGGTACTTCCCCACAGTTCACTAGTCCCCCAGTGACAGTGAACTCCCCTCCACAGATGGCCAATGTTCCATCTACATATAATTCACAAGGCACAATGTTTGCCACATCAATTCAGCAGCCTCATGAGTGGCTAGCTGCTTCCTCCACAGGCCCTCCCACAAGTGACAGTACCTTCCTTGTTCAGCCAGGGTTTGTGGGAGGCATTCCTGTGAAGGTCCTGAGAGACAATGGTTCCTCAGGTTGCTCTGTCAAGCAGAGTTTAGTTCGGCCTGAGCAGTATACAGGTCGACAGATCCATGCAAAGCTTATCGATGGATCAGTGAGATTGTTCCCTGAGGCATGTATCCAGGTGGCATCTCCATTTTATACTGGTACGACACTCGCAGTTGTCATGCCAGAGCCTCTATTTGACTTTATAGTAGGCAATATTCAAGGAGTCAAGGATAGTTGCTCCGATGATGGCGCTACTCAGACTTCGGCTGCTGCGGTGACACGAGCCATGACTGAGGCTCTAGACTGTGTCACCCCAGTGATCATTGAATCGCCACAAGATCTGATGTGTAGTCAACTTGTTGTACAAGAACAACATTCTGACCCGACACTTGCTACCGTTCGGAACAAACGAAAGGGTCGAGTGATTAAGTATTCACGGGGAGGTCGAGCCAAGTTCCTTCGTAAACAAGGACGGCTCTACCGTGAGTCACGAACACCCGAGGGCGAGGTTCGACTGCAGTTTGTCGTTCCCGCCAAGTACCGCCTAGCAGTGTTTCAATGGGGTCATTGTTCAGCCTCAGGAGGTCACATGGGCAAAAGGAAGACCCAGGGCCGTATCCGAGCTGACTTTTTCTGACCAAGGATGGGACGAGACATAGATAGTTTTGTCCGTTCCTGCAGTGTGTGCCAAAGTATCACCACTAATCAGGGACATGCCCTTCCTGTGCCATTTGTAACCACACCCATAATCTCTGAGACAGTTGAGAGACAGGGTAGTGGTGAAGTGGGTGCAGACCTGACGTCTTGCCCATTGGCCCCACAGGACACATTATGTCCAGGGTCTGTACATACATGTGTACTGTAGGTTAAGGGGGAAGTGAGAACTCCGCAAAAAGGCGACTTGAGGCTATGGAAGACCCAAGTTTGCACAAGGATTCTCAGCTCCCCGATACTAATATAAGTACTGTAGGTTAAGAGGGAAGTTCGAGAGAGAGAACTCCGCATAGGCGACTTGAGGCTATGGAAGACCCAAGTTTGCACAAGGATTCTCAGCTCCCCGATACTAATATAAGTACTGTAGGTTAAGGGGGAAGTGAGAACTCCGCAAAGGCGACTTGAGGCTATGGAAGACCCAAGTTTGCACAAGGATTCTCAGCTCCCCGATACTAATATAAGTACTGTAGGTTAAGGGGGAAGTTCGAGAGAGAACTCCACAAAGGCGACTTGAGGCTATGGAAGACCCAAGTTTGCACAAGGATTCTCAGCTCCCCGATACTAATATAAGTACTGTAGGTTAAGGGGGAAGTGAGAACTCCGCAGAGGCGACTTGAGGCTATGGAAGACCCAAGTTTGCACAAGGATTCTCAGCTCTCCGATATTAATATAAGAACTGTAGGTTAAGGCACAGGTTGAGGACCCGTGTGCGGTTCGAGGCTATGGAAGACCCGAGTTTGCACAAGGATTCTCAACTTGCTGACACTAATCGTGTGCTAAAATTAATGGCGACCTCGAGTGTACTTTTCGTAGCATGTACTGATTACTAGGCAGAGAGAGTAATTGTAACGTAATAAGAATTTTGTCTCATTGACACTTTTGATGCTCCACCTTAATTGGTTTTGCAGGTTCAGCAATGGGTGTAGCAGTTTTGCTGTGCAGGCCAGCTGATCGTCTGCCGCACGCTGCCGCCTCTTCTCCTCTGCCTTCGTCGTCGCCATATTATTATTTACTGTGTCATTTTACACGTAGGTACAGTTACACTACAACTGTCACACCTACACCGTGTATTACATACACCACGCTACACAACAATTAGTTGTCAGTGTAAATGTAGCGACTTTTCGCTCAGTTTGACCTGAGTACAGGATTTTCACCGTCGTCATGGAGTTTTTCCCTCAAGCTTGCTTCTATTAACGTAAATACGAGGTTTTTTCGCTCACTGGCGACTGCGACTTTCTCCTGTAGCAGGATAGCACACACACCACAGTGTGAATCTTGTGTGAATGACTTAGGATGTGTACATATATATATATATATATCCAAAAATTTTTTCCCATAAGGAAAAAATTTAATTTTGTAGGGGCGTAATGTCACGAATCAATTCGCGACATTTCCCTTTTGTGAGAAGCCACGAACTATTAGTGGAAAACTCACTGTGTATCGCTCAGTTAACCGTTTCTCTCTCCATTTCGGAGTATACTTTTCAAAACATTCGTCACCGTTTTCAAAAGTGACCGATTTAATGCACGTCACTAAGTGCTGTACTGAGCGATACTATTGTTTTTTTATTGTTCGCCCCTGCTCACTCGACCGTTAGAAAATGCGGCCTAGTGCTCCGCTTTTCTTTCCCACGACTTAGTCAGTCTAGTGTTTGTTGTGACGGAGGAAAGTCCTGTGCTCCAAGAAGTGTGAGAGGTCGCTAGCACCCAAGCTCCACTGAGACAGTTAATCCAGTCCTCCCACCCCCCGGGTGATACATAGCGTTCATCGACTGGTATTTCCTTTTTGTATAATCCTAGTTTTAAGAGTTTAGTTAAGGTGTTTTTTTTTTTAGGCGTAAGTATTTAGCTATTGTGTGAGTGAGTGAGTGCGTCTCATTTAATTGATTTGAATTGTAACGTTAAATTTATTTTTTGTAATCAATAAATTTAACAGTTCCTTTCTTGAGCTCAGTGTAAAGTAAAATCTTGTTTCATTTCTCCATAATTAAGCTTATTTCCCACATAGCTCCTAGCTTGCATAAACGTTTGCTTTCATAACTGGTACTTAGACCAGTCTTGTTGTATTAACTTAAAATCCGTTGTGCCAGGAGTTAATGCATCAGCAAGAACCTGATGTTATTATTATTAGTATTAGTTATTTATTGTCAGGGGTGAAGTAACTTTCTCCAGAGGCTAACAGTACAGTAATTCAGCAATTGTGAGTAATTAGTCTCTGCTGTGTACTGTTGAGAAAGTTTATAAATTCTCGATCTTAGAGAATCGTAGCAAGTCAGCATAAAGTAATCGTTGCTTGATGTAGCAAGACAATCATTGTCTCTGTTCTTCAATATTATTGAATATTAATATCAATTAAATAACATTTAACCATTTATTTCAAAATTACCGTGATATTATAAAAACCCCGTGACACTATTACACTGCTTGCCGTCTGTTCTTCCATCTTCTTGCACACTGTTCTTCAAGGTTCTCTTGCATTTCCTCAATGGTTGGGCTTCTATGGAAAAACTGGCTGGCTGCTGCCTCATGTCACCAGCCTTTACTAATTTACCCTCATCCTTGTCATTTGGACAATCATAGCCGTAGTGTCCCACCTCACCACATGTCCAACACCCGTTTGTTGCAAACATGAGTATTCTAGCACTGTTCCATTCTTGCTTCTTTTTCCATTTGTAACAATCCTCCTTCCAGTGTCCTGGGTTCCCACAGAACCAGCAACCTCCTCTGATATTCTCCTGTTCTCTCTTCCACTTTTAGCATTCCACTTTCCGATGTCCTGGCTTCTCACAATGCAAATTCCTCTGATCTTCTCCCATTCCCTCTTCTGCTTGTAGTAGTTCTCTTTCCTATGTCCTGGTTTTTTGCAGTACCAGCAAATTCCTTCACATTTTTTCTATTTGCGTACCTGCACCTTTGTTGCCTTGAACCCTGCACTACGACCTACCTGAAAAGTGGATTACTGGACCTGATGTAGGACTCAAATTCTAGAGCCCTGGCTAGTGCTTCTTGCATGCTTCTGGGTTCTGCCTGCTTCACTTGCACTTTCAACTCTGCACTGTCAAGAAGATCGATGAACTGGTCCCTCAGAAGAATATCCAACAGGTTAGGTGCTGCTCCAGGGTATGCCTTGTATGACATACTCCCCAGGTCATGGGCAAGCTGCTGTAGGGATTCACCTCGAGCTTTTGGATGGGTCCGGAACCTTGCTCTGTAAACCTTAGTCTGGTACATGGTCCCATATCTGCGCTCCAGCACTTCTACTAGGACTGATATCTGTTCCTATCCCCCACTGACATTTGGCCAAGAATCTCCATTGCAGCACCCTTGAGACTTATAGCAAGCTGCACTGCCTTCTGCCATCCCAACCATTCTGATCTGCAAGCAACTCGGCCTTCACACAATAAGCTTCCCAAGATACTTTGCCATCAAATTCCTGAGGTTTCCTTTTAACTGGACCCCTATTATAGGCACCTATCAACCCGACACAATCTTCCACAGGAGTACCTATTAATGTTTAATAATATTCAGCTCAATCTTGCATCATTCTTGAACATGCTTGGGGTTTCATTCACTCGGGACTTATCTTGGAAAGATCATATTGCATCTCCTGTAAAATCTGCTTCCAAGAAATTAGGTGTGCTAAGCCGACTCTATACCTTCTTTACTCCTGTGCAGTTGTTGACTTTATAGACGAGTTTTATTTGCCTCTGTTTAGAGTACAACTCTCTAGCTCCTCACATACAGCTCTACTCAATAGGATGGAGTCAAAGGTTTTTCATCTCATCAACTCTCCTTCTCTTCTGGCTCCCTTCAACCTATGTCTCTTCGCCACACTGCTGCATCTTTATCTCTTTTCTATCGCTATTTCAATGGTCACTGCTCCTCTGAACTGTCTTCTTGCATCCCTCCACCCCAACTACGGGTGCGTAGCACCTGCCTAGCAACAAGTGGTGACATGTAGAGGTGTGCGGTAAGTAGGAGGACTACTGGACCCTGAAAGTAGGCTGTGAAGCCTATGCCCAGAGTCAGTCACATAAAAAAAAAACAACAACATCCATTTCCTGTCCAACTCCCTAATCCAAGAGTTAACCGTTACTCCAAGTCCTTCATTTATGCAACATATCAAATCTGGAACTGTCTCCCTGCGCCTGTATTTCCTACTTCCTATGATCTCCAGTCTTTCAGATGCAGTGTGTCCAGGCATCTCGAAATGAATGGATCTTGAATTTGACTGTCTTTTGTTTTTTGTTTTTTTTTCTTGGAAAGAGTAGTTTGTGGGTTTCTCGCCATTGGTTCCTTCTTTCTTACATAAAACAAAAAAATGCACTTCACTTGGTTTTGGGCCTAAAAACTGGGGCATCATAATTAAGTCCAGGACTTAAAGCTTCTGCATTCTGATTATTCAGCCCTCTAATGCTACCTTTAGATGCCTGGGATGTGTCAAGATTCACCATACATTGTCCACTCTTTTCATATGCTCCCAGTACAATAGCCTGTGGCCCAGCAGTGCAACATTTCTTTATAGCCTCAATTTTCTCTCTAATTATCTTCACATGGTGGAATACATGTTTCAACTGTTTATCTACATGCTGTCTGCACTACATCACTATTCCCTCACTAATCTTCAGCTGCTTGTCTACATGCTGCTTGCAACGCGGTCATTATTCCCTTACTATTCCTTAGCTGGTTGTCTTCATGTTGTCTGCATTTCATCACATTATTGCTTACCTCATGCTTTGGCTGCCGTAGCTCAAAGTATACATCCTCCTTCAGTTGTTGTTGTTCTTCCCTCGTTTCCCCCATGATAGCATCTTGTTGTCCTTGCATTCTCAGTTGTATCTCCCTCTGTTGCTCCTACAATGCCTCTTACAGATGATCATATCATTCTTTCTGTTCTTCATTCTGTGCTTATAACTGTACACTTTGTGCCTGTA
>NC_136996.1:22035418-22083495 GCF_032717465.1 Coenobita brevimanus
TTTAACATAACTCACGAAGGACTTGAAGTGGGCTCCGGACCGACCTCCCATGCACCAGTTCAAAGGGTGAGAATTTCAATGAATGCTGTGGGGCTTCTCGATAAGCAAATAGAAGAGGAGCAATGAACCGCAGCCATTCCTTTGGCTGTTCGGCGGTCATGCGCCTCAACATCTTCTTGAGAGTTCCATTGAACCTCTCACACAACCCGTTACACATGGGATGATACGGCGTAGTTCGTAAGCCTCGGATGGACAGCAACCTGAACGCTTCGTTCATCATTGCTGAAGTGAACTGCGAACCCCGGTCGCTTAAGACCTCCTTAGGGATACCTACATGACAGAACACTTCAATTAATGCCTCAGCAACAGTGACGGCCTCTATATTCTTCAGGACCACGGCTTCAGGCCACCGTGTGCTGAAATCAACTATAGTGAGGATATACTTTGATCCATCACTAGCCCTAGGAGAGATTGGCCCAACTATGTCAACTGCTACTCTCTCGAACGGTTCAGAGATTATAGGCATTGGCTTCAATGGCGCAGGACGGACACGTCCCCGGTCAGTGGTACGCTGACACACATCACAGGAACGTACGAGCCTCGTTATTTCCCGTCCCATTCCTGGCCAGAAAAAGTCAGCATGGATACGGTCAGAGGTCTTCTTTTGACCATGTGACCTCCTGAGGCTGAACAATGACCCCATTGTAACACTGCTAGGCGGTACTTGGCGGGGATGACAAACTGCAGTCAAACCTCGCCCTCGGGTGTTCGTGACTCACGGTAGAGCCGTCCCTGTTTGCGAAGGAACTTGGCTCGACCTCCCCGTGAATACTTAATCACTCGACCCTTTTGTTTGTTCTGAACGGTAGCAAGTGTCGGGTCAGAATGTTGTTCTTGTAATCGCATCACTCCGTTGCGACGGTCAACGGAGTGATGCGATTAGGAGCCTTGGCCAAGGCTCGTGTTATCACAGCAGCCGAAGTCTGAGTAGCAACATCTACGGCACAACTATTTTTGATGCCAGGTATGTTGCCTAATATGAGGTCAAATAAAGGTTCTGGCATGACAACTGCAGCTGTCAGGCCAGTGAAAAATGGAGACGCCACCTGGATACGTGCCTCAGGGAACAATCTCACTGATCCATCAATAAGTCTAACTTGGATCTGTCGACCTGTATACTCATCAGGCCGAACCAAACTCTGCTTAACAGAGCAACCTGAGGAACCATTGTCCCTCAGGACATTTACAGAAACACCTCCCACAGACCCTGGCTGAACAAGAAAGGCAGTGTTGCTGGTGGAAGGGTCTGAGGAGGTAGCAGCCAGTCATTCATGAGACTGCAGAACAACAGATGCAGCAAACGTGGCGCCCTGGGAACTAGGTGTCTGAGGAGAGTTCATGGTCGGAGGGGGGCTTGTGAACTGTTGGGAAGTACCTGTACTGGTAGAGATGGCACCACCGGGTACTTGTTGTGGAATGAAGGCTGCATTTGCCTCCTGCCTCCGATACACTAATTGACCTGATTGAGGGTTACGTGGCTTGTCCTTGTATTGCTGCTGCTGCTTGGGGAACTGCTGCTGGTTGGGGTGCTTGATGTACCGCTTCCAAGCAGGCTGCTGTGTATTTTGCCCCTGGTCCTTCTGCGGTTTGCTTGGACCTTGGCCATTACTCTGAGAACGGCCTTGATGCTGGGATTCAGTCTGAGACGATTTCCCAGATTTATCAGGTTTTCTGTTCCAGGTGTTTTGCTTACGAGTTTGATACCCGTATGCAGTAAAGAATGCGTCAGCCTTCTCTGCCATTTGGCTGGCATCTTTCACCTGGCAGATCTTAAGCTGTGCTATGAGCTCAGCAGGCCACGACCTCTCTAGCTGTGTATGCAGCATAAGGTCAATTATCCCCTCACGCGTGGAAGGAGTTTCATCTTTCTCCATCCACTCATTTAAGTAAGCTGTGAGACGATCAAGGAACTGAACAGCTGTCTCCTTGTCCTGGAGACGAGCTCGCATGAATTGAACTTTGGCGTCGTCTACTGTGAGACCATACGCCTTAATGAGTGCAGCTTTCATCTCATATGTGAGATTGTCTCCACGAATTCTGTGTAGAATATCGAGGGCAGGGCCCTCAAATAGGCTAAGAAACTGAAGCCGCTTAGCTGCCTCATCCAGTTGATACATGTCTGCCATGTCCTCAAAACGAGCTATGTACGGCTCGATTCGCTCGCTTTCCTTGTATGAAGGAAGCTTGATGCGTGGGGTCGCCAGGACATGTGCAGGGGAAACGCTCGTGGAGCTTGGACCAACTGCAGCAGACGTGTCTGAAGCCAAGGAATCTCTCTTGAGCTTCATCATTTCATATTCGTGTTTTTCACGTGCTTCTCGCTTCGCACGTTCGTGCTCTCGTTCTCTCTCGCGTTGTTCACGCTCGTATTCGCGCTGTTCTCGCTCTTGTACTAGCTCGAGTTCGCGCTGTTTTTGCTCATGTTCGCGCTGTTGTCGCTCTTTTTCTAACTCGAGCTCGCGTTGTTTTTGTTCGTGTTCACGCTGTTCTCGCTCATATTCGCGCTGTTCTTTCTCACGTTCTTGCTCGTAATTAAACCGTGAGAGAACGTAACTCTGTATTTTCTCTGGGTCAGTGAGACCCATATCTTTGGCTTCCTGTACATAAGCACTGGCTGCCATGGCGCTAATTTATTAAGCAAACGAAACTGAGTACTGACTGCTTCGCAAACGAATGCTAATAATACAAATAAAGAATACAGACACAAGTTAGTGGTGACCAGTCTTATCAAGTTAACTGGCAAAGAATAAATCAAAAATGTAAATGACTGGGAAGACTCAATAATAAACACAATGGGTACGGCGACTTCCCAGGAGCGAATAAAATCGTCTGGCGTTACCAAAAATAAACTAGAGTTAAGTACTCTATTGATTGATAAAGCAAAAATTCACTTGCTAAATTAACTGTAAACACCAGTAAGCCTGTGCATATAAACTTTAATGATAAATACCTAAATATGAACGAGTGAGTACTATCTCGTGAATAGCTTTAGAGCTGGGAGTTAATATCCTGGAATGAGGTCGCCAATTGTCACGGGGTTTTTATAATATCACTAGGTTTTTAAAATAATAAATGCTTAAATATTATTTAATTGATATTAATATTCAATAATATTAAAGAGCAGGGACAATGATTGTCTTGCTACATCAAGCAATGATTACTTTACGCTGCTTCTTCGCACGATTCTCTAAGAACGAGAATTTATAAACTTTCTCAACAGTACACAGCAGAGACTAATCACTCACAAATGCTGAATTAGTACTGTTAGCCTCTGGAGAAAGTTACTTCACCCCTGACAATAAATAACTAATACTAATAATAATATCAGGTCCTTGCTGATGCTTAACTCCCAGATGGCACAACGGATTTTAAGTTAATACAACAAGACTGGTCTAAGTACCAGTTATGAATAGCAAAACGTTTATGCAAGCTAGGAGCTATATGGAAAACAAGCTTAATTTGGAGAAATGAAACAAGATTTTATTTTACATTAAGCTCAAGAAAAAGAACTGTTAAATTTATTGATTACAAAAAAATAAATTTAACGTTACAATTCAAAATCAAATTAATGAGATCGCACTCACTCACTCACGCAAAAGCTAAATCCTTACGCCTAGAAAAAAACACCTTAATTAAACTCTTAAGACTAGGAAAACAAAAGGAAATACTGAACGATGAATGCTTTGTATCACCAAGGGTGGGAGCTTGGAGCTGTGGTCTTGTGGAGCTTGGGTTGACCTCTCACACTGCTGGAGCACAGGTCCTTCCTCCGTCAGAGCAAACACTCGACTGAGTAAGTCGTGGGAACAAAAGGGGGAGCAGTAGGCCGCATTTTCTAACGGTCGAGGCAAGCAGGGGCGAACAATAAAGAAACAATAGTATCGCTCAGTACAGCACTTAGTGACGTGCATTAAATCGGTCACTTTTGAAAACAGTGACGAATGTTTTGAAAAGTATACCCCGAAATAGAGGGAGAAAAGGTTAGCTGAGCGATACACAGTGAGTTTTCCACTAATAGTTCGTGGCTTCTCACAAAAGGGAAATGTCGCGAATTTGATTCGTGACACAAGCATAGGCCTATAGGGTAGCACACTCACAACGTACCCTTGCAAATCAATATGCTGATGAAATGTTAAAAATGGGTCTTATTGAGCCATCAGTCTCCCCGTGGAATGCCCCATTATTTTTCGTGGCCAACCGAAACAGTGAAATGCGTGACGTGGTAGCTGATTATCATAAACCAACACACAATCCCAGACCGGTTTCCTACGTTATTGTGAAGTGGCGTCTTGCAAAATATTGGACAAGAAAATAATGTATTTTCCACAATCGGTTTGCCTAATTGATATTAGCAAATAGAGTTAGATGGTGGGTCATGCATTTACACTGCTTTCTCTACAAATACATGGCATTATCGTATTAAAGCATACCGATGGGGTTAAGGACAGCTCCAGGCACATCCCAACAATTAAAAATTGTGTATTATCAGGAATGGTAGGAAATGGTATCTTCGTGTACTTGGACATCATAATTGCAACGTACACAATAGATGAATATTAACAGAACTTAGACCAGCTCCTACACAAGTTTGTTAATGCTGGTATGAAAACTGAGCCATCTGAATGCAAATTTTGCTTTATGGAAATAAAATTCTTAGGCTACAGGCTTGATGCAGATGGAATACACACCTCAGATGAGAAAATACAGGGTATTACAGATCTTTCATACAACAATTCACACACAGCAGAACCATTTTTCCACCTATTGAAAAAAAAAGCTGTATTTCAGTAGGGAGAGGGACAAAACTAGCATTTAATGAATTAAAAGATAAATTTACATGTGCACCATGCTTGACCTATCCTAATTTCACAAAACCATTTATAATTTGCACAGATGCATCTCTTAAGGAATTAGGGATATTGATGCAAGAAGACAGGCACGGTAAAAATCAACCAATTGCATTTGCTGGAACAAAATAAAAGGTGCAGAAAAAAAATATTGCACTGCAGACTTAGAGGCACTTGCAGTGGTCTTTGCATTACAAAAGTTTCGAGATTTGGTATATGGTTACGAAATTCACTTATTCACTGTCCATAAACCACTCGTGGGCATGTTCCAAGAAAAACTCCTCTCTGGGAGGAGAGCAAGAAAACTATAATGTACATATTCACTACATACAAGGCAAAATAAATTCAGCTGCAGATGCATTATCTAGGAGCCTGATGACAATTCATGTTGCAACATTAGGTCTAAAGGAAAGAATCCCCAACCATGACGAAATCTCGAAAGCACAGAGACTTGATCCAACGTGGTCTAAAGCTGTATACAATTTGGAGTGTGGCGAGGACATACCCTTACCCAAGCTACAGTACATGTACCACTCAAAAATTCACAGTAGTTGACAATGCCTTATATACAATCAACCCAGGACAACCAATGCATAGAAGAAATAAGACAACTAGTGGTACCTAATGGAATGATACCTTACTTTTTAAGGACGATACACAATAGTCCACATGCAGGATATCCTGGCAAAGATAGGACGGTCAGACAAGCCCGGATGTTATACTATTGGCCATCATTATGCAAAGACATATGCAATCACACAGACAGATGCGAGTCATGTGTGAGACACAAAGGCAACACATTAAGACCCGCGTCTATTGGGAAATATTCTGTACCTTATCAACTGTGAGATGTTGTCGCAGTTGACTTACTTAAGTTACCCATATATTACAATAATAATGAATATCTCTTCATTGCTACAGATCATTTCTCAAGATATGTGATTTTGGTCCCAATTAAAGATAAGACAGGAGAAACCGTGGCAAGGGTAATCATAGGCCATATTATCTGTAGATTCACCCCACCAAAGGTGATAATGGAGGTGAATTTAATTCTGAAATCTTGCAAGAAATATGTAAGCAATACATTTAAGAAAAGGTATTTGTCTTAGACTACCACCCAGCATCCAATGGGCTGGTAGAGAGACAAAGCGAAAAAAGTATTGAATATTCTACAACACTTTCTCAGTGAAAATTATGCAATGTGGGATGACTGAGTTCCCAGAGTGGAAGCATCAATTAATTGTGCAATAAACAATTCTACAGGAGACACATTTCACGTTATTATCTACGGGACAGACCAAAAGTTACCCTACGATGAAAATTTGCCTATATACAGTTATGACGAGTATCCTAAACTCCTTTTGCATGAAGGTCAAGAGATACACAAAATGGTGAAGAAACAGTTATCGAAGTCCAAAGACGGAATGATGGTGTCATTTAATAAAAAGGCAAAACAATCAACTATCACCACAGGTGACAACTTCCCACATGGAATTAAGCCTTTCCTGTGAAGCTGGCCTTAGCTTAATCAGTGTGTGTAGATGATATGTAACCAAATACCCACTCCGGAATTCTACCAGTTGATAAGGCTCGTTTTCTTCCATTTCATTTTTTTTATATTATTATTATTATTCTCTTTAAAAGGACTTTGGTGGAAAGTTTGTAAATAATCAGTAATAATCAAATTGGCTGAGAGCTACAAAGATCTTTTCAAACACCCCATTTTGTGAAGCAAATAAACCCTCTCAGAGTCACTGACGCGATTCGCGTTTCATGTGGATTGCTCTAAAGATATTCAATCACTCTAATCACGTTCCTAAGGAGAAAAAACGCCGTCAAAAGAAAAGTTTTCGGCTGATTTGAGTCAAATTTTGGTGCATTCCAATGTGTGCATCTCTTTTCCGAGGTAAGCATTTGGCAACACTGTGACTGCTCTGACGAGACAATGCATAGCAGAAGTATCTCAGTATATCATGACCAGCTGGGCAGGAGAGTAGCGCAGTTGTCAGCGTCCCTTTAAACCGGCCATTTTCCCCCTCCCATGCGAGGCAGAAGCCATTATTGAAATATTGTGATTGTACAGTGTTTTTTCCTATAATGTGAAGTGATTTTGTCTATGGAACATAGATATAGTGTCTGTAAATCATTTTTTATTATAATGGAGTTTCCACTCTGCTTCACCCTGCCCATAAATGATGTGAGTATTTTGCCTTTATATAGTGAAGCCAATACTTATATTTGTGAAACATATAGTGCCTGGATTGGTGAAATAACTGACCTACCATAGCAGGCATTATGCACGCCATAGAGATATGCAATAGTCGCTAAGGAAACAGGCGGTCACGTACGCCATAGAGTTGGGAATAATAGATGAGGTTGGGATGGAATCATGAGATGGTGTTTTATATTGTGTATGGTTTAGTGTGAAACATACATATAAAATAGTGCAGCGAGTGTTCACAGAGAAATATTTCATGCACTGACTGACTTAGCTAAAACATAGCACAAGTGTAAGAGACAAGAAATATGGCACAGCCACATATACATACGTACGTCGTGCAGCGAATGTTCGTGGAGAAATCTATTGTGTGCATCGCATGTGTTATAGGCAAATGTATCGCAAGGAGAGAAGAAAATACGCCACAGCCACAGACATACACACACCCGAAAACACACACACACACACACACACACACACACACACACACAACTTAACTCCTCATCTTCAAGCTACTGCCAGCATCTCAACATCTCTGGAGGAAGTGAGTTATCCGCATTTTGTTGATCTGTATATTGACCTATTTCTGTAGTTCAATATTTTTAACACAAATAAGTAATGTTTTTACATACACACATATGAGATGGAGGAAAGTTCAGCTTCAGTATCAGAACCTAGCAAAAAGACTAGTGGTCATGTCAAGTTTCTGACAGCACTATCAAAAACCTTATGATAGTTTATGTGCATACGTTGAGTAAAAAAAGAAAATAATAAAATGTAACGAGCGAAAATATGTAGCCGTGGGTGAGGCAGGGAAAGAATGTTTTTTATCTCACGTGCGGGTGAGGAGGAGTATTCTATGTTTGTCGTCTAATTACTGCAAAACTATTGGACGTATCGATTTCCCGTAAGAACCATGATAAAGAGCAGTAAATTCTACATATGTTCATTTGCAGAGTATAAGCCTTCGGGAGCATTTTCTGTTGGAAAAGTTGGAGGAACAGACTGTTTTGGTAGTCGTAAATGCTCGGAGGAGTAATCTCACTTTGTCAGACAATTACTCAAAAACTATTTGACGTATCAATTTCCTGTAAGAACCATGATAAAGAGCAGTAAATTCTACGTATGTACAATACATAACAATGTAATATCTATGATAAGAATTCGTTGTTACGGAGGCGGGAATATTGCGTATGCTGTACGCACAGCATGAACGTGAGTACAGATGTGAGTTCCCAGTCGTTTTTGGCGATATACTCGAAAACTATGAGGTGTATCGAAACCATTTTTAGGTCATTAGAAAGCTCGTGAAATTCTGCATAATATTATCCCATAAAAACATAACGTGCAAGAAAAGTTCAGTATGCTCCTTGAATTTTTTCAAAAATGGCTCTCGGTTTTTGGCTATTTTCTCGAAAACTACAAATCGTATCACAGCCGTATTTGTCTCTTTAGAAAGCTGATGAAATTCTCTATCAAAACTTCTAATAACATTTTCCTGTATGATGGAAAACATTCGAATGGTGATGTTGGGAAGTGAACGTGATGTAGCGAAATGTTTATTCTCGGCCGCCTAATGTTGTTTTATTCGTGCTTTCCTGTTTTTTTTTTTTTTTTTTTTTGTGGTGCTTATAAGCTAGAACAAACATCGACGAATAAGATGACATAGGTTTCATGGCAGTATATTGATATTTGGGTGGCGAAAATATGGCGAGAATACGTGTTATTTGCCGCGCGCGGGCAGCCGGGCCGGGCGGCCTCACAGAAAAAATCGTGCGCCAGAAAACTTACTGAAACTTATCGTGTGCGAGAGGGTAAATATTCCATTGCACCATGTTTTATTAACTTTCTTCTTTTTACACTGAGTAAATGAATGGGCGAGCCTATTTTGTACTTATAATCCTCCATCTGACAGTACATTTGCTACTATTCCATCTCCTTATGAGCCTTTCACTCTTTTCACACACACACACATTATATATATATACTCTCATCTTACATTTACCATTGTAGTATCATTGCTCTTTGTTGTCACACAATTCATAATTATTAGCTCATTTTCCATCATATTATTAACTGATATGATTACTATCTCCTTGTGTGTGCATATTTATTGCATTCCTTTAATTCATGATATTCAATTCCACGTGGACTAGTCTTAATATTTTCTTCATTCACAATTTTACATTAACTCTTATATTTCTTTGTTGACTTATTATACTCATTATTAGTATCGGGACTGCCCTCTTTTCATACTTTTATATCATTATCTACTTATATTATCAATATCAATATTGTATTTCAATGATGTTATAAATCTCTTCCCATGTCATATTGGAAGACATATCGTCTACCAGAGAGAGGAAGTGTAATGTGAATGACTTGGTATATAACTAGTTGTATGATGTTGTTCTAGGAATGCATAGTGTAGCTATTGCAAAACCTGTTTTGATCATACCAGAGTATCTGCAAGTTCACTGCAGCGTTAGCGAAATGTGACAGCTCGTGAACACCCCTTGATGTTGCCTGGTCCTCATGGTTACGTCATTAGCAGCGAAATCTTCATATGACACAGGCAACTATAGTCCTGGTTCAGTAAATCAGAAGTCATCATGACAGAATTTCTGAGCCCGCACCTGTGGCTATTATCTACTCCTTTTACATAAGAACTCACAACTAGGTGTCACAAAATCTGATGTGTGTGTGTGTGTGTGTGTGTGTGTGCTGCTCTTGTCACAGAATATGCACATGCGCATATTAAATCTAACCTTCCCGTCTTTTCCCGTTTCCTCACTCATTTATATTTCCAAACTGTGTAACCATGGTAAAGATTTCTGAGCGTGGTGCCTTCACGAGATGTTTAGTGTGCCAGGTGATATTTTAGAGTTAAGAGATGCGAGCAGGGTGGTGTGTGGGGTTGAGTGTTGGGGAGAGTTTAGCTGGCTCGGTGCCTCTCATGCCCTGCTATAACTCTCTCTGGGAAGGGAACGAAGTGAGGGTGATGCCATAGCTTCCAAGTTCATGTTACAGAACCCTTGTTCTTCTTTCACTGGTGCATCTAGCAATGTACAGTCGCTCACTCCAGAGGACCCAAATGCATACATTTTTTTCTGAAACTAACACCAGACAATATTACTCAGATAAAAGACATTCAAGTAGTCTAAAAGTTAACAGCTGTTAACACCATCCCATTATGTTGACCTGAGGGAAATACTAGTACTTTGAGAGGGAAAAAACAAAACAGAAAATTAACGTTAGACTAATTCAAAAATATCTTTCAGCTACACATACTCAACACTTTTTTCTCCAGTTCTCAGATGCACGATTGGCACTTTTCTCTTACATACAAAACTTGTGTGTTCTGAAGCTGCCTTTCCCAGTCTCATTTCCTATGCCTATTTCTTCCAGTCTCTTAACCCTTTCGCGCGTGGATAAGCTAATAAGCTTTATGGGATATGATGCGCCTGCTTTTCTCCCCTCCCCCCACGCCCACCGCGCGCTCCAAATATGTGTATCCTTGGCTTCTTTTCACCACCCAAACATATTTATTTTGCCTCAAAACCCACATAGCCCTATTCGTCGATGTTTGTTCTACATGATAAGCAAAAAAAAAAAAAAAAAACACGCTATACATACGTTAGGGCCGTCTGAATAAACATTCAAGAGCATACATTTCACTTCCCAACATCATAAGTCGAATGTTTACCACTCAATCTCTACATGTTATACAATCATTGAAAAGAGAATTTTATTAGCTTTCGAATGCTGGAGGTCCCAGTTTGATGCGAGGTATGGTGTTCGAATAATAAGTGAGAAAGTAAACCCATTTCCGACAGACAACAGAATTTTTTATTCGAGGAGCTCTAGTGAAAAACTTCTCATGCCACTTTCAAGCTTTTATTTTATCATCCTATGCAGAATTTAATTGGCTTTCATTTGAGCCCACAACGGTGTTCCTAGGCCTCATAGTTTTCGAGAAAAATGCAAAAAACTACGGTGCACTCATGCCATGTCGTGACTGTAGGGCAGTTTCCTGCCTTCCTCTAAACTACTGCATGCATTTCACCAATTCTTTGTACACTAGATATGCACACTATATTCACATGATTCAGTGTCACTATTATTATAGCTGAATACTCACATTTGGTGCAGGGTAGAGGCAGTGTAGTTTATTAGAAACAGTAGCATAATCTTCGTTGGGCCAACGGTTGATAACAACTAGGATTGCTTCACAAACACCAAATATCCTATTGCAAACACCAAATCTAATAACAACAGTGCCCAAACACTATACATAAGCACTACTGTTATAGTGAAATGTGTTGCATGGCCGGGACAGGAGTAAGAGTGGAAATTTAAAGGGACAGCCACACAGCACCTTCCCCACTCACAGCTCACTTGGTACTGAATAACCTGTCCGCTCTCTTGCTAGTATTGGGACCCACAGTTGCCAACTCATTACTTTTGACAAGGAGAAGGGAAGCTATGACGCCTCCAAAAATGACGCCAATCGGCTGAGAACTTTTCCTCTGATGAAAGTTTTTGTGCTTTAATGACGCCAAAAGGGTCAATGAGTATAGTCACAGCCACACCCATATGACGACAAACGCGTCATCGTGTATGTAGGGGTTAAAAACAACGTAATTGGCCATTTCAAAACGAACCTGTCTTGATTTATGCTTTCTCGCATTTCTATGTGGGGAGGAACTGTTTTTGCAGGTGGTGGGGTTTGATATTTTTTTCTTAAACTGATAAGAAAATAGAATAAAAAATAGCTGGCAGCAGCTTCAAATGTTCATGCTGCATTTACTCATCCTCAGGTGCCAGCATTTTAAGTAACTTCTCGACCATAACCATCTTGTGTTCCTAATTGTTTTTACCTAATTGTATCTTTACAGGAATGAGTCAAGCTTGTACTGTCCTGTGTTTTGAACCATTTTCATCATACATGTCTTTGAATTTATGAGTATTTTAGCACGCACTATTTCAATCGGTAGTGCATTCCACTGATCAATTGTTCCATTTTGGAAGCTGAATTTCCTTATGTCTTTATCACCTCCGTATTTGTACATTTTTTTTTCTTAATGTCACTTTCCCACAGGTTATGTATACATCTATGTCTATTTTGTCTTTTCCTGTGATGTATTTACATAGCATAACCATGTCTCCTCCTTTCCGTTTCTCTTGTAATGTTGGCAGATTTAATATTTCTAGTATTTCCTCATACCTTAGAGCCCTTAAGCTTGGTGCCCATCTTGTAGCTGCCCATTCTGCATTTTCAATATTATCTATGTGTTTTTTGAGATGTGGATTCCAGACAACAGATGCATACCCCAGAGCTGGTTTAATGAATTATATGATTATCTTTTTCATCATGTTTTGCTACTCTCATATTAGCAAGCAGTGTATACATGTTCTGTATATTCTCATCGATGTGGTCAGCTGGAGGTAGTCTGTTACTGATAATAACTCCTAAGTCCTTCTCATTTTCTGATATGTGTAGGTTTGACCTTCCTAGCTTATAATCCCAGTCTGGTCTTTTATCACTTTTATCAAACTTGATTACATGGCATTTGACCATGTTGAATTTCATTTGCTATCTACTGCTCCCTTCATGAAGCTTATTTAAATCTTCATGTAGCTCTTTGCAAGAGTCTCTGTTTGTAATTCTCCTCTGAATTTTTGCACCATCAACAAACACATTTAGATAGCTTCCATTTTCAGTGTTGATGTCTGTGTCATTTATGTGTACTAAAAACATAATTGGTGCCAGCACTGAGCCCTCTGGGACTCCACCAGCCACTTCTCTCCATGAGGAGTAATTTTCCCTTCCTTCTGTTCTCATTTCCCTTTTTCTGAGAAAATGTTGCCTCCAAAAGTACAGGTTACCTTGGATTCCTACTTGATGATACAATTTCCATAAAAGCCTTTGATATGGTTCTCTGTCATGTGACTTCTGAAATCCAAATAGGCCAATCTTTCTCCTTTCTGTAGTGTTTCAACACTGTTATAGTAGCTTAATAGATCAGTAACACATGATTTACCCTTTCTAAAACCGAACTCTCTGTTACCATCCTGTGTTTTTCCAGATGATTTATCAAAATTTTCCTTATCAGCTATTCTAATATCTTAATTACGACACTGGTCAGTGATACTGGTCTTTAGTTAGGTGGATTTTCTATATATCCTTTCTTGAAGAGGGGAATGATGTTTGCTTTCTTCCAAGTATCAGGCAGTATACCTTGTCTAAAGGATTTCTTGAATACTGAATATTGGTCTGCCTAACTCGCCTGCACATTCATGTTATACCCAACTTAAAATCTAGTCAGGACCAATTGCTTTTCCTTTGTCTAATCTGGAAACTCTTCCTGGACCTCTTGTTCCGATATTCGTATATTTGCAAATATGTGTCGGAAGCTTGTTCATTTACATCTCTATCAAATCTACTTTTTTTCTGTAAAAACTGATTGGAATTTTTTATTTAGTACTTCACAGATATCTGTTTCATTGATATAGATTTTCTCTTCATTCATGATGATCTGTACTTTATCTTTGACTTCAGTTTTACTTCGTATGTAGCTGCAAAATGGGTTCAAGTGATCAGTATTATTATTAATAATGTCTTCCTCAAACTGCCTTTGAGCTTCTCTCCCTATCCTTATATAATAATTTCTTGCCTGCTTGTAGTTGTTATATGCCCACTCGCAATCATGCCATCTTTATCTAATCCACTTCAAATCTCTTTTCTCCTTTGCCTTTTGTATTAAACTGTTTCTTTACTTTATTTATGTTTCTCTGTGCTGTGAGATATACATTTGGATTCCTGTTCTGTAAAATTGACAGAATTTTCTATATCATTTATATCTTGTCCATTTAGCCCATTTTCCCAATCTGCTTTTGTAAAGTACTCTACTTCTTTAGGTCATGATAGTTGCCCTTTTTGTAGTTTAGCCTCTTTTCGTAATTTTCATTATCGCTAACAATACCATATGCTATCCTGAAGATATAATTTAACACTGCATGATCACTTTCGCCAAAAGGAGGGTGATAAATTATGTTATTTATTTTATTTTCTTGTCTAGTAAATACGAGATCTAATAATGAGGGGTCTTCTGGTCGTCTTTTCCTGGTGTTTTCCTTTACATGTTGTGCTAGGAAATCTCCTGTATAAGATCTAGGAGATTTTGATCCCAGCAGCTTCCATAGCTTCTTACATCTAGAGTATTTCAGTTGAAATCTTCAGTTAGTATAATTCTTTTCCATTTTACTCCCATTCTATACAGCAACCGTGGGTCAGTGGGTTTGAGCACTCTGCTCTGCCCAAAGGGTTGGAGGATCGAATCCACCCAAGGGTCATTGGTAAACATCAGGAAGGGCATCCGGTCATAAAATGCTACACGCTCCAGTCCTAAAGTCCTCTTCCCAGGGGGGGCAACGCCTTAGCCCTTCAGGGATACCAGGCGTATAACCAAATTATTATTATATTTTTAATTTTACATCCATTTTATGTTGCATGTTTTTTAAACTCTGCATTGTACTTTCTGGTAGGTCTTCATATTGACCTCTATCCCATGTGTTTGTCTTGAGTGGCATATATAAATTTGCCATAATTATATTCCCTTCAGATATGTTAATCTCAACGGCAGTTAATTCTGCATGTGAGGGTGTAGCAAGTTCTATATCTTTGACTTGGATTTTTATCTTTGTTAATATCATAACTCCTCCTTCTTTTTTTTTTTTAATTTCTGTCCTCTCTCCAGTGTTAGTCATCAAAATTCAAGGAGTCATTGGATATCCTTGGGGTTAATTTTGTCTCTGTTAGGCAGATAATACGTTCCTTTTCTCTGATAGAGTCCTTTATCTCTAATAATTCGGATACCATATCATCTACATATGAGTACATCAACTTTGTCATGTTGTTTATATATTGTTGTCATGTTGTTTATATATTGTTGTTTATGTGCCATTTTCTTACTTGAAACCCCACTATTTTGTACGAAAAATTACTTCTCACTTCATCTGACCTTTTATCATTTTTTATTTTTGCTTCTTCTTTGATTTCCTTTAGTAATATCCATTCTTCCTGATTTAGGCATCCTTTTATCCACACTTCTTTGAATTCCTCTGATTCCTTAAGTTTCCTAGCATTTTTCGATACTTCCTCTACATTGTTCACACTTTGGAAGGTTATTTTCAGGGGCCTTGACTTAATTCATATTTTCCTTGCCTTTCAAATTCCTTTGTCTTTCTCACAGACGTCCTCTGATACATATCTTACTTCTTATTCATCTTGGCCGGTGAGTACTACAGATTTATTTATCTCAGCCGATTCTTTAATCAGTCATGGGCTGTTTCATATTATTTCTTTCGCTTCCCGTCTTATGCTTTTTGATTTGTCCTTGTTATGTATCTCCTGCTTGACTTTTGTTACCTATACATACGTACAGTATTTTGTACTTCCTCTTTGTAATTTCTCATTTCATTTGCCTGAATTATCCTCGCCTCATTATCACCGCTCTGTTCTGTCACACCCTCTGCTTGCCTAATTATGTATGTATGATTTTTTAACTCCTCGAAAACTCTTTCATGGCTGACTACTGTATTCCGCATTGCACTTGATTACTTTTTCAGAGAGCTCACCTCTGCTAAGAGCTCATGTATTGTCATTTCTTTTCTGTTTAATTCCTCTACTAATTCCTTTTTTTTTTCCTTTATTTTGTAGGTGCAGTTCTTTTCTGATTGCCTCTGTTTCCTGTTGAAAGTGTTTTTCTTTTCAAATTATTTACATGCTCCACTAATCATATGTTTCCATTTCAACCAGTTCTGGGTTTAAGTCATCATTCTGTTTTTTACTTTTTCCTTTTACCAATTAAAGACACTTTTGATAAGTACGCCATGTTACAGAAAGATACTTTCTACTTACAATCTGCTGGCATCTCTCTGCTAGCTGTCCTTGTTGAGAATACACCCCCCCCCCCATTGCTTTAGCTCAGCGAATTCCTTAGACATCTGGTAATTTTATATATACTTCCTGTGGACTTCATTGTTTGCTTATAATTGCTCTATGCTATTAAATCATCCTTTTTTTTTTTTTTTGCTTAGTACCGAGCTTCACCCACAACACTGTAGATACAGTTAGGTAGATATGCCGATATGCAGAGCCTTTCTCCAGCACGCCTGCTCCCTCTGAGTCTCTCTTCCTCTCTTTTGTGTGTGTGTGTGTGTGTGTGTGTGTGAGAGAGAGAGAGAGAGAGAGAGAGAGAGAGAGAGAGAGAGAGAGAGAGAGAGAGAGATTCCTTGATTAACCTTTACTTCATCTCGAATCCCTCAAGTAGAATCTGTTCAGGCGCGTGCCAAGAGTCAAGATGCAAGTCAAGATGAAATTAGCCCATCTTCATCAATGTGTTGGCTGTTTCTGAGGTACTTTCGTTTACCATTTAGACTTTACACTTCTGTTTACAAACTGGCAACATGGGAAGAGGAAGAAGAGCACGAACTCCTTTATGTGAGGCCCATCATCATCATCATTACAACAATACCATCATCATCATCATTATCATCACCACAATACCATCATCATCATCATCATCATCATCACCACCACCACAATACCATCATCATCATCATCCTTATGGCCACCTAAAAGACTGGGTGAAATGAGATTCAGAAACACAAAAAGATGAAGCATAAACATAGAACTATAAAATGTTGTGACGGGAATGGCCTATTAAATCATTCACAGAGCATTCAGCATTCAAGCCTTGGGAATCCTGACCTGACTTCATAAGCATACCATCTGCCCATATTCTGTATATTTTATATGGATGTCATTCACATGCACTTGTAAAGGTACAATAATTTTATCACGTGTTATGCTAAACTGTACTAGTTGTTGAAGCCACAGTTTTATCTGAAATATGAACCCGCTGGACTACACGCTGAAACTGCCCCCATCCTGCTGCTCACCATTCTCGTTTTGGAGGATAGGGAGGGAACAGTAGGAGGCGGTGGCTCAGTCGGTAGGGAGGTGGCCTTCAGTCCTACCGGACCCAGGTTCAAATCCCCGCTGGGGCAGGGAACTGTTTAAGGATTTGAATTTCATGAAATCAGACTTTACTGATCTACCAGAAGACCCGCCGACATGTCGTAAAAATGCCCCCACTAATACCAATACACCAGTCCTGTATGAGACAGCCCTAGCATGAATTCAATATGGACGGTGGGTGTTAGCGCCGAAGTGGTGACATGTAGAGAGGTGTATGGTATGCAGGAAGACTACTGGCCCTGGAGAGCAAGCTGTGAAGCCTATGCCCAGAGTCGGACATATAAAAAAAAAAAAAATGACCAGAGGAGTTGCTCGGTTATGTCGATGCCACCACGTGAAGGCACTGCAACGCAAACTTAATTACAGTATTTGATGCTTTAATAAACCTTCACAACTTTGGGACACTTCTTAAGCTGTAAAATGCCGTATGGTAGCAGCAAGAATTTACTATTTACAGATTTCAATATAAATGAGCAAATGCAGTATATTTCCCAAAGTTTGAATCTGATAAGTATCCTCTTATAGGTAAACACTAGATCCGTTTTCCCTCGTACATATCTAACAGGTCAGAGTGCACTTGAGAACTTGCCCTGAATCGTAATGTGTTTGAAACTGAGCAGAACATGGTCTTTGTTGGGATGACTGTTTTGGGATTTTTTTAATGCAAGGAAAACGGAACCAAAGGCCAGAAGCCACCAAACCGTTCCTTCCAAGAAAAAAAAAAAAAACAATAGGAATGAAAACCAAATTCAAGATCTGTTCATTTCGAGATGCCTGGATACACTGCGTTTAAAAGACTGGAGATCATAGGAAGTAGGAAATACAGACAGAGGGAGACAGTTCCAGAGTTGACCTGTTGCATAAATTAAGGACTTGGAATAAAGGTTATCTTTTGCATTAGAGAGTTGGACAGAAAAGGGATGAGATTTTGTTGCTAGATGGATGCTACGCGCAAGTTGTAGAGGTGGAGGGATGCAAGCAGACAGTTCAGAGGTGCAGTGACCTTTGAAACAGCGATAGAAAAGAGATAAAGGTGCAACAGTGCAGCAAAGAGACAGAGGTTGAAGGGAGCCAGTAAGAGAAGGAGAGTTGATGAGGCGAGAAACCTCTGACTCCACCGTACTGAGAAGAGCTGTATGTGGGGAGCCTTCCCACACATGAGAGTTGTACTATAACAGGGGCTAATAAAACCAGTGTATAAAGTCAACAACTGTGCAGGGGTAAAGAAAGTATGGAGTCGGCATAGCACACCTAATCTCTTGGAAGCAAATTTTACAAAAGACGTATGATGATCTTTCCAAGATAAGTCCCGAGAGAAAGAAATCCCAGGTACGTTGAAGGATGATGCAGGATTAAGCTGGAAATTATTAAACATTACTGGGTACTCTTGTGGAATATTTTGTCTGGTTGATAGGTGTTAGAACTGAGTTTCTGATGCATTAAAAACAACAAAATTATTTTTACCACGGTCAGAGGTACGAGCCAAGTCAGACATCATGTGTACCATAGTCTCATCCCTTGTTTGTTGAAGTAGATGGCCGTTGCGAGAACCAAATGGAAAGGTGAAGGGTGGAATCATCAGCGTATGAGTGGATAGGGTTAGATGTACAGCTTAGAAGATCATTAATGAATAAAAGGAAGAGAGTTGGTGATAGGACAAAGCCCTGAGGAACACGACTATTGATAGATCTAGGAGAAGAACGATGGCCGTCTACAAGAGCAGCTATAGTGCGACAAGAAAGGAAGCTATAGATGAAGGCACAGATAGAAGGATAGAAACCGTAAGAGGGCAGTTTGGAAAATAAAGATTTATGCCAGACTCGATCGAAAGCCTTTAAGATATCAAGTGCAATGGCAAAGCTTTCACCAAAGTCCCGAAAGGAGGATGACCAGAGTCTGAAAGGTAGGTGAGAAGATTGCCAGTGGAGTGTCCCTGACGGAACCCATATTGACTATCAAAAAGAAGGTTATGATAGGAAATATGCTCTAAAAATTTTCTCTTAAGAATAGACTCGAAAATTTTTGAGACACAGGATGTTAAAGAAGTTGGGCGATAGTTAGACAGTTGGGAATGGTCACCCTTCTTTGGGACTGGCTGAATGAGAGCAGACTTCCAGCAAGAAGGAAAGGTACAAGTTCATAGACACAGTCGAAAGAGTTTACCTAGGCAGGGTGTAAGCACAGGAGCACAGTTCTTGAGGACAAGATGAGGGACCCCATCATGCCCATATGGCTTGGTAGCATTGAGGCCAGTGATGGCAAAAAATACATCGGCTGGAGAAATTTTAATGTTAGTCATGAGGAAGTCAGACGGGGGAAGTGATGAACAGCACCGCAATCTTCTCAGGTGGAATTGGAGGAGAAAGTCTGAGCGAAAAGATCTGCTTTACCAGTAGAAGAAATAGCTACAAAGCCATCAGAGTAGAAAAGAGGAGGGAAGGATGATGAGGTAAAGTTGTTAGAAAGATTTTTGGCAAGGTGCCAGAAGAAGCGGGAAGAATCCGAGTTGGAGAGTTGAGAGAATTTAGTACGGATGAAATTATTTTTAGCAAGGCGAAGAACAGACTTAGCACGATTCCGGGCAGAAACATAAAAAAATGTGATTCAGGGGTGATTTGGCTCCACGCCTTTTTTTTTTTTTTTTTTAATGAGTGGGATGGTTCTGCATTTATCCTTTTACATTTTTCAGCCTATACAACCATTCGAAAAAGGCTAAATCTACAATCTGAGTTCAGATAGATTAACTGAAGGTTTCATACCAATCAAACCCTAAGTAAAGTCGTGAGGTCGTGACAACGAAAGCTGGTGAGAAGAACGAGGACACCATGTAAGAAAAAAGACAAAGATTGCCAACTTTGCAAAGGGAGTGCAGGATGATCTCCTTCCATCTATGTTACAGTGACACGTTTGTGCAAACTGCCGTAATGATTAATGAACATGCATGAACAAAGGATCCAAAAAATTTTGTTTGTTTAGTTTAACGTTTGACCCTCTAAATCCCTTTAAAATGGAATGCTGTGCCAAGGAATAATAATATTGTGCCCTTGGTGAAGAAATAAAAGATCAGTTCCAAATTGCAATGTGTAAGGAAGAAAGAAGAAAGTACTCCACAATGCCGTGGAGACCTAGAGATGTTTTTATTTTATGAAATGTAAAAACGAATTTCGGTATCATGACTTGGCAGCAGATTGGCTGCACAACTTTAAACATGATTGGGAAACAACACTTAGCTTTTCTCGGAACCTGCTATATTGCAATGCAGTGTACACAACCAAATGTTGCTCAACTGTGTGTGTGTGTGTGTGTGTGTGTGTGTGTGTGTGTGTGTGTGTGTGTGTGTGTGTGTGTGTGTGTGTGAGATATTACATAATTGGTGAAAGCAATGGATATAATTTTGAAGATATGACAAAAATACCTTGAATCCACATCTGTTTTTCGTTCATGTGATTTTGTTAACTTTCGAGAAAACATCTGCAGTGAAAGTGTTAGAACCCGTCTGGGTCAGTCCCTTCACGACATGATTCCGATTCTTATGCTAAATCAACTCGTCAGGAGATGGCAATAATACATAAAAAGTACGTTATTGGATTAAATTGGTTGAAACAATCATTATCATCACCTTTCCGACCCCTAGACCCATTTATGAACTCTTTAAGACTGTCACTGTTCAGTCACCGTAGAAGTAGTTGCAACCCTTGACTCAAATGAGCTTGAAGCCAGTGGATGACGGAAAAACAAGGGGGATGTTTGTATAAGGGGATAGTGGAACACCTTGGTTATATTGTTGCCACCAAATGAAGCCGTTCTTCTCCTGTACTAGTCACCGTAATTCATTTTTTTTAATCTATTCAAAAGACGAAGATCCTTCTCATCTTTCTCCGCTTATATATTTCAGTTTCTTTTTTTTTTTAACCTAATCCCAGAATATTCTGAATTTCCTGGGATTAGAGAGTACAGTCAAATACTTAATAGGTAACTGTGAAGTAAAGTGTAGTGGACTCTCTGATGATGATGATGATGATGATGATGATGATGATGATGATGAGGAGGAGGAGGAGGAATTTATTCCTCCATTTCACTATTAATAACCACATTGTGTAATCTCTTCGACTTTTCTCGAAGTTTTCTTACTGTCATCTGTACTGTCAGTTCTTTGTATTCCCTGAGCTACTGTAATATTATAATCATTCTAACGAAATTATTCAGAAATATAGTACAATTTGTACTATATTTCTGAATCTGTGTGTTTTCGTGTCTCATTTCATTGTCTGCATCATCAACAGCTCATCAGAAGCACTTGTTTGCTCTATCATTTGTCATATTTCTGGAACTGCGCCATTTATTTGAGTTTAATTTCCTCTTGATAGACGTAAATGCTCATAAGGACAAAATTATTATGACAGACCATATCAGAGGCGTAAATTCATAGCACACATTTCAGGATATGAAATTGTTTGTCAACAAAAAAAGTTCACCACAGCTAGAAATGTAGACTTTAAAGACGATTAACACTCGCAAATTCCTCCCTAATGCACATCCTAATTTTACATCCAAGCAGCCAAATGCCTCAGTGAGTTAATTCTGTCACGACGACGGTACAGACAGCGCAAGTTACCACAAGGGCTTCTTACTCCCCTACCGAGGACTTTCTGGGTGGATTAAGTCCCCAGTCAATATCCTACCCATTCCAATCAACTTTTCTTAATAACAGTTAACGTAATCTTGGTCTGAAACTCCTTTACTTCACTGGCATGAGACCATCCACTGAGGCCCATATTCTGAGCTGTTTTAATTTTGTAACACATTTTATTTAGTGAGCTATTCTCCAAATTGTATCTCAGGCTTAGTATGCCAGTAATGAAAACTGTGTTGATATTGATACGATATACTTACCAAAGAAGAGAAGCCTAAAATGAATTATGCAATATATATCGCTAAGCATGAGGTGTTACGAAACCTTTTATGACGCTTACAATACAGACCAATATCCTACCCATTCCTATCACCATTCCGTAATACCAGTCAGTATTGATCACCAGCCGCTCTGATGTCCATGATGTCTATAATGCTGTCAAAGTATTTCTTCTAATGCTTACCAGCACATCCACCTCAGCACCATAATGCTCCTTCACTTTTTAGTTTAACTATCTGTTTCTCCATGTAACTCCTCATGCTTTCTCAAATAATTAATTTCCACTGCTCTAACTCTGACTCGCGTCCTTCCAGCATGGTTAAAGTTTCACTTCCATACTTTAGAGTACTGTCACAGTACTTTCAAAATACTGTCATGAAGCAATTTTTTCAACTTTCATATTTGCTTCATTATTCCTTATCATCGCATGCAGCGACCCAGCTACCTTTCTTTCCTGTTGTATTATTTCATGCATTTTATTCTATAAAGATCTATCATTGCTCATCACACTTCCTAAATATTTAAAGGCACATACTCCATGACTTGACCGTTCAGTCTCACTAGCCATTCTGTGGCTTCATTCCTCACAAAGACCACAATTTTACTCTTTGCTAAATTCACTGTTAGATTTCCTTTGCCTGCGCACACTTCCAGAAGTGTTACAAAATCACCAAAACCACTCAGATAACGACCGTCAGTGGATCGCTTCTTGGGAGCTTCATCGACGTCAGAGCGGCTGGTGACAAGATCAATACTGATTGGTACTACGGAAGGCTGATAGGAATGGGTAGGATACTGGCCTGTATTGTAAGTGGCATAAGAGGTTTCGTAACACTTTTGCTTAGCGATATATATTGCATAATACATTTTAGATTTGTTTTATATGTTATTTGCATCGTATTAATTATCAACACAGTTCGCATCACTAGCATATGCAGAGAATGAAAAATGACCCTCATGCTTTCCACTGTTTCTTTTGAATCCAGTGAATGCCATAATCAGTTAATTCCACACAGATTTTGTGTGTGTGTATGACTTATCAGTGACGAAGAATTAGCCATGTGGAGAGGATGGAGAATGAGCCTGACTAGGAGAGTGTAAGTGCGAGAGACGGGGTAAAGTAAGGGAAGGGGGCAAACAAGGATGAGATGGAGAGTTGGGGTGGAGATGTGACGGTATTATGCGAGAGGAGGGTATGTGTTGGAAAGAGGACATCTGATGGTGGAGGACAGGGTGGCACGGAGACGATCCGTTTGTGGCCACCCCTTTACTGGATAAAGACTTCTGGTCGTAGAATATTTTTAAAACAGTTGGGATAGAAGGAATATTTATAATGACATGTGTTGTTCTTGCAAAAAAGAACAGTTTGATACTGAAAAATGAAAATGAACAAGAGAAGGAAGTCGTAACAAAGAACAGTTCATTTTGAAATCCCTGGACGTATATTTTTTTAAAGAATTGAGATTATAAGTAGTGTGAAAGACAGATTGAGGAAGATAGTTCCAGAGCTGACCATGGAGTATTGAGAATTGAAATTACCTGCTATCTCTTGCATTGAAGTTGAACAGAAAAGAAGTATAAGTGCGTTTCTAGACGGGTGTTGTATGCCCACCGCAATGGAGAAGGAAAGTAAGCAGATAGTTCAGATAAGTAATGACCAAAATAGGAGAGAGAGAGAGAGAGAGAGAGAGAGAGAGAGAGAGAGAGAGAGAGAGAAGTGAATGGCGTCAGAGACCGGGTGAGAAGAAAAGCCTTTGAATTCACCGTATTCAGAAGTGCCTTCCCAACTTCAAAGCTGTTCTCTGTGAGTATGGCCTCTGTAGAGAGTCAGCAACTGAGTGGGGTTAAGGAATATACGGAGCCTGTTCAGCACACCTAACTAATGTTTTTGTCTGAAAAATAATGATGTCCTACCAAATCAGTTCAGGGGAGAATGGGATACCAAGAATATTTAGAGAAGGTGAAGGGGTGAGTAGTGTTTTGTGGAAGGTAAGGGGGATAGTCATGTGGAAGATTGTGCTGAGTTAAGAGTGACAATGTTCCCTTTGACCCAGGCAGAAATAAGCGGCAAGTCAAATAATAGGTGAATCAAAACCTTATCCTATAGCAACATGTAATGATCACTGAGAGAGGCCAGTGAGAAAGTGAAGGGTGAAGCCATCAACGTATGAGTGGAGTGGATAGGGCTAGATGTACTGCTAGGAAGGTCCTTCATGAACTAAAGGAACAAAGAAGATTAAAAGACAGAACACCAAGGAACACCATGAATATGACTGAGACGGCATTGCCCAACAAAACTCCTAGATCCTATATCTCGGGTACGTATAGATTCTGTTTCCATGTAAGCTTGCAGTTATGATCTTTCATCTTTAACTTTATTCTGTTTTCATATATATTTCTTGTACAATGATAGCCTCATTGTCAGATACGAGCTGTATGTGATGGAAAATAAACCATGGCTTTTGATCCAGGTTCACAGAACTAGACAAGCCTTCTCTTCAAGAAAAGAGAAATACTGTAAGGGCAAGACAAAGTTACTGTCGGAAGACAAACAAGCACAACAAAACTGTGCAGACCCACGCGACGGCGGAAGACTTATGAAACCTGAGCGGGAAAAACGAATAATATCATTGTTAGCTCTAAGACATTTTCTGCCGTGCTCCCTGTAGCTGTGAGAACACCTCGTAGAATCGTCTCCTCTGTCTAGACCAGGGGTGGGGAACCTTTCTCCTATTAAGGGCCATTAGGATATTTTTAACATCATTCGCCGGCCATACAAAATTATTTACTTAAAATCAACTGTAGCCCAGTACATTATATATATATATATATATATATATATATATATATATATATATATATATATATATATATATATATATAGAGAGAGAGAGAGAGAGAGAGAGAGAGAGAGAGAGAGAGAGAGAGAGAGACTCTGTGGTTCAGTGGTAAAGTGTGCGTTTTCGTACGCTGAAGAACGAGGGCTCGCGCCACGCCAGGGTAATAAACTTGGGGAGCATTTTTCTGGCCACATACTGCTTGGTGGACATAAGGGATGCTGTGGTTGAACCAGTGTCGCATTCTGTAAAGTATGTTTGCACTCAGTCGGCTTGCACGGGCTGATTACACTTGGTTCACAGACTACACACACATCCAAAGCCACTCCAACAGTACAGTTACATTTACAAGCACTTCTCACCCTACATACAATCTCGAACCAGACAGCCTAAGCCACTTGGTAGAGAGATACATTGGCTGTATCGTCCCCACTTCAGTCGATAGAGGCCGGTCCTGCAGTGAACCCTCAAACGGCTGATGAGAGATGAGAAGATATATATATATATATATATATATATATATATATATATATATATATATATATATATATATATATATATATACCATGTTTATAAGGGGTGCCAAAATCCCTGAACATGCACTTCTCCACACAATATTCATCCAGCCAGCTCGATCACTTGTCAGTTCCCTAGCCTCACCGACTTCCAAATCTCTCTTCCTTAAACACTCATCCACCATATCTCTCCACCTTCTCCTTGGCCTACCTCGCCTCCTCCCTCCTTCAAATTCGTTCAGGTATACCTTTTTTCACCACTCTATTGTTATCCATTCTTTCCACTTGACCATACCATCTCAGGACACCCTCCTCGATTCTGGTGTCCACCGACTTCCTCACTCCACACCTTTCACGAATCACATTACTTCGTACCCTATCCACCCTCTGTACTCCACACAAACACACATACACACACACACACACACACACACACACACACACACACACATATATATATATATATATATATATATATATATATATATATATATATATATATATATATATATATATATATATATATATATATATATATATATATATATATATATATATATATATATATATATATATATATATATATATATATATATATAGACCCCTGGTCTAGACGGATGGTGCATCCTGCCCACTTCCAGCCAGATGTGGAGTGGGAAAAACAGACATGCAAGTGGGATGGAGTGAGGACCTAAGCAGTAAAACATGACCCTTTCTCTCAGCTAACGAGCTTTACTAGTCGATTACATTTAGCTGAGGAATACTATTTCTAATTGGAGAAAGTAAATAAAACCTTCATTACTCCCTTCACTAATTGGGGTCTCTTGTTGGCTGAATATTATCAACTAAGGGTAGCTACAATATGAAAAATACGTCATCTGACTGAAAGAATTAAATCACGGTGGCTGGAAGAAAAGAGGAAAATATACGACATTATAGGGAGTGGCTACTATGTATTAAGCATTTCTTTATCTTGTGCCACCTCTGTTTGCATTTCTTTACCTCATGATTACTCGTCTTTATTTGTGCATATTTTTGTCAGTGTTTTTAGCAATGATATCTACCTTGTCTGCCGTTTGTCCATGATGGGTCGAGGGATGCTTTTACCCGACAAAGCACTACGGTAAAATAAGAATCACTGACAAGACGAAGACAAAAAACAGAGGGCTGGAGCAAGGACCTCGGTAATGGGGATTCAGCTAAGTAGGAAAAGGAGAGGAAAGAACGGGGCGGTGACGAGGGGTTAAAAAGGGATGGGGAGTAAACACTTTTAAATGAGGAAGCGCAGAAAGGAGGGGTGGGAAGTCTTAAACATGTCTGGGTAGATATGAGCACTGTGTGAGTGCCACATTCTGGGTGCTGTTTGAGGCTTTGTAGCATATCTTCCTAATCAATTTGTGTAAAAGAGATAGCTAAATTTCTCTTTCTTTTATACAAAAGTGGTTACCAACGTTTTCTTCCATTTTAAAAGGAAGAGGTAGTGGAGAGGGTCACCCTCATTTGGTGGTACCCTTATGATAGGGTTGTAGAGCATACCGGCTGTACAAGCATCCCTCAATTCCCTCCCAGTCCCCTAAAAAGGGGATAGTGGGCTTCAGGAAATGAACAGGTTCAGACTGCAGCCCACTAGGTTTACATTCAGACATCCCTGAGCCTACAACTACTAGGACTTCTCCACCATTTACAAAATGAAAAATTGGTATCATCATTATTCAGTCATCCAATAAATACTCCCTCATTCCTCTCACCACCGTTGCAGCAAAACTTCTGCTGCCCTCGCTTATTACATAACTGTTTTTTCACACTTTCATCTTTACTTGCGAGATACTCACATCTATCATCATTGTCACCCACTATCAGCCACATCACTTGGATTGCAAAGCTTCTGTCTTATTTCACAATCATTCAGACCCAGATGATGACACTGCCAAAGTTGGAAAAGCCAGGCAGGCATAAATATCTTCTACTGACAACTGCACCTTGATTAATGAGGCCTGGCTGAGCTTCCTTACAGAGCTACAGAGAAGAGAAGGGATAGAGTTGCAAATCGTATTGCGTAAATTTTAACCCTGAAACTTCAAACTGTACCACAAAAAGCCAGATCGTACTTGGTACTGAGGGCGCTTTTTTACAGTAAATCGCCTTACGTGGGACCAGGACTGAGTTCTACACTGAGGGATTAATGGAGCAGGCAGTGGTGGAGTAGACAGTAGTGGGCTGGAGACTCAGTGGAGACTCAACTGGGTCGAACTCGAATGTTACAGGAAACAATCTTTGGAGTGAATTTGCCATTCATGTGTTCACTACTCTTTCACCTGGCACTACTGACACGTCATAAAACATCTTGCAAATACTACATTAAATTTAAACATGATATCCCTCGTGTATCACATTGTCGATGAAGCAAGTTAGTGACCAAGTGCTAGAGTAACTTGTGAAGGTTACACTGGATCAGCTCTCAATTGGTGTGTCATAGGTACTCTTATTCATTAACTCTGACAGTTCATGTATGGTCCATTTCAGGTCAGATCTCTCCAGAGGATGGGTGATAGCCACAATTAAGTTTTCGCCTTCCTCGCACAGGACGAATAGGGAAGGAGTGTCTGTAGAAAGAGTGATACACTTAAAAGACATGTCGTGTAATGAATATGTTTGCGTGTCTCACAGTCTGCATATGTCATAGGTACACTCTGCGAGCAGCAAGCATATGCAAGCATATGCCAGAACACACTAGCAGTACCGGCTATAAATGTTCACGAAGAAGTGGGATTGTAACCCAAGACACAACGCATAAATAGCTTGGAGGTTGAACATGGTACTATAATACCAGCATGGCTGCTATAATGTCATATGTAATACCAGGGGACTAACTTCTTTACTCAGATTATTTATTTGCCATTTAATTCTTTCATTGGCTCCTTATAGCTCTCTCTCTCTCTCTCTCTCTCTCTCTCTCTCTCTCTCTCTCTCTCTCTCTCTCTTTCTGTGTGTGTGTGTGTGTGTGTGTGTGTGTGTGTGTGTGTGTGTGTGTGTGTGTGTGTGTGTGTGTGTGTAAGAAGAAATCAAAGGCCAGGAGCCCTACAAATTGTTTCTTCCAAGAAAAAATAAAAAACAAGATAACAGAGAGCCAATTTCAAGATTCGTTCATTTCGTTTTATTTCGAGATGCCTGGACACATTGTTTTTGAAAGACTGGAACTCATAGGCAGTAGGAAATACAGACAGAGGGAGACAGTTCCAGAGTTGACCTGCTACATACATGAAGGACTGGGAGTGACGGTTAACTTTTTCATTAGAGAGTCGAATAGAAATGGGATGAGTTTGTTGCCGGACGGTTGTTTCGCATCCACTGTCGTGGTGAAGGGATGCAAGCAGACACTTCGGAGGTGCAGTGACCATTGAAGAAGGGATAGAAGCGAGATAAAGATGCAACAATGCGGCGAGGAGACAGAGGTTGAAGGGAGCCAGTAAGAGAAGGAGAGTTACTGAGACGAAAAGCCTTTGACTCCACTCTGTTGAGAAGAGTTGTTCATTCCTCATCTGTTCCTTGTAGGTTTATTTGGATGTTACATTTCGGTGTTTTGTATCCTTTTGTATATATTTATTTTGTTCCTGTTAACATCAAATTTTTAAAGCAGCACAGTAGTAGCAGTGACTGGGTTAATGAAGGCTATTTCTAACACCCCTTATCAAGCCGATGTTCTTCTTTCAGGTGGACTGGCGATAAATGGCAGTGTTTTGGTGTATACGGAAGTGGCTTAAAAACACCAGTATTACTCCCCTGAAATATCCCTCTGCAGTTTGTTATTTCTGTCTCGCATTGGCCGCCAATAATTACGTTTGCGCGTGTACTACATCGTTGTATCCGCATTTAGATTTTAGTGTCGTTAGTTGTTCAGATTCCCGTTTATGATTTACACAAATTCCAGTTCTGACTCACACATTCTGGAAAGAAAACATTTAAGCATCCTGTGCTCTGATAAAGGCAGTGCTTATTGCAAAGTACAGTACGTAGTGTTTTTTTAACGACTGACATAAAAGTTACATCCTTTTTATAATGCAAAGAACATCAGAGAATAAACATGTAATACTTATTCCTTCGAAAGAAAGTTAGACAAGCAAACCAGTAGCAAAGACTATTCATTTATACTCGTAGATGACTGAATACATTGTGCTTGTGATACAGGACTAGAAATCATAGACAGTTGATCAGTTGTATACAGACAGGAATGAAGTGTTCTCTCCGAAAAATCTAATCCGGACTAGGTAACCCATCGTGGGAGCGCTCTGCAAACAGAGCCTATTTACTGACCATAAATTGTTTTCTTTAAGAAAGTTATTAATCATGTGTGCCTGATCAAATGTTTGTATTTGCATGGGCCTTTGGTTGATGGTAGAAGTAGAGTCTTGGAGAAAGTTGTCTAACATTTTCAAGACTCATTTGTACAGTTAAATATATATCACTTTCACTTTTTTGGACCTAATAATGATATAATGAGAATAAGTTCATGATCATAAAAGTAAAAACTCGCAAAATTTAGTCAGTTATGCTAAACCACTTGACCTATTAAGGCTTTGTGAAGATATCGCCAAAAGATGCCTATTAATGTATCGCAAGATATTGTCATTGATGAATTTGCTTCTCTAATCACCAGACAGTGTGCTCAATCGACATAAGGTATTCATCTGGAAAATATGTTGATACTATGTAGAAGGTAATGGAATTCGTTACTTCTCGAAATTCTCATACATTTTCTTAGAAGTCTAACACAAATTGATAATTTTTGTGTCGTATGAGATAAAATTTTACTTTGATAGCCAGATGACAAGTTATACAATTCTTTATGGTGAAGAGACAAAGTGAGTTTGTAAATAACTGTGAAAAAAGGGAAACGATGAATATGGAGGGATCTGTAACCAAGGAATATATCTTGTGAGTCAAGAAGACACAAAGTTGTGAGAGGATGTGACCCAGTGTTGAGGGACTTGAAGGGACGACATGAAAATGCCAGAAAGTAAGAAAGAAGGGAGAGAAGGGAAGACACATAATGCAGATGGAAGATCGCAAAAGGTAAACTGACATAAGAATAGAATACGAAATGACCGACTCTAAGGATGAAAGAGCAGGAGTGGGAAGGAGAGAGATGCCATGAGCGAGGGTAGAAATTATTCAGAGATAGATAAAAGGAAGGGAAGGGAAGAAATGCAACAGACAAAATGGAAGATCACAATTGTAGAAAGAAATCATGAGAATAGAATACGGAATGAGTGACTTAGAGAAAGGGAGGGGATGAGAAGAGATGAAAGGAGACGGAAGATATAAGCGAGCATAAAATTAGTTGAGGTTGGATGAATCTGACAGAGTAAGAAATTAGGCAGAAGGTAAAGGAAGATACAAGGACAGAATATACTATTATTGTCCTGGAGAATGAGAGGAAAGGGTAGGAAGATACTGAAGAGAATACACATGAGTTAGTGTAAAAGAAAGAAAGAGATAAAAAGTAAAAGAAGACAACGAAGACTAAAAACTTACCAACACCGAGGAGGAGAAAAGAAGAGTAGAATGAAGGAATATTTAAATAAAGAAAGAGATCAATTAGAGGTTGAAATTTATGAGACAGAAGGTAAAAAAAAAAGATGCAAGGACAGAATTCGAAGTGAGTGTGATGGATGAAGGAAGAAGAGAGAAAAAGAGAAGATATAAGTGAGAAAAGAGACGAGAAGTAGGGAAAGACTGAGACAAATAGATCATACAGAGATAAAGGTTTGGTAAAAGAAACAGCGATACAATACAAATGAACAAAATAGAATAATTAAGAGAAATAACAAAATGGGGGCAGAGGAAAACAGAAGGATTCTTTTAAGTATGGAAAGAGATAAGTTAATGAGAGGTGAGACAGAAGGTAAAGGAGGAAACCAAGAATGCAAGGAACTGGCATAGGTAAGGGAAGGTGAAGAGGTAGAACAAGAGCAGAGGAATGGAGAAGGAAGAAAACGAGGACTTAAATGAGGTAAAGGGGGAGGTAGAAACAGAAAAAAAAATATGGTAAAGGTAGAGACAGTGAAAGAGTAGGAATAAGACAAGGAAGACGTAGTGGAAGAAAGAAATGTGCCTAAGAGAGAAGAGGAAAAAGAAAAAGATAAAGAAAGAGGTAGACGTACAAAGAATGAGGCAAAAGACAATTCTGGAGAGAGAAATAGTGCCTTAAGGATGAGGTACAGTAGAGATAAAAAGAAATTTGGAACGCAAGGAGACACCGCGGAAGAAAGATTGTTGGTTCGGTGGAAACATTGATAAAAAATTGAGAATTGAGTATGAAAGTTAAAATTTCGCTTTATGACAATAATGTAATCCTCATTCCAACATAAAGAAGTAAAGCTTGTATGCTGGTAGAAGAATACAAGTCAGGAGCGAAAGAGATGGAAATGTTATTATTAAAAGTACGTATAATTACATGAGGAGACAGACAAGCAAATGAGGAAATGATGGAGAGTTGAGGTGTTGATGTGGATGTGATTGAAAGCGTTAAGAGAAATACTCCAAGATGATTTCGCCATGTGGAAAGGATGAAAAATTAGAGACAGATTAGAAAAGAGTATGTGAGTGAGGTGGAGGGAGGAGACGGGGTGGAATACAGACGATGAGATATATAGGGATGGAGTGGACGTATAATTATGAGAAAGGGCTGGAAAGGTGAGTTGAAGGAGAGGACAGCCAAATGACTGATGCTAGGGGGATATGGAGGCGAATTGTATGTGGCCACCCATTAGGGAATTAAGGCATCTGGCTACACAGATAAATTGACAGACAGGTAGAGTTTGTGAAAAGGTACGAAGTGAGGTGAGTAAAGCAGCTCATACAATGACCGGTTGCGTTAATCCACATGACAATAACATGGGCTTAGACCGGTTTTATTATTTATTTCTGAAGGTGATAGCGCCAAGATCATATTTTTTATGTATTTATTTGTTTATTAATTTATTTTACCTCAGCACTAAGTGATAAAAATGAAAGCCAGAGCCTCTCTCTCTCTCTCTCTCTCTCTCTCTCTCTCCTTGTTAAATAATCGGTATATCTATTGTTATTGATCTTCGAGGAAAATATTGCTAAAGAAAGGTTTTTTGTATAGGTGAGATATACGTTTAAAACGACAATAGCTTAACCCAATCGATTAAGAGCCATAAAAAACCAAGAAAAGAGAGAAAGAAAACAGAAGTGAGGGAGACACATGATCGGCCAATGGACACCCCATCCATGCTAATTCGCGTTATAATTATTTTAACAATGATGGTTAATTATTTCATTGTAAAAACACTCAAAATTACGAGCCACGTCCTCTAGCCTAACAAAATAGTCTCTCTCTCTCTCTCTCTCTCTCTCTCTAGTTTCTTCCTTTTCTTCCTTCTCTTTCTCCTTTTTTTTTTCTTTTTTCTTCAAGTTTGTCCTTTCCCTATTCTTTCACTTATGTCTCAGTTCCTTTACTTGTTCTTCCATTATTTTCCTGTTGATTCTTTCTCTCCTACTTTTTTGTTTTCCACTGGTATCTAAAATGTTCCAGTTTCTTTCTCTATTCGTTTAATATTTCCTTTCTCTCTCTCGATTATCTTTTTCCCGCTCCAACCGTTCACACTTCATTTGACTGTCTTTGTCACCAAATCAGTCTTAATCTTGTATCTCCCACAAATTTGTCACTGTCTACCCATCTCTCTCTCTCTCTCTCTCTCTCTCTCTCTCTCTCTCTCTCTCTCTCTCTCTCTCTCTTGGCGTTTTATCACTGTGGATACGACCCTGCATTATCCATATCATTTTATCTCCCACAACTTTTGTCTCTCCACCTACTTCTTTATTTACCTTTGTCCCTCCTCTTATCATTGAATTAGTGTGAATGTTGGAAGGCTTCGCTCTGATTCAGTTTCCTTTCCTTTCCCTCTTTGCCTTTCTCATCCGCCTCCTTCTTCACCACCGAATCCAATTCCTGTTGACACTGTTTTTATCTCCCTCAGTCTTGAACACTTCTGGAGTTTTCCTTTCTAAAATGAACAAACTCAAACTTTGTCCCATTCCGTTCCGATTGACAGAATCAGTTGTAGGGACGCCTTTACGTCACCAGTATAACTGGGAGGATCAACTGCCTGGTTGTCCCTCAGTTACCATCACCATCGCTAACACTATCATCACCCCTTCCATCAGTACTACCATCACCACCACCACCAACACCATCACTACCATCATCATCACTACCATCACTACCACCACTATTATCACCACAACCACCAACTAATCATTGCTATCATCACTGCCATAATCACCCAAAACATCACTCAAAATGCATCCCAACATTATTGTTTCTGGGTCATGAACTGGACGTGAGAAAACAATCGCATTAATTTGCAGGCTAATTACTCGAGTCATCATAAATAGGCGCGCTATGTATTTTATGGACGGTGACCGGACAAACCAGTCCTTTTATAAAGTGAGGACCCAAATTAGAACTGACGGTCCATTTTTTAAAAATGCTGATTCTTCTCTATACTCTTTTATTTGTGATTAGTATATATCAGCTGTAGTGTGCACTCGCACAAAACATTATTTGGTCCTCTTACAGCACGTATCATTCTGATACTTGGATAAAACATTGTGATATTATGGATCACCCTGTAATTATAAGTGGAAATATTATCGTTGGTAATGATTAGAACTCAACATTGCAAAAAGATTCACTTACTGGGTGGTATATGTTTTGAGGCACCACATTTATATACTCATGTGTGTCTGCGGACGTTAGTTATATTCAAACTATCGTACCCAAAGATGCGGAATAATTTTTGTGTGGGTGTACACTCTATAAAAAAAGAATCGGGACCCTTACTGCACGATACAATATGCTACACCGCACGAAGGAATTTGAAGCCCAAACCGAGTTCTGGTGCATATCAGTGGTCATTGCGAGACGCATCAGCTCGTGGGGTCCCGATTCTTTTTTTATAGGGTATACATTAGGCGCTCACATATCTGGCCCCAAAGGATGCCGCTATTAGTAATAAGAAAAAAAAGTTATTAGTGTGGCCTTGAAACCCATAAAAAGAGCTAATTGGATCTGCAGTTCCCAAGAATTTGACAATTTTTTTTCCACTTTTAATCCATTCTGACGTTATTATTATTATTATTATTATTATTATTATTATACCGACCATAATCAGGACTCCTTAGTAACTTATAAGAATAGGAACTTCTTTGTGAATCTGTACCATAGCTTGAAGCACTTTTTCTTCATCCTTGAAATTGATTGACTTATAATGATCATTATGGCGTCAGTAGTTCCATCACCTACGCCTGACGACACAACTTTGGCATTGCCTATGCAGTTGTATTCTGCTTTACGTAATATTATGCATTGACGCTTCCCACAAAACCGTCTTTATTTAGGTGGTCTATCTTCATTTGAGAAAATGGGCAGAGATTCTATACTGCTGTTCTTTGAGAATATGCTATTGCTGAAGCTGCTAATCGAAAGAACGTAGAACTGGAAGAACCATTTGTACCTTAACTCGTGTGTGTTTTCCCTAAACATCATACACAACATACTAGCTTCCCTGTTGACCTCCAAGCCTGCTTGCTCTGTTTACCTTTATGTCGCTAGTATGCTATGGTATTCTTACCTTCAGTACACCAATGTTTTCCAGTAAAAAAAAAAAAAAAAATTCTCTTATAATTTCTGCTTATAATTCATCAGCAAGTGCTGCTTTCTTTAACACTTTCACATTTTCTTCATTTCTGCCACCGATATCTTCCCAAGGACTTCATTTTCACAGCCTTTGTTTGCCTCCCAATCCAATCAATTTAAAATGTTTGCTTCTTTCTCCGTTCCCAGCCCTCACTTTTTAAATTATTTTTCTCGTTGTCTCTTATTTTATTAACTCTATGTCAGCGTTTGCCACAGATTGTTTTAATTTCTTAGCATTTTGAAAAAAAAAAAGGAAAAAAATACTTATCAGTCCAAATTAACTGCAGTATATTCTTTCATCTTTCTTGTATTATATTTACTATATGTCAGCGGTTGTTTACTAGCATACTTCCACACACATATATCTACTTTTCTGTCTGTCTGAACAGTCAATCAGTCATCCAGTCAATAAGTCACTCTGACTTTTTATTTGTCTATCCCTCTTATCTCCTATATTATTTTATGTTTTTGCAGTTCCATCGTACTGTACTCGGTACGCCAGCATTCACTTTTAGCATAGTCCCACTGACTCTCTCTCTCTCTCTCTCTCTCTCTCTCTCTCTCTCTCTCTCTCAAACACACACACACACACACACACACACACACACACACAATAATGCTGCGTCACTGTGCACGTTACATTTTCAGTAAGCACCATGGGCACAACTACCACTGGATATCCAAACGAGAAAGTTTTACCTCCGCTAAGGAGGTTATGTTTTACCTCGCATTGAATTGCCTGTCTTTCTGTTAGCAGGATTACTTAAAAAGTTGTAAACGGATTTTTATAAAATTTTGTGGAAGGGCGGGCCATGGACCAAGAAACAAATGTTTAAATTTTGGCCTGGGTCTGGATCCGTATCTGGAGTATCCCGCACAATATCTCCAAAAGTTCTCAATGAATTTCAGTGAAATTTTGTGGAAAGGTAGGCCATGGACCAAAAAATAAAAATAAATAAAAATGATTAAGCCTCGCAGAGGATCTGGATCCGGATCCTGTATCCATGGATCCGGATCCCGGATCCGGGATTACTGAAAAAGTTATGAACAGATTTTGATGAAATTTTGTGAAACGGTGGGCCACGGGTCAAGGAAGGAATTATTAAATTTGGGGGCGGATCCGGATCCGGAGTATCCCGCACAATATCTCCAAAAGTTCTCAGTGAATTTCTATGAAATTCTGTGTAAAGGTAGCTATGGACCAAGAAAAAGAAATAAAAATAAATTTTAGAGCGAATCCGGATCCGGATCCTACATCCACTGATCCGGATCCGGGTCCCATTTAATGAAAATGGCATTGGCGGAGGTATGCGCTCTCTGAGCGCATTTTAGTCTCTTTTTATGTTCATTTTCCCTGTCAGATTAGCGAAGAGAATTTCTGATGTGGATTTTCTGTTTTTTTGCCGTGATGTAGACGACATAGAAAAAAAAATAGATGTCTAACTAAGCAGGAATGAAGGATGGGTGCGCCTATGTTTGTATAAAAAAGAAAAATAATTCGAAGAATGTAAAAAAATTTTAAAGCTTGTCAGACTACGTAGAAAAAAGATAGGGTATCTCGGACTGTGCAGAAATACAGAAAACCGGTACGTCAAGCCGTTCACACCCACACACACACACACACCCACAAGGTATACCAGTTAATGTTGAAAAACAATTACAGATGTAATGTAGAACAGTGGGTCCGTAATTGCCGACGTCGCTCAAGAATACTCGAGTAAGCAGGTTGCCTATGTAAATCCATGGGGAGAGAATGATTAACCCGGCCACTTCAAGAAATCCTCCAGCAACTAGGAAACAAGGTGATAGTTTATTATTACTAGATAAATAGTTTATTCCATACTATATAGGACAAGGCTAGACCAATAACTGCATCCTCCAATTTCTAGCAGCTTCTTACAGAGTTCATCGCAATAATCAATTCAACAGGCACAGGATGTCTCTGCCACACCTGGTCTCATTATCTCCCAGTTTCCTTGGTGTCTACTTTATCGCAGTCTACCATTGAAATATAACATTTCCTTACCTTCCTAAAACATTTTCGCGTAAGTCAAGTCTGGTGAATCGACTCCATGTCATCTTGAATGACACTATGTCACTGACGTAGTGTGAAACAGTTCTCACCGGAGGGAAGGTAACCTTACTCTATATGGCGTTTGTACAGTATACACCGTGGCACCAAAGTCTGTCTATCCTTACTCTCCTTTCTCCTACTGACTCACGTCAGATTACCTCTGTTCATCACAAAATTGCATCTCTGTATATTTTTTTTGCCACGGTTTGGTCGCCTTTCTTTTCAATGTTGTGCTTGAATCTCTGCCCATTACGGACTCCATGCAACATTCTTCTACCTACTTTGTCTCACCTGTCTGTGTGTGTGTCTAGTGTATATATATATATATATATATATATATATATATATATATATATATATATATATATATATATATATATATATATATATATATATATATATATACCATCCACTCACTCAATGTAGTGCTGCTCTCGGGTGTCTGTCCTGTCCTCTCCTCCATCCTATATTTCCTTCCATCTTCTTCTATCTTTCTTTCCTTCATTCTTTCCTTGTCCTTCTGCCTACGGGTGACTTTACACTCCCTCTTCTGTCTTTCATTCCTTCATTCTTTCCTCTTTCTTCTGCCTATTGGTAACTCTACATTCAGTGACAAGCCAAATGGTTTCCCCTACACTAGGAAACTAATTACTACGCTGGGTGATAACCATATAACCAAATATTGGCGCCTGGTGCTTTAGTGGGTAATTATTGTGCTCCAGTCGGATTGAGCCTGTGAAGGTTTATATCCAAGGGATGGTTGGGGTTTATTGCTCACGTAATGCCACTCTGGGATGAGTAAGGTTGGTCACTCTCATCTTAAATGTCAGGACCAACTGCCTACCCCCGGGCTCCTACGCTCCTCATGGGGCAACGTAGGATTGGATGATGGATGGATGGATATATACAGTATATATATATATATATATATAATTCAAGGTGGTGTTCTATCGCCTTTACTATTTATATTGGTCATAGATTACATTATGAAACGCGTTGGAACAGAAACCGGTGCAGGTATACTTTGGGGAGAGAACAGGAAACTTTTGGATTTAGATTATGCAGATGATATAGTTTTGATTTGTGATGGGCCAGAAGAGATGCAGAGAGTGTTGGACTGTTTGGTGAGTGAAGGTCGCAAGGTGGGTTTGGTTATTAATCGTGGAAAAACTGAAATAATCAATATGAATATGGAAAATGCGCAGGAATGTGTAATTGGAGGTATGGTTGTAAAGCAAGTTGATAGGTTTAAATATTTAGGTACTTATTTAGCCAAGGATGGTTCTTTGAACTTTGAATTCGAGGAAAGGTTAAAGAAGGCTAATCAGGCAATGGGAATGCTTAAAAATATTTGGAATAATAACAGTTTTTCTGTGCATACAAAAATCAAACTTTATAAGGTAATGGTTAGGAGTATCTTAATTTATGGACACGAGTCTTAGTACAGCACAGTGACTATGGAAAATAAATTCTTGGTGTTTAAAAAAAAAAGCACTTAGAAGAATATTAGGAGTTAAGTGGTGGGAAAGGATACCAAATAGTAGAATTAGAGAAATAACGGGAGTGCAGCCGGTCGATGAATATGTTAGGTTCTCAAGATGGAAGTGGCTAGGACATGTGTACAGGAGACAGGGAATAGTACGAGGTACACCAGGGTGGGTGGCACTTGGTAGGAGAGGTAGAGGAAGACCAAAAGAGACGTGGGTGAGGACAATGAGACGGGAAGCTGGAGATGAGTGTTGGGGAGATCTTGAGCAGTTAGCACAAGATAGGATGAGGTGGTGTGAGTTCATCGAGGCCCTATGCATCCCCGAGGGTGTCACGGGGTTTTTATGATATCATGGTAATTTTGAAATAAATGGTTAAATGTTATTTAAATTCCTATTAATATTCAATAATATTAAAGAGCAGGGACAATGATTGTCTTGCTACATCAAGCAACGATTACTTTACGCTGACTTGCTACGATTCTCTAAGAACGAGAATTTAAAAACTTTCTCAACAGTACACAGCAGAGACTAATTACTCACAATTGCTGAATTACTGTACTGTTAGCCTCTGGAGAAAGTTACTTCACCCCTGACAATAAATAACTAATACTAATAATAATAATCAGGTCCTTGCTGATGCTTAACTCCTATGGCACAACGGATTTTAAGTTAATACAACAAGACTGGTCTAAGTACCAGTTATGAATAGTAAAACGTCTATGCAAGCTAGGAGCTATGTGGGAAATAAGCTTAATTATGGAGAAATGAAACAAGAGTTTACTTTACATTAAGCTCAAGAATAAGAACTGTTAAATTTATTGATTACAAAAATAAATTTAACGTTACAATTCAAATCAATTAAATGAGACGCACTCACTCACTCACACAAAAGCTAAATACTTATGCCTAGGAAAAAACACCTTAACTAAACTCTTAAAACTAGGATTATACAAAAAGGAAATACCAGTCGATGAATGCTATGTATCACCCGGGGGGTGGGAGGACTGGATTAACTGTCTCAGTGGAGCTTGGGTGCTAGCGACCTCTCACACTTCTGGAGCGCAGGACCCTCTTCCGTCACAACAAACACTCGACTGACTTCAAAATACATTGTATGGGCAGGACGCACAAGCCACCGGAAGAAGGCGTGGCTAACGGTTTAGGCAAGCAGAGGCGAACGATAAAGAAACAATTGTATCGCTCAGTAGAGCACTTAGTGACGTGCAATAAATCGGTCACTTTTGAAAGTGACGAATGTTTGGAAAAGTATACTCCGAAATGGAGAGAGAAACGGTTAACTGAGCGATACACAGTGAGTTTTCCACTAATAGTTCGTGGCTTCTCACAAAAGGGAAACGTCGCGAACTGATTCGTGACATTACGCCCTTACAAAATTAAATTTTTTCCTTATGGGAAAAAATTTGTGGATATATATATATATATGTACACATCCAAAGTCATTCACACAAGATTCACACTGTGGTGTGTGTGCTATTCTGCTACAGGAGAAAGTCGCAGTCACCAGTGAGCAAAAAAACCTCGTATTTACTTTAATAGAAGCAAGCTTGAGGGAAAAACTCTGTGACGACGGTGAAAATCCTGTACTCAGGTCAAACTGAGCGAAAAGTCGCTACATTTACACTGACAACTAATTGTTATGTAGTGTGATGTATGTAATACACAGTGTAGGTGTGACAGTTGTAGTGTGACTGTACCTATGTGTAAAATGACACAATAATAATAATATGATGACGATGAAGGCAGAGGAGAAGAGGCGGCAGCGTGCGGCAAACGATCAGCTGGGCCGCACAGCAAAACTGCTACACCCATTGCTGAACCTGCAAAACCAATTAAGGTGGAGCATCAAAAGTGTCAGTGAGACAAAACTCTTATTAAGTTACAATTACTCTCTCTGCCTAGCAATCAGTACATGCTACAAAAAGTACACTCGAGGTCGCCATTAATTTTAGCACACGATTAGTGTCGGCAAGTTGAGAATCCTTGTGCAAACTCGGGTCTTCCATAGCCTCGAACTGCACACGGGTCCTCAACCTGTGCCTTAACCTACAGTTCTTATATTAATATCGAGGAGCTGAGAATCCTTGTGCAAACTTGGGTCTTCCATAGCCTCAAGTCGCCTCCGCAGAATTCTCACTTCCCCCTTAACCTACAGTACTTATATTAGTATCGGGGAGCTGAGAATCCTTGTGCAAACTTGGGTCTTCCATAGCCTCAAGTCGTCTCTGCGGAATTCTCACTTCCCCCCTTAACCTACAGTACTTAAATTAGTATCGGGAAGCTGAGAATCCTTGTGCAAACTTGGGTCTTCCATAGCCTCAAGTCGCCTCTGCGGAGTTCTCTCTCGAACTTCCCCCTTAACCTACAGTACTTCTATTAGTACCGGGAAGCTGAGAATCCTTATGCAAACTTGGGTCTTCCATAGCCTCAAGTCGCCTCTCAACTTCCCCCTTAACTTACGGTACATAATATGTATGTACAGGCCCTGGACATAATGTGTCCTGTGGGGCCAATGGGCGAGACGTCAGGTCTACACCCACTTCACCACTACCCTGTCTCTCAACTAACTCAGAGATTACAGGTGTGGTTATGAACGGCACAGGAAGGACATATCCCTGATTAGTGGTGTTACTTTGACACACACTGCAGGAATGGACAAAACTATCTATGTCCCATCCCATCCCTGGCCAGAAAAAGTCAGCTCGGATACAGCCCTGGGTCTTCCTTTTGCCCATGTGACCTCCTGAGGCTGAACAATGACCCCATTGTAACACTGCTAGGTGGTACTTGGTGGGAACAACAAACTGCAGTCGAACCTCGCCCTCGGGTGTTCGTGACTCACGGTAGAGCCGTCCTTGTTTACGAAGGAACTTGGCTTGACCTCCCCGTGAATACTTTATCACTCGACCCTTTTGTTTGTTCCGCACGGCAGCAAGTGTCGGGTCAGAATGTTGTTCTTGCACAACAAGTTGACTACACATCAGATCTTGCGGCGATTCAATGATCACTGGGGTGACAGTCTGGAGCCTCAGTCATGGCTCTTGTTACCGCAGCAGCCGAAGTCTGAGAAGCGTCATCGGAGCAACTATCCTTGACTCCATTAATATTTCCAATGATGAGGTCAAATAGAGGCTCTGGCATGACAACTGCAAGTGTCATACCAGTATAAAATGGAGATGCCACCTGGATACACGCCTCAGGGAACAATCTCACTGATCCATCAATAAGATTTGCATGGATCTGTCGACCTGTATACTGCTCAGGCCGAACTAGACTCTGCTTGACAGAGCAACCTGAGGAACCATTATCTCTCAGGACCTTCACAGGAATGCCTCCCACAAACCCTGGCTGTACAAGGAAGGTACTGTCACCTGTGGGAGGGCCTGTGGAGGAAGCAGCTAGCCACTCATGAGGCTGCTGAATTGATGCGGCAAACATTGTGCCTTGAGAATTATATTGGGAAGATGGAACATTGGCCATCTGTGGAGGGGGGTTCACTGTCACTGTGGGACTAGTAAACTGTGGGGAAGTACCCACACTGGTAGGGACGTGACCACCGTGCTGCTGCTGAGGAATGAAGACTGCATTCGCTTCCTGCCTCTTTTGAGCTGGTGGTGAAAAAGTTTGTCCCGACGGTCGGTTACATGGCTGATACTGCTGCTGGTTAGGGTGCTTGTTGTACCACTTCCAAGCAGGCTGCTGTGTATTTTGCCCCTGGTCCTTCTGTGGTTTTGAACCTTGGCCATTACTCTGAGAACGGCCTTGGTGCTGGGATTCAGTCTGAGACGGCTTCCCAGACTTGGCAGTATCTTTTCTGCTCCAGGTGTTTTGCTTACGAGTTTGATACCCGTATGCAGTAAAGAATGTGTCAGCCTTTTCTGCCATTTGGCTGGTATCTTTCACCTGGCAGATCTTAAGCTGTGCTATGAGCTCAGCAGGCCACGACCTCTCTAGCTGTGTATGCAGCATAAGGTCAATTATCCCCTCACGCGTGGAAGGAGTTTCATCTTTCTCCATCCACTCATTTAAGTAAGCTGTGAGACGATCAAGGAACTGAACAGCTGTCTCCTTGTCTTGGAGACGAGCTCGCATGAACTGAACTTTGGCGTCGTCTACTGTGAGACCATACGCCTTAATGAGTGCAGCTTTCATCATCTCATATGTGAGATTGTCTCCACGAATTCTGTGGAGAATATCGAGGGCAGGGCCCTCAAATAGGCTAAGAAACTGAAGCCGCTTAGCTGCCTCATCCAGTTGATATAAGTCTGCCATGTCCTCAAAACGAGCTATGTACGGCTCGATTCGCTCGCTTTCCTTGTATGAAGGAAGCTTGATGCGTGGGGTCGCCAGGACATGTGCAGGGAGAACGCTCGTGGAGCTTGGACCAACTGCACCAGACGTGTCTGAAGCCAAGGAATCTCACTTGAGCTTCAGCACTTCAAGTTCATGTTCTCGTTCTTTGTCTCGTTGTTCACGCTCGTATTTGCACTGTTCTCGCTCGTGTTTGCGCTGTTCTCGCTCTTTTTCTAACTCGAGCTCGCGTTGTTTCTGCTCGTGTTCGCGCTGTATCTCACGCTGCTCTTGTTCATATGCACGCTCTCTTTCACGTTCCTCACGCTGTTCTCGCTCGTATTCGCGCTGAATCCTACGCTCTTCACGAGCATCTTTCTCACGTTCTTGCTCATAATTGAACCGTGAGAGAACGTAACTCTGTATTTTCTCTGGGTCTGTGAGACCCATATCTTTGGCTTCCTGTACAAATACAGCGGTAGCCATGGCGATAATTTATTAAACAACCCGAAATTGAGTACTGACTGCTTAGCGACGAATACTAATAAACACAAGTAAAGAATACAGACACAAGCTAGTGGTGACCAGTCTTATCTAGTTAACTGGCAAAGATTAAAGCAAAAATGCGAACAACTAAGAACTCTCAATAATTAACACAATGGGTACGGCGGCTACCCAGGAGCGAATAAAATCGTCTGGCATTACCAAGAATAAACTAGAGTTAAGTACTCTATTGATTAATAAAGCAAAAACTCACTTGCTAAATTAACGGTAAACACCAGTAAACTTCTGCCTATAAACTTTAATTATAAATACCTAAATATGAATGAGTGAGCACTATCTCGTGAATAGCTTTATAGCTAGGAGTTAATATCCTGGAATGAGGTCGCCAATTGTCACGGGGTTTTTATAATATCACGGTGTTTTTAAAATAAATACTTTAAATATTATTTAAATTGATATTAATATTCAATAATATTAAAGAGCAGGGACAATGATTGTCTTGCTACATCAAGCAACGATTATTTTACGCTGACTTGCTACGATTATCTAAGAACGAGAATTTATAAACTTTCTCAACAGTACACAGCAGAGACTAATTACTCATAAGTGCTGAATTACTGTACTGTTAGCCTCTGGAGAAAGTTACTTCAACCCTGACAATAAATAACTAATACTAATAATAATAATCAGGTCCTTGCTGATGCTTAACTCCTATGGCACAACGGATTTTAAGTTAATACAACAAGACTGGTCTAAGTACCAGTTATGAATAGTAAAACGTCTATGCAAGCTAGGAGCTATGTGGGAAATAAGCTTAATTATGGAGAAATGAAACAAGAGTTTACTTTACATTAAGCTCAAGAATAAGAACTGTTAAATTTATTGATTACAAAAATAAATTTAATGTTACAATTCAAATCAATTAAATGAGACGCACTCACTCACTCACACAAAAGCTAAATACTTACGCCAAGGAAAAAACACCTTAACTAAACTCTTAAAACTAGGATTATACAAAAAGGAAATACCAGTCGATGAATGCTATGTATCACCCGGGGGGTGGGAGGACTGGATTAACTGTCTCAGTGGAGCTTGGGTGCTAGCGACCTCTCACACTTCTGGAGCGCAGGACCCTCTTCCGTCACAACAAACACTCGACTGACTTCAAAATACATTGTATGGGCAGGACGCACTAGCCACCGGAAGAAGGCGTGGCTAACGGTTTAGGCAAGCAGAGGCGAACGATAAAGAAACAATTGTATCGCTCAATAGAGCACTTAGTGACGTGCATTAAATCGGTCACATTTGAAAGTGACGAATGTTTGGAAAAGTATACTCCGAATTGGAGAGAGAAACGGTTAACTGAGCGATACACAGTGAGTTTTCCACTAATAGTTCATGGCTTCTCACAAAAGGGAAATGTCGCGAATTGATTCGTGACAGAGGGTGCCACAGGAAATGATATATATATATATATATATATATATATATATATATATATATATATATATATATATATATATATATATATATATATATATATATATATATATATATATATATATATATATATATATATATATATATGTATATATATATATATATATATATATATATATATATTTCTATATACAGATATTTAATTATATATATATATATATATATATATATATATATATATATATATATTGTTACATAGCCTATGATTTCATCATCCTTTGTGTAATTCTAACGTACAGTATGCTGCATGTTTGATCACGAGCGTGTTCTACCTCACTCCCCCTCTCCTCCCTCATAGTAGAGTAAGTCGTTCTTTCTGTTGTTCAGAGCAGGAGTGTCAACTCTTTGTCCCCTCTGGCTTCATTTGCGTGTCCTTCTTACAAGTTGTATCAAGCTCTGCCGGCCCCTATATAATGAGCTCAGTCTCTGCATTAATGGCCACTTAGATCTACTCCTCATTTTGCTCACATCTCTGTCCTCCCCTGTACAGTTGTTATTATTGTGAGTGCTCAGGAAGTCTCCAACCATCTAGCAGCTGTGTAATTTGAGTATGAGTGTTATTACATTTTGTTCTTGTGCTGTATAGCATAGGGTGTTGATTCGTAGGCCTAGTAAAGTTTTTGTAATTCATATTGTCAGCCAGTGGTAATAATATTTTGTATCTGTAAGAATATATCTTGCATTCACTGAGTATTATCTGGTTTTCTCATTTAATCAGGGCTGACTTAGATAAGTTTACTCTTGCTAATTTCGTGTTAATAGAGGCTATTGCAGTTAACCATATATTTAATCTGTTTTTTGCCATTACATTATCCTTATGAGTCCTGAATGTTTTGTTGTTAGTTTGAGCATTAAACTTTAACTTGTAATTTTACCTAACTCTTTTGTTTTGAACCTGGAACTTTGCGGGACAGTTTTCTCTGTTCCGTAACATAAATTTGGCGACCCCTTATCAGGATATTCAGGATATTATCATAAGGATATTGCTTGATATTTTGTGACTGTGATTTATTCATGATGTCAACTATTACTACGCTTGATGAAACCAAAGATTTTTTGTCAAATGTGCAAACAGTGTGTGATGTAGAAAACAGAACAAAGAATGAACTTAAGCTTGTTGCTCAACAATTGGGAATTGCTGTTCGCTCTCATCATTCTAAAGATCAAATTGTTGACATGATTAATGAAAGCTTGTTTAATGTACCTCCTCCAAATGAGCAAATGCAGATTGAATTAGCTAAGTTACAGCTAGCCCTGCAGGAGGCTCGTGCTAAGGAGGCTCTCGTGTTAAGGAGGCTGGAATTTCAGGCAAGGCGGAATGCTCGTATTCAGGAGGCACAGGTACAGGCTCAGGCACAAATTGAACTAGCTAGGATTCAGGCAGACCATGAGTATCGCATGAAACAAGGTGGAACTGGATCATCTAGCTCTGATGATTTTGATGTGGCTAAAAATGTTAAACTTGTCCCTCCTTTTAATGAATCTAATTTAACAAAGTATTTTCAGTTGTTTGAGAGGGTAGCTACAGGTTTTAATTGGCCCAAAAAGTATTGGCCAGTACTCCTTCAAACTGTTCTCACCGGTAAAGTTCAAGTAACTTATGCATCTTTGCCTCAGGATCAATGTGATAATTATGATGTAGTTAAGAGCTTGATTCTTTAGGCCTATGAGCTTGTTCCTGAAGCCTATAGAGTAAAATTTAGGACAACTTATAAGCAAGATAAGCAATCCCATGTTGAGTATGCAAAAATCAAAGAAGATCTGTTAGAGCAGTGGTTAAATTCTAAGAATGTGGATTCTGATTTTGGTAAATTTATGCAGATGATTTTGCTGGAGGACTTCAAAAGGTGAATTAATAAAGATGTAAGCCTATATCTTGATGAGAGAAGAATAGATAATTTGTCTGATGCTGCAGTTTTAGCTGATGAATATTTTCTCACTCACAAGAGATATTCTAAAGAAAAAAGGAAAGCTGAGAGAGTAAGTACGTTGCCTATACTCAGAGTACAGGGTAACAGGAAAGAGAATTAAAGATGATGTTTCTCAGGAAGTAAATACCAGCAGGGCTTCACTCTCTAGATTTCAGAAAAGTAAATGTACTTAGTTGTGAGTAAGCTTGGTCATACTACGGAGAAATGTTTCAGGAGACAGTGTAGATGTGAACAAAAAGGAGTCCTTTAAATATTCAGTCAATTGGTCTAGTGTCCACCCTTTGAGAGTTCCCAGAATTTCTTTAACTGAGTTAATTGGAACCTGCTTTGAGGGGTAACTTAAATTTCTCATGATGGAGCTCCTCTTTTGAGCAGTAACGTGGGTGACACTCTCAAGAGTTCATATGCTAATTTCCCTGTCTGATGGTTTCCTTGGTCAGTCCTCTGGACAGTAATGACAGGAAATCAGTTAAAATATATCGTGATACAGGTGCTTGCCAATCCCTTATGCTGACCAGTGTCTCTAGGCTCTAATGTTAATTCCTCTGATGAAACTTTAATCTTACAAAGGTGTAGGGAATAATTACTTCTCTGTCCCTCTGTGCAGAGTGAATTTAGAGTCTGGTTTTGTTAATGGTTCCGTTATGCAGTTGGGTTGGCTGTGAGACCCTCCCAATGTCAGGGTGTAACTTTTCTTGCTTACTTGGAAATGATATTGGTGGAAGTCAAGTGTGTCCAGCTCCTCAGTTGTCTAGTGAGCCAGTGGCTGTGACCCAGGATTGTGATGTCCCTGATGTGTTCTCTGCATATTGCTGTCACTAGGGCTAAGCTCTAAAGCTACTGGTGACTTAGAGGATAATGATGATGATGATGTTATCCTAAGCTGACACTTTTCTTGCATAATTTGGACCACTCTCACTAGATGAGGTGCAGTACCCCGTAGTGTTGATAATTTGTCTCGTCAAAGAGTTGGTGGAGTTGCAGGTTGCTGACCCTGAGTTGGAAAAGGTCTAGCTAACTCTTAGCTACAGGTGAGGAAGAGTCAGCCGGTGTCTTTTCTACTTGTTATTATGTAAAGTCAGGAGTAATTATGAGGGAAAGTGGAGACCCCA
>NC_136996.1:22083595-22318595 GCF_032717465.1 Coenobita brevimanus
AGCATCAGCCGATCTGTGAATGGGAGTTTGTAGGCATCAGAATGTTGTCATCCCTCGTGTTTGTAGGCAGGATATCATTCGAGTGGCTCATTGATTCCAGCTTCTGGCAGGACACCTTGGAGTGAGGAAGACTGTGGCACGCATTTTAGGAAACACTTCTTACTGGCCAGGTATCTTCAGAGATGTTTCCTGGGTAATTGGGGAAGTGTCTTGTCACACCTGTCAAGTTGTGGGGAAGTGTAATCAGACCGAAAAGGTTGCCCCTCTAGTTCCCATTCCTCCTTTTGAGGCGCCATTCACCGTTGTGTTGGTGGATAATGTGGGCCCTCTTCCTCAAGACTTCTTCAGGATTTTCTTATGTGTTGACCCTGATTGATATGACTACTCGTTATCTCTGAAGCCATTCCACTTAGAAATATCTCAGCAAAGAACGTGGTTAAGGAAATGCTAGGGTTCTTCAGAGCTAAAGTTTGGTCTACCCAAGGAGGTACAGTCAGACCGGGGAAAAGTAATTTCATGTCCAAATGTTTTCAAGCAGTCTCTGGAAAGAGTAAAATGGGCATCACCCAGATCACGTCTTCAGCTTACCATCCTAGACCCAAGGAGCGTTGGAGGAAGAGATATCATCAAACACTCAAAATTCGATGCTCAAGAAATACTGTTTGGAACATCAGAAAGACTGGGAGGTAAAGCTGTCTTCTCCATTCGTTGTGTTTGCAAGGCAAGAGAATCTCCAAACGAATCTACTGGAGGCTTCTCACCCACTTTGAACTACTTGTTTTTGGCCATGAAGTAAGAGGACCCCTTAAGCTACTTCAAGGAATGCTGGCTGTCGGAGGAAGATGACGTCAACCTGCTGGAGTATGTGATGAAGTTCAAAGAACGTCTGTCCACTGCTTTAGCAGCTTGGCGAGAGGGAGAATTTAGGAGCTGCTTCATAGGAGAAGATGAAGACTTGGTATGATAAGAAGTCCAGGTTACGCCATTTTCAGCCAAGTGAGATCTGGTAGGTTTTGATTCTGCTACCAGTTCATGGGCAACCTCTTCAAGCCAAGTTTAGTGGTCCTTATTTCGCTGGAGAAGAAACTTTCAGTGATGTCAATCTATGTCATCGCCACACCAGATCATAGAAGGAACAAGCAACTTTGTCATATCAACATGCTAAAGTTATATCACAGGCGGGACGAAAATAATCCAGTCTGCACTGTAGCTGTTCCACCCGAGTCTACAAGTGAAGTTCTCCCATGCAGCATGAGCCTGAGTGATAGTTTGGGGAAGAATCCTGATATCATGAATGATCTCCAGACTAAGCTTTCTCATCTACCTCCCAAGGAAAGGCAGGAGTTTTCGGCATTACTGCAGGAGTACCCGGAAGTGTTCCATGCCACTCCAGGAAGATCCACTGTGTTGATGCATGATGTCGATGTTGGAGATGCAAAGCCAATTAAACTGCCTCCTTACCATGTGAACCCAGTGAAAGTTCCTCTCATCCAGAAGGAGCTTGGCTACCTGTTGGACCACAAGATGATTGAGCCCTGTCAGAGCGAGTGGAGTTCTCCTGTCACTCTGGTCCCTAAGCCAGGTGGGTCACAGCGGCTTTGCATCGACTACAGACGTGTTAATCAGATAACTAAAACAGACACTTACCCTCTCCCTCGTGTAGAAGATTGCATAGACAAGATCGGAAAGGCTAGGTACATAAGTAAGTTTGATTTGTTAAAGGGATACTGGCAAGTACCTATGACTGAACGTGCTAGGGAGATCTCATGTTTTGTAACATTAGGAAAGACATTTGCATGTTCTGTAATGCCATGTACAGATTGTCTTTAGAGTAATAAGAAATTTCCTTTGTAAATTTCTTCTTTCTTTGTGGGGAGGTGTTACATAGCCTATGATTTCATCATCCTTTGTGTAATTTTAACGCACAGTATGCTGCAATGTCTTGATCACGAGCGTGTTCTGCCTCAGTCCCCCCTTCTACCGTTATAGTAGAGTAAGTGCTGTCCTTTCTGTTATTCAGTGCGGGATTGTCGACCGTTTGTCCCCATCGCTTCATTTGCTTGCGTCCTTATTACAAGTTGTATCAAGCTCTGCTGGCCCCTATATAATGAGCTCAGTCTCTGCATCATTGCCACTTAGATCTGCTCCTCATTTTGTTCACATCTCTGTCCTCCCCTGTACAGATATTATTATTGTGAGTGCTCAAGAAATCTCCAACCATCTAGCAGCTGTGTGTAATTTGAGTATAACTGTTGTTGCATTTTTTCTGTACTGTATAGCATAAGTTTAATTTGTAGGCCTAGTGAAGTTGTTGTAATTCGTGTGGGGTTCTTTATGTCAGTCATTTTTGATAATAGATTGTATCTGTAATTATTTATCTGGCATTCACTGAGTATTATCTGGTATCTCATTTTATCAGGGCTGACTTAGATAAATTTACTCTTGCTAATTTTGTGTTAATAGAGGCTATTGCAGTTAACCATATATTTAACCTGTTTTTGCCATTACATTATCCTTATGAGTCCTGAATGTTTTGTTGTTAATTTAAGCATTAAACTTTAACTTGTAATTTTACCTAACTCTTTTGTTTTGAACCTGGAACTTTACGGGACAGTAGTGATTTTTAGCATTCTCACTTAAAGTGTACGTTATCTTTCTCTGTTCCGTAACAATATATATATTATATATATATATATATATGGGGGCGATATAATATATATATATATATATATATATTATTATATATATATTATATATATATATATATATATATATATTTATATATTATATATATATATATATATATATATATATATATATATATATATATATATATATATATATATTGTTACATAGCCTTATGATTTCATCATCCTTTGTGTAATTCTAACGTACAGTATGCTGCATGTTTGATCACGAGCGTGTTCTACCACTCCCCCCTCCTCCCTTATAGTAGAGTAAGTCGTTCTTTCTGTTGTTCAGAGCAGGAGTGTCAACTCTTTGTCCTCCTCTGGCTTCATTTGCGTGTCCTTTTCTTACAAGTTGTACTCAAGCTCTGCCAGCCCCTGCTGATATAATGAGCTCAGTCTCTGCATTAATGGCCACTTAGATCTACTCCTCATTTTGCTCACATCTCTGTCCTCCCCTGTACAGTTGTTATTATTGTGAGTGCTCAGGAAGTCTCCAAACTTTCATCTAGCAGCTGTGTAAATTTGAGTATGAGTGTTATTACATTTTTGTTCTTGTGCTGTATAGCATAAGGTGTTGATTCGTAGGCCTAGTAAAAGTTTTTGTAATTCATATTGTCAGCCAGTGGTAATAATATTTTGTAATTCTGTAATAATATATCTTGCATTCACTGAGTATTATCTGGTTTTCTCATTTTATCAGGGCTGACTTAGATAAGTTTACTCTTGCTAATTTCTGTGTTAATAGAGGCTATTGCAGTTAACCATATATTTAATCTGTTTTTTTGCCATTACATTATCCTTATGAGTCCCTGAATGTTTTGTTGTAGCAGTTTGAGCATTAAACTTTTAACTTGTAATTTTACCTTAACTCTTTTGTTTTGAACCTGGAACTTTGCGGGACAGTTTTCTCTGTTCCGTAACATAAATTTGGCGACCCCTTATCAGGATATTCAGGATATTATCATAAGGATATTGCTTGATATTTTGTGACTGTGATTTATTCATGATGTCAACTATTACTACGCTTGATGAAACCAAAGATTTTTTGTCAAATGTGCAAACAGTGTGTGATGTAGAAAACAGAACAAAGAATGAACTTAAGCTTGTTGCTCAACAATTGGGAATTGCTGTTCGCTCTCATCATTCTAAAGATCAAATTGTTGACATGATTAATGAAAGCTTGTTTAATGTACCTCCTCCAAATGAGCAAATGCAGATTGAAGTAGCTAAGTTACAGCTAGCCCTGCAGGAGGCTCGTGCTAAGGAGGCTGAATTTCAGGCAAATGCTCGTATTCAGGAGGCACAGGTACAGGCTCAGGCACAAATTGAACTAGCTAGGATTCAGGCAGACCATGAGTATCGCATGAAACAAGGTGGAACTGGATCATCTAGCTCTGATGATTTTGATGTGGCTAAAAATGTTAAACTTGTCCCTCCTTTTAATGAATCTAATTTAACAAAGTATTTTCAGTTGTTTGAGAGGGTAGCTACAGGTTTTAATTGGCCCAAAAAGTATTGGCCAGTACTCCTTCAAACTGTTCTCACCGGTAAAGTTCAAGTAACTTATGCATCTTTGCCTCAGGATCAATGTGATAATTATGATGTAGTTAAGAGCTTGATTCTTTAGGCCTATGAGCTTCTTCCTGAAGCCTATAGAGTAAAATTTAGGACAGCTTATAAGCAAGATAAGCAATCCCATGTTGAGTATGCAAAAATCAAAGAAGATCTGTTAGAGCAGCGGTTAAATTCTAAGAATGTGGATTCTGATTTGGTAAATTTAAGCAGATGATTTTGCTGGAGGACTTCAAAAGGTGAATTAATAAAGATGTAAGCCTATATCTTGATGAGAGAAGAATAGATAATTTGTCTGATGCTGCAGTTTTAGCTGATGAATATGTTCTCACTCACAAGAGATATTCTAAAGAAAAAAGGAAAGCTGAGAGTAAGTACGTTGCCTATACTCAGAGTACAGGTAACAGGAAAGAGATTAAAGATGATGTTTCTCAGGAAGTAAATACCAGCTTCACCTCTAGATTTCAGAAAAGTAAATGTACTTATTGTAGTAAGCTTGGTCATACTACGGAGAAATGTTTCAGGAGACAGTGTGATGTGAACAAAAAGGAGTCTTTAAATATTCAGTCAATTGGTCTAGTGTCCACCCTTGAGAGTTCCCAGAATTCTTTAACTGAGTTAATTGAACCTGCTTTGAGGGGTACTTTAAATTCTCATGATGAAGCTCCTCTTTTGAGCAGTAACGTGGGTGACACTCTCAAGAGTTCATATGCTAATTTCCTGTCTGATGGTTTTGTCAGTCCTCTGGACAGTAATGACGGGAAATCAGTTAAGATATATCGTGATACAGGTGCTTGCCAATCCCTTATGCTGACCAGTGTTCTAGGCTCTAATGTTAATTCCTCTGATGAAACTTTAATCTTACAAGGTGTAGGGAATAATTACTTCTCCGTCCCTCTGTGCAGAGTGAATTTAGAGTCTGGTTTTGTCAATGGTTCCGTTATGGTTGGGTTAGTTGAGACCCTCCCAATGTCAGGTGTAACTTTCTTACTTGGAAATGATATTGGTGGAAGTCAAGTGTGTCCAGCTCCTCAGTTGTCTAGTGAGCCAGTGGCTGCGACCCAGGATTGTGATGTCCCTGATGTGTTCTCTGCATGTGCTGTCACTAGGGCTAAGTCTAAAGTTATTGGTGACTTAGAGGATAATGATGATGATGATGTTATCCAAGCTGACACTTTTCTTGCTAATTTGGACCACTCACTAGATGAGGCAGTACCCCGTAGTGTTGATAGTTTGTCTCGTCAAGAGTTGGTGGAGTTGCAGGTTGCTGACCCTGAGTTGAAAGGTCTAGCTAACTCTGCTTGCAGTGAGGAAGAGTCAGCTGGTTCTTCTACTTGTTACTATATAAAGTCAGGAGTACTTATGAGAAAGTGGAGACCCCCAGCAGCATCAGCCGACTGTGAATGGGAGTTTGTACATCAAGTTGTCATCCCTCGTGTTTGTAGGCAGGATATCATTAGAGTGGCTCATGATTCCAGTTTGGCAGGACACCTTGGAGTGAGGAAGACTGTGGCACGCATTTTGAAACACTTCTACTGGCCAGGTATCTTCAGAGATGTTTCCTGGTATTGTAAGTCTTGTCACACCTGTCAAGTTGTGGGGAAGTGTAATCAGACCGAAAAGGTTGCCCCTCTAGTTCCCATTCCTCCTTTTGAGGCGCCATTCACCCGTGTGTTGGTGGATAATGTGGGCCCTCTTCCTAAGACTTCTTCAGGATTTTCTTATGTGTTGACCCTGATTGATATGACTACTCGTTATCCTGAAGCCATTCCACTTAGAAATATCTCAGCAAAGAACGTGGTTAAGGAAATGCTAGGGTTCTTCACCAAGTTTGGTCTACCCAAGGAGGTACAGTCAGACCGGGGAAGTAATTTCATGTCAAATGTTTTCAAGCAGTCTCTGAAAGAGTTGGGCATCACCCAGATCACGTCTTCAGCTTACCATCCCCAGACCCAAGGAGCGTTGGAGAGATATCATCAAACACTCAAATCGATGCTCAAGAAATACTGTTTGGAACATCAGAAAGACTGGGATAAAGGTCCTCCATTCGTTGTATTTGCCGCAAGAGAATCTCCAAACGAATCACTGGGCTTCTCACCCTTTGAACTACTGTTTGGCCATGAAGTAAGAGGACCCCTTAAGCTACTCAAGGAATGCTGGCTGTCGGAGGAAGATGACGTCAACCTGCTGGAGTATGTGATAAAGTTCAAAGAACGTCTGTCCACTGCTTTACAGCTGGCGAGGGAGAATTTAGGAGCTGCTCAGGAGAAGATGAAGACTTGGTATGATAAGAAGTCCAGGTTACGCCACTTTCAGCCAGGAGATCAGGTTTTGATTCTGCTACCGGTGCATGGGCAACCTCTTCAAGCCAAGTTTAGTGGTCCTTATTTCGTGGAGAAGAAACTCAGTGATGTCAACTATGTCATCGCCACACCAGATCATAGAAGGAACAAGCAACTTTGTCATATCAACATGCTAAAGTTATATCACAGGTGAGACGAAAATAACCCAGTCTGCACTGTAGCTGTTCCACCCGAGTCTGCCAGTGAAGTTCTCCCATGCAGCATGAGCCTGAGTGATAGTTTGGGGAAGAATCCTGATATCATGAATGATCTCCAGACTAAGCTTTCTCATCTACCTCCCGAGGAAAGGCAGGAGTTTTTGGCATAACTGCAGGAGTACCCACAAGTGTTCCGTGCCACTCCAGGCAGAACGACTGTGTTGATGCATGATGTCGATGTTGGAGATGCAAAGCCAATTAAACTGCCTCCTTACCATGTGAACCCAGTGAAAGTTCCTCTCATCCAGAAGGAGCTTGGCTACCTGTTGGACCACAAGATGATTGAGCCCTGTCAGAGCGAGTGGAGTTCTCCTGTCACTCTAGTCGCTAAGCCAGGTGAGTCACAGTGGCTTTGCATCGACTACAGACGTGTTAATCAGATAACCAAAACAGACACTTACCCTCTCCCTCGTGTGGAAGATTGCATAGACAAGATCGGAAAGGCTAGGTACATAAGTAAGTTTGATTTGTTAAAGGGATACTGGCAAGTACCTATGACTGAACGTGCTAGGGAGATCTCATGTTTTGGAACACTAGGAAAGACTTTTGCATGTTCTGTAATGCCATATGGTATGAAGAATGCACCAGCCACATTTCAGAAGCTCATGAATGTTGTAACAGAGGGTTTGGCAGGGTGTGTTGTTTATATTGATGATGTATTAATCTTCAGTGACAACTGGAAAGATCACCTATGCCATGTCAGTAAATTTCTTGAGTGTTTGCTTCGGGCTAATCTTGTAGCTAATTTATCAAAGTGTGAATTTGGTCAAGCTAAAGTTCAGTACCTTGGGTACGTAATTGGTGATGGACATGTTGCACCACCAGGAGCTAAGGTTCAGGTTATAAGTGATCTTCCCAGACCTAAAAGTAGGAAAGAGCTACAAAGATTTTTGGGAATGGTAGGTTATTACAGGAGATTTGTCCTTAACTTTTCAATTCTTGTATCACCACTTACAGACCTACTGAAAAAGGGAGTTAAATTTGTCTGGACCGATAACTGTGAATCCTCTTTCAGCAAACTTAAAGCTATCCTATTAAGTCAGCCAGTGCTCGCTACTCCAAATTTTGCTAAGCCTTTTAAGATGGCTGTTGATGCAAGTGATACAGGAGCTGGGGCTGTTTTGCTGCAAGAGGATGATCAGCGTATTGAACACCCTGTATCTTATTACAGTAAGAAGTTCACTCCACCTCAAAAGAACTCCTCAACTATTGAGAAAGAGCTTTTGGCCTTGATTTTGGGTTTACAGCATTTTTCATTTTATTTGTGTTCTGGTTTTGACCCCATAGTCATTTATACCGATCATAACCCACTGAAATTCCTTAGTAAGTTTAAAGATAAAAATCAGAGATTGACAAGATGGAGTCTACTTCTTCAGGAGTATTCATTAGACATACAACATATCAAGGGGAAAGAAAATGTTATTGGAGATTGATTATCTAGACTTTAGACAGATTGTTTTAGAGTAATAAGAAATTTCCTTTGTAAATTTCTTTTTTTTTGTGGGGAGGTGTTACATAGCCTATGATTTCATCATCCTTTGTATAATTCTAACGTACAGTGTGCTGCATGTTTGATCACGATTCGCCTTGTGGCTTCCATAGTGCGTGTTCTCCCTCACTCCCCCCCTCCTCCCTTATAGTAGAGTAAGTCGTTCTTTCTGTTGTTCAGAGCAGGAGTGTCAACTCTTTGTACCCTATGGCTTCATTTGCGCGTCCTTCTTACAAGTTGTATCAAGCTCTGCCGGCCCCTATATAATGAGCTCAGTCTCTGCATTAATTGCCACTTAGATCTACTCCTCATTTTGTTCACATCTCTGTCCTCCCCTGTACGGTTGTTATTATTGTGAGTGCTCAGGAAGTCTCCAACCATCTAGCTGCTGTGTAATTTGAGTATAAGTGTTATTACATTTTTTCTTGTACTGTATAGCATAAGGTGTTAATTCGTAGGCTTAGTGAGGTTTTTGTGATTCATGTGTTTTAGGTGTCAGCCAGTATTAATAATATTTTGTATCTGTAATAATATATCTTGCATTCACTGAGCATTATCCGGTTTTCTCATTTTATCAGGGCTGACTTAGATAAATTTACTCTTGCTAATTTCGTGTTAATAGAGGCTATTGCAGTTAACCATATATTTAACCTGTTTTTTGCCATTACATTATCCTTATGAGTCCTGAATGTTTAGTTGTTAGTTTGAGCATTAAACTTTAACTTGTAATTTTACCTAACTCTTTTGTTTTGAACCTGGAACTTTGCGAGACAGTTTTCTCTGTTCCGTAACAATATTATATATATATATATATATATATATATATATATATATATATATATATATATATATATATATATTCTCTCTCCCTGGGGGGGGCGCGGTAGCACAGTGGTAGCACGCTGAGCTTGTGATCGGGAGGTCGCAAGTTCGAGCCTCGCCCGGGCTACCGTTGCCGGGAGGGGTAGCTCCCTCCTGTAACCCCAGCGGGGCTATATGGCCTTAGTTGCTGAGCTCGGGGAATTCATTTCTCCATTTCTCTCTCTCTCTCTCTCCATATCTAAATCTATCTGTCTATCTATATCTATAGATAGATAGATGGTTAGATATAGATAGATAGAGATAGATAGGTGGTTAGATAAAGGTATATATATATATATATATATATTTATATATTTTTTATAATGAATGGAGGATGGAAAAACAACAGAAAAAAAATAAGTCCATGTGCCTGAAAGCATCCTCCATTCATAAAATACTTATAACAATTGGATTTAAAATTGAGATGATTAAACGTATGTGGGACTCAACTCCCAGGAAGTGAATTCCAGAGAGTAGTAGTTCTGGGGATTAATGAATTTTGATAAGCAGAGGTTCTGCATTGTGGGGGAGAGAGTGTGAGGTCATGGGCGCTCCCAGCTCCCCGAGTCTTTCGGGAGTAAATGTGAAGGGGAGGCACAATTGAAGCCAGTTCGTTAGAGCACTTACGGTAAAAATATCGATAAAATAGTGCTAAAGAAGCAACATCTCTACGCACTGATAACAGAGGAAGGTCCTGTTTTATGGCAGGATTATTGATTAATCTAATGGCTTTATTTTGAATTTTGTCCAACTGCCTCAATGCAACCGCTCCACATCCACTCCACAGTGGTGAACAGTATTCGATCTGAGAACGCACATGACTTCTGTATATTGTGGCCATCTGCTCGTCAGTGAAGAACTCACGAACTCTGTATATAAGTCCCAGTTTTTTAGAAGCATGTTTAACAAGGGATTTAACATAAGCTGTCCAGCTTAGGTTGGGATTTATAGTAACACCTAGGATATCAGTTGTAGTAGATAAGGGAATAATGACATCATTTAAAATTATGTGAGAGTCTGAGGGATTCTTTCTATTGGAGAAATTAATGTATTTAGTTTTCTGAGCATTAAATGAGACCAGATTTTTTTTCACCATTGATTAATTTTAGAAAGATCCTGGTTCAGAGAAATTGCCGTGTTTATTTGGGAATTTATAATATCAAACTGTGTAAAGGAGGTACTAAATGTGAAAGAACTATGAAGGGTCGAGTCATCAGCATAAGAGTGTATTGGGTTGTGCGTGACAGATAGGAGGTCATTTATGTGCATGAGGAAGAGGGTTGGCACCAAAACTGATCCCTGAGGTACGCCAGCATTTATGGAATGAAACTGAGAATAAATTCCATCTCCCATGACCCGTATTTTTCTGCTATGAAGGTAAGAAGAAATTAGAGGAACCAGTGATCCAAGGCCATAGTGTGACATCTTAGACAAAAAGGCCTGGTGACATACTCTGTCAAATGTTTTTGAAATGACAAGTGCTACTGTGTGTGTTTCACCATGTTGGTCCATTGTTTTGTTAATCTGGTGGGTAAGAAGGCAAAGAATATCTACAGTTGAACGTTCCTGTCTAAATCCATACTGCCGATCATTGATCAATTTATTGATTTCTAAATGCTTGACTATGTGTTTGTTAATTAGTGTCTCGAAAACTTTACCGAGAACGGAAGTTATTGCAATTGGTCTATAGTTTGATGGATCAGAAGTTGCCCCCTTTTTAGGAACAGGATGGATATTTGCTTCTTTCCAAAGGGCTGGAAAAATTGAGGTACGGATGCATAAGCGGAAAAACTTTGCTAATACAGCAGCCAACACTGAGGAGCAATTTTTAAGTTCTATTGAAGGAATTTCATCTGGACCAGTGGCTTTGTCTGCTGATAGAATCTGTAATATGGCTTGTACGTGTCTGGTGTGAATCATGAAAGGAGGTATTTGAGGGGAGTCAAAATCAAGTACAGGAATGTTATGATTTTCTGAATTTAGGGTTGAGTTTGTTGAAAAAATGTCAACAAGAAGGTTGGCTTTTCCACGTGGGTCACTTCCTAGATTTCCATTGGGGGACTGTAATGGTGGAATGGAAGACGTGGTAGTGAAGTTAGTTTTGAATGAATTAAGGGTTGACCAGAATATTTTATCATTTGGATTGTTTAGTAGTTTGTTAGCTTGTCTATGTAGAAAGTTTGATTCAGAAAGATTGATAATAGTTTTGGCATGGTTTCTGGTATTTTTATAATAGTTAAAGGCTTCTTTGGTTTTAGTTCTTGTATAAGTGTTACTCGCTATTATTTTATGTTCTGTTACTCTAGCACAATTGCGGTCAAACCATTTTGGAGAATTACATCTTTTTCTGTAACAATGATGGGAAATGAATGTTTCCATGCCGACTTTAATGAAATCCTGTATGTGGCCCAATGTGGAATTTGCATCATGGGAGAAAAAGGAGGTCCAAGGAACATCCGGGAGAAAATTTTGAAGTCCCTCCCAGTCTGCCCTGTAGTAGTGTCATTTAGTTATCACGACAGGTTCAGAACAGGAGGGTGTGGTAGGTGTGAAACTGGTGGCTTGAATCAGACAATGATCCGAGGATCCGAAGGAGGACTTCACTTCGACATTATAATTATCTGAACTGATTGTTAGAAACAAGTCCAATAGGTGGGGATTTTGATCGGGGTTGTCTGGTACACGGGTGGGTTGACTGACTAACTGGGTGAGATTAAATGAGTCTGCAAATAGCTCACATTCAAGACCAGAGTCATCAGTTCTGGGTGAATAAGTGAGCCAGTCGACATTATGGACATTAAAATCACCCAGAATAGTAATTTCTGATGCAGTATTAATGTTGAGGGCACTTAGTTGTGAAGACAGAGAGTCAAATAAACTCAGCTCTGAAGGGGCATTAGGGGAACGATAGACACAACAGAAATACTTAATTTTACCAAAAGAATTTAATTTGTATATGGAATAGTCGAAAAAAGGACAATTAAATTTAGCAATCTCCTCCAGGGCAATTTCTGATTTAGCAAGGCAACATACGCCTCCTTTGGGTCTGAAATTTTGAATCAAGATATAACCAGGAAAATTAAATCTAGCTAAATCAGAGGTGGAGCTTACTTGTGTCTCTGGCATATATATATATATATATATATATATATATATATATATATATATATATATATATATATATATACTAGTAGGGGAACCCGGTGTTGCCCAGGCCAAAAGGGCGAACACTTTAATCCTATTACTTCTACTTCAGTCTTTCTACTCCAGAAAGACTATGTACCTCTTATGCTTTTGAAGTGGGATTGTAGGAGGACCAGGAAGTTTCTGTTTCATCTTTCGCAGACTAAGAGAAAGTATTTGCCCATACTTGTTTACTGTTACCGGTGACCTCAAATGACCTCGCAGATCAATCTCACATAGTCTATGTCCGAACTTGATGTCATGTGAGTCTCCCTGTCAAAAATTGGGCAGCAGGGGTACCCAGAGTTGCCAAAGCCAAAAAGGCGAACATTCTACCGATGGCCTCAAATGCTCCAGTTCTGAATTTTGAACCTCATAAAACCATCCTTTGGTCACCCTGATTCAGAATATACTTGGATCTGGGGGTCCCTGGCCATTGGTTTGGGCGTGACTGAAGGACAAACAAGCAAAGAAGCAATGCTGCTCTTTAATATATCTGTATGTAGTATATTGGAGAGAATGGACTGAAGTGCTTGTTGGAGATATGTAAGAAGGCATGGATAAGTGAAACTGTGCCAGCAGAGTGGAAAAATGCTCTGATTGTACACCTGTACGAAAATAAAGGTGAGCGAAATGAGTGCAAAAATTATCGTTGCATAAGTTTATTGAGTGTGGTAGGGAAGGTATACAGAAGAATAATTACAGAGAAAGTAAGAGATATCAGAACTCCTAGTACTTGATCAACAGGGTGGCTTTAGGAGTGGCAGAGGATGTGTGGATCAAGTATTTGTAGTGAGACAGCAGAGAAGGCTTGTGAGAAAGGCCATAAGTTGTTTATGGTATTCATGGATCTGGAAAAAGTGTATGACAAAATGGACAGAGAGGGATTGTGGAAAGTTTTGCGCATGTATGGTGTAGGTGGTAAGCTACTACGTGCCGTCATGAGTTTTTATGATGCTAGTGAAGCACGTGTAAGGGTTAATGGGGATCTAAGTCAATGGTTCATGATAATGTGGCCGTGCGACAAGGTTGTGTGATGTACCTATGGTTGTTCAATATATATATATATATATATATATATATATATATATATATATATAGATAGATAGATAGAGAGATATATATATATATATATATATAAAGATATATATATATATATATATATATATATATATATACAGATATATATATATATATATATATATAGATAGATAGATAGATATTTATAGATATAAATATATATTTACATATATATATATATATATATATATAGATAGATAGATAGATAGATAAATAGACAGATAGATAGATACAGTAGATAGATAGAGATATGGATGGCATGATGAGAGAAGTAAAAGCATGAGTTACGGAGAGGGGGAAGGCATTGATAATGAATGGTGATGGATGGAGTATCTCAGATTTGTTGTATGCTGATGATGCAGTACTGCTTGCAAATACTGGACAAGAACTTGGTAGGCTAGTGAAGAGTTTTGTTGATGTGTGTGTGCGTCGTGCCTTGAGAGTAAATGAAGAAAAGAGTAAAGTGATAGTTACCAAGAGAGAAGGTGACTCCCAGTGCCATGTTACAGTGAATGGAGGGAGACTGGAATTGGTGAGAGAGTTCAAGTACCTGGGCACAGTGATAGAAAAGAGGGGAAAATGTGCAAAAGAATTTGAAAGAAGAGTGACACAAGGAAGAAAAGTAGCTGGTGCAATGAAGGCCTTGATAAGAAAAAGACTTTTGAATGTTGCAGCTGTACGAGGCTTACATGAAGAAGTGTTAGTGCCATCTTTAACATATGGATGTGAGACTATGGTGTGGCATGAAAATGAAAAGTCAAGAGTAAGAGCAGTGGAGATGGGACTGCTGAGGAATGTATCGTATGTGGACTGCTGAGGAATGTTTGTGATTCGTAAAAGATGTGGCGTGAGGAAGTCGGTGGACACCAGAATCAAAGAGGGTGTACTGAGATGGTATGGTCACGTGGAGAGAATGGATAACAACAGGGTGGTGAAAAAGGTATATCTAAGCGAATTTGAAGGAGGGAGGAGGCCAGGTAGGCCAAGGAGAAGGTCGAGAAATATAGTGGATGAGTGTGTGAGGAAGAGAGCTTTGGAAGTCGGTGAGCCTAGGGAACTGACAAGAGATCGAGCTGGCTAGATGAATGTTGTGAGGAGAAATGCATTACCAGAGATTTGGCACTGCTTTTCAACGTGGCAGCGTCCAAATTGACTATCGGATACGTTTTTGTGAAGCTACGGAATGTGGTGAATGTTTTTGGCATAGCTGATAGAGCCAGGATTCCGGGGGCTTGAATGATGAGTGAACTGAAGTTTGTCCCATTGGATTGGGCAAATTTGGGCTGTCTGGACATTGCTACTTCTTAATCTGCCCTATGGTGGGAAAGGATATATATATATATATATGTATATATATATATATATATATATATATATATATATATATATATATATATATATATATATGTATGTATGTAATGCATCAGCAAGAAATTGGGCCAGGGGTCGGGAGGAAAACTCTGTAGTACAGTAGTAAACTTTTTGGATATCTCTGCCAGTTATGAAGTTATAAGAAAGATAGACACCAATTTGGAAATCGAATAAAAAAATCCTCAGTTACTTTCATTTCATGGACAACTCATAATTCCCAATAGTTTTTCCGTAAATCGAGGAAACAATTTTTTATTAGGCAGATTAGCGTAACAGTCGGGTGCGCAAGAAATAACTGTCTAAGGTTGCATTAATAGCACAGCAGTATTTTCCGACGATTGCTGAGAGCAACCCGGTTTTGCCTTTTCTTAACAAACATTACCTTCTGTTTGGCCTTCTTTGGAAATTTTCGACTGAATCCGAGTCAAACTAAAACAATACCCAGATCAATGGAAGAAACTCTGATTTTCTGATTGCTGGTTCGAATCGGAGCCCACCGAGAGATTTGGTGAAAGTGAGATATTTGGTGAAAGTAATTTTTGCGAGTGCGCAAAAAGGAAAGTCATTATTAACCAGCTAGGTCCCAGTCCTAGATCTAAAATTAATACAAGAGGAGTATTGGTTTTAGGAAGTGTGAGGGAATATTGTTGGAGTAATCTATTAAGTTCTTTTGGTATTATTCAGATCAGAAAATCAGAAGAAGATGATGAGCCACTATATATCTATCTGTCTATTACCAGACGCCTCAATCCCGTACGAGGTGGCCACGTCGCCCTGTCCCCCTCCATTTCACTGCCCTGCTCCCAAGTTACACCTCCCTTTCTCATATACCTCTCCACGCCATCCCTCCATCTCATCCTCTGCCTCCCCCTCCCTCTCCCCCCCTCCACCTCACTCACATACACTCTCCTCGTCAGTCTCTCACCCTCCATCCTCTCCACATGGCCAAACTACTTCAGTGTGTTCCTCCTAACGCTTCCTATCACATCCACATCCACACCACAACACTTCTTTATATCCTCATTTGTCAGCCTGTCTCTCCATGTGACTCCACAGGCTCCTCTTAAGTAACTCATATCCACTGCTCTCACTCTTGACATATGTCCCACCAACAACGTCCAAACTTCACTTCCATACGTTAGAGTTGGTATCACACTACTGTCATGTAGTAAATTTTTCAATTCCATGCTCACTTCCCTCTTTCTTATCAATGCTTTCAAGGAACCAGCAACCTTTCTTCCTTGTACCCTTTCAGGCACTTCACTCTCCAAACTTACATCCTTACTCATCACACTCCCCAAGTACTTAAACGTACTCACATTTTCCAATTCCTCACCATCCAGTCTCACTGTACATTCACTGACTTCACCTCTCTCAAAGATCATCACTTTACTCTTCCCTACATTCACCTTTAGATTCCGTTTCTTACACACTCTCCCAAACTCATATACCAAGCCTTGCAGCTCCCCTTCGTCTTCACTCAGCAACACAGTATCATCTGCAAACAACAGTACAGGGAGTTTCCAAACACTACCCTCTCTCACCATGGCCACTCCAACATCCACTGCCCTACCTTGTATCTCTACTGTATATCCCCATCCATGTACAGATTGAACAACCATGGAGACATGACACATCCCTGTTTCAACCCAACCTTCAAAGAGAGAAATTCACTCAGTTCACCATCCACACATAATGTAGCCTTAGCAGCATCATACATGCTCTTCACAGCATTCAACAACTTCCCATCTACTCCATATATTCTTAATACTTTCCACAATCCTTATCTATCCACCCTGTCATATGCTTTCTCTAAATCCATGAAGGCCACATACAACTTCTTTCCCTTCTCTAGAAACTTTTCCACTAAAGATCCAAGGATGAATATCTGATCTACACAACCTCTTCCCTTCCTAAAGCCCCCCTGTTCTTCTCCAACTAATTCGTCAGTTATTTCCCTAACTCTGTCAATAAGTACCCTACCATATACTTTTCCTGTTATACTAAGAAGATAAATGCCCCTATGATTACCACACACTTCTATTTCCCCTTTTCCTTTGTACAGGGGAATAATTATACTGTACCTGACTTCCAATCCTCCGGGACTTTACCTTCCTCCCAGGCCAATATGCACATCTTCCACATCCATTCTACTACTATCTCTCCCCCATGCTTCAGCATTTCACCACACACTCCATCAATTCCTGGGGCTTTACCCAATTTAACTTTCTTCATTTTTTCCACAACTTCTATCCTACTGATTTCTTCTTGTTTTCCCACCTCCCTCCTTCTCCCAGCGATTCCCCAGCCACTTATACTAGCACTACTTCCATTCCCTGTGTTAAACACTTCCTTAAAGTGTTCTCTCCATCTACTCACTTTTTCTCCCTTCTCCACAAGTAATCTACCTTTTTTATCTTTCACTCCCCTACTAACTTCACTGCCACCCTGTCTTACTCTTTTCACCTCTTTCCAGAACATTTTCTTATAGTCCCTCCAGTTTACACTCAAATTCCTTCCAAATTCCTCATCCACTCTCTTCTTACTCTCTCTTGCTAATCTTTTCACCTCTGTCTTCCTTTCTACATATAAATCTCTCTTCCGCCTTTCAACTTCTTCCACGCCCTTATTTCTCATCCATTCATTGTATGCTTTCTTCTGTGCCACAGCCTGTCTCACCTCTTCAGTTCACCATGCTGTTTCTTGCACACCTTTCCGTCTTCTCTTCACCCCACACACCACATCACATGCTGCACTTATTTCTTCTGTGAATATCTTGCACACACTTTCCACGTCCCCCATTTGCTCTAATTCATTTTTACCCAATCGTTCCTTCACTTCTCTCTTATATTCTGCCTTTTTCTCATCCTCTTGTAACCTTTCCACTCTCCCTGGAACTACTACTGCCTCCCGTCCTTCCCTTCTTATATTTCTCCATCTTACTTGGATCTTGATTCTGGCCACCACCAGGTAGTTATCAGTAAGTCCACTTCCCCAACCTCCATAAGCTCTTGCATCCATTACACATCTTCGCATCCTTTCATCCACACACACATAATCAATCATTGCCTTCCTTTCATTCAGTTCACCACCCACCCTTCTCATCGCCTGCCACGTATACCTGTGGATCATTTTGCGCCTGAAGAGGGTATTGGCTATCACCAACCCCCTCCCGGCACAAATGTACACTAAAGCACTGCCATGCTCATCTATCTCAGCAGGCACACCCCACTCACCAACTATTCCATCCACCTTCACATTCCCTACTTTACCATTCATATCACCAATCAAAAGCACTCTCTCATTCCTTCCAAACTTTTCCATGCACACTTCCACATTTGTCCAGAACTCTTCTCTCACTCTGCTTGTATGATCTTGTGTTGGTGCATACATGCAGACAATCGCCCGCATTTGTATTCCAACTTTTAATCTTACCCACACACTTCTTGAGCCAACTGATCCATAGTCTCTTATGTTCTTCTTCCATCTTTTATTCACAACAATACACGCTCCTTCTTTTGCCCTCTCATTCTCACCTAATCCTGCACATATACCCCATCTATACTCCCATTATCTCACACACTCTCCTCTTCATTTAGTTTCAGTTACTCCACATACATCCACTTTCGCACCCTCAAGCACCTGGACAATCTCTCTCTGTCACATCATCATTTGCACCCCTTACATTCCTCGTCGCGATCCGTACCATGTCCATGAGCCACGTGAGATAGTATTCAGCCCTGCCTGATTTGCTCGCTCGCTCGCTCGAACACGTTTCATACTTTCAGAGTGATCGCCTATTACATGTTTAGATGCCATAGTTTTTTTAGATTTTGAATAGGAAGTGAAGTGTGTAATGTGCATGTGGTTTGGTGTGGAGAGTAAGAGGAACTTGTAATGGAGAGCATGCTGGCCTGCTCTCTGTGTTACTGAAACACTGAAAAAAGTTCAGCAAAGGGGGATGGTCGGGAGCTATTCCCATGGACTATGAAACAGGAGGTCTAACTGTTCCTGTCATCAGCTTTCCATCCATCTTGGGTGTACTGCCGTGCTCAACTGGTGCTAGAGTCTACTCCCTGCCCTGTATTTACGTAACAACACCACACGTGCGCCTAAAGCCGTTTTCTACAAAACTCCTGGCTGCTAGGCAATGCTTTCAGTTAGAACCAGTTCCTATTGTTCCTCTTGCTCCTCCGCTTGGAGAAAATCCGCGCCGTGTTCACTCTGTGGAGTGGAAGAAAAGAGTTAATTTCTTGGGAGAGAAAAGAAAACGCACTGTCACGAGTTCTCATAAACAAGGCACCAAATGAGATAGTAAATGTCAAAAGGAATTTGTCTTTTCCATACAGATGTACAGACATGAAACTTTACAAACTATCTTACAGTCAAAGTTCACTTTTTGGTAATTACGGAATTAATATCCTCTCAGAAATCGCCCAGTCAGCCTACCGCTCTCCAGTTGTCTGCCCACATTTTCAATCCTGAACCACTACCTCGGCTCGGATAGAGACTGACCAACCATTTAAATACTGAACTACCTATCGTTGTCGTTTAACAAAAATGCTTTCAAAGATATAATATCATTAACACAATGGTATGAATTACAAAGATTATCACCATACGAACAAAAAATACACGATAAAGCTACATATTATTATACCATGATAACTGGGAAATGTAACACAGACACATAACAATGAATCATGTCTACCTACAGTGAGAGAGTGAACTTAGTCGAATGTAACGCGCACTAAAGACTGTTTTTGAATAAAAAATAAAGAAAATAGAAAAAAAAAGATGGAAAATATGTTAGAAAAGAATAGAAGAGAAGGTTGGGTATTGGTAGAATAGATATAGAAAAGGATGACGGAACAAGAGGCAGACTTCATATTGTGTAAAAATGTAGTTGATGTAAGAGTTCTATTATGCAATACCAGTGACAAACTGTGCACTTACAAATCCTATAAGGTTTAAGAAAACAAACTTCATTTCAATAAATACAAAGAATATGGAAAACTCCTAGACTCACCTGTTAGAAAAAAAGAATGCAACTATATTAATATTTTGCTTGGCTTTAAATGCTTCCACAAGCCAGCAATAAAATTTACAAAGAAAAATCCACCTGTTATATGAATTAAGTTAGCTTCACCACGAAGGAAAGCAGAAACAGTAGCAAGCAGCCGCAGCAGCAGCAGCAAAGGGAGCAGCAGTAGCAGCAGAAGCAGCAGCAGTAGTAGTTGAAGTTATTGTTGTTGCATCCCCGGGTTCATCAAAATGTGAACTCAGTGGTGTGCAGGCTGAAATTGCCTGTCATACGGTCAACCGTCTACCGTTTCGGCATAAGGAGGAAGTTGAGCAGTTTTTCAAATTGGTCAACAGAGATGTTCCGTAATATACGAGTATGTATATGCCACCAGGTGAAGCCGTTCTTCCCTAGCACTCAAAAGAAAAAAAAAAAAAAACTATATGAAATAATGTTTAATCTGACAATGTCCACTTTAACTTAACTTAAAACTGCTATGCCTCCATCTTGATTTATCTTGCTGTAATAACATATTATTACTGGAAAACAGCACTAGTCCTGAAGAAGTATTATGAAAGGATTTAGAGCCACAGCATTAGTTCTCCGTCGAGCTATGTGAAAGGAGCTGCAAAAGAACGAAAATCTAGGCCAAAATGGGTTAAAAGAGGACGCTAATATTTTAACGTTCACATCTTCTAAACCATCTCTCATGAAGAAGGAGCACAAGGGTGAAATGGAGAGTTGGGTGAAGAGGTTGGGTGTAAGGTAAGCAGGAGAGAGAGCAGTCTGATGGCAAAGGACGGGATGACATGGAATTGGTTCGTTTCTGGTCACTCCTAATTGGATTAAGGTGCCTGGTAATAGATGGATGGATGAACATATATATATATAGAGTGACAGATAGCGTGACCAACAGAGAATAATAGATTGACTAACATTTAAATAGCTAGACTAACAAAGATTGGCAGATAGATTGATTGATATTTAGATAGTCAGACACAGAAAGATAGATAGACAGATTGGTAGGTAGGTAGGTAGACAGGCTTAGAGAAAGGTAAATACATATATCAATAGAAAAAACGGTAGATATATACCCTAAAGATTGACAGACAGACATATTTCCTGTCTTCCGCAAGTAACACGTATAATCTCGGTAAAATTTTCTTTGGCAAACAGTTCGTTTGCGAAGCATAACGAACTAGCTATCGTAACAGGATCACACTTTGAAGTATTAGACACAAGGTTGTATTTAACCCGTCACATCCCGAGGTTTTCCGCACCTCCGACATCCCCCAGTCCCGAGGTTTTTTCGAAAAAAATTTTTTGGCTAAAACCTTCGCTTTTCATGAGAAACATCGAAAATTCATAGAGAAATCGCTCACCTGAGGTTTAAAATACCCAATCCAGGTAGGAGTTCCTCCTTACCTGACTGGGTTTTCTAACATGCTGGCACCAAAGAAAACGAGTTCTATGGGAGGGTAACTATTTTATCCACTCATAAACGGTATTTATTTATTTACTTGGTACGAATGTATATGTAGTATGAGAGTATATTGGTTTTCAAGCAGTAATAAAGGCATTATAAGCATTGTTTCACTCACTAACTAATCACCATACCTGACCTTTTTTTGCCACATTACCTGATCATTATTTCTGGCTGTTTCTTCTTCTAATGCTATGTAAACATTGTCCTCCACATTGTCATCGATTGGGGAATCACTCTGGCCCTGAATATCTTTACTAGCCAGGTCACTGGTAACAGGTCCATTGCCGAGACAATGGCGTGAGGGGGGGAGGGGGGAGGTTATGCGGTGTAAGGCATTGTCCCTGCTTGGCATCTTGTAGAGGAATAGAGGAAGGTGTCCCGTGTATACATACGAAAAATCACGTGCGAAAATTGAAAATTGTGCAAATTAGGGACCTTGCAATTGCACGACGTACTGGTACGCCGCCGGGACTGGCAAATGCAAATCGTTGCAACGTACCTATACGTCGACGGGACGGGGCGGGTTAAGTGTCGTTGATTTTCTCATAACACCTCTTTTGTAGCGAATTGTTTTACACATTGTACATCAGTACCTTCGTCTGTTACTGATAAAAACCTTGTCAATAGTAAAAGATGTAAGCAGTTTGCAAGAAAGTGTTATACAGTAGGGGGTTATATGGAAAATAAATAGCTAAGGAAGATTGACTACAAAGCCTTCTCCCCCAATGAGAAGAATTTGCACACACACACACACACACACACACACACACACACACACACACACACACACACACACTGCAACTTATTCAGCCCTTGTTAGTCTTTTTTTATTTCATTCCTACTATTTCCTGAAGATTATACTCATCACGGATAATTTATTAAACTGCAAATGTAAACTAATATACACCTTATATACTCCCTGATGTACCTCAAATACTCCTTTAGTATAACCTTTAAATACCATTTATAATATATACATCTAACTGACAATTAATATTCCCCAGGTTACCCATAATATACCCTAATATACCCCTTAGTATACTCACAATAATTCTTTAATGTATCCTAAATATATTACATAATTTATTTATAGCCTGATTCCTTTTTCCTGTAAGGAATGGTCATAAACAATTCGCCTCGATGTCGACCTGTTCCCTGCCATTTTCCTGCCCTTATGCCAGCTCACACCCACCTGTTTCATATATTTCTCCACTACATCTGTGGCGGGGGGGACACAATCTGGCAGCACTATGGGGTGGTACTACTACTCTGCGGCCAGGTTGTGTTACGAAGAATACTGCCACTGTATTCCCTGCGTGTCGTAAAAGGCGACTAAAAGGGGCGGGGTGAGGGGACTAGGGACCCCCTCCTCTGTTTTTAAGTTCCTAAAAAGAGACAGGCCAGAGAAAGGGATGGGGGATGGAGTTATCCCCGTACCCTGAAGATTGGGTCTATCAATGTGCGTGGTTGTAGTACAATTGAGGCTAAAAGGGAGGAGATTGGAAGAATGTTTGTGAGAAGAAAGTTGGATGTGTTAGCTTTGAGTGAAACGAAGATGAAAGGGAAGGGTGAGTCTATGTTTGGAAGTGTGAATGGAAGATTGTCAGGTGTTGATAGAGGAAGGGCAAGAGAAGGTGTGGCCTTGTTAGTGAGTCCGGAAGTACAGCAGTGTGTGATTGAATGGAAGGAGGTGTCATCGAGACTGATGTGGGTGAAAGCGAAATTTGAACATGAGTTGTGGATGTTTGTGAGTGCATATGGGCCTGGTAGTGAAAGGGATGAAGAGGAGAGGGAGTCTTTCTGGAATGATATTGATGAGTGTCTGCAGAGTTTTGGAGCGAATGTGAATGTGGTAATGATGGGAGATCTGAATGCTAGAGTGGGAAATGTAGCAGTTGAAGGTGTAGTTGGTATGCATGGTGTGCCTGGAAGAAATGAAAATGGGGAACGAATGATAGCGATGTGTGTTGAGCGAGAGATGGTGATTGGAAATACGCTGTTTAAGAAGAAAGATATTTATAAGTATACATGGGTGAGACAGGAGGGTGGAAGGGTTGTTGATAGAGCTTTGATGGACTATGTGGTTGTGTCTAGGAATGTAATAGGAAGATTGTTGGATGTGAGAGTTCTGAGAGGGGAGGGTGGAGGTATGTCTGACCACTACCTGGTGGAGGGAAAGTTAAGAGTAGGTAAGAGATGGGTGAGAGCTAGGAGGGTTAGGTGTGGCAGGGAGGTTTTGAAAGTGAGTGAGTTGGATAAGAGAGAGAAAAAGATAGAGTATCAGGAGAAATTGAAAGATGAGTGGAACTCACTGAAAGATCAGGAAAATGGCAGTGTGGAGGAGGAATGGCAGTTGTTTAAGAGTGCTGTGGTGGGGCATGCAGAAGAGGTGTGTGGTGTGAGATGTGTGGGTGGTGGTGTAAGAAAAGGAAGTGAATGGTGGTGCGAGGAAGTAAGTATGGCTGTGGCTGAGAAGAGACGTGCATATGAAGTGTGGCTGCAGAGGAAGGATGAGATGTCATATGAAAGGTATAAGGAAAAGAGGAATAGGGCGAGAAGGGCTGTGCGTGATGCTAAAGTGGCAGCAGATGAGAGGTGGGGTAGGCGGCTTACAGAGAATTTTCAACAGAATAAGAAAATGTTTTGGAAGGAGGTGAAACGGGTGCGAAAGGGAGAGTCTGGGGAGGAAGAACAAGTAAAAGGAGAGGATGGAAGGATGTTAATTGAGATGGATGCAGTAAGGAAGAGATGGGCAGAGTATTTTGAAAGATTGTTAAATGTAGAGGAGGAAAGGGTGGCTGAGATTGTGGCAGATGGAAGGGTGCAAGGAATAAATGTGTTGGGAGAGTTGAATGATTCTTTGATCACGAAGGAGGAAGTGGAGAAGGCAGTAAAGGAGATGAAAACAGGGAAAGCTGCAGGTATGGATGGGTGTGCTGTGGAATGCCTGAAAGGTGGTGGAGTGACCATTGTTGACTGGTTAGTAAGATTGTTGAATGTATGCTTTGTGAAAGGTATGATGCCAGTTGACTGGGCAAGTGCTTGTGTAGTCCCGTTGTATAAAGGCAAGGGTGATAAGTATGAATGTACTAGCTTTAGGGATATAAGTCTGTTGAGTGTTGTAGGTAAGGTTTATGGTAGAGTGTTAATTATGAGAGTTAGAGAGGGTACAGAGGGAGTGATTGGTGAAGAGCAGTGTAGCTTTAGGAGAGGGAGGGGATGCGTGGATCAGGTGTCTGCTGTGAGACAAGTGTGTGAAAAGTATTTAGCGAAAGGCAAGGATGTGTTTTGGGCATTCACGGATTTAGAGAAAGCGTATGATAGAAGATGTGCAGATTGGCCTGGGAGGAAGGTAGAGTTCCGGAGGATTGGAAGTCAGGTATAATTATTCCCTTGTACAAAGGAAAAGGGGAAAAAGAAGTGTGTGGTAATCATGGGGGCATTTGTCTTCTTGGTATAATAGGGAGGGTGTATGGTGGGATGCTTATGGACAGAGTTGGGGAGAGAACAGAGAGATTGGTTGGAGGGGAGCAGTGAGGCTTTGGGAGTGGAGGAGGTTGTGTAGATCAGATGTTCATTCTTGGATCTTTGGTGGAGAAGTTTCTGGAGAAGGGAGGGAGGTTGTCTGCGGCTTTCGTGGATTTGGAGGGGGCATATGACGGGGTGGATGGACAGGGATTGTGGAGGGTGTTGGGGATGTGTGGAGTGGATGGGAAGTTGTTGGGTGCTGTGAAGAGTGTGTGCGGTGGTGCGGGGGCTGCAGTGAGTGTGGATGGTGAACTAAGTGAATTTTTCTCTTTGAAGGTTGGTTTGGGGCAGGGATGTGTCGTGTCTCCGTGGGTGTTCGGTCTGTACATGGATGGGGTGGTAAGGGGGGCGCAGGGTGGGGTAGTGGATGTTGGGGTGGCCCTGGTGAGAGAGAGTAGTGTTTGGGAGCTCCCTGTGCTGTTGTTTGCAGGTGATGCTGTGTTGTTGAGTGAAGACGGAGGGGAGCTGCGGGGCTTGGTGGATGAGTTTGGGAGAGTGTGTAAGAAACGGAACCTGGGGGTGAATGTAGGGAAGAGTAAAGTGGTGGTCTTTGAGAGAGGTGAAGTTGGTGAATGTGCAGCGGGGTTGGATGGTGAGGAATTGGAAAATGTGAGTACGTTTAAGTATTTGGGTAGTGTGATGAGTAAGGATGGAGGTTTGGAGGGTGAAGTGCTTGAAAGGGTACAGCAGGGAAGAGGGGTTGCTGGTTCTTTGAAAGCAGTGATAAGAAACAGGGAGGTGAGCATGGAAGTGAAAAAGTTACTACATGACAGTATTGTGATACCAACTCTAGCGTACGGAAGTGAAGCTTGGACATTGTTGGAAGGACACAAGTCAAGAGTGAGAGCAGTGGAAATGAGTTATTTAAGAGGAGCCTGTGGAGTCACGTGGAGAGACAGGCTGACGAATGAGGATATAAAGGAGCGTTGTGGTGTGGATGTGGATGTGATAGGAAGCGTTATGAGGAACACACTGGGGTGGTTTGGCCATGTGGAGAGGATGGAGGGTGAAAGACTGACGAAGAGAGTGTATGTGAGTGAGGTGGAGGGGGGAAGAGGGAGGGGGAGGCCGACGATGAGATGGAGGGATGGGGTGGAGAGGTATATGAGAGAGGGGGGTGTGAGTTGGGAGAAGGGTAGTGAAATGGCGGGGGACAGGGCGACTTGGAGGCGATTTGTTTGTGGCCACCCCAAACGGGATTGAGGCGTCTGGCAATAGATAGATAGATAGATAGTATGACAGAATTGATAGGGAGGCTTTGTGGACCGTTTTAAAATTGTATGGACTTGATGGTAGGTTACTAAAAGGGGTGAAAAGTTTTTATGTAAATAGTAGAGCGTGTGTAAGAGTGGGAAATGCTGTGAGTGACTGGTTTCCTGTGAGAGTGGGGCTGCGACAGGGATGTGTGATGTCGCCTTGGTTGTTTAATATTTACATGGATGGTGTTGTAAGGGAGATGAATGCAAGAGTTTTAGGTGGAGGTCTGAGTCTGGTGAATGTTGATGGTGGAGAGTGGAATCTGAAGCAGCTGCTGTTTGCAGATGATACTGCACTGGTGGCTGATTCAGAGGAGAGATTGAGACAGTTGGTAGAGGAGTTTGGAAGGGTGTGTGAAAGGAGGAAATTGAAAGTAAATGAGAATAAGAGTAAAGTGATGAAGTGTACGAGGTTGGTAGATGGTAGGGGGATGAATATAGCTTTGAATGGCGAGTTGCTTGAGGAGGTACAGTGTTTTAAATATCTAGGGTCACATGTTGCTGTGGATGGAAGAATAGATGCAGAAGTGAAGTTTAGAATAAATGAAGTAGGAAAGGTGCTGGGAGGAATGAAAAAAGTGTTTAGATGTCGTTCGCTTAGAATGGATGTAAAGAGAAGGTTGTATGAGGGTGTTGTGGTACCGACTGCGTTATATGGGGCTGAAACATGGAATATGGGTGTAGCAGAGAGGAAAAGTTTGAATGTAATGGAGATGAGGTGTCTGAGGAGTATGTGTGGAGTGACGCGTATGGATCGAGTGCGAAATGATGAAGTGCGAAGGAGAACTGGAATTGTTCGGGAGATGGCTGGTAGAGTTGAGCAGAGGGTGTTGCGATGGTTTGGGCATATGGAGAGAATGGATAATGAGCGATTGATGAAAAAGATAACTAGATCTGATGTGAGAGGTGTAAGGCTGAGAGGAAGACCACGAATAGGATGGATGGACAGTGTGAAGAGAGCACTGGATGCGAGAGGGATGTCTGTTGAGCAAGGAAGAGTGGCTGTGCGTGACAGAAATAAATGGAGAGAAATTGTGAATGAATAAGTGATGACGCAGCCCTGAGGGGATATTCTCCCGCATTTGGTCTGATCAGCTAGTCAGGTCAGGTGCGGGTAAGGGGATGGGTCTATTATGATGTGGCAGGGGTAAACCAGCTCTGCTGTCGGGCCCTGCTGCGGATGTCACTGATTGCACTGCGCAGTTGACCCTTGTGTGGTGTGGTGCGGTGAGGATCTATCCGTTCTCCCCTTGGGGCTAAGATGCGAATGAATGTGTTTGAATGGATGAGTAAATGGGGAGTGTGTCTTCCTGTCTCGGCTACCTCCCTTTCCTTGGGGGAAGCAGCCTAGGTATATAGATTGATAGATATAGATAGACATCTCGTAATCTCATCCTCGGTCGCTCTCTCCCTCTCCCCTCCCCTTTCTACCTTGCTCATATACAATCCTCGTTAGTTTCTCCCTCTCCATCCTCTGTACGTGACCAAAACACCTCAAAGAATTGTATTAAAGCTTTATATCACATGCACATCCACATCACATCGTTCCTTCACTTCCTCATTTGTCAGTCTGTCTCTCCATGTAATTCACATGCTTCTCTCAATTAACTCATTTCCACTGCTCTTACTCTTGACTTATGTGCTTCCAACAAGGTCCAAGTTTCACTTCCATATGTTATATCTGATATCACAAGACTCACATTCCTCCATTTTTTTTTCTTTTTACGTCCATGCTCACTTCCACATCTCTTATCACTTTTTTCAAAGAACCACCAACCTTTCTTCCCTGTTGTACCCCTTCTGGCACTGCATCCTCTAAACTTCCATCCTTACTCATCACACTACCCAAGTACATAGATGCACAAGTACTTAAAATTTATACAGATTGAGCAACCATGGAGAAATGACACATCCATGTTTCAATTCAACATTCAGAGAGAAAATTTCACTCAGTTTACCATCCATACACACTCCGGCAGCCTTAGCGCCCTCATACATACACTTCACGCCATTCAACAGTTTCCCGTTTACTCCATACATTCTTAATGTTTTTCACATAACATGTTTTTCCTCTCTGTCTTAGCCTTTCTTCAAATCATTGAAAGCTGCATACAACTTCTTTCCCTTCTGTAGAAACTTTTCCACCAAAGGCATTACGATGAATATCTGATCTACACCACTTCTTCCCTTCCGAAAAACTCCCTGTTCTTCTCCAACAAATTCCTTTCTTATTTCCCTAAATTTGTCAGTAAGTATCTTACCATATAGTCTTCCTATTACACTAAGAAGACAAATGCTCATATGGTTACCACATACTTCATTTTCTATTTTCCCCTATTGCTTTGTACTAGGGAATAATTATACCTGACCTAGAATCCTCTGGGACTCAACTCCCTCCAAGGCCAGTCCTCACATCTTCGATATTTATTCTACTACTACCTCTCCCCTGTGATTCAGCATGTCACGACACTCTCCGTCAGTTCCTGGGGCTTTCTCCATTTTTACTTCGTTCATAATTCTAATACTTCCATCCTACTGATCTCTTCCTCCCCTCTCATCTCCCTCCTTCTCCAAGATATTCTCCAGCCAATTATCCTCACATTACTTTCATTCTCTAAGTTTAACAGTTCCTCGAAGTGTTCTCTCCATCTGCTCAGTTTTACTTCATTCTCCACCATCAGTCTACCATTTTAATCTTTCACTCCCCTACCATGTTCTTTATCACCCTGTCTATCTCTCTTTATCTCCTTCCAGAACTTACATACCACCTAATTATGCCTTGTATACTCCTAATTTTTCCCAGTATTCTGCCTATACGCCCTTCACATACACCTTATTTTAGTCCTGATTAGCCCCTTACTACACTCCAATATTCACCTAATATACCCCAGTATACGCCTAATATATGCCCCTAACAACCGTCCCTGTACACTCCTATTATGCCTCTAATATACCCCATTATACCCCTAATAGGCCCATAATATACTCTTATCATACCTATCATAGGCACATATCCCTATTATACCCCTAATCTGCCCCTAATATGCCCTTAATATGCCTCCCCATTATACTCCTAATATGCCCCTACTATATCCTTTAATAGACCCCCTAATACATCCCTAATATGGCCCTAATATACGCTTTAATTTCCTCTTCACCATGAGAGACCTTTACTAGGTTGAGTATAATTATCTGGTGGTTTGATTAAGTGACGGTAATGGACAACTAAAGACCGAATAGGAGAGCGCATGTGAGTGAGATGAAGTCGGGGAGGGGAATTGGAACGAAGGATTAAATGATGTGGAAGGGATGGAGAATAATATGATTGAGAGGTGTCTCATTTGAAGAGAGGGCAGCCTGATACCGGAGGGAAGGTTGGCATGTAGGTTATGTTTCTGTGGCCACCCTTTCCGGGATTAGTGACTGAGTATACTGTATGTACATAGGTAGATAACTAATTTCATATACACAGACATACAGAAAATAACATATGCACTGATAGACAGAAAAATAGATAGGTAAACTGAGAAATAGGAAGATAGATAGACAAGGATAGAGGAATAGACATGCAGTTAGAGAGAAAAAAACAGATAAATGAATATACAGAGATATAATATACAAAAGGAAAGAAAACTAACACGGACATTAACTCTTAAAAAAAAAAAAAAATCATACACTTTATCTAGACAGGCTACTTGGTACTCGTATGCCCTTATATACCGTACATGCAGTAACCACACACTACACACCCATATCGCAACCTACGTATTTATAATCACGAAAGGGTGTTAGCTCACGTCAAGACGAATGCCCTGCCTTAAGTTTCTCGACTATCCCGTTCTCCCCTATTCTGTGTGTGTGTGTGTGTGTGTGTGTGTGTGTGTGTGTGTGTGTGTGTGTGTGTGTGTGTGTTAATCTTAGCATGACAAGTTTTGAGACTTCGTCTTTCAAGGCTGTGTTATTAGAAGTGGGTTACCATTCTTACCCTAACTGTTCATCTGCTATCTGTTCGGTGATAGATTTGACCAGCTCTTAACCATGGTTGCTTTTACACCACGAGGCTTGTTTCTTATGAACCATATTATTGGTTGCATTTAACTTTGCGTTCGTCCTAAAATGCTCCTAAATTATACCCTTTCAACGAGTTTGTTAGAATCAAGTTTCTGCTTAATGCCCGAAAAATGAAAAGGCACATTGATGACAACGAATTTTTACTGCTTTACTTTACTTACCGAACAACATCCATTCCATATCCATTCTTTTTTTATTGCGTAGTTGAAAATTCGAGACGTCAAACCCTATATAGTATAGATTCCTTGAGGCATTCTTCCTCTTTATTTATGTGTAATGGAAGAGTCTGAACTTCATTAGGACAATTTCTAGTTGTTCGTATTCATCTCTGTAATGTCAGACTTTCCATACCCTGATCGACAATCTTTATACGGTAGTTCCTGCTACAGGTTAAATATGCTCTTTTTACTACAACCTGACGTAAACTCCCATGTCTCCAGTTGGAATGCTATATTGTAATAAATTGACTTTTAAAAAAGGTGCTTCTCACGAAGATGTGCTCTTGAAATGATGTACAGTAGCAGGATTTTTTTCCTGCCTTTGAGCCACGCCAAAAAACTGCAAAAGGATGAATGTCTAGGCCAAGTTAGTACAAATTAGCTGTATTACTAGCATACCCACATGTAGAGGCAGGTATCACAGGAAGTACAGTTTCCATGCGTTGATGAAGTTCTTCCATATAATTTATAATTTTGCCATAACAATTGTCAGCATTGCTACTTCCTGTATTTATCAAATTGCATTTTCTTTTTCTCCTTATAAGTTTATTCTGTTTTATTTATACTATCTGTTCATTTGTTTATTTATAGCTAGACACCTTACTCCCTGAAGGAGTGGCCACAAACTGCCCTTTCTCCAACCTCATCTCACTCGCATACCTCTCCACTTCCTTCTGCCCTTCCCTCTCCCCCATCCACCTGACTGACATCACTGTCCTAGCCAGTCTCTCGTTCTCCACTGTCTCCATTACGTCCAAACCTTACTCCCTGAAGGAGTGGCCACAAACTGCCCTTTCCCCAACCTCACCTCACTCGCATACCTCTCCACTTCCTTCTGCCCTTCCCTCTCCCCCATCCACCTGACTGACATCACTGCCCTAGCCAGTCTCTCGTTCACCACTGTCTCCATTAAGTCCAAACCTTCTTAAGGTACTTTCAGTTCTTTCTCGCACACAACATTGTTTTCTGAATCTTCTGGTACCTTCTTTGTTTGCAGTCGAACCGAGCAGTACTCCCCAAGTAGATGGCAAGTTGGTGACATAGAGAACTGGAACTCCCGGTTCACCAGCCACCAGAACCTGTTCCCTACCATCTCCCTTTGCTGAACGTTTTCAGTGTTTTCATTACCTCAGACAGTAGGCAAGTATATTAGCATAAACTTGTACCTCCAACTGTTTACACCACAGTACATGCTGTTTACACCACAGTACATGCTAATGTACTAATGGCCGTTGCAGTATCAGTGGTATCTCGGATTGCCACCACAGGTAGGGTAAGACTGGCGGCACAGGGCTTTCATAAACTTGTACCTCCAACTGTTTACACCACAGTACATGCACATCAAACATCGCACCCTCTATGTCCATTCCTCTTTTAATAATGGCCGTTGCAGTATCAGTGGTATCTCGGATTGCCACCACAGGTAGGGTAAGACTGGCGGCACAGGGCTTTCCTGGTCTTCATTAAGCGAATGTGCTGGCAACAGTTGTTGCAACCACAGATTGTGCTTGTCACAAGAGAAGTGTGGGTTCGGCCTTATAATTTACTAACGTCTGTGGCCTTTCTAAAAATCTTTTTTCTGTTCAATTCTTCCTGTAGTCCGTATCCCCTCTAGCCCTATTCCTCATAGAAACCCATATCTCTCCTGACTTATTCCCGTTATGTTTTCCTGGTCACCATATCTTCAAAGACTTTTGAACCAAGGGTGGCACCTGTAGTTACATCAAACTTGAATAAACAGTTGACACTATCTTGTACGCCACTTCTACTAAGTTTGATTGATCATAATACTGTTACGTCCCCAGCTGTCGTCACTCCTCAAGCACGCTGCAATAGTTTACAGCAAGAAATTCGTTCGACCTGCAACTCCTCATTCCCGGGCCACTGGATAGCAACATGAGATTTCTCCACCACAAATACTGTATCATCCATCACACCATCAATGATAATGAAATAGCCTACTACACTATTTACATATATTTACAAATAAACACACTGATACTCAAATAAAGAATATGCTTAGATCACTTATGCTATATCCCCACAACGATCTTCTCAACACCAAATGACACTCAATAATAACCATAATATCTCAAAATAATTAACCATTCTCCCTCACATGTTACTGTATAATATTAACCACACAAATACTCCACAATGGTTCACACAATAATAATCTCCACTATCACAAATACACCACCACGTGCACCATAGGCTATCTTGTGGCCACCCACACCACGCTCTCTCTCTCCATCACCTGTATATTCTCCTCCCACAAGTAATACTCGTCAATATATTCACATAATTATCTCACCACTTCCCTTGTATAACACCTCACACTGTGTGACCACGCTGCTCTCCCAAAATCACCACGTGTCTCCTCCAACACGCCCACTCGAGCCGAATCCCAGATCAGCTCCTTACACGCCGCCAGCCACCAAGAGAGAGAGAAGCCACGCACTCTCCCCTCGTACATACATATCTCTCACTAACTGGATCACAATACAACAACATAACCTTACATGTTAACCCTTAACAACTTCACAAATATTAATTCATTTCTACATTCTCCAAAGATAAACTTCAACACAATATACAATCACATTATACAATAATAAACATAATATTCGTTACATTCATGATACACAACAAAAGAAAACGTACTGTATGAAATAAGGGATAACTCCTCGTAACAATACAAACTAAATTATATAGCTATATCAAAATGTATCTTTTTTTTTCTTTTTTTTTTCGCTTTCCCAATCCTTCTTCAGAACTCAGCATATTTGACTCCATATTCATACAGTTGACCAACCTCAACCTCATCCTTACCACTGAAATTAAAGTTTTGGGTGATTATAACGTCCATAATGAAAACTGACGTTACTGGTTTAGAATAAAAGCTGTTTGTAGAATCGGTTAATCTCAGGCAGCTGGTAAAACAACCATCCAGAATACCAGATAATCCTGACCATAACGCTTATCTCTTACACCTATTCCGGCAAGTAACCAGTATCAATACAGGATAGAGGTACTAGTCACCACTCGGATCCCCACACCACAATCTCATCAAAGCCTCATCAGTCAGTTGCCCCAATCCTCCCCATTCTGAAGTAGTCAGGGTGACCTGATGGCAACTTGATAGGGCAGACTGGGATGGATTTAGAAATCATCTTGCTGATATATCATGGCAGGCTTTCTTCTCCACTGATACAAACTCTCTCCTGTCCCACATGAATGACTTAGTACATGGTAGTATGGAATTGTTCATACCCTGGCAACAGTTTTCTCAAAGATCGGACCCCTCAAAATGGTTTGAAAGCAGTTGTGGCTAGAGCAACGACCTAAAAGTTCTTAGCACAGAATTTTTACTTAAAATAAAAAAAACAACAAATCCCTCAGTTGTTTTATGAATGCTAGAAACTGCGAAAAGCAGAAATAAATCTCGCCAAATCAAACTTTCTTCACAATCAAGCATCTAAAGTATTAAATAATCCTCATGACAATAGAATATTCTGATCAACCCGCATTTAAAAAAAAAATAATACTGATAAATCATCACCCATTGCCCCACTAAAATATTCAGATTGAAATACTGTACATGACCCGTGTGGAAAAACAAACATCTTGCCAGTACCTTTGCCAGAAATTCTACCTTAGAGAAAGTAATTCAGAACGCTCATTTACTAGAACTTGACTCTGTCGAAATGCTTCACTAAAGATACAACTAGATATGTAAAATCCATCCTAGACAGTTTACTAACGAAGTTCCACTTCCAGATGGAATTGCTGGAATTGTTTTGAAATAAGAGTAGTGTTCCCCAGAACCAGCTCCTGTTTTAGCTAAATTATTCAGACTATGCATACGTACTTTTTCATAGCTTATTTCGTTTAATGAAGCCAGTATCCATCCAGTTTCAAAGAAAGGACATTCCTTTGACCCCTCTGATTACCGACCAATGAGTGTCACACCTTCTCTTGGTAAAGCATTTGAATTTGTTATTAACAAGCACATTGTTAAAGATCTTCGATTCGGCACCTTAATTAGTAACAGACAGTATGGTTTTCGCCACGAGAGTCCATCAATCCATCCATCCATCATCCAATCCTACATTGCCCCATGAGGAGCGTAGGAGCCCGGGGCAAGGCAGTTGGTCCCGACATTTAAGATGAGAGTGATCCACAGTTGAGAAAATCAGTCCCATGACTCATACTAGTCAATGGACCAATATGGAGAAATTCATGCAGTAGCCCTTGTTATTTCAGAACTTTCTGACGGAGTGTGACACCATTCCCTGCTATGCAAACTACGGCCTATCAGCTTTTGTTCAACTGATTTCCTCGTATCTCAGGAATAGAAAAATAAGAATAAATGTAGATGATGTATATACCAATTTCCATCCACTTAATGCCTGTGTGCCACAAGTATCAATCCTGGCTCGAACCCCATTATTTATTATCACAAGTATCAATCCTGGCTCGAACCCCATTATTTATTATCACAAGTATCAATCCTGGCTCGAACCCCATTATTTATTATCTGTTGTCTATCATCAGTAATCCCATTCACTCATACGCAGATGGGTCAAAGCTTCACAGTTACTTCACACTTAAACACTCTTTCACAAAATCTGATATCTCAAACTCCCAATTCACTACAGCAGTCTCCATAACTCAAGACTTATCTAGGATCACTAAATGGGGACAATATAACATTGTCGCATTTAATGCCAGGAAAACCAGATATTCGCGGATACAAAATAGGCCTACTAACAGACAGATATTGCCTGATTCCTATATTATCATCAGTGCAGCCAATTTTCCTGCCTCTAAAAGTATTGAAATTCTCGGTGTTTCACTTAACAGCACCATCAGTTGGACCTCTAACATTAGAATACTTGTAAAAATTGCGTTAAAGACGCATGGATTATTGTATAGAATCCCTAACTTCTTCGCTAATGAGCAGTTAGCTGTAATTTACACGATACATGTTTGCTCTCTCAGCTCAAGCATTGTTCACCCTTGTGTGGTGGATGTGGAGAGGTTGCAGTAAAACAACTGGACAAAATTCTGAATGAATCTATATAAATAATCAGTAACACAGCATTTATGAATGAACTACTCTCCCACAAGAAAGATGTTTCAGATGATGCTGCATCCATTATGCCACCTCTCCGCTTCTCACCCATTGTTACATGGACATCTGGTTGCGCTCATGACTAGACTCGCGCTGCCATATTGCAGAACTTTTGCCCGTCATATTTATTTTATTTACCGAATTGCTTCTCTTTGAAACTCGCTTCTCTGGAATAGTTTCCCTCCAAACTTCAACCTACAGCAGTTCAAGTCCAATTGTTACATTTTATTTTTTTTTATTGAATGGAGGACACCCGTAATAGAGTGAATGGATTTTTTTATTTGTTGTTCCTTCCCGTGTCCATTTTCTTAAAAAAAGAAAAAAAGGTTTTCATTTTTAAAGCTTAGTTATACTACTCACAATCTTTACATCTTTTCTTCTTTTAATCCCACGTGGACTTAGTTACCTTTTCTTATTCCTTTCTTTGTTATATTTTCTTCGCATTTGTCTATTTTCTGTGCATATACACCATCTTCTTTATCTTGCTCTGGGTTTCGAGCATGTTGTTCTCTCATTTCCTAAATTATTCGTGTCTTGTAATCCTTTGTTCGTACACTATCTGATTCCCCTTTTCATTATTTTATGATTTATTTGTTCATCGATCCCTTCTTTCTTTCCTTTATTTAATTTAACATTATCATTGGTGCTTTTCAGTTCGGTACGTATTTTTGTTTGCGCTGTTCCTTCGTCGTTCTTTATCCCCCCGCATTCTTCTTCTTCACCATTCCTCTGTTTACTACTTTTTCTTCTCACATCCTTCGTGACTATATCCTCGTTCCATCCCACACCTTAGCTTTCAAGCAAACAATAATTTCAGTTCGTTAAGGACAGTTTTTGCACTACTTTCCCCACTTCTTTTTCGTCTGGCTTATTTGTCGTTCCTACCTCCTTTCGTCAGATAGTTTCTCCTTATCTTCTTCGTGGCTACATCCTATTTCCATCCCCACCTCTTACCTGAACTGAGCATGGGAGACTAGGTGAGGATTGCATGGTGGCGGGGTGAGGTAGGGAGTATGATATGTGGCCAGCCCTACCTTTATAATTATATATTGCAGGGCGCTGGGTAGCCTAAAGGTTACTAGAATACACGGACGGATCCAAGCTAAGGATTGCACGGATACACGGACGATAACGCACAAAGGATTGCACGGGTACAAGGACGAATACACACACTAAGGACAGCGCAGATACAGGAACGGATACATGCTAAGGAGCGTACCAATACAGGGATGGAGTGTGTATAGTGGAGGGGGGAAGGTTCGTGTGAGTGCAAAATGCTGGATGGTCCAAAAATAGCGCCCCACTAGAAGCTCGCCTGATAATTGTTTTTGGTGTTGTAGGGGTAGCTCCTACTGCTGCTGTGGACGTGGGTGTGGCACTGGAAAATGGAAATGAATAAACGTTTCAGGAAAGACAATGATAATGCTGACACTCATGTTCCCACAACACACCAGAAATCGTCTGATGAAGTGAAAGAATTTTTTTTTTTCCTTTTATGTGTCCGACCCTGGGCATAGGCTTCACAGGCTGCTACCGAGGCCCAGTAGTCATACATACCTTACACCTCTACATGTCACCACTTTGGCGCTAACACCCACCGTCCATATTGGATACATGTTAGGGCTGTCTTATACGAGACTGGTGTACTGGTATTAGCAGGGGTATATATACGACATTTCGGCGGGTCTCCTGGTAGATCAGTAAAGTCTGATTTTATAAAATTCAAAGCTTTAAACTGTTCCATGCCCCAGCTGGGATTTGAACCTTGGTGCGGTAGGACTGCAGGCCACCTTTCTACCGACTGAGCCACCTCCGCCCCAAGTGTTATATTTGGACCACGTGTGTATGTAAGGCGGGTGAAGATGGTGCAAAAAGATATGGGGATGATGATGAGAAGGTGCAGGTGAGGTGGTGAGGGTTGAGATTGAACTCTCTCTCTCTCTCTCTCTCTCCTCTCTCTCTCTCTCTCTCTCCACTGATTTCCGAGAGGATTAACCATATTTCGGAGTGTGGGTTATTGGCATGCACTCTTGTATTGGTACCCTTATATATTTTTCATTCTCATTATCATCGTGATAATCTGTGGTAATTTTTGCATATGCATAACTGTGATTCTAATAAATAAACAAATAAATAAATAAATAAATAAATTTAAGTCTTCGAAATATGTTGATTACTTAGCACTTGTAAATGTGTTCAACATGTGCTACTATTTTTCCACATCTACACGGAGGCCATTGATGATTCAGATTACCATCCTTTCCACTCACTAATAACATCAACAATGCAGCGCTTCATAATATTAGGATCACCGTTGATTAGTGTTCCCAGCAAATTGTTTTCACTTTTGTATGAACCAATTCAATCTAACTAGGCGCAAAAATGCCATCCATGTTGAATCATAAGCTACAAAAAGAGATTAACACTACAATATACATATATATATATATATATATATATATATATATATATATATATATATATATTACGTATCCGACTCTGGGCAAAGGCTCAGGGCCTATTTCTTGGGGGCAGTGGCCTATCCCAAGGCCCAGTAGTCCTCCTACACCTCAACATGTCACCACTTCTGCGGTAACACCCACCGTCCATATTGAATACGTGCTAGGGCTGTCGCACACAGGAGTGGTGTACTGGTATTAGCGGGGATACTTTTACGACATGTCGGCGGGTCATCTGGTAGATCAGGAAAGTCTGCTTTTTAGGAAATTCAAATCCTTAAACTGTTCCCTGCCCCAGCCGGGATTCGATCCTGGGTCCATTAGGACTGCAAGCCGCTTCTCTACCGATTCAGCCACCCCCTCCACCACACAAGGGTGAACAATGCTTGAGCTGAGAGTCACAAAGAAACACTAAGAAAGCGATGGAATGTTGTAGTTTTGTCTTCTTCTGCCACTGAGGTACAGGAAATTTACTGCAAAAGAACGAAAATTTTCATCTCCTTAATGTCAGTAAACTACACGTCACTTATAAGATCATTTAGATAGAAACACTAATACGAACGTCATACTGTAAGTCGCTGATTGTACTGTAAGTGGCACAGGAAGACTTCACAGCATCTTTTTAATGGCGATATCGTATGTGTTTTACACCTTAATTTTCTCTTTCATGTTTGTAATGCATTGCAACTATCGATATAATTGGTTTTAGGAGCTGAGAAGAGGATAAAACGAGAAAATAATCAAAATAAAACTGCCATAGGCAAAGTGATTGCCGGATGGATTGGGTTGGAATTTGAATATAGATCTGGAATAGAATTGAAGATGACCGCCTCCCATACTGTTATGTACTAGATTTTGTTCGTAATACTCGTATCTAATCATTTCAAACATTTTCAGCGTCACTGAAATTTCTGGGTGGTGAAGAGAATGGATGAGGCATTTGGAAGGAATTTGAGTGTAAAGAGGAGGGAATGTAAGAAAATGTTCTGGAAAGGGGTAAAGAGAGTTACACAGGGTGTTAAAGAAGTTAGTCGGGGAGTGCAAGATAAAAATGGTAGATTAGTAGTGGAGAAGGGAGAAAAAGTGTGCAGATGGAGAGAACACTTTAAGGAATTGTTGAAAACAGAGAAAGAAAATAATGAGAGTATAAATGGCTGGGGAATGACTGGGAGAAGGAGGGATGTAAAAAGAGAGGAAGAAATCACTAGAATGGAAGTTGTGGAAGCAATGAAGAAAGTCAGCTTAGGGAAATCCCCAGGAACAGATGGAGTGTGTGGTGAAATGCTGAAGCATGGGGGAGAGATAGTAGTAGACTGGATTTGGAAGATGTGCAGATTGGCCTGGGAGGAAGGTAAAGTCTCGGAGGATTGGAAGCCTGGTATAATTATTCCCCTGTACAAAAGAACATGGAATATGGGTGTAGCAGAGAGGAAAAGATTGAATGTAATAGAGATGAGGTGTCTGAGGAGTATGTGTGGAGTGACGCGTATGGATCGAGTGAGAAATGATGAAGTGAGATGGAGAACTGAAGTTGTTCGGGAAATGGCTGATCGAGTTGAGCAGAGGGTGTTGCGATGGTTTGGGCATATGGAGAGAATGGATAATGAGCGACTGGTGAAAAAGATAACCAGATCTGATGTGAGAGGTGTAAGGCTGAGAGGGAGACCACGAATAGGATGGATGGACAGTGTGAAGAAAGCGCTGGATGTGAGAGGGATGTCTATTGAGCAAGGAAGAGTGGCTGTGCGTGACAGAAATAAAGGGAGAGAAATTGTGAATGAATAAATGATGACAGAGCCCTGAGGAAATATTCTCCCGCATTTGGTCTGATCAGCTAATCAGGTCAGGTGCGGGTAAGGGGATGGGTCTATTATGAAGTGGCAAGGGTAAACCAGCTCTGTTGTCAGGCCCAGCTGGGGATGTCACTGATTGCACTGCGCAATTGACCCTCGTGCGGTGTGGTGCGGTAAGGATCTGTCCCTTCTCCCTTTTGGGGGTAAGATGAGAATGAATGTGTTTGATTGGATGAGTAAATTGGGAGTGTGTCGTCCTGTCTCGGCTACCTCCCTTTCCTTGGGGGAAGCAGCCTAGGTATATAGATATACAAAAGAAAAGGGGAAAAAGAAGTGTGTGGTAATCATAGGGGCATTGGTCTTCTTAGTGTCATAGGAATAGTACAAAAGTGCCCAGGAGTACGCATGCAGAGACCTGGGCAGGGGCTTAAAGTGGAGTTTGCCTGAAGGCATGCCCAGTAGTACGCAGAGGGGGGGAGGATGGGGCTTGAAGTGGGGTTTGCCTGAAGGCATGCCCAGTAGTACGCAGAGGGGGGGGGATGCCCATCCCCCCCCTCTGCATACTACTGGGCATGCCTTCAGGCAAACCCCACTTCAAGCCCCTGCCCAGGTCTGCGCATGCGTACTCCTGGGCACTGTAATAAGCATCACCCCCCTTTAGAGAGAGAAAGAGAGAGAGAGAGAGAGAGAGAGATGTATCTATCTATCTATATATACAGTACAGATAGATAGATAGATAGATAAATATATATATATATATATATATATATATATATATATATATATATATATATATATATATATATATATATATATATATTGATGGAGTGTGTGGTGAAATGCTGAAGAGTGGGGGAGAGATAGTAGTAGAATGGATGTGGATAATGTGCAGATTGGCCTGGGATGAAGGTCGGGTCCCGGAGGATTGGAAGTCAGGTATAATTATTCCCTTGTACAAAGGAAAAGGTGAAAAAGAAGTGTGTGGTAATTATAGGGGCTTCTGTCTTCTTAGTAAAATAGGAAAAGTGTATGTTACGATACTTATTGACAGAGTTAGAGAAAGAACAGAGGAATTAGTTGGAGAAGAACAGGGAGGCTTTAAGAAGGGAAGAGGTTGTGTAGATCAGATATTCATTCTTAGATCTTTAGTGGAAAAGTTTCTCGAGAAGAGAAAGAAGTTGTATATGGCTTTCATGGATTTCGAGAAAGCATATGACAGGGTGGATAGACAAGGATTGCGGAAAGTATTAAGAATATATGGAGTAGATGGGAAGTTGTTGAATGCTGTGAAGAGTATGTATGATGGTGCTAAGGCTGCAGTGCGTGTGGATGGTGAACTGAGTGAATTTTTCTCTTTGAAGGTTGGGTTGAAACAGGGATGTGTCATGTCTCCATGGTTGTTCAATCTGTACATGGATGGGGTAATAAAAGAGGTACAAGGTAGGGTAGTGGATGTTGGAGTGGCCATGGTGAGAGAGGGTAGTGTTTGCAAACTCCCTGTACTGTTGTTTGCAGATGATACTGTGTTGTTGAGTGAGGACGAAGGAGAGCTGCAAGGCTTGGTGGATGAGTTTGGGAGAGTGTGTAAGAAACGGAATCTAAAGGTGAATGTAGGGAAGAGTAAAGTGATGGTCTTTGAGAGACGTGAAGTCAGTGAATGTACAGCGAGGTTGGATGGTGAGGATTTGCAAAATGTGAGTACGTTTAAGTACTTGGGTAGTGTGATGAGTAAGGATGGAGGTTTGGAGGGTGAAGTGCTTGAAAGGGTACACCAGGGAAGAAAGGTTACTGGTTCCTTGTTAGCAGAGATAAGAAGCAGGGAAGTGAGCATGGAAGTGAAAAAGTTACTACATGACAGTATTGTGATACCAACTCTAACATATGGAAGTGAAACTTGGATATTGTTGGAAGGACACAAGTCAAGAGTGAGAGCAGTGGAAATGAGTTGTGTAAGAGGAGCCTGTGAAGTCACATGGAGAGACAGGCTGACAAATGAGGATATGAAGGAGCATTGTGGTATTGATGTGGATGTGATAAGAAGCGTTAGGAGGAATACACTGAGGTCGTTTGGCCATGTGGAGAGGATGGAGGTGAAAGACTGACGAAGAGAGTGTATGTGAATGAGGTGGAGGGGGGAAGAGGGAGGGGGGACCCAAGGATGAGATGGAGGGATGGGGTGGAGAGGTATATGAGAGAGTGGGGTGTGAGTTGGGAGCGGGGCAGTGAAATGACGGGGGACAGGGCGACGTGGAAGCGATTTGTTTGTGGCCACCCCGAACGGGATTGAGGCGTGTGGCAATATATATATATCTATATATATATATATATCTATATATATATATATATATATATATATATATATATATATATATATATATATATATTGTTACATAGCCTATGATTTCATCATCCTTTTTGTAATTCTAACGTACAGTATGCTGCATGTTTGATCACGAGCGTGTTCTACCTCACTCCCCCCCTCCTCCCTTATAGTAGAGTAAGTCGTTCTTTCTGTTGTTCAGAGCAGGATTGTCAACTCTTTGTCCCCATGGCTTCATTTGCGCGTCCTTCTTACAAGTTGTATCAAGCTCTGCCGGCCCCTATATAATGAGCTCAGTCTCTACGTTAATTGCCACTTAGATCTACTCCTCATTTTGCTCACATCTCTGTCCTCCCCTGTACAGTTATCGTGAGTGCTCAGGAAGTCTCCAGCCATCTAGCAGCTGTGTAATTTGAATATAGGTGTTGTTGCATTTTTTTCTTGTGCTGTGTAGTGTGGGGTGTTGATTCTTGGGCCTAGTGGGATTTTTGTGGTTCATGTGTTTTGGGTGTCAGCCCTTATTAATATTATTTTGCATCTGTAATAATATATCTTGCATTCATTGAGTATTATCTGGTATTTTCATTTTATCAGGGCTGACTTGGATAAATTTGCTCTTGCTAATTTCGTGTTAATAGAGGCTATTGCAGTTGACCATATATTTAACCTGTTTTTTGCCATTACATTATCCTTATGAGTCCTGAATGTTTTGTTGTTGGTTTGGGCATTAAACTTTGACTTGTAATTTTACCTAACTCTTTTGTTTTGAACCTGGAACTTTGCGGGACAGTGGTGATTTTTGGTATTCTCACTTAAAGTGTACATTATCTTTCTCGGTTCCGTAACATAAATTTGGCGACCTCTTATCAGGATATTCAGGATATTATCATAAGGATATTGCTTGATATTTTGTGACTGTGATTTATTCATGATGTCTACTATTACTACGCTTGATGAAGCCAAAGATTTTTTGTCAAATGTGCAAACAGTGTGTGATGTAGAAAACAGAACAAAGAATGAACTGAAGCTTGTTGCTCAACAATTGGGAATTGCTGTTCGCTCTCATCATTGTAAAGATCAAATTGTTGACATGATTAATGAAAGCTTGTTTAATGTAACTCCTCCAAATGAGCAAACGCAGATTGAATTAGCTAAGTTACAGCTAGCCCTGCAGGAGGCTCGTGCTAAGGAGGCTGAATTTCAGGCAAAAGCTAAGGAGGCTGAGGCACAAGTTGAAATTGCTAGGATTCAGGCAGACCATGAGTATCGCATGAAACAAGGTGGAACTGGATCATCTAGCTCTGATGATTTTGATGTGGCTAAAAATGTTAAACTTGTCCCTCCTTTTAATGAATCTGATTTAACTATTTTCAGTTGTTTGAGAGGGTAGCTACAGGTTTTAATTGGCCCAAAGAGTATTGGCCAGTACTCCTTCAAACTGTTCTCACCGGTAAAGCTCAAGTAACTTATGCATCTTTGCCTCAGGATCAATCTGATAATTATGATGTAGTTAAAAGCTTGGTTCTTAAGGCCTATGAGCTGTTCCTGAAGCCTATAGAGTAAAATTTAGGACAACTTATAAGCAAGATATGCAATCCCATGTTGAGTATGCAAAAATCAAAGAAGATCTGTTAGAGCAGTGGTTAAATTCTAAAAATGTGGATTCTGATTTTGGTAAATTTAAGCAGATGATTTTGCTGGAGGACTTCAAAAGGTGTATTAGTAAAAATGTAAGCCTATATTTTGATGAAAAAAGAATAGATAATTTGTCTGATGCTGCAGTTTTAGCTGATGAATATGTTCTAACTCACAAGAGATATTCTAAAGAAAAAGGGAAAGCTGAGAGTAAGTACGTTGCCTCTACTCAGAGTACAGGTAACAGGAAAGAGAATAGAGATGATGATTCTCAGGAAGTAAATACCAGCTTCACCTCTAAATTTCAGAAAAGTAAATGTATTTATTGTACTAAGCTTGGTCATACTACGGAGAAATGTTTCAGGAGACAGCATGATGTGAACAAAAAGGAGTCTTTAAATATTCAGTCAATTGGTCTAGTGTCCACCCTTGAGAGTTCCCAGAATTCTTTAACTGAGTTAATTGAACCTGCTTTGAGGGGTACTTTAAATCCTCATGACGAAACTCCTCTTTTGAGCAGTAACGTGGGCGACACTCTCAAGAGTTCATGTGCTAATTTCCTGTCTGATGGTTTTGTCAGTCCTCTGGACAGTAATGACAGGAAATCAGTTAAAATATATCGTGATACAGGTGCTTGCCAATCCCTTATGCTGACCAGTGTTCTAGGCTCTAATGTTAATTCCTCTGATGAAACTGTAATCTTGCAAGGTGTAGGGAATAATTACTTCTCTGTCCCTCTGTGCAGAGTGAATTTAGAGTCTGGTTTTGTTAATGGTTCCGTTATGGTTGGGTTGGTTGAGACACTCCCGATGTCAGGTGTAACTTTGTTACTCGGAAATGATGTTGGTGGAAGTCAAGTGTGTCCAGCTCCTCAGTTGTCTAGTGAGCCAGTGGCTGCGGCCCAGGATTGTGATGTCCCTGATGTGTTCCCTGCATGTGCTGTCACTAGGGCTAAGTCTAAAGTTACTGGTGACTTTGAGGATAATGATGATGATGATGTTATCCTAGCTGACACTTTTCTTGCTAATTTGGACCACTCACCAGATGAGGTAGTACCCCGTAGTGTTGATAATTTGTCTCGTCAAGAGTTGGTTGAGTTGCAGGTTGCTGACCCTGAGTTGAGAGGTCTGGCTAACTCTGCTTGCAGTGAGGAAGAGTCAGCCGGTGCTTCTACTTGTTATTATATAAAGTCAGGAGTACTTATGAGGAAGTGGAGACCCCCAGCAGCATCAGCCGACTGTGAATGGAAGGTTGTACATCAAGTTGTCATCCCTCGTGTTTGTAGGCAGGATATCATTAGAGTGGCTCATGATTCCAGTTTGGCAGGACACCTTGGAGTGAGGAAGACTGTGGCACGCATTTTGAAACACTTCTACTGGCCAGATATCTTCAGGGATGTTTCCTGGTATTGTAAGTCTTGTCACACCTGTCAAGTTGTGGGGAAGTGTAATCAGACCAAAAAGGTTGCACCTCTAGTTCCCATTCCTCCTTTTGAGGCGCCTTTCACCCGTGTGTTGGTGGATATTGTGGGCCCTCTTCCTAAGACTTCTTCAGGATTTTCTTATGTGTTGACCCTGATTGATATGGCTACTCGTTATCCTGAAGCCATTCCTCTTAGAAATATCTCAGCAAAGAACATGGTTAAGGAAATGCTAGGGTTCTTCACAAAGTTTGGTCTGCCCAAGGAGGTACAGTCAGACCGGGGAAGTAATTTCATGTCAGATGTTTTCAAGCAGTCTCTGAAAGAGTTGGGGATCACTCAGATCACGTCTTCAGCTTACCATCCCCAGACCCAAGGAGCGTTGGAGACATATCATCAAACACTCAAACTGATGCTCAAGAAGTACTGTTTGGAACATCAGAAAGACTGGGATAAAGGTCTTCCATTCGTTGTATTTGCCGCAAGAGAATCTCCATATGAATCACTGGGCTTCTCACCTTTTGAACTACTGTTTGGCCATGAAGTAAGAGGACCCCTTAAGCTACTCAAGGAATGCTGGCTGTCGGAAGAAGATGACGTCAACCTGCTGGAGTATGTGATGAAGTTCAAAGAACGGCTGTCCACTGCTTTACAGCTGGCGAGAGAGAATTTAGGAGCTGCTCAGGAGACGATGAAGACTTGGTATGATAAGAAGTCCAGGTTACGCCACTTTCAGCCAGGAGATCAGGTTTTGATTCTGCTACCGGTTCATGGGCAACCTCTTGAAGCCAAGTTTAGTGGTCCTTATTTCGTGGAGAAGAAACTCAGTGATGTAAACTATGTCATCGCCACACCAGATGGTAGAAAGAACAAGCAACTTTGTCACATCAACATGCTAAAGTTATATCACAGGCGGGACGAAAATAATCCAGTCTGCACTGTAGCTGTTCCACCCGAGTCTGCAAGTGAAGTTCTCCCATGCAGCATGAGCCTGAGTGATAGTTTGGGGAAGAATCCTGATATCATGAATGATCTCCAGACTAAGCTTTCTCATCTACCTCCCGAGGAAAGGCAGGAGTTTTCGGCATTATTGCAGGAGTACCCGCAAGTGTTCCGTGCCACTCCAGGAAGAACCACTGTGTTGATGCATGATGTCGATGTTGGAGATGCAAAGCCAATTAAACTGCCTCCTTACCGTGAGAACCAAGTGAAAGTTCGTCTCATCGAGAAGGAGCTTGGCTACCTGTTGGACCACAAGATGATTGAGCCCTGTCAGAGCGAGTGGAGTTCTCCTGTCACTCTAGTCCCTAAGCCAGGTGGGTCACAGCTGCTTTGCATCGACTACAGACGTGTTAATCAGATAACCAAAACAGACACTTACCCTCTCCCTCGCGTGGAAGATTGCATAGACAAGATCGGAAGGCTAGGTACATAAGTAAGTTTGATTTGTTAAAGGGATACTGGCAAGTACCTATGACTGAACGTGCTAGGGAGATCTCATGTTTTGTAACACTAGGAAAGACTTTTGCATGTTCTGTAATGCCATATGGTATGAAGAATGCACCAGCCACATTTCAGAAGCTCATGAATGTTGTAACAGAGGGTTTGGCAGGGTGTGTTGTTTATACTGATGATGTATTAATCTTCAGTGACAACTGGAAAGATCACCTACGCCATGTCAGTAAATTTCTTGAGCGTTTGGTTCAGGCTAATCTTGTAGCTAATTTATCAAAGTGTGAGTTTGGTCAACCTAAAGTTCAGTACGTTGGGTACGTAATTGGTGATGGATATGTTGCACCACCAGGAGCTAAGGTTCAGGTCATAAGTGATCTTCCCAGACCTAAAAGTAGGAAAGAGCTACAAAGATTTTTGGGAATGGTAGGTTATTACAGGAGATTTGTTCTTAACTTTTCAATTCTTGTATCACCGCTTACAGACCTCCTGAAAAAGGGAGTTAAATTTGTCTGGACCGATAACTGTGAATCCTCTTTCAGCAAACTTAAAGCTATCCTATTAAGTCAGCCAGTGCTCGCTACTCAAAATTTTGCTAAGCCTTTTAAGATGGCTGTTGATGCAAGTGATACAGGAGCTGGGGCTGTTTTGCTGCAAGAGGATGATCAGGGTATTGAACACCCTGTATCTTATTACAGTAAGAAGTTCACTCCACCTCAAAAGAACTACTCAACTATTGAGAAAGAGCTTTTGGCCTTGATTTTGGGTTTACAGCATTTTTCATTTTATTTGTGTTCTGGTTTTGACCCCATAGTCATTTATACCGATCATAACCCACTGAAATTCCTTAGTAAGTTTAAAGATAAAAAATCAGAGATTGACAAGATGGAGTCTACTTCTTCAGGAGTATTCATTAGACATACAACATGTCAAGGGGAAAGAAAATGTTATTGCAGATTGCTTATCTAGACTTTAGACAGATTGTTTTAGAGTAATAAGAAATTTCCTTTGTAAATTTCTTTTTTCTTTGTGGGTATGTGTTACATAGCCTATGATTTCATCATCCTTTGTGTAATTCTAATGTACAGTATGCTGCATGTTTGATCACGAGCGTGTTCTACCTCACTCCCCCCCTCCTCCCTTATAGTAGAGTAAGTCGTTCTTTCTGTTGTTCAGAGCAGGATTGTCAACTCTTTGTCCCCATGGCTTCATTTGCGCGTCCTTCTTACAAGTTGTATCAAGCTCTGCCGGCCCCTATATAATGAGCTCAGTCTCTACGTTAATTGCCACTTAGATCTACTCCTCATTTTGCTCACATCTCTGTCCTCCCCTGTACAGTTATCGTGAGTGCTCAGGAAGTCTCCAGCCATCTAGCAGCTGTGTAATTTGAATATAGGTGTTGTTGCATTTTTTTCTTGTGCTGTGTAGTGTGGGGTGTTGATTCTTGGGCCTAGTGGGATTTTTGTGGTTCAAGTGTTTTGGGTGTCAGCCCTTATTAATATTATTTTGCATCTGTAATAATATATCTTGCATTCACTGAGTACTATCTGGTATTTTCATTTTATCGGGGCTGACTTGGATAAATTTGCTCTTGCTAATTTCGTGTTAATAGAGGCTATTGCAGTTGACCATATATTTAACCTGTTTTTTCTATTACATTATCCTTATGAGTCCTGAATGTTTTGTTGTTGGTTTGAGCATTAAACTTTGACTTGTAATTTTACCTAACTCTTTTGTTTTGAACCTGGAACTTTGCGGGACAGTGGTGATTTTTGGTTTTCTCACTTGAAGTGTACATTATCTTTCTCTGTTCCGTAACAATATATATATATATATATATATATATATATATATATATATATATATATATATATATATATATATATATATATATATATATATCCTCATTATTAGGTCACACCTGCTGTCCAAATCTATAAGTAAGGATGAGGAGTTCGGGGGACTGACTTCTGCTTCCCGTGGAGGTTGGTGATAAACTGAGCAGAAAATAACCTCTAGCAAAAAACTTTCACCTACCGAAAGATTCTCTCTCTCTCTCTCTCTCTCTCTCTCTCTCTCTCTCTTCATCCTGTATTCTGACTAATTTCTTATTATTCACACCATAACACTATTATTACCTGATTTTAAGAAAACGTCTTTTCATATAATGGACAAATAAAAAACAGTGAAACAGTAATCATTAATAATTTTTTTTCCCGTATACTATCACTTACCTACACTGGGAATCCGCGTTTCTCTCTCACCTGCTCCCTCACTAAATCAGATTTTGACCATTTGTCACTTAGGCTGTCACATGGCGAAAATAAATAAAGCATTTAGGGCACTTCTGTGATAGCTGTGAAAGATAAATTTTAGTAAACAAGTCTCTCCTCCATCTCTTTCTCTTCTTTTTCTTATTCCCTGCTTTCTTTTTCTTACTCCCTACTTTTTAGTCAAAATCACCTTTCAGCTAGAATTTTTGAGCTTTATTATTATTATTATTATTAAATTTATCACTACTGGAAAAATAATTACTGTCTGTCTATCTGTCTCTCTCTCTCTCTCTCTTTCATTTATTTTCTTCCTATTACTATAGTCAAAATCAATATTACAGCTAAATTAACGACCACTAATATTTTCCATGATTGTAATAAAAAATAATTAAACAAAATTAAATGGCTAAGAAAAGTAACCTCTCTTTGTGAGAGTGTATGCGTCTGTAGAAACCTTACCACATCTCGAAAGGACCTATGAAGCTCACAGCTGGCAACTGAGGCTCTCAGGATTTATAAACCCACTGATGAACTCTGTGAGGGCCCCCCTTTTCATCATGTACGTCAAGAGACACGCTGCGAGAAGTGTGGCAAGAAGATCAACATCAAAACCGCCCACACCTATGTAAAATGCCCAAGTTGCGGACGATTTATTAATATTTTTTATCAGCAATATCACAGACAGTCATGTTTACAAGGTGAGTAATCATAAACACTGAAGAGTAGCTCTTCTTGTTAAATTGTTTCACAGTATCATTGTGTGCAACCTTCATAGAGCTGGGAGAAAGCATATGTCAGGGTGGATAACCAAGGATTGTGGGGAGCGTTAGGAAATACATGGAGTAAATGGGAAGTTGCTGTAGGTCGTGAAGAGTAGGTATGAAGGTGCTACAGCTGCTGTGCAAGTGGATAGTGAACTGAGAGAAATTTTTTTATTTGAAGGTTGGACTGAAGCAAGGATGTATCATGTCTCCATGGTTGTTCAATCTGTATATGGATGGGGTAATAAAGAGATACAACGTTGGGCAGTGGATGTTGGAGGGCCCCTAGTGAGAGGGGGCAGTGCTTGGAAACTCCCTGTACTGTTGTTTGTAGATGATACTGTGTTATTAAGTAAGGACAAAGAGGAGCTGCAAGACTAGGTTGATGAGTTTGGGAGAGTGGAAAAGGAGAGGGAGGGGAGATCAAGGATGAAATGGGGGATGGAGTGGAGAGGTATATAGAGGGTGTAGCTGGGGTCTGGGTGACATGGGGGCGATTTGTTTGTGGCCACCCCTTACGGGATTAAGGCTTCTGGCAATAGATAGGCAAATAGATAAAAATTATCAGGGACAAAACCTAAGGGAAAAAACGCCGCTGTTCACGGATGGAGTAGGGGAGACTTCTAAGCAGTTAAGACGACCCATCCCTCTGGAAACACAACAACTGACGATGATGATGGTGCAATTGCCTCTGCAAGTAGGGGTGACGGACATACACCTTCATCATCTATGGCATCAACCTCAAGGTCATTTTTAAGTGGCCTTTTAGAGGAGGTCAGATTTACTCCTCCGGGAGAGTACTCTCAAGACCCAATAGCATTCTTAACAGATTTTGCTACATTTTTCAGTCGCCATATTCAGAATGTAATGAGGCAGATGCAGGCACCATCTGTTGGTATATACTTAGTGCTGGAAGTTGTTTTAAGACGGGGACCTGTTTTAGAGGGGGAAGATACAACCAGAACTCACTATATTCACACTCCACGAATTTTCATTACTCTCAACACTATAGGACAAACACTGGAGGAGCTGAAACAGTACATATTAAATCATATAGAAAATGTACTTTCTAACACTGAAGGGAGTGGGTTTATTTTAGACTACATCAAACATTTAGAAATAAATATAATTAAAAATGTTGTTCCTCAGTCTATAGGTACATATGTAGAATTTCCCACTGGTATTAGGGGAAGGAAGCAGATATTTAATCCTCGACCTATAACAGGAATAGATAAAGATGCTTGTATAATACAGTGTTTGGCTACTCATAAGATATTTTCTAACCATAATAAATGGAGGGATATGCAGCGTCGAGTGGATTCATGGGAAAAAAGTAGTACTTTGATAAAGTTTCCTCGAGGGAAAGAGATTTCTTGGTACTCTCTTGAACAGTTAGAAACTCAAAATCAAATAAGTATTAATATTTATAGCTTGAATGACAAACATCCCTACGAATTGGCTATAGCCAGAATAGGGAGCAAGAAGTATGGGGACAAAGTAGATTTACTTTTATTAGACAACAAACACTGTTGTCTGGTAAAAGATTTAAAGATATTTCTTTAGGCTTTTCTACATATACGTCAACCTATGAGTCCCTTCTTCTGTGAAGTGTGCTTTTCGGAATTTGCCGGGGAGGAGAAGGTTTTACATTCTCAGTATTGCTGCTCTCGGCAGAAAGAAGTAATTCCTGACCAGGGTTCCATCATTAAATTTAAAAATTGGTGGAAAACAGTGTCCCCTGATTCTGTGTGCTTTTATGGTTTTGAAGCCCAACTGAAGGATAGGGGTGATAAGGATCATATTGTTAACACACATCCCGCTATAGCATATGCCTATATCACTGTGGATAGAGATGATAATTTAGTAGATTCATATACATATGTTGGACCCGATGCAGCCACACATTTCATAAAGTAACCCTCTCTTATGAACAGTTACAAAGTCACCACAAATTTCCCATCCATATGACAGACGAGGATGAGGAAAGCTTTCAAAGGCAAATGAAGTGTCAGTTATGTGAGTCAGCATTTGTTAACGGTAGCGATAAACACAGACACCACTTACACCACAGACAATTTTACATTTAGGTAGGGGCTCTGTGCAGGAAATGTACTGTAATATGCAGATAAAAGATAATTCTAATAAACTAATTACCATAGCTCATTATTCGTCCTATGATTTGGAGTTAGTCATTAAGGAAATGAAACAAGACCTCCCCATTAACCTGCTTTGCAAACAGGCACTTAAGTTTTTTTAAGGTTGATATTGGCAAGCTGAGATTCATCGATAGTTATGGCTTTATGAGTGGGAGTCTTGCTGATTTGGCTAAGGTACACATTCAGTCCGGAAATTCTCTCAAATTCACTAAGGAAATACTTGGAGAAATGGACGAATCCTTAAAAGAAATGCTAATTTCTGGGAAGCAAGTATTTCCATATGAATATCTTTCTGAGACTGATAAGCTTGAAGACCATAGTTTACCACCCATTGATGCATTTTACAGTTCATTAAAAGGAAGCTGCATTACAGAGGAAAAGTATGATCATGCTTCAAAAGTATGGACAATGGCGGGTTGCTCTAGTTTGAAGGACTACCTCATGCTGTACCTTAAAGTTGACTGTGGCCTGCTAGCTGATACTTTTACAAACTGGCGTAAAACTTTGCAGCAACAATACCACTTAGATATAGTTAATTATGTCTCCCTCCCTTCTTTCAGCTTTGATAGCTGGCTGAAATCTTCAAAAATAGAAGTTCAACTCATCAGTGATAGGTCTTTGATTCACCTCATTCAGAGTAACATCCGAGGTGGTTTCACTACGGTTATTCGCGGCTTCATTATAGCTAATAACAAATTCACCAATCCAAGTTTTAACAGCTCAAAAAAACATTCAAATTTTTTATGTTATTATGACTTTGTCACGAATCAATCCGCGACATTTCCCTTTTGTGAGAAGCCACGAAATATTAGTGGAAAACTCACTGCGTATCGCTCAGCTAACCGTTTCTCCCTCCATTTCGGGGTACACTTTTCAAAACATTCGTCACTGTTTTCAAAAGTGACCGATTTAATGCACGTCACTAAGTGCTGTACTGATCGATACTATTGTTTTCTTTATTGTTCGCCCCTGCTTGCACTTGACCGTTAAAAATGCGGCCTACTGCTTCCCCTTTTGTTCCCACGACTTACTCAGTCTAGTGTTTGCTGTGACGGAGACAGGACCTGTGCAGCAGTGCGAGAGGTCAGCTAGTACCCAAACTCCACTTACAGTTTCTCCAAGCTCCCACCTTTAGTTCTCCAGCTTTGGGTGATACACCGCATTCATTGACTAGTATTTCCTTTTTGTATTTTGTAGTCATAAGAGTTTAGTTAAGGTGTTTTTTCCTAGGCGTAAGTATTTAGCTTTTGTGAGTGAGTGAGTGCGTCTCATTTAATTTGATTTGAATTGTAACGTTAAATTTAATTTTTGTGATTAATAAATTTAACAGTTCCTTTCTTGAGCTCAATGTAAAGTAAAATCTTGTTTCATTTAATCCAAATTAAGCTTATTTTCCATATTGCTCCTAGCTGGCATAAACGTTTGCTTTCATAACTGGTACTTAGACCAGTCTTGTTGTATTAACTTAAAATCCGTTGTGCCAGGAGTTAATGCATCAGCAAGAACCTGATGTTATTATTATTAGTATTAGTTATTTATTGTCAGGGGTGAAGTAACTTTCTCCAGAGGCTAACAGTACAGTAATTCAGCAATTGTGAGTAATTAGTCTCTGTTGTGTACTGTTGAGAAAGTTTATAAATTCTCGATCTTAGAGAATCGTAGCAAGTCAGCGTAAAGTAATCGTTGCTTGATGTAGCAAGACAATCATTGTCTCTGCTCTTCAATATTATTGAATATTATTATCAATCAAATAATATTTAAGCATTTATTATAAAAACACCGTGTTATTATAAAAAAACCCGTGACAATTGGCGACCTCATTCCAGGATATTAACTCCTAGCTCTAAAGCTATTCACGAGATAGTGCTCACTCGTTCATATTTAGGAATTTATCATTAAAGTTTATAGGCACAAGTTTACTGGTGGTTACCGTTGATTTAGCAAGTGAATTTTTGCTTTATTAATCAACAGAGTACTTAACTCGTTTATTCTTGGTAACGCCAGACGATTTTATTCGCTCCTGGGTAGCCGCCGTACCCATTGTGTTATTATTGAGTCTTCCCAGTCATTTACATTTTTTATTTATCTTTGCCAGTTAACTAGATAAGACTGGTCACCACTAGCTTGTGTCTGTACTCTTTACTTGTGTTTATTAGTATTCGTCGCTAAGCAGTCAGTACTCAATTTCGGTTTGCTTAATAAATTAGCGCCATGGCTACTACTGTATTTTTACAGGAAGCCAAAGAAATGGGTCTTTCGGACCCAATCGAAATTAAAGAGTATATACTCTCACGGCATAATCAGGAGCAGCAGCGCGAGAATGATGCCCGTGAAGAGCGTAAGATTCAGCGCGAATACGAGCGAGAACAGCGTGAGGAACGCGAAAAGGAGCGAGAGTACGAGCGACAACAACGCGAACACGAGTTAGAAAAAGAGCGAGAACAGCGCGAATACGAGCGTGAACGACATGAACGCGAGCGAGAACAGCGCGAATACGAGCGTGCCGAACGTGAGGCACGAGAAAAACATGAACTTGAAGTGCTGAAGCTCAAGCGAGATTCCTTGGCTTCAGACACGTCAGGTGCAGTTGGTCCAAGCTCCACAAGCGTTCTCCCTGCACATGTCCTGGCGACCCCACGCATCAAGCTTCCTTCATACAAGGAAAGCGAGCGAATCGAGCCGTACATAGCTCGTTTTGAGGACATGGCAGACATGTATCAACTGGATGAGGCAGCTAAGCGGCTTCAGTTTCTTAGCCTATTTGAGGGCCCTGCCCTCGATATTCTCCACAGAATTCATGGAGACAATCTCACATATGAGATGATGAAAGCTGCACTCATTAAGGCGTATGGTCTCACAGTAGACGACGCCAAAGTTCAGTTCATGCGAGCTCGTCTCCAAGACAAGGAGACAGCTGTTCAGTTCCTTGATCGTCTCACAGCTTACTTAAATGAGTGGATGGAGAAAGATGAAACTCCTTCCATGTGTGAGGGGATAATTGACCTTATGCTGCATACACAGCTAGAGAGGTCGTGGCCTGCTGAGCTCATAGCACAGCTTAAGATCTGCCAGGTGAAAGATGCCAGTCAAATGGCAGAGAAGGCTGATGCATTCTTTACAGCATATGGGTATCAAGCTCGTAAGCAAAACACCTGGAGCAGAAAAGATACTGCCAAGTCTGGGAAGCCGTCTCAGACTGAATCCCAGCAACAAGGCCATTCTCAGAATAATGGCCAAGGTCCAAAACCGCAGTGGAAGGACCAGGGGCAAAACACTCAGAAACCTGAGTGGAAGAGGTACAACAAGTACCCTAACCAGCAGCAGTATCAGCCACACAACCGACCGTCGGGACAAACTTTTTCACCACCAGCTCAAGAGGCAGGAAGCGAATGCAGCCTTCATTCCTCAGCAGCAGCATGGTGGTCACGTCCCTACCAGTGTGGGTACTTCCCCACAGTTCACTAGTCCCACAGTGACAGTGAACCCCCCTCCACAGATGGCCAATGTTCCATCTTCCCAATATAATTGTCAAGGCACAATGTTCGCCGCATCAGTTCAGCAGCCTCATGAGTGGCTAGCTGCTTCCTCCACAGGCCCTCCCACAGGTGACAGTACCTTCCTTGTTCAGCAAGGATTTGTGGGAGACATTCCTGTGAAGGTCCTGAGAGACAATGGTTCCTCAGGTTGCTCTGTTAAGCAGAGTTTAGTTCGGCCTGAGCAGTATACTGTACAGGTCGACAGATCCATGCAAAGCTTATTGATGGATCAGTGAGATTGTTCCCTGAGGCATGTATCCAGGTGGCATCTCCATTTTATACTGGTACGACACTTGCGGTTGTCATGCCAGAGTCTCTATTTGACTTTATAGTAGGCAATATTAATGGAGTCAAGGACAGTTGCTCCGATGACGCTACTCAGACTTCGGCTGCTGCGGTAACATGAGCCATGACTGAGGCTCCAGACTGTGTCACCCCAGTGATCATTGAATCGCCGCAAGATCTGATGTGTAGTCAACTTGTTGTGCAAGAACAACATTCTGACCCGACACTTGCTGCCGTGCGGAACAAACAAAAGGGTCGAGTGATTAAGTATTCACGGGGAGGTCGAGCCAAGTTCCTTCGCAAACAAGGACGGCTCTACCGTGAGTCACGAACACCCGAGGGCGAGGTTCGACTGCAGTTTGTCGTTCCCGCCAAGTACCGCCTAGCAGTGATACAATGGGGTCATTGTTCAGTCTCAGGAGGTCACCTGGGCAAAAGGAAGACCCACGGCCGTATCCGAGCTGACTTTTTCTGGCCCGGGATGGGACGAGACATAGATAGTTTTGTCCGTTCCTGCAGTGTGTGCCAAAGTATCACCACTAATCAGGGACATGCCCTTCCTGTGCCATTTGTAACCACACCCGTAATCTCTAAGACAGTTGAGAGACAGGGTAATGGTGAAGTGGGTGCAGACCTGACGTCTCGCCCATTGGCCCCACAGGATACATTATGTCCAGGGCCTGTATATACATATTATGTACCGTAAGTTAAGGGGGAAGTTGAGAGGCGACTTGAGGCTATGGAAGACCCAAGTTTGCACAAGGATTCTCAGCTTCCCAGTACTAATAGAAGTACTGTAGGTTAAGGGGGAAGTTCGAGAGAGAACTCCACAGAGGCGACTTGAGGCTATGGAAGACCCAAGTTTGCATAAGGATTCTCAGCTTCCCGGTACTAATAGAAGTACTGTAGGTTAAGGGGGAAGTTCGAGAGAGAATTCCGCAGAGGCGACTTGAGGCTATGGAAGACCCAAGTTTGCACAAGGATTCTCAGCTCCCCGATACTAATATAAGTACTGTAGGTTAAGGGGGAAGTGAGAATTCCGCAGAGGCGACTCGAGGCTATGGAAGACCCGAGTTTGCACAAGGATTCTCAGCTCCCCGATATTAATATAAGTACTGTAGGTTAAGGCACAGGTTGAGGACCCGTGTGCAGTTCGAGGCTATGGAAGACCCGAGTTTGCACAAGGATTCTCAACTTGCCGACCATAATTGTGTGCTATAATTAATGGCGACCTCAAATGTACGTCGTAGCACTGACTGCTAGGCAGAGAGTAATTGTAACATAATAAAATTTTGTCTCATTGACACTTTTGATGCTCCACCTCAATTGGTTTTGCAGGTTCAGCAATGGGTGTAGCAGTTTTGCTATGCGGGCCAGCTGATCGTCTGCTGCACGCTGCCGCCTCTTCTCCTCTGCCTTTGTCGTCACCATATTATTTACTGTGTCACTTTACACGTAGGTACAGTTACACTACAACTGTCACACCTACACCGTGTATTACATACATCACACTACACAACAATTAGTTGTCAGTGTAAATGTAGCGAATTTTCGCTCAGTTTGACCTGAGTACAGGATTTTCACCATCGTCACGGAGTTTTTCCCTCAAGCTTGCTTCTATTAACGTAAATACGAGTTTTTTTTCGCTCACTGGCGACTGCGACTTTCTCCTGTAGCAGGATAGCACACACACCACAGTGTGAATCTTGTGCGAATGACTTAGGATGTGTACATATATATATATATCCACAAATTTTTTCCCATAAAGAAAAAATTTAACTTTGTAAGGGCGTAATGTCACGAATCAATCCGCGACATTTCCCTTTTGTGAGAAGCCACGAACTATTAGTGGAAAACTCACTGCGTATCGCTCAGCTAGCCGTTTCTCCCTCCATTTCGGGGTACGCTTTTCAAAACATTCGTCACTGTTTTCAAAAGTGACCGATTTAATGCACGTCACTAAATGCTGTACTGAGCGATACTATTGTTTTCTTTATTGTTCGCCCCTGCTTGCACTTGACCGTTAAAAATGCGGCCTACTGCTTCCCCTTTTGTTCCCACGACTTACTCAGTCTAGTGTTTGCTGTGACGGAGACAGGACCTGTGCAGCAGTGCGAGAGGTCAGCTAGTACCCAAACTCCACTTACAGTTTCTCCAAGCTCCCACCTTTAGTTCTCCAGCTTTGGGTGATACACCGCATTCATTGACTAGTATTTCCTTTTTGTATTTTGTAGTCATAAGAGTTTAGTTAAGGTGTTTTTTCCTAGGAGTAAGTATTTAGCTTTTGTGTGAGTGAGTGAGTGCGTCTCATTTAATTTGATTTGAATTGTAACATTAAATTTAATTTTTGTGATTAATAAATTTAACAGTTCCTTTCTTGAGCTCAATGTAAAGTAAAATCTTGTTTCATTTAATCCAAATTAAGCTTATTTTCCATATAGCTCCTAGCTGGCATAAACGTTTGCTTTCATAACTGGTACTTAGACCAGTCTTGTTGTATTAACTTAAAATCCGTTGTGCCAGGAGTTAATGCATCAGCAAGAACCTGATGTTATTATTATTAGTATTAGTTATTTATTGTCAGGGGTGAAGTAACTTTCTCCAGAGGCTAACAGTACAGTAATTCAGCAATTGTGAGTAATTAGTCTCTGCTGTGTACTGTTGAGAAAGTTTATAAATTCTCGATCTTAGAGAATCGTAGCAAGTCAGCGTAAAGTAATCGTTGCTTGATGTAGCAAGACAATCATTGTCTCTGCTCTTCAATATTATTGAATATTATTATCAATCAAATAATATTTAAGCATTTATTTTAAAAACACCGTGATATTTTAAAAACCCCGTGACAGACTTTAATTCACTCTAAGCCTCTGTAATGACAGAATCGCTTCCCATTGGTGATATAAAGAAGCTTAGTGACAGTGAGATGAAAGCATTTCTTGATAAGGGAATTGAAAGGCAACCTACTGACGGTACTTTTGGGTACTGGGTTCTGTGTGACACTCTACCAGTGTCTGCAGAGGTTGCTCAGTTAACAGGTGATTTTCCTCTGGGCTTAGAACAAAATAACATTACTTATGATGATCTTTCACCCTATTCTAAACAGCTATTAGAAAAGGAAGGTAGAAAATATCCTAAATTTAATCAAAAACTTGTAGCTTCTCACTCAGCAAAGAACAACTATATTATAGCTCTACCTTTGTTGCAGTTATATATGAGGCATGGTCTGAGATTAGCTAGAGTGAACTTAGTGTTCATTTTTAGACAGGAACCATATTTAAAACCCTACATAGAACGAAATATAGAACTCAGAAATAATGCCTCAACTAAGGACAAAAAAGCTATGTACAAGCTAATGTCAAATTCACTGTTTGGAAAAACTTTATTCAATCCCCAGAGATATGTCACCAAAACTAAAGTTTGCCGAAAGAGGAAAGAATTCCTAAAAAGTGTTAGAAATCCTTTCTTCAGAAGGGTGATACCTTTAAAAGAAAATCGAGTAATAACAATGTATCAGTCTCCCAAAATAGAACTGTCTTAACCCCAGTTTGTAGGATTTCAAATTCTTGAGTTGGCCAAGGTAAAAATGTATCATTTTTGGTATGATGTTCTCACAAAGCACTATGGGGAAAGAGTAAAAGCTGTGTACTCAGATACAGACAGTTTTGTATTTTCATTTGAGTGTGAAGATATATTCAGTGAATTACAAAGGTATCCCCTTGTGGACTGGATAGATACATCTAATTTCAGTCCCCAACATCCTTTGTACAGTGATGCACGTAAAGGATAGTTGGGTCTGTTAAAAAGTGAGGTAGGGGAGAAACTGATAGTTGAAGCATGTTGTCTGAAGACAAAATTATACTCCTTACTTTTGCAGTCAGGTACAGAGATGATAACTGGTAAGGGTATTCCTATTTATGACAGGAAAAAATTTAAACATCAAGAATACAAAGACACTCTTCTGGGGTCCAGTAAGATTCATTATGTTAGAGCCACCAGTATATCTAACCGCCAGGGACAGATCACCACGCTATCATCAAACAAAAGAGGGTTGAGTGAATTTGAAGATAAACGTTATTATTTGTCCCCTACTCAGTCAGTCAGTTATGGGCATCCTTTGGCTAATAACATTCAAGTAAAGGGAGGGCAAGAAGATGGAGAAAAAGAAGAAGGAGAAGATGAAGAAAAGGAGAAGAAGGAGAAGATGAAGATAAGAAGAAGGAGGAGGAGAAGAGAAGAAGTAGAAGAAGAAGTACAAGAAGAAGAAGAAGAAGAAGAAAGAGAAGAGGAAGAAGAAAGAGATGGGAAGGAGCTTCCATCTCTGTGGGGGTCACGACTCATCCCCATTATCCAACAGTATTTCCCATGCAAGCGAAAACAAGGATCCGACTTATATGACAGACAAAGGAAAAAGAAAAATGGTAAATATTTCCTAGATAGGGAACCTACTTCGTGATCTATGAGGGTGTTTGTAACATTCTTTTCATAGATATTTTGTATGCAAATCTCATATACTATATATATATATATATATATATATATATATATATATATATATATATATATGTGTACACTGAAAAAAAAAACTTTACTGATAATGTGTAAATAAGTGTCTGCAGTGTTCATGTCATTTATTTATTAGGTGAGGACATTTTTTAGTCTTCTTTCCTAGAAAGGGAAGCTACTTCATGATCTATGAGGGAGTTTGTGTCATTATTTTCATATATAATTTGTATGCAACAATCCTATATAGCCTATTGTACAGTATATACTGTGTTACAAACCTTTACTGTTAATTTGTAAATAAAGTGTCTGCAGTGTTCATGTTTTATTTATTAGGTGAGGACATAGTTTTTTCATCAGTATATGATTAAACTCCATGGAGAACGTTTATACATCAGAACACACAGATATATTTCGTGATCCTGCCAGAATTATTGAGGCAGGATTTTCAAACTCAGGAAAAACCGTACTGATATCTAAACTCATCAAGTACTATGCAGAAAAGTTTTCAAAAATATTTATCTGTGGTGTATGCTAACACCCTATTCAAGATGATCCAGTCAATGGTCGTAAAGTTTCTGTGCACAAAGATATAATTGACCCTTCACTACACTCTACTCCACAAGGAAAATCATTACTCTTATTAGATGATTTGTATTTAAAGGCAATGCAGAGTCAAACTGTAGCTGAAGCTTTCATCAAGGGAAGTCATTCAAACTTGAGTGTTGTATTAATATCTCAAAACCTTTTTATGAGAGGTCCCTTTTCTCGTGACGTATCCCTTAATGCCACTCATTTTTTACACCTTCGAATGCGTGACTTGGGACAGGTGGAATGTTTAGCTCGTCAGATATTTGGTAAACAACATGCCAGATATTTTCGAAATATACAGGCGAGCCGTTATCAATAAACTTTTTAGGTATTTACTGATTGATTTATCTATAAAAACTCCCCCACAACTGCAATTTAGGTTAAACATTGTTGGAGAGCCTCCTTGTGAAGTACAGTAGTCTATATCAATGGAAATTAATAGCTTACTTCGAAACATATACTATGATCCTACATCACCTGCATCCTTGGGTAGTATTCAAAAATTATATCGGGCCGCCTAAAAAATAAACACTCTAGTGACTAAAACAGATGTGAAGAGATTTTTAAAAGGTTCTAGAGTTTATACTCTGCATAAATTACAAAGAAAAACATCCCACGACGGAACATTGTAGCAGCAGGACCCCACATTATTCTGACATGTACTGATTTGAGGCACTTACGGGGGGAAAATAACCATGTACAATATTTACTGGTATGTGTAGATGTCTTCTCACGTTACATGTTTGTCCATCCCATTCAACGAAAAACTGGAGTTACTGTTAACTAACGCTCTTTCAATCATTTTAAGTAAACCAGAATCACAAGGTTACTCAAGACTTTTCACAGACAGGGGGACAGAATTTTATAGCAAAACGCTGGAATCGTACTTGAAGAGGAAGAATATTGCTCCGTATAGTGTTTACTCACAAGAGATAAAGGCTAGTCTCTGTGAGCGTGCCATAAGAACTCTGAAGCACAAAATTTGTCGGTATTTAACTGCATACAACACTTTAAACTACCTACCCATTCTATGTACATATAATCTCACTCCTCATCGAGGCTTGAAGGGCAAGACATCTGATGAAATTCACAAGCTAACAGACCCCAGAGACTGGCGAAAGCAGTTTACAATAATGTATAAAAAGCCTATCAAACGTAAAAAAACAGTTAGTTTAGACTTGGCTGTAGGGGACTTAGTACGAATAGTGACTTCATGCAGGTTTAAGAGCTTTGCAAAAGGATTTACTAAACAGAATACAGAAGAGATATTTCGCATTACTAAGATACACAGGAGTAAGTCAGGAATTTATACCTACGAGCTGGAAGACTGGGGTGGAGAAGTAATCAAGGGAGTATTCTATAGAGAAGAAATAATCCCTACTTTAGCCCCAGAAACCTTCCCCATTGAAATATTAAAGAGACGGAAGATGAAAGACGGCTCTTTGCAGTATTATATTCACTGGGAATCATATCCAGATCGCTTTAACGGGTGGATAGATGCCTCGGAGATCCAGAAAACCACTGACCTCCCTCCAACGTGAATTTATTCAGTTTCTGAAAAAACAAACAAACCAAAGCTGAGGAGCAAATTAATTTCCAGGTGTCGCAAACCAGAGTTAGACTGCTTATCAGAGATATTTGCAAATTTCTTGAAGAAATACTTAACAAGAGATACAAAGATAATAAGAAGACTTCGTCCAAACCAGTCTGTAATTCGAGAGATTGCTTTGAAACAAACACCTTTAAAGAGAAAAAGGCAGATCCTTACCTCTACTATTGGAGGGTCTATTCTAAGCATTTTGCTACCCATTGCCACTACTATATTAGGGAGTCTTCTTAAATAATGAGAGTCAAAGAATTCTGCCTAGTACCAAGGTCTCTGGCGGAAACCATTCTTTATGCTTCTACTATTCAAAGATGCCAGGAAACTGCTTTTCATAAATCTTCCCATGTAATTGCCCCCATTCAGCCTTCAAATACAGAACATCGTCACTCACTCGAGGACACAGTCAAAATACTACTCAAAGCAGACATCCATCAGTATGCTTTTAGTATCTTATCATATTTACAACAACACCCTTTAGTACACTGGGATGATATGGGTAGTCTGATGTCTCCAATTCGCAACATTAATATTATAGATGTAATTCAGTACTGGGTAACCCGAAACAACACGTTTGATTCACGTAAAATAACTGACTTACGAACTTTGGTGAAACTTGTAGATTTACCCGAGGCTTATATCAAGACTTCAAAGGCAAAGAAACAACTATTCGGGGGTAGGGTCACATCTCTTCATAAAAAAATAAAGCAAAGTTTTAAAGAGGTGGGACCCATATTAAGTCTTTCATTACAGCCTGTAGAAACATTCTACCTTGAGATCTCGAGCAGAATGGATGTCTGTGGAAGAGGCTTGCAAGTCCATGATCGATTAAGGGAAATTCGTTGGGCTTACGCTTTCGCCAGACTTAGGGCCACGATTATCAACTCCCTTTTTGAGACTTGTAACAGACTAGTTGGCAATCTAACAGAGGATTACTACAAGCAAGATATAGATTTAGATGTTTCCACTCTAAGTCTGAATGATAAGGATATAGACACAACTTCGCATTATCAACAACAATACCATCGTTATAGAGAGGCGGCTCTCCAATTTTTGTCTGTCAAGTCATTACTGGATGATCTTCGAGCCATACGACAAGATTTGTAATTTAACTACCTAGAAAAAGAAAAGGGGGAATTCCCACCCAGTTACAACCTTGAAAGAGGAGAGTGAGTTTGTTGGTTAGCACTCCTCCATAAAAGGAAGGCTCCAGGAGTTCAGCCAGCACACTTCGCTCCATAACACTCGCTTTCACTTTAGAGACCTGAGATGGAGGCTGAGAATACATTTTTTCAAAGAGCGGGGTAATAACTGACGATCAGTATGACGTCAGAGATAATGCTATTTGTCACATAGTTAATGCTACTGGAGTACGAAATTACGGGCTGCAGTTTCTGAAAAGTACCCTTATGCTAATTTGTATTCCACTCGAAAACCCCTTTATAATCTTAACAGAGCCCAGGTCAAATCAAGAGATATAGTTGGGTCTGTTAGAGTATTTAAAGAAAGTAACAGACCTTATATAAGTACTTTAGTAGCCCATTGGGGTCCTGGCTCTGAACTAGAGACCAACGAGTCTGCCCAAGCATTAATATCAAGGTCCTCAGACGGACATTACATTCAGGGTCTCAAACTGGTTACTCTGACTGGACGTGTGGGTAACTTAGCTCTATGTATTGAAGAGCTAAAACGTATCCTACCCCATTTAGATATTAAAAATTTATTAGTACCTGCAGGGACTGGAAGTGGTCTGGGTGATGATATGCTGGCTTTAAAATATTTGCCTTGCTTTGAGAAGCTTGCGTGTACTGCCGGCGTAAGAACATCAATTGTACAATTGTTGATAGGAGAAATGTCTCCGATCATAAACACACAGTTGAAGTACGCGAGTGGTATCCACCTCAACTACTAGCACAGCTTCCATCACAATCACAGCCACTACCGCAGCTTTCATCACAACAATCACAACCTCTACCACAGCCTCCTTCCTACGAGGAGGTGTGGCTGGAGGATCCAATGTTACTACCCATCCTCCAGCATGAACCATTACAGCAGCAGCAGCAGCAACGGCAGTTGCCCCACCCCTACTATGAGCCACCACAGCAGCAGCAGCAGCAGCACCGGCAGTCGCCCCACCCCCAGTATGAGCCACCACAGCAGCAGCAGCAGCAGCAGCAGCAGCAGCAGCAGCATGGACAACGCAAAGACCTACGAAAAAGACCCACAGCAACCTCAGATGAAGTGGAACCAATCGGTATCATTAAAAAGAAAAAAAAAATTAGAACAAGTGACAGTGTTAGTGTATTAAATGTTTATGATGATTCCACTGCCTGGAAAGAAGCCAGAAATGGAAGCTGTTATATAAAAGAGGCCACTGATCGATCCAGATTTCATAGAAAAATAATTTTCATAGAGAAATTACTTTCACCAATATTACTCAAGAAATTATTACTTATCAAAACTATGCATTCCCAAATTTGACTACTAATAATAGTTTATAAGATGTTTTGGGGAGATGGTATATAATTCTATGTATTGAAACAGATTTAGTTAAGAAACTTTTTTATACTACTACCATTTAGTCATAATAGCCTGTAAAATGTTATTGGGTTATTGTATGTCATTCTAAGTTATTTGTGTGTTTTTGAGGGTTGATAAAATTCGTATGTAAGTTGTTAATAAAAGTAAAAAAAAAAAAAAAAAAGATTTACAAATCATTTGTTTTCTTAACCTATAATATAATGGTATATAGTTTTTTTGTTTTTTTTAGTATGTATTCTACAAGGGAAACAGTCATGTCAATGAAAGACACTGATGACATTTACCTTTATCTCTCTTCCATTGCAAGTGGAGATGTTTACCTAGATAATACCACAACAAACTTTCAGAATCGCATTATCCCACTGCAGCTAGATCCAAATCATGAATATGAGGTTGGGTTAAGTAATATTTTATTCCCAAAACATTATTTCTGTCTCAGAAATGGTGATCCGGAGTGTAAAATTAGTTTTCATGCACGAATAATGAGATCTGAAAACGAAGACTACGAGTTCAATTTTTATAATTATATACCTGAAACAAATATTGTTTGCAGCTCTCGCAATTTAGTATCCATAATCGAATCCATTAACCATTAAATGATGAAAGAACTTCAGGAAATTATTCAAGAAACGTATGATGATTATTTCCCTTACCACCAAATATTGCACTATGATTACAACCTACAGGTAGATAGGGTTGTCATTCAAAAAATGGTAGTTGGGGCTGATGTAGATCATTTATACACCGAGTTATCAGTGGAGTTTGCTCCTCAAATTGCCAAAGTGCTGGGGTTTCAACCAAGAGTTCGTTATTCGGTATTTCAAAAAAAATGAAAAGGAAAGTCCTTCATCCTCGAAACCCAATTCTGTTAAACTTGTAGGTCCATATCCACCCAGATCTGATGGTTCCAATGATTATTTATATGTGTACTCTAACCTGGTTAACCCGTAACGATTCGGGGTGCAAATTGTGAATATCCTTGATGCTATACCCCTACCGAATGATGTAACAAGTAAGGGTGTTAATCCTATAATGTACAAAACAATTAGTAGTTCAGCCATAGAAAGTATTGCCTAAAATATAACTAATCAAAATGGTGGACTAATATACTTTGAAGACAATCACAGTGTTACCTGTGTTTTACATATAAGACGTAGGTAAAGATGATCACAGACTTATTACTGTTTTTGACACTATGATGCGTACTACCCTGATTCCTCCTTACAAGATGAATTCTTATTACTATTCAAAGACCCATTCCTGCTCAAACGAGGAGGGGCTCTAAGTGATAACTACTTTTAGGAGCCCCATATACTACCAACGGGGCGCTGATATTTTTGACTTTCTAAGGGGCATAGGGAAACGGGTAATTCTTTTTTATGAAAAATGTAGTTCCTGAAACTCTGGGAATGGAACGAGGTGTACTCGAGGATGTATCTAGTGGCAAGGCAAATCTGAAGAACTCTCTGAAACAGAGAGGAATTACAGCCCTGAAAGGTGTCGCTCAAAGAGCTACCATGAAAGGAGGTCGTAAACGAAAGTCAAAAAGGAGGCGGAAACTACGGAAATGTTATAAAAAAGATGTATTTGACTTAATATAGTTTAGTTAGAATAGTGATTTGATTCTGGTAACATGTCTCTTGATGTTGTTTCGGGGGTAGGGGTAAAATCGCCTCTCAGCAATTATTCAGCTGCCATATCAGAAATGTTTCCTCGTCCTCACAAAGTCTGGAAGATAGAATCATTCATTGCTTCAAAGCAAGATATGGATGTTCTACCCATGAGCGCAGGCTTTGATCACAAAGTAACTGATTGTACCAGACACCACAGATCAGGCCTGGCACATTTGTAGGAGATGAATAACTGCGATGTGTGTCCTCTCGTTGTTTGGGGTAGCTGGCTTGCCGATGATCATTCTGTGTCGCTTGCTGGTATTTCCCTCATTTCCCTCTCCTCCTTTATTCACTCATAGCACACTTGTATATTGATATATCTTCACAAACTGTGTAATAATGAATAGCTTGGAGGTTAAATAAAGTCTGGTGTAACAAAATAATCTTTGACTATTCAAACGCTATTATACAGTTACGTACAAGGGATTACACAGTATAAGTCTGAGTGCTATAATGAGTACGTCTTACTATCCCCACTCCCTGGCTATTACTGCCGGCTCTAAGCTCTCAGTGGGGCGTGGGAATGAAGCTGACAGTGCATCGAATGTTCGATGCTGATGCCTGTGAGGCAGGAGGCAAGCTATGTGATGCCATGTTGCTATGTGCATCATGAGATATGCTAAAAGTAAGTCTGACGTAAGTTATGATATATATACATATACACTGCAGGTAGATAAGATAATGGATAATGAAAAATATAGTTAATAATTATATATGAGATCAAAAATATAGATACAACTAGTACATGATAAATATGTAGAATTTCGCATACCTAGAGCTGATGGGTCATTCATTGATATGAGCACTCTAGCCCTCGAGTTGAAATTGCGAGTTACAAAAGCAGACGGATTTTCCGTACTCGTAGAAGATGATAAGATGATGTTTGTGAATGCAGTATTACATACAATATTTAAAAATGCATCTGTGTTTTTAAATGGGATTCAAGTTGAAAATAACTATATGTATAATTATGCAGCCTTTATAACATTGCTCACAACACTTAGTCCCTCCAAAGTAGGGACTATTGGTAAAATTATTATTTGCTTCATGATGAAAATGGTACTGGGATTGGAGATACTTATACTGAAGACTATTTTGCTGGGCTCAGTGATCAGGGAAAAAAGTTTCTTACTCTAAGGAACATGGACTGCATCTATGTAGTCCACTACTGATGGACTTAAATGGGTTGGATGGATATTTACATGATAACATTGACGTCAATATTCGACTTGAATTTGCTAATCCGAGTTTTATTATTAACACTCATCAAGATGGGGACAAAATGAAGCTCCACATAGATTTGTGTAAACTGTGGGTTACTCGTGTATTTCCTCAGCCGGTGGCCATGGCTGCACTTAATGCTTCGTTATCTGATCGAGGGTCGTTTGTAGAGTATGTGTATAATAAGCAAGTGGTAAAATCATACTTCATTGCTCAAAGTTCAATGACTGTTGACAACCCTTGGGGGAACTGTATTCCAAGCAAACTGTATTTGTGTATAGTTGATATGTTTTTTTTTTTTCTGGATCGTATAATAAGAATCTTTTTTATATGACTCATGCTGACTTGTCAGGACTGGCTGTAAGTGTCAATGGGAGAAGTCTGTATTACTTCACAGTCTCTTTTCCTTATCAGTACGCATCACTGTACCATTATACCTTGAAATCGAGATCACTTGCTTAACTATGAGGCCTATACCAATGGAAGAATGTTTTTAGTTTTAGACCTATTACCTGAGGACGTTAAAGATGCAATTGATTCCGAATACACAGGAAATTTGAGAATTAATATAACATTCAAGAAAGCCAGTGGGTCTAATCGTGTCCTGCTGATGTTTGGAGACACACAAGGAATTCTAAGAATAAATAGTGATCGGCAGATATATTCAGATGTGAGAGCTTAAACAAAAAAAAAAAATGAATGATCAAGAACTCGAAACTGTGATTCGTAAAAATGTACCCCCTCACTGTATTAAACAATTCTGGGGATGTCGGCAGCTGATGAAATGATAAATGTGAAAATACCTAACAAACTTGGACCTGTGTTTATCATCGCTAACATATTACCCACTTCTAAAACTGGAGAAATGGGTCACTGGGTTTGTTTTTTCATAAAGGATCACTTTATATATTTCCTTGATTCATATGGTCTTCTACCTAAGCAGTACTCTGAACATTTTGTAACTTTTTTAAGAAATCTTAAAATTTAAATTGTGCACACAACCCTACCGCCTTCAGAGTGTTTCTTCCCATGTTTGTGGGGCCTATGTATTATTTTTGATACATGTCATATGTACAGAGGGTGTAGATAGATTAATGATGCTAATCAAAAAACAGTTCCGCAGACATAATTATGTCGAGAACGATAAACGGGTTCTAAAATATGTGTATAAATATTTTCCTGTACTTATCCCTGACTGCCGACGCACTTTCTGTTTGAATAAATATAGTTACAAAGAATGTGCGTTTTACCTATGCAAGAATCTTCCCTGAAGAGTGTAGTCACTAAACACTGGTAAGTATCAGTCCTTACAGTCCCATAATAGGTGATGGGTGTATGACAGTACTTGGTAATAGTCTAGAGATGGATATATAAACCTCTGGAGATGAGACTCCGACAGACATCTATGGAAAATGGAAGAGTCTGGTGGGTAAGGTATCTTTGATGGGTGACTCATGAAGTGTTTGTTTTATTGTATCTAAGAGTGATTTATTGGACTTTTCTTCCTTAGGTACAAGCCTGGGATGTGACCTATGGACGGTTATCAAACTCGACCATAACTACGCGAAAGCACCCTTAGCTGAACTGTGGTGTGATGAACATTTGGAAACACTGTGGGATCTACACAAGATACCCATTATATTTTGCTTTAAATGTACCTGAGTACATTTAAAGCAAAATGTACCTGAGTGATGTCCTGGTTAAGGTTGTGTGCAATAGGAAAGAGATTAAGTAAATGTCTTCAAATATTTTACTTTGTTTTTTATTTGTCCTTTTTATGAAAAGAGGTTTCTTAAATCTGCTAATAATAGTGGTAATGGTGTGGAGAATAAGAAGAAATTAGATAGAAAACAGAATGAAGAGTGAGAGAGGGGGAGTTACTCGCCTGTGAAAGTTAGTCAAGGATGCTCACTCGAGCTTTCTCTTAGTCACATACCCACCACAGAAGGTGGACGTGTGAGATAAGCTCTCTTAATTAAACCATCTTCAACCTGTGTAGGTTTGGACAGGAGGTATGTGACCTAATAATGGGGGGTGGGGTGGGATGCCTATTACAGTGTCCAGGATTAGGCATGCGTAGACCTGGGCAGGGGCTTGAAGTGGGGTTGCCTGAAACCATGACCAGTAGTACGCACGGGGGGGGGGGATGCTGGTGGGGGGGGGGTGCTTATTACACAGTGCCCAGGAGTACGCATGCGTAGACCTGGGCAGGGGCTTGAAGTGGGGTTTGCCTGAAGGCATGTCCAGTAGGACGCAGAGGGGGAAGGATGCCCATCGCCCCCCCCCCCTCAGCGTACTACTGAGCATGCCTTCAAGCAAACCCCACTTCAAACCCCTGCCCAGGAGTATGCATGCGTACTCCTGGGAACTTTTGTACTACTAATAGGAAAAGTATATGGTAGGATACATACTGACAGAGTTAGGGAAATAACAGAGAAAGTAGATGGAGAAAAACAGGGAGGTCTTAGGAAGGGAAGAGGTTGTGTAGATCAGATATTCATTCTTAGGTCTTAAGTGGAAAAGTTTCTGGAGAAGGGAAAGAAGTTGCATGCGGCCTTCATGGATTTGGAGAAAGCATATGACTGGGTGGATAGACAAGGAATGTAGAAAGTATTAAGAATATATGGAGTAAGTGGGAAGTTGTTGAATATCATGAAGAGTAAGTATAAGGGTGCTAAGGCTGCAGTACACGTGGACAGTGAACTGAGTGAATTTTTCTATTTCAAGGCTGGATCGAATCATGGATGTGTCATATCTCCATGGTTGTTCAGTCTGGATATGGATGGGGTTATCAAAGATATACAAAGTAGGGCAGTGGATGTTGGAGGGACCCAATTAAGAGAGGCCAGTGTTTGGAAACTCCCTGTACTGTTGTTTGCATATGATACTGTGTTAAGTGAAGACGAAGGGGAGCTGCAAGGCTTGGTGAATGAGTTTGGGAGAGTGTGTCAGAAACGGAATCTAAAGATGAATGTAGGAAAGAGTACAGTTGTGGTCTTTGAAAGAAATGAAGTCACTGAATGTACAGTGAGACTGGATGAGGAGGAAATGGAAAATGTGAGTGCATTTAAGTACCTGTGTATGTGATGAGTAAAAATGGAAGTTTAGAGGGTGAAGTGACTGAAAGGGTACAACAAGGAAGAAAGACTGAATAAGAAACAAGAAAGTGAGGAAGGAAGTATAAAGGTTGTTTCATGACAGTATTGTGATACCAACTCTAACGCATGGAAGTGATGCTTGGACCTTGTTGGAGGGACACAAGTCAGGAGTAAGAGCAGTGGAAATGAGTTATTTGTGAGGAGCATGTGGAGTCACATGGGGACACAGACTGACGCGTGTGGAAGTGAAGAAGCATTGTGGTGTGGGTGTGGATGTGGATGTGTTAGAAAACGTTAGGAGAAACACAACGAGGTGATTTGGCCACGTGGAGAGAATGGTGAGCGAGACTGATGAAGAGAGTGTATGTGAGGTGGAGAGGAGAAGGAGGGCGAGGCCAAGGATGATATGGAGCGATGGAGTGGTGAGGTATATAAGGGGGTGGGGTGTAAGCTGGGAGCAGGACAGAGAAATGATGGGGACAGGGCGACATGGAGGCAATTTGTTCAGGACCACCCCTTACGGGATTGAGGCGTTTGGTAATAGATAGATAGAGAGAAAGAAAATACATATATTTCTTAGTGCATTGTTCTTTCACTCCTCTGCTTAGTTTTCACCGGCGTGTAGGCAATCACTTGGCAAAATCTTTCGTGCTTCATTTTGAAGCACAGGATGGGTTTAGGAAGCTAAAAATTGCATTGTCATGTGCACCAGACGTTTCTCTTCAATTATGTATGGAGAAAAATCGAATTCCGACATTTGAAAAAATGGTGCCGGGGCCGGACACAGAGTCCTGACAATTTCCAAACCCATGGCCACTGAGGAGTTTCAACCCTCCATCCATCCCATAGACTTTGACCACTTATGATGAAAAACATTAGGCCTCCAGGGTTTATGGGTATCAACCTTCTGATTTTTTTTTTCCAGAACGATTGGAGGAAAACTGTGACCTGTAAAGTCCAGACAAACAAACAAACAGACGGACTGACAGACTGAAACTGCCACAGACAGAGCGCTTGTCGGATGGATTGGACTGGAATTCGGATTCATTTCAATCTATTTCAGCATTACTGAAATCTTTTGAGGGTGAAAATATGGATATTTCTTAGTGCGATGTTTCTTTCACTGCTCTGCTTAGTTCTTACTAGCTTGTAGGCAGTCATTTGGCGAAATTTTTTGCTTTTCATTTTTAAGCTCAGGATCGGCTTATGAAGCTAAAAAATGCACTGCCAGGTATGCCAGATGTTTTTCTTGAATTTGGTAAGACAAAAATCGATTTTCGAAATTTGAAGAAATGCCACCAGGGCCGGCCACTGGGTCCCGACGATTTCTGGACTCATGGCCAGTGAGGGGATTCAATCCCGCACCCAGCCCAGGGCCACTGACCGATTTTGATGAAAATCAATAGGTTTCCAGAATTTATGTATATCTACCTTCTGGTTTTATTTCAGAACGATTGACACAAAATTGTGACCTCTAGGGTGCAGACAGACAAACAAATAGACAGACAGAAAGACAGATTGACTGAAACTGCCATGAGCAGAGCGCTTGCTGGATGGATCCGACTGTGTCTGCTTAGTTTTCACCGACGTTTAGGCACTCATTTTTCGATTTTTTTTGCACTTCATTGAGAAGTACATGATTGGTTTAAGAAGCTATAAATTGCATTGCCAGGTGAGCCAAACGTTTCTCTTCACTTTGGTAAGATAAAATTTAATTTTCGAAAAAAAAAAAATGATGCTGGGACAGGCCACTGGATTCCAACGATTTCCGGGCTCACGGCCATTGAGGGGTTTGAACCCCCCACACAGTCCACGAGCTTTGACCGATTATGATGAAAAACAATAAGCTTCCAGGGTTTATGGATATCTGCATACTGGATGTTTTCAGAACGACTGGAGCAAAATTCTGACCTTTAGAGTGCAGACAAACCAACATGTTGCTGAATATTTCGATTCCGGCAAGCAGCAAACATACGGAACTGACCAACATGCTTGCTGAATTAAAAGATTCCGGCTAGCAAGGCAGACAAACCTATGGCACTGACCAAAATGCTTGCCGAATCGAAAGATTCCGGCAAGCAATACATTGCTGAAGAAGAGGTATTACGAAATCTCCTGGGAAATTAAAAATAGTAAGCCCTGATTGAGGTCAGAGGGTCAGTTAAAGCTTTCACAGAATTTCCTGATGGTTACATACCGTGCTACACAGGGAAAGGAAAAGAAAAATCGTGGCGTGCGAATTTTGATCAGCCAACATGTAGGTGGTCATAATGAAGAGTTCCTTAACAATAATTAGACAGCTTATAATGATAAAGAGATGGAAAACTTTTATACAAATGTAGAGGAAGGTGTGAAAACTGAAAATGCTGACATTAGAAAATGATAGGTTAGCCTGCAGTAGGACACTTTTAAATTCATATCAATAGTGACACTGACAAAACGTTGGTTGGATCTGCAAGTCTTTGTAATTATATTCTTGTTCTCGACAAACAAAATTAACCTCTTCAGCCCAGTCCCCTTCTTTTTTTTACATTATTGCTACGGCCAAGTGATTTTGTTTGTCACAGGAGGGACATTTCATACGAGAAGAATTACATATAGAACATTTTCTACCCGTCATGTAGTATCGTGTTCCCTTACAGTGTCTGTAATTGTAGTCAGTCAGATAACTCTTGCCTCGTGTGTGAGTCGGTGTATCTCTTTACTGTCATGTACAGTACATATTCCTGGTTGACTTTCAGTGGCAAAGTTCTCCAGAGTGTTGCAGCTTGTACTGAGTGGTATATAAAGAATCTGAATAACGTCACCCTTGAAAAAAAAAAAAAAAAAAAAAGATATATCCTTCAATTATCCGTCCACTATGAAAGGTCTCCACTTAGCTCAATAACATCGTCTGGTGATAGCAAATAAAAAATAAAAAATGTGGCTCTGGATTGAAGAGATTGCAGTTGTTGTTGTTGTTGGTGGTGGTGGTGGTGGTAGTCGTGGTGATGGTGCGTTGGTGTATCCCAGGCTCCCATGAACGTGAATCCAATAGACAAAAGGCTATGTTGCTCTGTTCCCTCCTTTGGCGGGACAGAGAGTGAGTTCAGGGATGATTATAGAATATTATAATAAAGTGGGTAATTAAGGTGCTCCAATCGGATTGAGCCTGTGCAGGTTTATATCCAAGGGGTTGTTGGGGTTTATTGCTCAGTTAATGCCACTCAGGGATGAGTGAGGCTGGTCACTCTCATCTTAAATGTCAGGATCAACTTTCCTTGCCCTGGACTTCCACAGTCCTCATGGGGCGGTATAGGACTGGATGATGGATAGGTGGATTATAAAGGCAGAATGCAGAGATGTGTGAAAAAATCTCCAAGTATTGGATGCATGAGTATAAGGATCGTGACGCAGAATGCAACGGAGTAATAATGTGCTAAGAATACAGTTACTCCTTCCACGCCCAACTAATTATCTGAGAGAGAGAGAGAGAGAGAGAGAGAGAGAGAGAGAGAGAGAGAGAGAGAGAGAGAGAGAGAGAGAGAGAGAGAGAGAGAGAGAGAGAGAATAGATTAGGATTTTTTTTTTTTTTTTCTAAGGAGAATTCTTCATCCTGAGTGGATTGCCTCAGCCTGTTGATGATGAGGTTGGACAATATGTGTGAAGGCAGTCAGAGTATTACACAAAATTCGTCAATGTGGTAGTTGTAGTAACTGCAACCCCTGATAAGTCTGATTGTGAACTCAGTGGACAGCATCACGAGAAGACATCTTTTTCTGGCATCAATACAGCATTATACGTAGGAACTGAACCTTCGTCATTCTCTAGCACCAAAACATTTTGCCGTAGAAACTAAACCCCATTCCTCACTTCTACCTCTCTCGTCAGCTCGCTCTTCTTCGTACTCCACTAAAACGCCCTGACCATAAATAACGTTAGGAGGCAGATGTTAATGGAGGTATTGTCTGCTGAAGAACGACGAAGCTGAGCATACTCGTCTAGTTGTTGCTGTTGTTGCTTAAGCCCAGTCTGTCTGGTTGAGCTGACCCATCAAACACAAGTAAGCAACTGTTTCATTGCGGCTGTCTTATAGGTATAGTACAACCGTCGCCCCCTTGTGGCAGGCAGCACATCACTGAGGTCATACCAGGGCCCTTCTCCACGGCAAGGTGTAGGGAAATATGAGGAGATTTGGTTCCATGGTGGATGCTGCAGCTGCTTTACTCTATCCAGGGAACACAGCCCCGCCAAATGTAATCTCCGCATCAGTGTCACTCGTATGCTGGAGCCAGATTTACACCACGTGAAATTTATACCTCTCCCCAGTTTTTCTCTTCCATTGTCGAGATAAGATGTCTGTAGGTTATCGGACGAAGTACTCGTAGATGCTAATATTGCCAAATAAAAAAAAATCATTTGCCAGCTGGAATGTTACACGCACACCTGCCCGAGTACAAAAAAGTTGTCATGGCGTAGGAGATAAACCCCAGCCACCACTTATCTCACTTCCTGTTCCTCCTACTCCACTGAAACGCCCGGGCGATAGATCACGTGACGTACAGTAGATGTTACCCACACACACACACACACACACACACACTTAGAGAGAGAGAGAGAGAGAGAGAGAGAGAGAGAGAGAGAGAGAGAGAGACATATTAATGACGGGAGATGAAAGTTTACTAAATTTTGGTTTGTAAAACTTCGTAGTGTGTTTTTGCCACTGAACTATTTTTATCTGCGTGGTTGTGCAAGAGAAGAACGTCTTCATGTTCTCCTGTCCCCTGAAAGTTGGATGGTGGACTCCAGGAGAAGGGTAACAAAAGCCTACAGCCCACTGGGTTTATGTTCTAGATGAGCTTGGGGCACAGCAGCAGTCTTCCATTCCTCTTACCCTGATGTTGCCTCTTCTGCTTCATACTCGAAATGCATCATTATAAATACTCACCATTTATTATATGGTTTTATAACTATACGTATAATTTTTATTTCCTCTTCTCCGGATCTGGACTGTTTTCATCTGATGGAACCGGGCTAGTCTCACAGGCTGAGTATTAAGTCGTGAATGTTTGAAAATCAATGCTTTAGTAGTGCGGCAGGAATGTGTCTCCTTGGCTACTAGTCATATTTATCCTTCACTGTACTACCCTGACTATCAGCTTAGATGAAAAGGGCTATTAATCTTAATATTTGAGGAATCCCTACCACAAAGACAATTTTGATGCAACTTTTGTTTATGGGGGAGGAGGGCATTTGGCCTGTGACGTAAAATCGATAATTCTGAGGGTCTGAATGATCAGTGTAAGGATGTCTAGCCTGTTTCACTGGCAACTCTCTCTGTAATTCTACTGTTACGTTTTGTGCTTCTTGCTTCCATCCTAACATGTGTACTAACAGAAAACATTGTTCACTCTCTTTCTGTATGGGTCTGGAGAGTGATACCTAAATATACCAAGTCAGCCCACTTACTACAAGAATTCGGTCGACGTTGCTCATGACGCCACAGTGCCTTCAAATGCTGGGTTAATCACTGGGGTTGGAGTCAGTCTTGACCGAGACTTTGCAGGTTGCATATATCCCTGTAACCTGACACTTCCCTGGCTGTTGGTACTATTTATACAGATTTTGAAATAAGAGCAATATACTTGCAGTTAATAAAGAAAAATTGTGGGGTAGGTTTACAGGAAATAAGAAAAAAATTACTTAGAACTTCGGGGTCGCACCCATATACAAGCTCCCCCTTAATTCGTTTTCTGTGATATCGGAGCCAGACTCCGATATCACAGAGCAAACAGAGGGGCGTCGTGACGTCACATATAAGCCCCGCCATTCCGATCGCAGACTGACTTGGTATATTTAGACTGGTTGGAGCTGAGTTGTTCCTCAGTCTCATCCCTATCCACTGAAAGAAGGATGGTGAACTGCGAGAAAAGGGGAACCTCAGCCTACAGTCCACTATGTTTACATCCAGATGAACCAGGGGTTACTGCTACTACTACTAGTACTACTACTACTACTTTTTTCTGCAGAGACTGTTCTCTACTCGGTAATCAGCCAGGCAACCTTAAGTTCGTCTCAGTTCAGGAAAAATAATCAGAAGCCATATTATTTGCGGCAGAGAAGCTCCTATTGATTTTATGGCTTCTAAACAAAGTGAGTTTTTTTGTTTTATCCAAGTGATTACAGTATAGTCATAGCACTGAATTACTGTGCATTGTTTATTTTGTAAATATATGTATATACGAGATTATCCTGGAACTACTGAGAGAGAGAGAGAGAGAGAGCCCACTGCAACCTTGCATAATCCTTTGTAATTAGTTAGTCAAAGCTGCGCGTTCTTTTTTTTTTTTATGTGAGGAAGAAGGAACCAAAGCCAACGAGCCTGCAAAACTATTCCATCCAAGAGAAAAACAAAATATAAGAGAGAGCCAAATTCAAGATCCGATCATTTCCAGATGCCTGGACACACTGCGTTTGAAAAACTGGAGATCATAGGAAGTAGGAAATACAGACAGAGGGAGACAGTTCCAGAGTTGACCTGTTGCATAAATGAAGGACTGGGAGTAACGGTTACCTCCTCCATTAGAGAGTTGGACAGAAAAGGGATGAGAGTTTGCTGCTAGACGGGTGCTACGCGTCCGTCATAGAGGTGGAATAATGCATGCAGACAGTTCAGAGGAGCAGTGACCATTGAAGTAGCGATAGAAAAGAGATAAAGATGCAACAGTGCGGCGAAGAGACAAAGGTTGAAGGGAGTCAGTAAGAGGAGGAGAGTTAATGAGGTGAAAAGCCTTTGACTCCACCCTATTGAGAAGAGCTGTATGTGGGGAGCCTCCCCACACATGAGAGTTGTACTCTACACAGGGCTGGATAAAATCCCTGTATAGAGTCAACAATTGTGCAGGGGTAAAGAAGGAATGGAGTTGGCTTAGCACACCCAATCTCTTGGAAGCAGATTTTACAAGAGATGCATTATGATCTTTCCAAGACAACTCCCGAGTAAATGAAACCCCAAACATGTTCAAGGATGATGCAGGATTAAGCTGAATATTATCAAACATTAGTGGGTATACCTGTGGAAGATATCGTCGGGTTGATTGGTGCAAAAACTGAGTCTTTGATGCATTAAAAACAACTAGATTATTTTTACCCCAGTTAGAGATATGAGCCAAATCAGACATTAGGTGTGCCATAGCCTCATCCCTTGTTTTTGTTTTTTTTTAATGTGTTCGACTCTGGGCATAGGCTTCACAGCCTGCTATCAAGGCCCAACAGTCCTCCTACATACCATACACCTCTTCATGTTTGTTGAAGTAACTGCTGAGATGGACGTTGCAGGAATCGAATGGAAAGGTGAAGGGTGGAGTCATCAGCGTATGAGTGGATACGGTTAGATGTACAGCTTAGAAGCTAGAGATGACGCCACGGATAGAAGGATAGAAACCGTAAAGGGCAGTTTGGAAATTAAAGATTTATTCCAGACTCAATCGAAAGCCTTAGAGATGTCAAGTGCAATGGCAAAGCTTTCGCCAAAGTCCCGAAAGGAGGATGACCACGAGGCTGAAAGGTAGGTGAGAAGATCGCCGGTGGAGCATCCCTGACGGAACCCATACTGACGATCAGAAAGTAGGTTGTGATAGGAAAGATGCTTTAAATTTTTTGTGTTAAGAACAGACTCGAAAACTTTTGAGATACCGGATGTTAAAGCAATTGGACGTTAGTTAGAGGGTTGGGAATGGTCACCCTTCTTTGGGACTGGCTGAATGAGAGCAAACTTCCAGCAAGAAGGAAAGGTACAAGTTGACAGACAAAGGCGAAAGTGTTTGCCTAGGCAGGGTGTAAGCACAGAAGCACAGTTCTTGAGAACAACAGGAGGGATTCCATCAGGCCCATATCCCTTATTAGTATTGAGGCCTGTGACAGCAGAAAATACATAAGCTGAAGAAATTTTAATGTCAGCCATGAAGAAGTCAGAGGGGGGAAGTGATGGAGGAACAGCACCGGAATTGTCTAAGGTGGAATTGGAGGAGAAAGTCTGAGCAAAGAGATCTGCTTTATCAGTAGAAGAAATAGCTACAGAGCCATCAGAGTAGAAAAGAGGAGGGAAGGATGATGAGGTAAAGTTGTTAGAAAGGTTTTTGGCAAGGTGCCAGAAGGAGCGGGAAGAATTTGAGTTAGAGAGTTGAGAGCACTTAGTACGGATGAGATTATTTTTAGCGAAGCGAAGAACAGACTTAGCACAATTCCAGGCAGAAACGTATAAAAGATGTGATTCAGGGGTGGGTTGGCTCTGGTACCTTTCATAGGCCCTCTCCTTGTTGCGGACAGCATTAGAACAAACGTGATTAAACCAAGGCTTTCTTGCATTAGTCAAAGGATATGAGAAAGGAATGTATGCTTCCATGCCCGAAAGAATAACCTCTGTAATGCGAAAGGCACACCCAGATGGCTCCAGGCCATGGAAGCAATAATCATTCCAGGGAAAATCAAAGAAGTACTGCCTGAGGGCCTCCGAGTCCGCACCTCCAAAATGCCACAGACGACATTTCTTTGGAGGGTCCGCAGGCCGTACTGGAGCGATAGGACAGGTTAAGGTGATAAGATTGTGATTGGAGGAGCCCTACGGAGAGAAAAGATTAACAGAGTAAGCAGAAGGATTAGTTGTAAGGAAGAGGTCAAGTATGTTGGAACTCTCTCCAAGGCGATCAGGGATACGGGTAGGGTGCTGTACAAGCTGCTCTAGGTCATTAAGGATAGAAAAGGTGTAGGCTTGTTCACCAGGTGGATCAGTGAGAGGAGAGGAGAGCCAAAGGTGGTGGTGAACATTGAAATCTCCTAGAATGAAGATTTCAGAGAAAGGAGAAGTGGATAGAATGTGTTCCATCGTAGAAGTAAGATAGTCAAAGAATTTTTGATAGTCAGTAGAATTAGGAGATAAGTAAACAGCACAGATATATTTAGTCAGAGAATGACAGGAAAGCCAAAGCCAGAGTGTGGAGAATTCGGAAGAATCAAGTTCAGGAACAGGAGCGCAAGATAAGTTGTTGCGTATATATACACAACAGCCACCTTTGGCTTTGAAATGAGTATAGAGAAAGTAGGAGGATACAGAAAAGGGTCTGCTGTCAGTTGCCTCAGACAGCTGAGTCTCAGTTAGAAAAAGAAGGTGAGGTTTAGAGAAGGAGAGGTGGTGCTCAACAGAGTGAAAGTTAGAGGAAAGGCCACGAATGTTGCAGAAATGAAGAAGAAGAGAGTCAGACAGTGGTTCCAGGCATCTTGAATCGTCACCGGGAGAGGGGCAGAAGGTGGGGGCATTTATGGTCCCCCCCTCTGGGGACTCCAAGGCTATGTTATTCGATGCCATTTTTCTTTCTAAATTTTGAAAAGGAAGTGTGATGTGTACTGTGCATGTAGTTTGGTGTTCATAGTTAGAGAAACTTGTACTGGAGAGCATGCTGGCCTACTCTCTGTGTTACTGAGACACTGAAAAAGTTCAGCAAAGGGGGATGGTCGGGACCTAGTCCCGAGGGCTGATGAAACGGGAGCTCCAACTCTCCCTATCATCAGCTTTCCATCCACCTTGGGAGTACTGCCCTGCTCGACTGGTGCTACAGTCTACTCTGCTGTACACCTGGCGATAAACTGAAAGACAGTAATCAGGGGGAAGCACACACACACACACACACAACACCGCTCGCTGGTGCAGTGGTAACGTTCTCGCTTGCCAACTGGTGGACGGGAGTTCGCGCCTCGCTCAGGTTGCGAAAACTTTCACTGATGAAGTGGGTGGTTACTGTCCCCCTTGAGCAAGGGGATGGGTGTGTGTGCGTGTGAAGGCCACAGCCTTGCCCTTAGATCGGACTATATGAGCACTCAGCTCCCTTGCGGGAGGGTAAAAAGCTGATGATCACAACCATCACGACCATCAAGTGATCCTGACCGACCCGGCGAATTACACACACACACACACACGGCCCTAACAACTGAGACGCAATAGTGAGAGGACGGGCTTGGCATCGCTCCGCACCGGGTCAATCTCGGCCCTCAAATGGCTATACCTAAAAAGTATCTTTATATGAGTCAAGCTCAATACTAGGTCCAACTAAATAGTGTTCTAATATAAAAGAGGAAGTTTAAGTCAGTGTTGTTCCAATAACACAATACAACGAAGTAGGCAGCAGTGCCAAAACAAGCAAATCAGCTGTTTCAGTGCTGACTGTTTAGTCTGCGACGTAGAGGAATGCAAAACTGTAATTAGAAGCTTTCTGTTAGTACCAGAAGATGACCACCAACTTAAGCCAATCAATTGGAAGGTGTTAAGAAAGGGACAAAGGTAGAAAGCAGGATGGTGATTTCTACCAGGAACTGGTGGAAATGGAGATGCATAATAAGCTGGTAGAACGAGTGTACAGATTAGAGAAGGCATATCTGAGTAAAATAGATGAAATTAAAAAGCAGTTGCACATGCAGAAGGAAGAAAATGAAAATTTCGTAAAGGAGATTAATTAGAAAGACACAACAATAGATGAATTATCAGTTGAGACGGGTACACTCAGAAGAAAGATTAGTGAAATGGCAAGCACAGTTGTCAACCATGAGTATTATGGAAGAGTTCAGAAATGATAGAGACAATAAGGCAGGCAAGCACTCTGATAGATCTTAGCAGTGATACTGAGGAGAAGTTAACCCAGGTAAGGAAGCGATGCAAAGCTACAAAAATGTTGTAAAAACCACATATGTTGAAACGGTGAAAGTAAAGAAAGACTTAGAAACAAGAGTTGAAGAAAAGAACATTAAATAGGAAGTGAAGAAAATAATCCAAAGCAATCCAATTTTGGTCAAAGATTCAGCAGACATCAACAAATCTATAGTAATCACTGGTATAGAGGAGGAAGAAATAAAAAAAAAGATTTCATGAGACAAAAAGGAGATGGCAAATGTAATGAACATATTGAAGGAAGCGTCAGAGGAAATCTGTAGTAAAGACATAGAGGAACACAAAAGGCTAGGGAAATATGAGAGAAATAAATCAAGGCCCCGAAAGTAACCTTCCAGAGTGTAAACACTGTGGAGGAAAGATTGAAAAATGCAGAGAAACTTATGGAAAAAGAGAACTTCAAAAATGTATGGATAAAAAGATGCCTAACTCAAGGGGAACTTGGATTACTAAAAGAGAAAAGGGTGGAGGCAAGAACAGAGGATGAGGGAAGATCAGAGGAGGAGAAGAACACATTTTTTTTTTTACAAAGTAGTTGGATTGCAGGTTCGAAAGTGGTACATAAACAGGAGGGAGTAAAAAGTCATGACAAGTATGTAAATAAGATGATTAAGTTGATGTACTCTAATGTAGATGGAATGGTATCTAAATTACTAGAGATGAATGATTATATCAGAGAAAAGGAACCACATATTGTTTGCCTAACTGAAAAAAAAAAATAGCACCAAGGATATCAAACGATACACTAAACCTACAGGAATACAGTTTATGGAGAAGAGATAGGAACTTAAAAAAAGGAGGAACTATAATATTAACAAAGAAAAATCTGCAAGTCAAGCAAATAAAACTAGATGTACCCTCACAGGTAGAGCTGATTGCAGTAGAGATTAGTACGTCTGAAGGGAAAGTAATTATGGCAGATTTATACATGCCACCCAGATCAAACATTTGGGAAAAAGGAGAATATGAAGACCTGACAGAGAAAACAATTCAAAGTATGAGCATTACTACACAGAATGGAGGAGAAATGTGAAAGAATTAAAGAATTATACTAACTGGAGATTTCAATTCAAATATAAATTGGAATACTCTAGATATAAAAAGCCAGGAAAGCTGTTGGGACCAATTGCTCCTGGACCTTGTGAAGGAGTTTTTTCTAACACAACATATAAAAGAAAGCACCAGAAAAAGAGGACTTGACATACTAAGAGTACTAGATCTTGTATTTATTAGGCAAGAAAATGATATTGACTATAATGTATCACCCTCCATTCGGCAAAAGTGACCATGCAGTATTAAATTACAACTTCAGGATTGCATATGACATAGTTAATAGTAATGAAAGGTAAAAAAAGAGCCTTAACTACAAAAAGGGCAACTATCATGACCTAAAGAAATACTTCTTAGATATAGATTGGGAAAAAGAGCTTAGAGGGCAAGATTTAAATGTTATATATAGAAAATTCTGTGATCTTTATGAAACAGGAGTCCAGAAGTACATCCCACAGCACAAAGAAGCAGAAAATAAAATCAAGTAATGGTTTAATACAAAATGTAAAAAATCAAAAGAAAAAAAGAGATTTGTTGTGGAACAGGTCCAGAAGACACAACAGTGAAAGGGGATATAACAACTATAAACAGGCAAGAAACGATTATACAAGAATAAGGAGGGAGGCCCAAAAACAGTTTGAAGAGGACATCGTAAATAAAAGTAGCGATCAACCGAAGCAATTTTACAGCTACATCCGAAGCAAAATCAAGTTAAAGATAAAATACAATCCATTACAGATAAGGGGATCACCTACACACAAGATAAGGATATTTGTGAAGCACTAAATAAGAGTTTCCAATAAGTTTTTACAGAAGAAAACAATTTCGAAAGGGATTATGTGGAACATGCATGCCGACACATACTACCAGATATACAAATATCAGAAAAAGAAATACAGGAGGAGTTACGTAAATTAGACAAAGGAAAAGCAAATGGTCCTGATGAAATTTCATGTTGGATGCTACATGAATGTGCAAAAGAGTTAAGTATACCATTATCTTTAGTTTTCAAGGAATCCTTGGGAGAAGGTAAACTACCTGATAATTGGAAGAAGGCAAACATTGTTCCCTTATTCAAGAAAGTGAATAGACAAAATCCACTCAACTACCGACCAGTATCACTAACCAGTGTTGTAAGTAAGGTATTGGAAAAGCTGATGAGAAAAGTTTGGGTAAATCATCTAGAAGAACACAGTATGATAACAGAAAGACGGTTTGCTCTCGGAAAGGGAAAATCATGTGTTACTAATTTGTTGAGCTACTATGATAGAGTAACAGAAACATTACAGAACAGAGAAGGATGGGTGGACAGTATCTATTTAGATTTCAAGAGAGCATTCGACAGAGTACCGCACCAAAGACTTTTATGGAAACTGTACCATCAAGGAGGGATCTAAGGCAAACTGTATTGTTGGATGCAAGATTTTCTCAAAAAAAGAGAAATGAGAACAGTACTAAAGGGAAATTACTCAACATGGAGGGAAGTGACTAGCAGAGATCCACAGGGCTCAGTGCTGGCATCAATTATGGTTTTAGTGTTTATAAATGATACAGACAGTAACATCGGAAATGAAAGATATTTAAATATGTTTACTCATGATGCAAAAATACAAAGGAGAATTACTAACGCAGACTCTTGTAAAGAGTTACCAGTACAAGAAAAATTAATAAACTTCATGAATGGATCGATAAATGGCAAATAGAATTCATGTGGACAAGTGTCACATAATTAATTTTGGTAAAAGTGGAAACAGACATGATTGGGATTATAAGTTAGGAAGTAAAACCCTACACATATCAGAAAGAGAGAAGGACCTAGGAGAGATTATCAGTAACAGACTATCTGTGAGAAGATACGGAACATGTATACACTGCTTGCTAATATGAGAATAACATTCACATACATAAATGAAGACATGCTGAGAAAGATAATAACATCATTGATCAGACTAATCCTGGAGTATGCATCACTAATCTGGAATCCTCATCTCAAGAAACAGATAGATAAGTTTGAAAGGGCTGCTACTAGACTGGTACCGGCTTAAGGGATCCAAGCTACGAAGAAAGACTAGAAAAATTGAATCTGCCAACGCTACAGGAGAGAAGGAAATGAGGAGACATGATTATGCTATATAAACGTGTCTCAGGGAAAGAAAATAGACATAAATGAATATATACAGACTACAAGAGTAGACTGTAGCACCGGACGAGCAGGGCAGTACTCCCAAGGTGGATGGAAAGCTGATGACAGGGAGAGCTGGAGTTCCCGTTTCATCAGCCCTCGGGACTAGTTCCTGACCATCCCCCTTTCCTGAACTTTTTCAGTGTCTCAGTAACACAGAGAGTAGGCAAACATGCTCTCCAGTACAAGTTTCCTTAACTCACAATACCAATCTACATGCACAGTACACACTACACTTCCTTTTCAAATTAAAAAAAGGAAAATGGTGAACTTAAACCATGCCTCGGAGTCCGAGGGGGGGGAGGACCATAAATGACCCCAATCCTCCCCTCTCCCAGTGACGACTCCTCGACTTGCCTGGAACCACTGTCTGACTCAGTTCTTCATTTCAGCAACACTCACAGCCTTTCCTCTAACTTTCTCTCTGTTGAACACCACATCTGCTCCTCAAAACATCACCATCTCTTTCTAACCGAGACTCAGCTGTCTGAGGGAACTGACAGCAAATCCTTTTCTGTATCCTCCTACTTTCTCTATATTCATTCCAAAACCAAAGGTGGCCCTTGTGTATATGTACGCAACGACTTATCTTGCTCTTGTGTTCCTGAACTTGATTCTTCTGCATTCTTTACTCTCTGGCTTCGGTTCTCCTGTCATTCTCTAACTAAGTATATCTGTGCTGTGTACTTATCCCCTAATTCTACTATCAAAAATTCTTCAACCATCTTACATCTACAATGAAATACATTCTATCCATTTCTTCTTTCTCTAAAATCTTCATTCGAGGAGATTTCAATGTTCACCACCACATTTGGCTCTCCTCTCCTTTCACTGATCCACCTGGTGAACAAGCCTACATATTTTCTATCCTTAATGACCTACAGCAGCTTGTACAAGCACTCTACCCATATCCCTGACCACCTTGGAGAGAGCTGCAACATACTTGACCTCTTCCTTACAGCTAATCCTTCTGCTTACACTGTTAATCTTTGCTGTCTGCTGGGCCCCTACTATCACAACCTTATTACCGTAACCTGTCCTGTCGCTCCAGTATGGCCTGTGGACCCTCCAAAGAAACGTTGACTGCGGCACTTTGGAGCTGTGGATTGGGAGGCCCTCAGGCAGTGCTTCTTTGATTTCACCTGGAATGATTATTGCTTCCATGGCCGGGAGCCATCTGGGTGTGCCTTGTGCATTACGGAGATTATTCTCTTGGGCATGGAGGCATACATTCCTTTATCATATCTTTTGACTAATGCAAGAAAGCCTTGGTTTAATCACACTTGTTCTAATGCTGTCCGTAACAAGGAGAGAACCTATAAAAAGGTACCAAAGCCAATTCACCTTTGAATCATATTTTTTTTGTTTCTGCCCGGAATCGTGCTAAGTCTGTTCTTCACTCTGCTGAAAATAATTTCATCCATACTAAATGCTCTCAGCTCTCCAACCCGAATTCTTCCCACTTCTTCTGTCATATTGCCAAAAGCCTTTCTAACAACTTTACCTTATCATCTTTCCCTCCTGTTTTCTACTCTGATGGCTTTGTAGCTATTTCTTCTACCGATAAAGCAGATCTCTTCGCTCAGACTTTCTCCTCCAATTCCACCCTTGACGATCCCGGTGCTGCTCCTCCATCACTTCCCCCGTCTGAGTTCCTCATGGCTGACAAAAAAATTTCTTCAACTGATGTATTTTCTTCCATCACTGGCCTCAATACTAACAAGGCATATGGACCTGATGGAGTCCCTCCTGTTGTCCTCAAGAACTGTGCTTCTGTGCTTACACCCTGCCTAGATAAACTCTTTTGCCTTTGTATGTCAACATGTACCTTTCCTTCTTGCTGGAAGTTTGCTCTCATTCAGCCAGTCCCAATGAAGGGTAACCATTCCCAACCCTCTAACTATCGTCCAATTGCTATAACATCCTGGTGCTCAAAAGTTTTTGTGTCTATTCTTAACAGAAAATTTTTAAAGCAACTTTCCTATCACAACCTTCTTTCTGATCGTCAGTATGGGTACCGTCACGGATGCTTCACTGGCGATCTCACGTACCTTTCAGACTCCTAGTCATGCTCCTGTTAGGACTCCATATTATAATTACAAATCATAATAGATAGATAGATAAATAGATATATAGAGAGACAGATAGAAGCAGGAAGTCGGATGATGAGAAGGTACTGTGTCTGCAAGAATCGAGCAATGCTAAACATGCTTACACTCTCAACTCAAGGAATGCTTTATAGGCACATGACAGCGCCTAGTGACCATACACACACATACACACATACTCACACACAGGCTTCTAGAACTTTCCAACCACAGTGGACACACGTGACACAACCCCTGCTACACCAGAATTTAGGAAAGGGAGCTCAGATTGAGGCTAGCCATAGAACAGGCAGGTCGTAGGGAGAAGGGCTTAGCAACTTGGAAGAGAGAGGGAGAGAGAGAGAGATAGGGAGATAGCTAGCGGGACTCTACTTTATACTTTGCTCTGTGTGAGGGACTTGTTAATATTTCCAAGACAAATAAAAATAGTCCCATACTATTCTTTACCTCTCCTTGTCATTGAATGACAAATGGGAAAGAAGATTATCTACTTACAAAGCTACTCAAGTATAACAACCGCTCGTCCACAAGTCTAATATATATAACTTCTCTACAAGTAACTACAAAGTCTTTATATGACATTTGGTGGCAGCGGTGGGACATAAATAAACAAGAGGCGTATTTCATAACACCATATCTTAATGACAGGAATATTTTCGCCACCACCCACGTTAATACCAGATGACACAATTTGCCACAACAACATACTCACAATTAAGAGAGCACCAAGGCAACACACCAGATGACACACAATTTGCCACAACAACAGACTCACAATTAAGAGAGCCCCAAGGCAACCCACCCCTTGTACAAACCTCACCACACACTAAAGACCAAGAAACCAATATGGCAGTTTCAAATGATGATGAGTGGGAAACCCCCTCTGACGTAGCAAGTGCGGACTTTGTCGCTGACTTGCACACGTATGCCAATATACTTAACAGAGTTCACCGGTCCGGTCGTACATATTCCACCATTCCCTCACACAATGATAAACACGTCCAGTGAAAATGAATCAAGAAACAAATACCACTGATCTAACAACCACAACTCAAGTGTTTGTGTATCACGAGGATAAAACTGCCCCAAAATTCTCTGGCACAGACAAAGATCGCATTGATGTCATTTCATTACTCAGTCAGTGTGAACAAATGTTCATCAAGCGCCACATACTAGATGAACAAGAGAAAATTGCTATTTTTTCATCTTGCATAAGCCAGGAAAGATGTCCAGCGAGCAATTTGCTTCGCTCAGACAAGCTCCATAGGGCTAGGACATATGATGAATTTAAAACCGAATTTTTGAAGAAATTTTCTGGAGGTATGAACTTCTTGCCAGGTATAATTCCAGAATTACATAAAATTGTAGATCTTGTAAGGGAGCACACTACAAACCATGTGCTCACTGAAATAACTGCTGATGTCTCCACAATCAAAAGAACATTGTTAGTTACTTTGGAAAATTCAAATTGGATAACAGATGATGGAACGATGTCCCCAGACCTCGTCGTGGACATCATTGGTTATGTAGCTGCCTTGTGTAAATTACCTGATAGGACCCTTAAGATCGCCAAGACGATCGCGTACACCCCAGGAATGTGCTTGCTAGACTTAATGAACGAGGTAGAGATGCAGTGCAGTAAAGCAGGTATGGTCGACACACATGCACATTCTGGTAGAATGAGGGTACCTGAGACAGTATCAGCTGTGAAAACATCTACACCGACCCCAAACAGAGAACAAAAAAGGGCATTTAACAATCTACAAATTAAACTAACAAATGCACCTTGTTTAGCATATCCAGATTACACAAAATCATTTCTTATTTGTACAGACGCATCAGTTAAAGGATTAGGGGCTGTACTGATGCAGGAAGATAAAAGAGGAAAAAATCAACCAATTGCATTTGCCAGCAGACAAACAAGAGGTGCAGAGAAAAATTATTGCACTACAGACTTAGAGGCACTTGCAGTGGTTTTTGCATTACAAAAGTTTCGAGATTTGGTATATGGTTACGAAATCTACTTATGCACCGACCATAAACCACTGGTGGGTATGTTTAAAGAAAAACTCCTTTCTGGGAGGAGAGCAAGATGGAAATGTACAGTTGAAAACTACAAAGTCTTTTTATGACATTTGGTAGCAGCGAAAAGAACACACCTCGTCTTCGAATCAACAGTGAATTTCTACAAAAGCAGGCGACATTCTACAAGATTAACTTCAGTTCTACAGTGAACGAACTATAATCAACTACAAGTAACAACTCTATGAGTCGTCTTCTATACGCACCTACAAGTAGGTGCAGTCTTCATCCTACAACGAGTAAATCACAAGAAAAAAGGACCAAGAATACATCAAGTAAGAAAATACAAAACAAACAAACGAAGAGTGAGACACGACTCATAACTCATAACCACCAGACCTCACCCTCCTCTCTTTGCTACATCCACCCAACCCACACCGCTGACGCAGGAGTGAAGAGGTCAAGATGACGAAGCAAATACCAAGTCCATATTCACAACTCATCTTACTCACTCGTCTTCACTCAAGTTACTCATCGCTACTCATTCACTCACCACAGCTACCAGTGTGGGAAGGCGACATCATCATGCGTGCTTGCTGAAAAGACGCCACGTCAATCAACCCGTGAAGGACAACGCTATCACCACGTGCAACACCACTCACACCATTTCCACCACAGTAAAAATTAGTGAGTTACATAGTTACTTCATTTATACAATACACAGTGATAGACAAAAAACTTCGGCACAAACATATAAAACGTGCTGTATAGTTACAACTTAAATTCATATACCTACTTTAGTTATCATCATAAATCAGTCATTAAATACTTGCACCAACAATAAATATTCTACACTGTATATATTCATTTATTTATTATAACATTTATTTACTACCAACGAGTGTTACCATTTATACCTACATAAAATACGTGTTTCATACATACAACTATACATTATTACATCTACAAAGTAATAAAGAAAATATACCATCACAGTTACTCAGTGAGCGATTAAAAGAACTGTATTAAACATTTATTAATTAAAGCTACCTAGTGGAAACATATAAATTAAGTTACAAGGTAAACTAGAGGAAAAAAAAAAGGCCAACACAAATGACGTTAGCAAGAATGAACATCTTCAACACAATCGTGAAGACAATGATTTCCACACAGTGCTGACACATATATTGCCCACGATAGGTACAAGTGAACAACAAGTCAGTGTATATAGTTAATACTGTATACAGTGTATATATATATTTTATGTAAAATAACAAAATATGGGGCTATATAATATTTTCAGTAATACCTGTGCAATATAAACTAAACTTTAAAAAAGTATCCCAAGGAAATTAGCCAGTAATTATGCAACCATGAACAACATAGAAAAAGCGCACACAAGCGAAGAAAAACAAACTATAGAATATCAATACATACAAAAAAAAAAAAGAAAAAGAAAGAAAAAAGAGAGAAATAGAGTAAGATCACATAACAAACAAATGAAAATAAGTGTAAGTGTTACTACATATGCCAAAATACCACATAAACTACAAACAAAAAAGCAAATTGTTGTCTCCACAAGCAAGTGGCATGGCACATCATCACTATCATCGACCGCAGCATGACCGGATTCATATGTCAGGACTGCAATTATTACAATTATGTAACTACAAACGATATGTAACAATTATGTAACTCCATATCATAATTATGTAACGACAAACGATTGCATTATGTTACACTTATTACAATTATGTAACTACAAACGATATGTAACAATTATGTAACGACAAACGATTGCATTATGTTACACTTGCTACAATTATGTAACTACAAACAATATGTAACAATTATGTAACAGTTGCATTAACAAGATGTAACTTTTATGTAACTTTAACTACAATTATGTAACTACAAACAATATGTACCATTTATGTAACAGTTGCATTAACAAGATGTAACTTTTATATAACTTTAACTACAATTATAAGGCCATGACACTTACGTAACAGTTGCATTAACAAAATGTAACTACAATTATAAGGCCAACACAATTATGCATTAACAACATAATATTTTGTAACAATTCATAAAATGTTACAATTATGTATTACCACAATGTTAGTACAATATTATAAGTCATACAACTATAGCACAATTCTGTATTACCAGTATCATCATACAAGTTAGGTGAAATATTAGACATTACTAAAGTGATAACTCAATATGTAATGTATAACCTAGCAGTATTACCACTTCACAATTATATGCGTATGTCTGTTATACATACACATCTCACAAAATGTATACAACTTGTTTAAAATGTAATATTACTGGATAATTACTATTTACTATGAATATTATATGTATACAATATTCATACAATTATGTTACTTTTACAATATTATGTATTTCACTTAATTAGCTTATAAGTTCATTATAATGTGTATATAATATGTATTAATATGTTATGACTATTAACTGTCGATGGTACGCCATTTTCGCGTGACCGAGTATATGTTAGGACTCCATATTATAATTACAAATCATAATAGATAGATAGAGAGACAGATAGAAGCAGGAAGTCGGATGATGAGAAGGTACTGTGTCTGCAAAAATCGAGCAATGCTAAACATGCTTACACGCTCTTAACTCAAGGAATGCTTTATAGGCACACGACAGCACCTAGTGACCATACACACACATACACACATACTCACACACAGGCTTCTAGAACTTTCCAACCACAGTGGACACACGTGACACAACCCCTGCTACACCAGAATTTAGGAAAGAGAGCTCAGATGGAGGCTAGCCATAGAACAGGCAGGTCGTAGGGAGAAGGGCTTAGCAACTTGGAAGAGAGAGGGAGAGAGAGAGAGAAAAAAAGATAGGGAGATAGCTAGAGGGACTCTACTTTATACGTCGCTCTGTGTGAGAGACTTGTTAATATTTCCAAGACAAATAAAAATAGTCCCATACTATTCTTTACCTCTCCTTGTTATTGAATGACAAATGGGAAAGAAGATTATCTACTTACAAAACTACTCAAGTATAACAACCGCTCGTCCACAAGTCTAATATATATAACTTCTCTACAAGTAACTACAAAGTCTTTATATGACACTCCTTTCGGGACTTTGGCGAAAGGTTTGCCATTGCACTTGACATCTCAAAGGCTTTCGATCGAGTCTGGCATAAATCTTCAATTTCCAAACTGCCCTCTTACGGTTTCTATCCTTCTCTCAGGGCCTTCATCTACGGCTTCCTTTCTGGTCGTTCTATATCCGCTGTTCTAGAAGGCCATCATTCTTCTCCTAGACCTGCGAACAGTGGTGTTCCTCAGGGCTCTGTCCTATCACCAGCTCTCTTCCTTTTATTCATCAATGATGTTCTAAGCTGTACATCTAACCCTATCCACTCATACGCTGATGATTCCACCCTTCACCTTTCCATTCGGTTCCCGCAACGTCCATCTCAGCAGTTACTTCAACAAACAAGGGATGTGGCTATGGCACACCTAATGTCTGACTTGGCTCGCATCTCTGACTGGGGTAAAAATAATTTTGTTTTTAATGCATCAAAGATTCAGTTCTTACACCTATCAACCTGAGAAAATCTTCCTCATGCATACCCTCTACAATTTAATAATATCCAGCTCAGTCCTGCATCATCCTTGAACATGCTTGGGATTTCATTCACTCGGGATTTATCACGGAAAAATCATATTACATCTCTCGTAAAATCTGCTTCCAAGAGATTAGGTGTGCTAAGCCGACTCCGTACCTTCTTTACACCTGCACAGTTGTTGACTTTATGCACTGGTTTTATTCGCCCTGTGTAGGGCATAACTCTCATGTGTGGGGAGGCTCCCCACATACAACTCTTCTCAATAGTGTGGAGTCAAAGGCTTTTCGTCTTATTAACTCTCCTTCTCTTACTGGCACCCTTCAGTCTCTGTCTCTTCACCACACTGTTGCATCTGTTGTTACTTCCATGGTCAGAGCTCCTCTGAACTGTCTGCTTGCACCCCTCCACCTCTACGACGGGTGCGTAACACCCGTCTAGTGACTAACTCTCATCCCTTTTCTGTCCAACTCTCTAATGCAAAGTTAACAGTTACTCATAGTCCTCGATTTATGCACCAGATCAACTCTGGAACTGTCTTCCTCTGTCTGTATTTCTTCCTATGACCTCCAGTCTTTCAAACGCAGTGTGTCCAGACATCTCGAAATGAACGGATCTTGAATTTAGCTCTCTTTTGTATTATTTATTTATTTTTTTATTTTTTTGAAAGGAACTGTTATGTGGGCTCCTAGCCTTTGGATCCTTCTTCCTATATATATATATATATATATATATATATATATATATATATATATATATATATATATATATATATATAACCTATAGGGAAACATCAGCAAGAGGACACCGCAAAAAACTGCATTAAAAGAGAGGTGATATAGACGTAAGGAAATTCAGTTTCCCTAATAGGGTAATTGATCAGTGGAATGCACTACCGAATGAAATAGTGTGTGCCAAAACAATTCATAAATATAAAGATATGTATGATAAAAGTGATTTAATACGCGGGACAGTACGAGCTTGACTCATTCCTGTTAAGATACAATTAGGTAAGGTAAGAACATCGTGTGTGTGTGTGTGTGTGTGTGTGTGTGTGTGTGTGTGTGTGTGCGCGCGCGCTTATCATGCTTGAAGATATAGTTAACTGTGCAATTTGGTATGTTAGTAAATAAGGTAAAGTAAAAGTCCATTAACCTTGACATATATTTTCCTTGAATTTCAACACAGAACAAAACATACAAGAAAAAGATCAATTGGGCAAGTACACATATAGCATTTGTTTGACTAAACACTAAGTTTTATCTCTTTGGTGTGTTACCGACTTTTATGCTTCAATCTTGTTACGTTCAGAGGATTCTGGTCAACTTTGGAGACACTTTTCGAATTGGAAATGTTCAAAATGATCGTTAAATTGTCTGCTGTCAGAGATTCCCTTTCATCTTCATTCGGTGACTTGTTCTTTAATTTAGTCTTGCTGCTTCCTAGCAGCTTTATTCAACTTAGGAAGAGCCTTTCTTCTCGAAGCAGTTAATAAAGGCTGCATCCAACCTCCTTTTTTCGCATAATTTTTCCCACGCTGAAGAGAATCCTGACAGCAATAAAGGGCGGTCTGCGAATAGCGCTCCGGGTAACTCATGTTTTGTTGAGACAGCTAAATTGGCTGGTGCGCAACTGGGTGTGGCAGTGAGACTGGGTTAAGTGTGTTGAAATAACGCAAACAATGGCAAGAGAAATATATATGATGCATATATTAGACATGGAAAATGGTGATTGAGCTGTCCCCACAACATGCTACAAATTTCCTGGCAGTTATTCTTGGGCCACCCTGCATAAGAGATTACAGGACTGACGTGATTAAACTGAATAACATCGTCTGTCGGTAGTCTGATTACACGAAGAGTGTGTCACAGCAGAGAAGGGGTTATTAAAGACAGGTGAGATTGTGGAGCTTCAACCCTCAGTTATAATTATGGTTAATTACCGATGCGTGTGTTTTTATTTAATAAAATGAATATGAGTAATTACATTTGCATAAAAATCTCACAGTAATCCATTTCGCGAAAAAAGTTGATTGCTTTGCTGTGTAATTAATTGAACTCATTTACGATGCCGCTAAAATTAGAATGAATGTATTAACTCTGGTGTGGTAACTCATACTGGCAAGAATGTATTAAGTATAGATTAGTTACTCGTAAAACTATCTCACATCTTTATCGAGGATTTTGGGCGGTTATAATGTATTACTATCATTGGTTTTATTGTGTTTATATTATTATTATTACTATTATTATTGTTGTTGTTGTTGTTGTTGCTGTTGTTGTTGTCGTCATCATCATCATCATCATCAACATCATCATCGTCACAGTCATCGCCACCACCACCTTCACGTCCACCACCATCATCAAAACAATATTCCCGTATAATGTGCAGTATAAAGCAGTTGAATCATCGTCATTCTTTCATCTTTTAAAAATACATTATACAGTGTCTAGCTCAATCTTCAACATCATCATCTCCCTGTTCTCCGGCACAGTGGGCTAAATTTTGCAGCGTCCGGAGTTGTTCAGTCATCATCATCACCCTATTTCCATGTACTCTACTCGTATAAAGCGTCTAAAGTGTTTCTGCCCTTTTGCCCTTTGTTGCTCTGTTCCCCCTGAATGTGTCATTACAAAGGTGCATTACTTCTAACCTTTTCCCAGTCCCACCATTAACCCCTCTCTCTCTCTCTCTCTCTCTCTCTCTCTCTCTCTCTCTCTCTCTCTCTCCTTCATAATTTTGGTGTAGGTTTGTGATGTAGCATATAAAGAATTTCAGTATTGATCATATAACCTACATGAATATTATAAGGTGTGACACAGCAGGCTGTGTAACACCTCTTACTTGGCGAATGTATCTTGCATATTACGCCTTAACATTCTATGGTGCGTTATTTATATTGCTTTAATATCGATATAGTTTACTTCAATAGGATTCAAACGATTACTGATGTGAAATGGGAAGCTGTTATCGCTAATGAGGAGGTGATACGAAATTTCCATTCACATTGAATATGACCCACAGTGCTAATTTGAAATATGACCAGTCATATATCTACCTTTATTTTTCTGTCTATCAATCTATCTATCTACTGCCGGACGCATGAGGGGGTGATACAAATAAATTACTTCCATGTCACACTGTCCTACTCCATCAGGCTACCTGCGCTCCAACTCACTTTTGATATACCTCTCCACCCCATCCTTACAACTCATCCTCGGTCACCCCTTCTCCCATTCCAACTCACATATAATATCCTAGTCTGTCTATAATGAAAAACTGTCTTTTAATAAACTAAGTTTGATATGATTTACGTGGCAAATAAAATTATCAGTTGCAAGGGTGTTTTATGACAATTTTTGAACAAATGTTACAGTATGTGTGGGGTTATGAAGGCTTTGAGATGAAACACAGGGCTGTGTGTGGCGGCTGCGTGAGGCTTGTATGAACGAATTTTATTACTAACATAACATACATGTGTCGGACGATGGTGGCGTTGAAAATTAAAAGCCAAGAGTAAGAACAGTGTACATGGAGTTGTTGAGGAATGTGTGTGGCGTGAAGAGGGTGGATAGGTTAAGGAATAATGTGATTTGCGGAAAAGGAGGAGTAAGGAGGTCTGTGGGAACAAGAGTCAAAGAGACTGTACATACATGGTATGGTTAAGTGGAGAGAATGAGTGTAAATTGAGTGTCGAAAAGAGTGGATCTGAGCAAATTTGATGGTTGGGTTTATTGCTCACATAATGCCATTCAAGAACGAGCAAGGCTGGCCACCCCTGCTTTAAATATCGGGAGTGAGCAGCCCAGTCCCGGGCCTCTATTCCTGGTTGGGCAAGAGGGATTGGACGAAAGACAGATTCATATGGTGTCATCCCTTACTGGTCTCTATAATTGTTTTTTTCAAAGAAGGCAAATAATTGCCTCTGTATTATGCTAGATTGTTATAGATAGTTCTGTACCTGGTATAGATTTAAATGGTATTTGAGTGTCCTGCCAGGCGGTAATACCAGGAAGTGTCATAAAACCCGTATCACAGTGCAGTGTACGTACATGTGACGCACCTTAGAACTCTACTTTTATCACATATTACAAAAGTTAAATAACCATAGCTTTGACCTTTACCTGCGTAGTTTTATACACACATATACATATGTAGCTCGGTAACTGTTGCTATCTATATACTTTCTCCATGTGCTTTATATAAGGATTCTAATAGTTGCTGATTGTACCGGTACTTATTTTTAAAAATGTTTATTGGCCAACTATTGAAATAAATTAATCAACAAATAATAATCTATATTACTGTTGCAACTGGACTATAGAGTGTTGTATATTTCGCTTAGTTCTAGAAAGTCCTACGAGACTCAGAATTGATCCCACAGAGGTAAGGCAGTAAAGGAAACCATCCCAGGAACGAGACAGGAATTATAGAAGGAAAACGGTAATACTGTGTCTATCACTGCCATATTTTGCTAAGATTACCTGAAGTGTGTTTAGGTCTGGATAGATTCCCCTGACGTTCAACAAAGAGGAGCATTTAGAAAAAGGCAGAGAACGTGGCCTCACGTTGCCGTATAATCAATGGAATCCTCACTTGGACTCCCTTGACCCTGAGGACAATAATTTCAGTGATTCTACTGTCCTTTATGACAGCTACTACCACCCAACGATGCAAAAGAACAGAATGTGGCGAGATCACACGGCTACAAGATCACATGCAGTCTGTTCAAAGTATCAGTAAGCCAATCAGAATTCCGGGGAAGCAATTCTGTGGGTTAGTAGGCAACATGTCATTGGCAGCACAGCACAGTGTCACTCCGTCAAAGGACAAATGACGCTACCATAGTCTTTGTTCTCCTGTTTGTTCTGCTCCATTACAATAGCCACCATATTATAGTGCCAGTCCATCTCAGGACTTCTGTACTGCACTACCTACTGGTTGGATATCCCAGGCAAACTGGCCGAAGTAAATCTTAATTTATTACCGTGTTGGTAGCGGCACACGGTGTAGTTTCATGCTTTACAATTATAAGTCAGTCATCAAGATGTCGGCAACATCACCCTATATATCACCCATCACAGTAATATTCACCATCAATTAGTGTTCATAATCAGTAATAATTTCCAATTACTCTTTTTTCTATTAAACACCATACATTAAATTATTGATTAGTTACAGCACGCCTTCACACCATTCATAGTTCACCAGTTACAACACGCCTTCACACCATTCATAATTCGTCAATTACAACATACTTTCACGCCATTCATAATTCATCAGTTACTGCACACTTTCACGTCATTCATCACTCACCACATCAGCCGTCTCAACAACATGTCACCCACACAAGTGCCTGAGAATGACGCACCTGCATTGTAAACTGAAATGTCGAATTCCTCTCCCTTTCACCAGCACGTTTACAATCTTTTCTTGCATTTCTCAGCATTACATCAGGAGTACAGAAAGCGGTGAGATGAATGATGAATGGCAAGGAAGGAACTGATGCGGTCACTCCACCGACCTTATCAACCCACTGAACCCGAAGTTCTGTCTGTCTTTTGCCAGACGCCTCAATCCCGTACGGGGTGGCCACAAACAAATCGCCTCCACGTCACCCTGTCCCCCACCATTTCATTGCCCTGCTCCCAACTCACACCCCCCTCTCTCATATACCTCTCCACTCCATCCCTTCATCTCATCCTCGCCCCCCCCCTCCCTCTTCCCCCCCTCCACCTCACTCACATATACTCTCCTCGTCAGTCTCTCACCCTCCATCCTCTCCACATGGTCAAACCACCTCAATGTGTTCCTCCTAGCGCTTCCTATCACATCCACATCCACACCACAAAGCTCCTTCTTAACCTCATTTGTCAGCCTATCTCTTCATGTGACTTGACAGGCTCCTCTCAAATAACTCATTTCCACTGCTCTCACTCTTGACTTGTGTCCTTCCAACAACGTCCAAGCTTCACTTCCATACGTTAGAGTTGGTATCACAATACTCTTATGCAGTAACTTTTTCAAGTCCATGCTCACTTCTCTGTTTCTTATCACTGCTTTCAAGGAACCAGCAACCTTTCTTCCTTGTTGTACCTTTTCAAGCACTTCACCCTCCAAACTTCCATCCTTACTCAACACTCTACCCAAGTACTTAAATGTACTCACATTTTTCATTTCCTCACCATCCAACCTCACTGTACATCTTCACCTCTCTCAAAGACCATCACTTTACTCTTCCCTACATTCACCTTTAGATTCCGCGTCTTACACACTCTCCATATATCAAGCCTTGCAGCTCCCCTTCGTCTTCACTCAACAACACAGTATCATCTGCAAACAACAGTACAGGGAGTTTCCAAACACTACCGTCTCTCACCATGGCCACTCCAACATCCACTGCCCGACCTCATACCTCTTTTATTACCCCATCCATGTACAGATTGAACAACCTTGGAGACATGACACATCCCTGTTTAAACCCAATCTTCAACGAGGAAAACTCACTCAGTTTACCATCCACACGCACTGCAGACTTAGCACCATCATATACTCTTCACAGCATTCAACAACTTCCCATCTACTCCATATGTTCTTAATACTTTCCACAATCCTTGTCTATCCACCCTGTCATATGCTTTTTCCAAATCCATGAAAGCCGCATACAACTTCTTTCCCTTCTCTAGAAACTTTTCCACTAAAGATCTAAGAATCAGTATCTGATCAACACAACCTCTTTCATTCCTAAAACCTCCCTGTTCTACTCCAACTAATTCCTCTGTTATTTCTCTAACTCTGTCAATAAGTATCCAACCATACACTTTTCCTTTTACACTTAGAAGACAAATGCCTCTATGATTACCACACACTTGTTTTCCCCTTTTCCTTTGTACAAGGGAATAATTATACCTGACTTCCAATCCTCCGGGACTCTACCTTCCTCCCAGGCCAATCTGCACATCTTCCACATCCATTCTACTACTATCTCTCCCTCATGCTTCAGCATTTCACCACACACTCCATCAGTTCCTGGGGCTTTCCCCAATCTGACTTTCTTCATTGCTTCCACAATTTCTATCATACAAGTTTCTTCCTGTCTTCTCACTTCCCTCCTTCTCCCAGCCATTCCCCAGCCACTTATACTAGCATTACTTCCATCCTCTATGTTTAACAATTCCTTAAAGTGCTCTCTCCATCTGCTCATTTTTTCTCCCTTCTCCACTAGTAATCTACCATTTTTATCTTTCACTCCCCGACTAACTTCACTGCCACCCTGTCTTACTCTCTTCACCTCCTTCCAGAACATTTTCTTACAGTCCCTCCACTTTACACTCAAATTCCTTCCAAATTCCTCATCCACTCTCTTCTTACTCTCTCGTACTAATCTTTTCACCTCTCTCTTCCTTTCTACATATAACTCTCTCTTCCACCTCTCAACTTCTTCCATGCCCCTATTTCTTAACCATTCATTCTATGCTTTCTTCTTTTGTGCCACAGCCTGTCTCACCTCTTCATTCCACCACGCTGTTCCTTGCACCCCCCTCCGTCTTCTCTTCACCCCACACACCACATCACATGCTGCACATATTTCTTCTGTGAATATCCTGCACACACCTTCCACGTCCCCCATTTGCTCTAATTCATATTTCCCCAATCGTTCCTCCACTTCTCTCCTATATTCTGCCTCTTTCTCATCCTCTTGTAACCTTTCCACTCTCCTTGCAACTACTCCTTCCCCCCGTCCTTCCCTTCTTCTATTTCTTCATCTTATTTGGAACTTGATTCTGGCCACAACAAAGTAGTGGACAGAAAGTCCACTCCCCCAACCCCTATAAGCTCTTGCATCCATTACACATCTTCGCATCCTTTCATCCACACACACATAATCAATCATTTCCTTCCTTTCATTCAATTCACCACTCACCCTTCTCATCACTCGCCATGTATACCTGTGGCTCATTTTGTGCCTGAAGAAGGTATTGGCTATTCAGGCACCCGTAGTTGACTTTTATATTTCTTCCTTGCTCTTTCCATCTCTTCTTCCCTCCTCTGCCGTCTTATTTGTGGCTGTTTATGGTTTCTTGCATTTTATGACCAATGCTATTAACTTCACTAGTGTTATATAATACTCGTATATAGGTTACAAGAGATAGCATATACCAAGTCGTTAGTAGTAGTACTAGTAGTAGTAGTAGTAGTAGTAGTAGTAGTTGTTGTTGTTGTTGTTGTTGTTGTCATTGTAATTGTTGTTGCTGTTGTTGTTGTTCCCTAGGCAGTCTGGCCAAACGGCCCAGAGTCCCCAAGGAAGGCCACGGCCAAGACCGGGCTTTCCCACAGAGCTCTCAAGGAGTGTGTGTTGTGTTGTTGGAGCAGGTGGTTATATGCAATGCAGTCTTCCATAATGTGCTTAATAGTATAGGGTGCTGTGTTGCATCCTAGACAGGCATCAGCGACTGTCATCCAGCCTCTTCTGATAAATAAAAAGGGCTGGATGATGCCCACATTTCAGCCTGGGCAGGTGGACCCTGTCCTCACGAGGGAGGTAGGATTCAGGAGGGTGAATATCAGGAAGCCATGCATGCAGCTGTGTGCTGTCTCTGAGTGACTGAATGGAGCGGCAAGTGATCTAAGCATGGATATGTTTCTGGAAGCTGGTTTGAGGTGGGTGAGGGAGGAGGACTGGGAGTATTTGTGTATGATATCGTGTACTGGGTGTTGTTCTTATGTTCCTCGGTATGTATGGATGTGCTGCCATGTAATGCAGTGGATGGTGTGGGTTTGTGGAGGCTACGGCAAGAATTTCTGTGCCTCTCTTGTCTAGATGATCCTTGACTTTGAGGACTTTGTATTCTTGAAGTTAGTGGTCTGTAGGTGTTGTATCTGTGCAGCCTGTGATTATTTTTAGGGCCTTGTTCTGTATGATCTGTAGGGTGTTGTGGTGTGTTTTAGTGAGGTTACAAGCCCAAGCAGGGCTTGCATAATTCATCACTAAACATATATATTGTTTGTATACTGTGGTGGTGGTTTCTTTGTTGTGTCCGAATGTTGTGTGGGCAAGTGACCTTAGGTGTTGAGGCTTGCTGTTAATATAGTTTTAATGTTTGTGATGTGTTGTTTTGATGACATTGATGTATTATATGTTACACCAAGGATTTTGTGTGTATGTGTGTGTGGTAGGGGAGTGTTGTATATGGTAAGGTGTGGAATGTGACTATGTTCTGCTGTCCAGTTTGTGGGAAGGGTCACTGTAGATTTGGCTGGGGCTATTGTGAGTCTGTTTGTGGTGAACCATTCGTATAGTGTGTTGAGGTAAGGCTGAAGGATGTGTGCAGCTATGTTTGCATTTTGGTGTGTTCATGTAAGTGTTATGTCGTCTCCATAGGAAGCTGAGTGTATTTGTGGTATGTGAGGTGTGAGTATGTCGTGCATATATAGGTTGAAGAGGGTAGGGGACAAAACAGATCCTTGAGGGACGCCATTTGTGAAGTTTCTGATGTTCGATGACTGACCAGCAAATGATACATGTGCACATCTGCCTGCTAAATAGTTTGCCAGCCATCTTTCTGTGTCACTGTGCATATTTGTGTGGAATATTTTGTTTGTGAGATTGTGGCATGGGATGGCATCAAAAGCTTTACTAATGTCTTGTGTGACTAAAGTCAGCTTTTTTTGTTGAGGCTAAGATACACTTGACAGCTTGGTGATGACTGGCTGAATGAAATATGTACGAATAACATTGTTGTGGAAATCGTTGTGGTAATTGTTGTGGTAGTTATCTGAAATACAGTTATGTTATTTGGACATGTTGCATTCAGCCAGTCATCACTAGCCTGTCAAGTGCATCTTTGCCTAGGGAAAAAAAAAAAAAGAGCTGAGTATAGGAGTGTTCTGTGTGGTGGGCTAGATGAATTGAACCCATCAAATTCTCTTTGTGCAAGGTCTGTAAGAGGTGTCTTTTTGGAGCATAGCGGCGTAAAACCATGTTGTGATGGGGCTAGAGGGATGTATGGTGTTACTAACTGTAATACCAGTCGTTCGGTGACTTTGAGGGTGTGTGTGCAGAGGAGTGTGATGGGTGGTGTGAGGAAGGTAACATGGGGTCTTTGTTGGGTTTAGGGATAGAGATGAGAGTACCATTCTTCCAGATGTTGGGAATTACGTTGTGTGTGTAGCTGTAGTTTGATACGTTGGTGAGTGCTTGTTTGCCTTGTTGTCCAAAATGTTTATGGTGTATATTGCTTGTTGTCTGGGCCACAGGCAAATGAGTGCTTAAGGTTGCTAATGATGTGTTTCGTCTGGTTGTAAGTGAAAGGTGCGAAGTCTTGGTCTGTGGGGAACCGTCTCTTGTGTCGGATGACACGTCGGTCGTAGCGATGGGGATTTAGATGACTGACGTGTGAAAAGTGATTGATGAGAGTATTTGCTTGTTGTTTGTTTGAGGGCATGGTGTCTGTTTTTATGATGGCAGTGTGTGATTATTTAGTGTTGCTGTTCGAGAGTGTGATGCTGTTTAGTGTTTTGTATTGTTTACTTGTGTTTGTTTAGTGATCATGTATTTGGAAATAAAATTATTCCAATTTTGTGTTTGCCGCCCTGATATTTTATTGTTTACTTGAGTGTTGAGTTCCTGTATTTGTTGTATGGTGTCTTGTGTATGGGGTGTTAGGGAGTGTTGTAGTGTGTCACACTGAATGATGAGGTCTGGAATTTCTAGTGTGAAGTTGGGGTTGTATCTCTTTCTGTTGCCTCCAGGGATGTGTCTTTTGTCTGCATTTTGAATAATTGTATTGAAAGTGTGCACAGCGGTGTTGATGTATGTAATGGGTGTACTACTTAATGTTTCAAAGTGTTGTTCTGTTTCAATTGTGAAGGCTTCCCAGTTGTCTCTCTTATAATTAATGTATGTGTCTGTTGCAACCACATGCTGATCTGAACGTGAATACCAGAAAATAGAAGGCTGAAGTTGCCTTTTAGTCACAGCTCACCATTCTCCTTTCAGAGGACAAAGAGGGACTTGAGGGATGTTTTTATAACTAGGCAGTGGAGTCGCCCAGTCATATAGGTATCACCGCATGAAGGTGTCCGTCTTCAACACCCCTTCATATCACAGTTTGTAATATTAGTTTTCTCATGTACATTTTTCTATATTTTAGTTTGCAATGTTACACACTTTATATAAGTTACACGAGGCGCCAGGCATCAGGTACAGGTGCTTTGGGGGTTCCTTTAGTGACCTCCCTTATATCGTTATCACATTTACAGTCGCTTCCTGCATTTCATGACAGGTATAGAATTAAATTTCCATTGTTATACATAATATAGTTTATAAGAGACAGCATGCATCAGGTATTCAGTGTTTTATACTGTCAATTCCACCTTCCAAAATCACACTGATATGCGTTTATTTCATATCGTAACCTGTGGTATTAACGGTGCCATAGGCCTATTTAGTTATTTGAAAAAGTTCCGTTCTTCTTCCTTTCTCTCCGTAACTCAAAACATTACATTTGCCTTCGTAATTAAAAGTAACAATTAGTTATAAGTAATTGTTACATTAGCCTTAGTAATTTAAAGTGACATTTAGTTCAAAGTAATTGTTATACAGTATTAGCCTTAGTAAAGAAAGTAACATAAAGTTGAAAGTAATTGTTACATTACCCTTAGTAATTAAAAGTAATATTTACTAAGAAGTAATTGTTACATTAGCCTTAGTAATTAAAAGTACCATTTAGTTAAAAGTAATTGTCTTCCCATCCAAACACATTATAATGATTACACACAGCTCTGCCCAGATGAAACATTACCCTTAGTAATTAAAAGTAATATTTATTAAAAAGTAATTGTTACATTAGCCTTAGTAATTAAAAGTACCATTTAGTTAAATGTAATTGTCTTCCCATCCAAACACATTATAATGATTACACACAGCTCTGCCCAGACTAATATGATGTGGGATACAGAAGGTCAGGAGGTCGAACAAACCTTTGCAAGGGGCTGCACACACACACACACACACACACACACACACACACACACACACACACACACACACACACACACACACACACACACACACACAGAATACTTAGCATTTACGTACGTGGACGAAACGTTGTAATTATATGTGCTACCCCGTTATAGTAATGTAGATAATATTCTTAGTGTTAGTACTGTAAAATAAGTATAACATACAATAAAGGATGTTATATTGCCTGGGGTACCGCCATATTAGATATAGGTATGTCTGAAGAATTTGATGATTTCCACAACCATCGAACCACAGTGGCAGCATGATACTTTGAGGGGTGCGTAACTTTTTTTTTTTTTTTCACCATATCTAATGTTTTCATTTCCTACTCCCAATATCAAACGCATCCCCACACAAGCAGACTGAACCGTCTCCACAACACAAGATACTGCCAGAGGAGTGCTATTTTCCGACCACCCTGTATATAATACTTACAAGAGAGAGAACATATTCCATGTAGGCTACACAGCGCATTTGTGTTTCCACCTCCCCTCTCACCCTCCCCTGGCTGGACCCGCCGTGGCTGAACACTAACAAATCACAAAGGAAACCAAAACAATGCTATGTGTCTTTTTCACAGCGGCGGCACAACCGATACTGTGTATTGTGCCACGGGACAAGACGCTGATGCTGTGCTGTGCCTCGCCCAGTGTCACCACTACTGAATCAATAGACGTTCCTGTGGGACAATGGCTGGCCTCATTTTAAACACTGAACCGAAAAAAACAGAGATTGTTCCTATTCTAGGTGGCGCAGGCGGCTTCATATCACCTCTTACATAGGTATATATTTTTTCTATTACACCTTAACATAGTCCTGAGGGCGAGAAGGCTCGTGTATGACATTGGTTGGCCTCGAATCATACTCTTGATCGCAAAAAAACAGGGATAGTTTTAAAACCGGAATGAGGGTTGTATTGTATATGGCATAGGAGGCTTCGTTACACCTCTTCTCTAGCGATTTATTTTGCATTGTACACCATAACATTCCCTTGACGGTATAAAAGATCGTATGTGACAACGGTTGTGTTAAATCAAACATACTCGTAAATCCAAGAAACAAAGATGGTTCCAACAGCAGATGAGGCACTTATGCTGAGCGACACAGGAGGCTTTATAGTACGCCTCCTCTGCGGTTAATTTTAGATGTTGCTCCTTTCTATTAACACTCGAGCGTGACAGTGGTTGGTCTCACATGAAACACTGGATCGGAAAAACAAAGATGGTTATAAAATCAGACAGAGGACTGTATCCTAGGTGCCAGAGAAGGCTTCGTAGCACTGTTCTGGTGCCAATATTGTTTCCAAGACTAGTTATAGTTCCATACTATTGTTACATATTGCATATAAAGTTGTTTATTCATAATTAACAATGTGCAATGTAGTATGAATGATAAACCAACAAACGCCATTTCACTGTAAGGTGTGGCTTGGGTTAAGATGCGCATTTAAACATCTTCTTTTAATCATAACCTCGAGGAAAGGGAAGGCGATGGAGAAATATGAAATGTATATATGTTTAAGTCTTGGGGGAAATATTTACCTTGCTGGTATACTTTAATGTAATCAATACTAATTTATTGAAGTGTATAATGTACATGGAACAGTTATAATGCTTCTATTCATGTATAAATCCCAGTTGTCTGTGGGGTTTGGCACCTCTGTTTTATGCTGACTCCAGTGCCACTCCCCAGTAGGGGAAGGCGGCTAACAGCAGAACGCATTTATCATCCAAACGAGAGGGACGTACAACTCACAGCTGTCTCTCTCTGTGTCGCAGTTGTATCTTTCTGTGGCCATTAAATAGAGAGTTAATCTGCTCCGTTTCTCTTCCCCTGCATACGCTACCTCTACATTCCTTCACCAGGATTATACACCGATTCCCGTCATCTCCAGTGTGTGAGAAGACTTTGGTGGAGTGTGTCAGCCGGAAGTGACTTCAACCAGGCGCAACTTGTGAGGTCACGACTCAGCTGATATATAATAAACTGGTGGTCGGCTGTGGGGTTCCAAGCTGATATATTAGTGACTAATTGAGTAATCCCTATACAGCTGATACAGCACCTCTGACTAAGCGAATTATTGTGCATATTACACCTTAACGATCTCCTGTGTGATACTGTATTTATATCACCCTGATATCGACATAGCTTAAATCAGTAATATACATGAGGCTGCTGTGGTGTAATGTGCATAATAAATCGCTAATGGGGAGGTGTTCCAGAGTTTCCAACGTGACTGAGGATACGACGTAAAGTTGGGATTGCAGTAATGTAGAAAATTGTTCAGGAAAGAAAAAATATTTATGGGTAAGGCTCTCAACGTAATATATATAAATAAGGTACTCACATTTCAAATAATCACTGTTCCGTGGAAAGGAACTGACACTCTGCTGAAATACAACTGAGATATTATGATGACAGATAAAAATATCAGAACATGGTGTACAGTACATAATGCTGCACTCAACCTCGCCATGTGTTAACAGTGATGACGATATGACCGATGGTGTGATAATGGCTGGTCGCAGAAATAAACTATACATCGGAAAAGCAGAGGTAGTGTTAAGACAGGATAGGAATAGGAAGTCATGCTGAAGTGGAAATAGGTAGCAGTACTAGTGGTAGTACTTGTAACCCTAGATCTATCTGACATGTGAGCCCAGTGGAATACAGGGTAGAAATGTTCTTCCTCAGTCCACCATCCTGCTTTTGGGGATGGGGGAAGTAAGTGGAAACGTTTGTATAACCAGGAAGTTGGCAAACCATTTCAATTGGTATCACCACAAGAAGGCTTCTTTCTCTAGCACCTGGTGGAAAAAAGGTATACCATAACTATGCAAAGTTGACATTAATCACTTGTGGGAAAACATGGCAAAGGACACTTTTGATAGCCGGATCCGCATTTGTTGAACTGTAAGAGTTAAGAAATAATTATTAGCCCACCCCCTCCTTGGAACATAAAGGAAGGTCTGGTTGATGATGGTGACTTGAGTGATTATATTAAAATTTGGTGGCGCAACTGCCAGGGTCATATGCCACCGGACAACAAGGTAAAAGAAGTAGCAAAATAAAAAGTGCATATTCAAAATAGAGTTAAAAAAACATAGTGGGCAGGGGATAAGAAGTCATCTTTCTCCAAAAACCACACAAGCCTAACACTGACCATCTTTTCCAGAACTTTACATATACAAGACGTCAGAGAATATGCCGATACTTCATCGCCTGTAGGTGGTACTTATCTGGTTTGGAGACAGGGATAACCACAGCAACACCCGAACAAGCCGGAAACTCCCCAGAACACCAGAACTTATTAAACACTGAAAGCAAAAACAAAAGGGACTCATCAGACAGGTGATGTAAACAAGCATAACGAATATCATACTTACCAGGAGAGGAATCATGGCACTGCGACAGAGCCTCCTGGAGTTCAGATATTGAAAATGAAACATTGTAAAGCTCTCCCCCAGCAGAGGCAAAACTGAGACCACGAGGCTCTAGGAGCTGACAGTGGCAAGCCGAAGGCATATCTGCATCCTTCTGTGACACACTGGCAAAATGATCAACAAGAAACACAGCATCAGCAAAAGGATCAGCCACAGTTCCTCCTGCTACAGGTAAAACAGGAGTGGAAGGAACAGTAAATTTTCCTGAAATTATCCTTACCCTGTTCCACACCTGGATGATGGAAGTCCTCGAACTGATGGAGGAAACACAACCCTTCCAGGATGAATGCCTGGCCTCCTATAACCCCTTAACCGCGGGGCGTCACTTTCGTGACGCTCGGCTACAATGGATCATACCGCGGGGCGTCACTTTTGTGATTCTGTGTTATTTTGAATTATCCCGGGCTCTCAAGTGGTGGCTTGTATCATATATCAGTACTGCCAATGTCCAACACTAGTCAGCACTCCAAATCTCATCTGTACTCCCATCCATTGTTGACATTTTAGCTATTTTAACCCCTTCCTGACTCCCCTCCCTACCTGCCCTCCATTACCCTCTCCTCTCACCTCCCACGCCGCGCTGCGCTACGGAAATTTCCCCCTTCTCTTTCCACAGATTTCATCCATTGAAATAAGCCCTATGCCCTATATTTTTACCCAATAATATTTACCAAAAAAAAAAGGTAAGTGATAGTGTTATACTCCAGAAATTGCCTAATTATCACCTGACAACACCTCACGTGCATTCATTCGCTACATTACCACGGTAATTTCCCCTTTGATTTATGCCTTGTAATCGATGTCTGTAATAAAAATATATATCAGAAAGGAAGGGAGAATCCTAATTGACATTTACAGTCACCTGGAACTACCTATTTCTATATTTATTGCCGAGATTTTCTACCTATAAAAAATTAGCATGTAAGTTAGCAGCAGTAAGCCTAAAGTGTCATTGTCAACCCTTCCCTTCTCAGATAATTTACCCCCTTCTTGACTCCCCTCCCTACTTGCCCTCCATTACCCTCTCCTCTCACCTCTCACGCCGCGCTGCGCTACGGAAATTTCCCTCTTCTTTTTCCACAGATTTCATCCATTGAAATAAGCCCTATGCCCAATATTTTTACCCAATAATATATAAAAAAAAAAACAGGTAAGTGATAGTGTTATACTCCTGAAATTGCCCAATTATCACCTGACAAAACCTCACGTGCATTCATTCGCTACATTACCACGGTAATTTCCCCTTTGATTTATGCCTTGTAATCGATGTCTGTAATAAAAATATATATCAGAAAGGAAGGGAGAATCCTAATTGACATTTACATTCACCTGGAAGTACCTATTTCTTTATTTATTGCCGAGATTTTCTACCTATAAAAAATTAGCCTGTAAGTTAGCAGCAGTCAGCCTAAAGTGTCATTGTCAACCCTTCCCTTCTCAGATAAGCCGCGGCATTTAGTTCCTTGTCCTCCACTGCAGAGACAACATGTCGCACTCGCGCCCGCCATTCCTGCCGCTTCTGCGCCCATTGCAAAGGGCCCCGTGACCTCTACCCCCAAGAAAAGTGTTGAGGCAAGCAGGAAAGGCCTCAGTGACTCTGCAGTGGCACGAGAACTTGCTGAATTGTCGATGATAATAATGGACAGCGATTTTGACGATTCCGGTGAATCGTGTGATGAGCCGGGTGAACTTATCGCGCCAGAAACAGCGACAACAAGTGCTCCTACCAGTGAATCTGTGTGTAGCTCCAAGGGAAAGGAGCCTTTAGTGCAGGAAGGAAAAGAATTTGGGAAGGGAGTGAAAAGGCGGCGTGTTAGCCCCAGAACAATGCCCCCACGTGACCCAGCCCGCCATGAGTCACGAGATCATTCACCTCCCCGTTCCCCAAGCCCCGCTTTACTCATCTCGTCATCATCGTCGGCTGAGTTATCTCTGGAGTCTTCATCGTCGGAGTCACCACCAGCATCAACAGTGAAGGCCGGCCGTAGAGGTAGAGGTAGATCTAAGAGAGTGAGAAGTAGTGTAGCTAGTAGGGTAAGGGCTGCTAGTGCTGTACGGCAACCTAGGGTCAGTGCGAGTGACCTTGACCGTGATAAGCCTCCCTCTCAGCCAACCTCCACCACCACCACCATCACCATCCCTCCACCGCCACGCCAGGGAATCCTGGACGCCTTCGCGTGGACGGAAGGGTCAGATTTTGTCCCCGAAAACCTGGTTTTCGATGAGAGCTCGTCAGGAGTTCAGCCTGCCTTCACTATGGACGAAAATGCTGAGTGTGTCGACTACCTTTTGGCCTTCCTAGATGACGAAGTCATGCAGCACATATGTGATGAGACTAACAGGTTCGAATCACAACGTGCTGCTAGTGGTACAGGTGCAGCCAAGATGCAACAGTGGACCATGCTGGGAGTGCAGGAGCTGTATGTGTTCTTTGCCCTCATGCTTCTTATGCCACACTCCAAGAAGCATGAGTTGGAAGAATACTGGTCCATGGATCCCTTACTACCCTCACCGACCTTCAACAAGTACATGGCCAGAGATCGCTTCCGGAACATCATGGGAAACCTGCACTTTGCCGATAATGATGTACCTTCCCAAACCGACCCACTCTGGAAGATCCGGGAGATTCTGAACAGAATGAAGGATAAGTTCATGTCATTCTTCCACCCATTTCAGAAGGTTGTCATTGATGAGTCCTTGGTTCTGTTCAGAGGACGTCTTCGGTTTGTCCAGTACATTCCAAGCAAACGCCATCGCTTTGGAATTAAGTTCTTTGTACTGTGCGACTGTAAGACGGGGTACATCCTTGACTTCGTCATCTATTCAGCCAGCACTGTCGATCTCGATAAAACACACCCCCTTGGCTTCTCAGGCTGTGTAGTGAAAGTGCTCCTAGAAAAGTATTTTGGTGGGAATCATGTGCTGTATACAGACAACTACTATACAGCACCGAAACTTGCCAAATACCTTTCTGAGCACGGCATTGGCTCCTGCGGCACTGTCAAAAGTAATCGTGCCAACTTCCCCAAATTCCCAGAGGCAGGAAACTCGCAGCGAGGAGACGTGCACCTACGCAAGTCTGAGAAGATGCTGGCAATACGGTGGCATGACAAGAGAGTCGTGCACATGCTCACCACCGTACATAAGGGGGAGATGAGAGACAGTGGGAAGGTCGACCGTAGGACAGGCGAACCTGTGATGAAACCTGATGCTGTGTTGGACTATACTATAAACATGCGGCTGGTGGACAAGTCCGACATGATGATTGGTGAGATCGACTGCCTCAGGAAGAATACTAGGTGGTACAGGAAAGTTTTTCTGCATCTAATAGATATGACGATGCTGAACGCCTTCATCCTGTACAAGATGAAGGTAAAGCCACCCAAGTCCTTCTCCCTGAGGTTGTTCGCCAGGACTTGTGTCCAGCAGCTGCTGGAAAAATATGGTAAGGTGCAAGCAGCAACTCCAAGGCGCCATCCAGTTACACTTCCCGACCGACTTGAGCAGAGGGCGTATATGGATCGGCACAGACTTGAGCTAATGCCTGCCACAGGGAAAAGGAAGGCTGCGATTTGCAGGTGTCAGGTATGTGCGCATACCACACGCCGCACACCTGAGCATAAACGCACCTCTTGGCAGTGCGCTGAATGCCAGGTTCCCCTCTGTGTAACCTGCTTCTTCGATTATCACAGCCAGAAGCAGTTCTAACAGTGCAAGTGTGGAAGCAGAATTATTTGGAAATAATGTGTAAATAATGTGTAAATAATGTGTAAATAGCAGGTGAAAGCAATGGATGTTCAGTTCATATGATTGAACAGTGTACTATAGTTTCATCTTACTGAAAGTGACAGTGAATAACATATTGTAAGTAAAATAGAAGGGTAAATATTGAAAATAGAATAGAAAATGTAAATAGTAATGTAAGTAATTAGTAATATAAGAATATGAGTACAAATAATTTATGTTATAACAGTGAGAGTGAATCCGTGGCTCTCTACGTATTTTACTGACTGAAAAATAGAATGACTTCAGTGACAATAAAATAATACGACTGAATGAAACTTATGGAGAAAGACTCCAAATATATATAAGTGTGATATAGTAATAGAAATATAAAGTGTGAGGGGTTTTATGAATAATAATGACAGAGTGCCTAGAGCGAACTAGCGCAAGTGATGCGATCAGACGCGCTCGTAATTTCCATTGTTTTCACACTGTTTTTTTTTTTAGTATGGATCCCAAACTACTTGAAAATGGTAGAATAGTGTTTATAGTGTTTGTATCTGGCTGTGGTAATCATATAACGGGTTGTCGGGAAGTGTAAAGTGGAGACTTAGTTACCCTACTTCAGAGGTCTCCACAAGTCCTACGGAAACTGACGAAGGCTCAACAATCATTCCAGGAGAAAGCTGAATGTATGTGCTATAAGCATATATAATTTTATTATTCTAGGACTAATAACTGATTTTTAGCAAATATTTTTTGAGAGTCTGTCAGAGCCCAAATAACCCCGCGGGACACTCAAGTAATTGGTAAACAAGCCCGCGGTGTAGGGGTTAAAACTTGCCTTATACAGGTATGAGTTCGTGCCCTCTGATATGCCACCATATACTGTTGATCCTCACAGCGACTGAGAAGTCTAAAGAAGGTGACTCGTTTGGCTCTCACTGTGGAACTGCATTCAGAGTTCCACCAAGGAACTGGACGTTTAGGAAATTGACCCCTCATTCTTGGAATAGGTAAAAGGGCTGTTGAATGCAATAAGTCATTGAAATATGACACCGCCTCAGTAAGACAGCCTAACTCATTTACAGAAAGGGAAGTGGAACTTAATTCCCTGAAACATAGCCAGTCAGCCTTAGCCAGAAGCCAGCGAGGAAGACGTGGCTGAGGTCCACCTGCACTAGCAGTTAAAAGTAATGGAAAATAGTTGCTGCCATAAAGGCCTGGCAACACATCCCAGGTAGAATCTAAAACTGCTAGCTGAGCATAATGACAAATCAGTGGCAGTAAAAGTTCCAGTCTGGCTTTGGAAATAAGTCACTTTTATCGGAATTGAAAATGCCCAACTCCTCTTTTCCACTAAAGGGGCCAATATGACACCCCGAGGGTTGGCCTCACTATTTAGCCATTGTGGATGGTGACCATTCATATCTCCTAGCAATAGAAAGGGAGAAGGAAGGCCATGAATAAGGCATACAGTAGCAGTAGGAGGAAGATAAAGACTGCAAACTGTATGCTATCGACTAAAAAAACATCCAGACAGCAACAGCCTGCAGGGGAGTGGTGATGTTCAGATGACTGTACTGGCGAAGGAAAATAGCAGCAACTCCATAACGACCTTGGCCCTGCACAGGATCAGAATAAAAGCCATGGTAGCCAGAAGGACCGGAAGGAACAGCATCATCTACCATGGTCTCCTGGATGCACATGCATAGAGGAGTAAATTGAGAAACAAGATGGCACAGTTCCTCATAATTAGCAAGTAAACCCCGACAGTTCCACTGGATGATAGAACCCATTGTGGAGGGATGATGATTAAATGTGAGACTATAAACCTGACAAGCGAGCGGGTTTGGATTGATGTCTATGAAAGCCCTTTGGAGGAGCCTGCCCAGCACCAGAAACCCGCACCCTCTGTCGAACATTCAAAGGCAAACGTGAGGATGAGGAAGTAGGTTTTACAACACTCCTTGGAGTTGGCATACCAGTTTGTTTGGAAGGTGGCTTGGGTGCCACCTTTGGAGATGTAGGATGGCTATTGCCCCACCAGAAGCCCCAGAAGTGGAAGTAGAGTCCACAGGCCTCAAATAATCTGAGGCCATCCTATGCTTCAGATCTGAAGCACTAACGAGCTGTACAACAACATCCCCAGGTGGGGATGGGACCAGAGGTGAACCATCAGCTTCAGATGTCACCTGGCTAGATCCCTCAGCTTGCTGGACAGAGGGAACAGGAGATGTGTCAACAGAAGGGTCAACAACAGAGACCTTAGGTGGCCAGTCTTCATGCTCAGAGGACTCTGGTAAACAACAGTGATGTTTGCCAGGTACACATGGAGCCTCAGGCATACTGGGTAAGACAGGAGAAGGGGTTCGGTCAACATGCCACCACCATAGAAGTGTGCAAGCTGTCAGCCACCGAAGTGGGGGCGGAAACAGTTGAAGTAGCGGTTGGGCAAACATCATTCTCACAAATAGTACTAATCAAGGGGACAGCATTCTGTATATCACGAGTTGAAGGAGTAGGTACTGGAATGAGGCCTCTTCCATGTGTTGCCATCACAGTAGCATCCCTCAACTGGGACATCTGTGATGACTGATTACCCCGAGAAGCAGGTGGGGCAGCATGAAATGTGGTTTTGTTGTACTGTGGGACCTCCTTATGACATGAGAGAGCTAAAGCAAAGGTGACCCTAGAACATCTCTCTGACCCATTCCTTTGCCTCTGCAAAAGAAATCTCACAAGTTCGAACTGACATGACTTCATTCTAAAACTTATAATGGTCACTCTGTGTTGATGAAGCTGGGTGAGCACCATGGCAGTTGATACACGAGAGGGGATTCGGGCAGTCCATCTCACCATGTGAATCACCACCACAATTAACACACACCTGTGGGAGACCTTGCATGTTCCCTATGACAAGACATGCTGACATGCCCAAATGGGGGAGGCGGTAGCTCAGTCGGTAGAGAGATGGTTTCCGGTCCTACCGGACCCAGGTTCAAATCCTCGCTGGGGCAGGGAACAGTTTAAGAATCTGAATTTAATAAAAACAGACTTTACTGATCTACCAGAAGACCCATCGACGTGTCATAAAAATACCCCCGCAAATACCAATACACCAGTCCTGTATGAGACAGCCCTAGCATGTATTCAGTATGGACGGTGGGTGTTAGCACCGAAGTGGTGACATGTAGTGGTGTATAATATGAAGGAGGACTACTGGGCCTTGAAAGCAGACTGTGAAGCCTATGCCCAGAGTTGGACACATTAAAAAAAAAAAAATCTCTGGCAATGGAAGCACCACCTACGTCTTGGCACATATGCCTTAACTCGAAGGTGGTAGTAAGTTGCCTCTCAGACATCAGGCAATGTCAACTGATCAAAGATGACAATCAGTGATGGTGTGCCTGTCAGTACCCCACTTACCTTTTCTTTATCCTCTCCACCTTCACTACTTCCTGGTCTTTCAGCCCGTCCAGAAGTTTTCCTCCAAGTACCTGGAACTCCTTAGATAAGACAACATCCCGAGACTGGTTCAGGGTGAATGACTGGTGACTGTGACATCACAGGAGGCTAAGCACTGAATGGCATGGATGCGAGCACTTTGGTCAGCATTCCTGGCCTCTGTAAAGGGTGACCCATCTGCTTGTGGGACAACCTTTGGGGATGACCCACAAGCCTTGATCAGGTCACAGTGAACCTTAAACACATTCTGGTCCCTGAAGGAGGAACCATCAGCCAACTTCAATACTAGGATTCTCATGTATTGGTCAGGCACAAAAAAGCCAGGCATCGTCTCACTGAAGGGTGAGAGGGCTTCCCTGGAGGGGTGGGTGCTGCTCCCTCAAAAGCGCTCCTTACCATTGCTGATCTTATGTGGTACAGGGTCGGCAGGAGCAGAGACGTGGTCGGTTGTTGGGGACTCATGGGCCCGGCCACCTGCCACATGAGTACCAAAACTGGGGGGAACTGAAGCCATAATTAGACCAAAAATACCTTCATTCCCCCACCCTCCATCCACCATGGAGCCCAACAAGAGGGGTTCGTATACCAGGGACAACACCACTGCCCACCCCGGAGGTAGCGAGAGAGTATACGCGGGTAACCACTGGTGGACCTTGGTAAGGGTAACTACAGGATGATAGGAGCCACCAAGCCCCCCAGTGCCCACATGATCCTAGCCAACACATGACCAGCTGATTGACCTTGTCGGGCCCAACCAGGCTGCCCGTCTAGCCGGAATTAGGGACCAAAGAGGTGTATTGCTAGCTGTGGGGCATATCTTGCAGCATCACTCAACCCCCAGGACTCCCGTCATCCAGCACTGTGGGATGCCACGCATGGCAAACACGTGGGGAGGCAACAGTTCCGCCCTAGTTGGCAAATGGGCAGGGACTAAAATCACCAGCAGGCCTCCTCCACCAGTGATGTAGGGGGAGCTTGGTCCATGTGGCTGACAAATGCCAACCCCTACAAAGGTAGGCATGCCTCCAATGTAGGTGGCAGTCAACCACCTTGCCAGCCCTGCCACCACATCAAGGTGACCCCCTGCAGCAGGGTGATGATTATGATGAAGATAAGATGATTATGAAGTATTTTTTATAACACCTTTCTGACTCCCTTACACTCTCTGTACAGGGAACTGTCCATCACTCTTCTCTCTCCCGTTGTGACATAGTTACAAATATCCCTGTATGTCACAGGCACACGATTGACTTTTTTTTTACAAGGAAGATGGAACCAAAGACTAGAAGCCAACAAACTGTTAGCTCAAAAAATGATTTAAAAAATGAAAATAAAAACGAGATAATAGAGAACCCAACTCATGATCTCTTCATTTTGATAAGCCTAGACACACTGGGTTTGAAAGATAGGAGGTCATAAGTAGTAGGTGCTATGTGCCTGCTGTAGTGGTGCAGGGATGTAAGCCAATCATTTCAGAGGAGAAACGGCGTGAGAAAAGAGATAAAGATGCAACAATACAGCGAAGATATAAAGGTTGACGGGAGCCAGTATGAGGAGGGGAGTTAATGAAACAAAAACTCTTTACTTACACTTTGCTGAGAAGAGCTGTATGTGGGGAAACTCCACACACATGAGAATTGTACTCTACATACAGTAGGGGCGGAAAAAAAAATAACGTGCATACAGTCAACAACTGTGCAGGGGTAAAGAAGGCATGGAGTCCACTTAGCACACCTTATCTCTTGGAAGCAAATTTCACATGAGAGGTAAATATTTTCCAAAATGAATCATAGGAGAGTGAAACCCCATATATGTTCAGAGATGATGCAGGATTGAGTTGGGCATTGTTAAAAATTAGAGGATATTCCTGTGGTAGATTTTGATGGGTTGAAAGAATTAAGAACTGAGTTTTTCATGTATTAAAAACAACAAGATTATTTTAACCCCAATCAGAGGTATGAGCCAAGTCAGACATTATGAATGCCATATACTCATCAGTTGTTTGTTGATGTAACTGCTGAGATGGACGCTGTGGGAAACGGATGGAAATGCGAAGTGGGGAGTCATCAGTGAATGAGTGAGGGTTAGATGTACAACTTAAAAGGTCATTGATGAACAGAAGGAAGACTGTTGGCGATAGGACTGAGTCCTGAGGAACATAGCTATTGATAACCATAGGAGATGAGCAATGGATATATACAATAGTAGCTATAGAACGACCAGAAAGGAAGCTAGAGATGAAGGCATGGACAGAAGAATAGAAACCTTAAGAGGGTAGTTTGGAAATAAATTTTTTTTGCTAAACTCGATTGAAAGCCTTTGAAATGTCAAGCGCAATACCAAAGCTTTTGCCAAGGTCCCGAAATGAAGATGCCCAGGAGTCTGAAAGGAAGGTGAGAAGATCACCAGTTGAGCATTCCAGGTGTCGACCATACTGACATCTGGAAAGATTATGACAGGAAAAGTCCTTCAGATTTTTTTATTGTTAAGAATAGATAAAAAATCTCTAGACATTCAAGATGTTAAAGCGATTGGGCGATAGTTAGAGGCCTGGGAATGGTAACCCTTCTTTGGAACAAGCTAAATGTGTGCAAACTTGCAGCAAGAAGGAAAGGTACAAATTGACAGACACAGGTGAAAGAGTTTACCTAAGCAGTGTGTAAGCACAAAAGCATAGTTCTTGAAGACAACAGGAGGGACCTTATCTAGCCCATATGCCTTGTTAGTATTGAGGACAGAGATGGCAGAAAATATATCGACTGAAGAAATTTTAATGTCAGCCATGAGGAAGTCAGAGGGGGGAAGCAATGGAGGAAAAGCACAGGAATCATCCAAGATGGAATCGGAGGAGAAAGTCTGAGCGAAGAGTTTTGCTTGATCAGTAGAGGAAACAGCAACAGAGCCATCAGAATGGAAAAGGGGAGGGAAGGATGATGAAGTAAAGTTGTTAAACATTTTTTTTGGCAAGGTGCCAGAAGGAGTGGGAAGAATTTGAGTTGGAGAGTTCAGAGCATGAGTGCAATTATTTTCAGCACAGCTAAAGACAGACTTAGCATGATTCCGGACAGAAATTTCAAAGTAGATGAAATTCAGGGGCGGGTTGGCTCCGAACCTTTTAGAGGCCCTCTCCTTGTTGTGAGCAGCATTAGAAGAAGAGTTTTTAAACGGTTTTTTTGTTTGTTTGCATTATTCACAGGATAAGTGAGAGGAATGCATGCTTCCATGCTCGAGAGAATAACCCTCGTAATACATGAGGTACATTCAGATGGCTCTAGTCCATGGCCTGTGGGCCATACTTCTTTGAGGGAAAGGAAGTGTGATGTGTAATGTGTACGTAGTTTGTTGCTGACAGTTGGAGGATATTGTACAGGAGAGTATGCTGTCCTACCCTCTATATTACAGAAACACTGAAACATTTCAGCAGTGTAGGATGGTCAGAAGCCAGTCCCGACGGCTAATGAACGGTAGCCCCAGTTCTCCCTGTCATCAGCTCTCCATCCACCTTAGGAGTCCTGTCCTGTTCAACTAGTGCTACAGTCAGCTCTACTACTATTCTTGGATGGTGTATTTCACTGTGCGTGTAAACACCTGCTTGTGTGTGTGTGTGTGTGTGTGTGTCCATTTATGTATAAATGTATACCCTCATCAGTCAACACCCCCCCCCCGCAAGTCTTGAATCTGATCCTTCTAAAAAGGTTTCTGGGCTCGGCAAGTAAGTGATTGAGTGAGTTCCGTTCGTGTGTGGGTGAGTGACACAGTTAGGGACACTGTTTGACCGTCCCTCTGTGTTGGTGTAGTGTTAAAATAGTAGTGTTGGGTAATAATGGTAAAACATGATACACACACACACACACACACACACACACACACACACACACACACACACACACACACACACACACAGTTGTACTTCTTCTCGTCTGTATGACCACGCGTTAACAATACTGATATACGTAAAAACAGAATGTAGGAAGAGACTCCAATGTGAATATTGGAAGAGACTCTAATGTGATTATAACAAAGTACATTAAGGACAGAATCCGATCAGATGAAAAATGTAATGGAAACCTATATAGTGGTTGTAGTAATATGTCTGAAAACCGATTTTTTTTTTTTTTATTAAATGGAATGTAATCAGAGGATAAAAGGAGATCCAGAGACATGGCAGGATATAAATATGACTAAACCACTGCTCATATATACATAATGGACAATAAACTCTTTATTGAAATTACACTTTTTTGTGCAACAACAAAACGATTCACTTCATATAAAAGGAACTTTTTACAGTGAAATGGGCAAGCATATCAAATATATATATATATATTCCCGTACGCCTGTGTTGTTTAAAAACTTTACAAAAGTCAAACCAAACCAGATAAATCATATACATAATGCAAACTAAACTAGATAAAGAACAGTGTTTATTCAGTAACAAAGCATATTCTAATGTCTACAGTGTGATTAGGAAAAGGTCATCATTCAAGAAACAAAGACATACAAGTGGTGCCGAACACAATAATCCTCGCACGACCATTCAAAGTCAAAGGTCATGGTGCCAAATGAAAGCCCATGTGAGACTTCCTATATCTTGATAATTGTAAATATATCTGTCTTCAACCAATTTCGCGTTATTGTCCCCTGAATATCCGTGACCATGAGTTTTACCTGTCAGTGTCACTTAAGGTCAAAGGTCCTGGTACCAATTAAAAAGCAATATGGGAATTCCTATATTTTGATAATAGTAAACATCTATCTTCAACTATTTTTGAGTTCTGGCCCCCTGAATAACCGTGACCTTGAGTTTGACCTTTCACTGGCACTTAAGGTCAAAGGTCATGGTACCAATTACAAGCCCATATATGACTTCCTATATGTTGATAATAGTACTGTAAATGTCTATCAGCAACCAGTTTCGAGTTATAGCCCACTTATTATCCGTTACCTTTTGTCTGACCTTTCAGGGTCAAAGGTCTTGGTGCCAAATGAAAGCCCACATCGGAGGTCCTGTATGCCGATACTAGTAAATATCTCTATCTTCAACCGGTTTCAAAATATATCCCTCTGAAAATCGGTGACCTTGATTTTGTCCTTTCAGGGTCACTCGATTACCAACAAAATTTAATCACTTTCTTTTGAGACTAGTGCCCGCATATCTTGAAAGTTTCACGTAATTTCATTCTGTCGTTTTTCCGTAATGTTGTTAAATAAAACAAACAAACAAGGCAACAAACAAACTCGACCAAAAATAAGTCCCGGGCGAGGTGAAAACTACAAAAAACGGATTCATGTGAAACATCGGTTTGTGATAAGAACAGGTCTGGATGTCAGTTTGAAAGGAAATGAATATAAAGATACAAGATAAATTTTGTTTATATGACACTGTTACTAGGAATTTCAATGAACATGGATAAACCAAACAAATAAAAAAAAAAAATTGATACAGAGAGAAATGTTCAGATAGTCCTGCTGTATACTTCTTATTCCTGTGCAAATGAAAGATACGCATTCTGGAGCCGAATGCTAATCGCCCGCCAAAATATGCTGTTGGCCAATTCCAAGATATTGGCCATATCGTGATACCCTGAAGGTTTTGTGGTGATAGCTTAAGCCTTTCATGAGATATAATGGTGCAAAAGGCGGGCGATAAAAACTAGTTGACCTTTGGCAGCCATTTTAGTAACCATGGCTATGACCCCGACTGCCCATTTTCGAACTCGTCCAAGATTTTGGCCATATCTTGATACCCGGAATGTTTCATGTTGATAGAAGCCCTTCATGAGATATAATGGGAACACACACACACACACACACACACATAGAGGCAGGCAAAAACATTATCGTTCCGCCTTCTATTTACTGCCGATAATTATGACAAGAATAACAGAGCGTATTTACGGAAAGACGAATTCAATTACACTTCAGATTAACTTTCTTTTGTACATAGCCATCTTGATTTATTTAATTACTTGATTGCATTTTTTCGGTACAATTCTCTCTACCTTTTTTTTTCCGTTCTTCTCTCGGATCCATTCATCTTTCCTCCTTCAATTTCTTCCAGTAAAAGAGACTCTTCGTTCTTTCTTTTCTTCGTCGCGTATCTTTGCGTTAATTACTCACCCTTCTTTCATTACCGTACACGTATTTCTCCAGAGCTCCCCGTCTTTGATTACTTAATCGCATTCCTCACCACTCCATTGTGTGTGATTCATATGTATTCTTCCTGAGCATTTTTACCTATTCTTTCATCAGCCTCTTTTTCACATTTAGCTCTGTAGACAACTTTGTCCTTTTCCTACCTATCCATTGTAGGTAATATGCATTTTTTCCTTCAGCCTTTGCTTGCAGTACTTTTTATTATATTCTTTCTCATTACTCACATACTACGCTATCATAGTGGTAATAAAAGATATTTGATGCATTTCCGCTGAGTTAGCAGTTTCAGTTAACTTAGCCGGAAATGGCAAATGTGAACATAATCCCAAGAAATTGTCCAAATAAGGTAAGCAAGTGTACTTTCTATCCACCTTGATTTATTTTACCATTTCATAAGACCAATGGCGGTTTCGAAAGACTCAAAGATCCTCATATGGGATTTAAATTGGTAAAACAAACATAATAAACCCCGCTATTTAAGGATTATGATTCAGGAGCCTACGAGTAACTTTTACCTTAATAAAATCATGTCTAGCTTTAGCTGGAACTGCATTTAACACTCTTCCAGATCATGAGAGGTTCACAGTATCAGTAAAAACACTCGAGTTTCCATGACCTCAACTGAATAAATGTTGTTTGGCGTTGGCTAGAACTGAATAACAGAATTTTCCTGACCATGAGAAGGTTCATGGTACAGTACTATACTCTGTTCATAAAACTGCCATCCCTCCAACTTGAACGCTGAGCTGTAACAGAGGAGTAAACGAAGTGCTAGACAGTACAGTATACAGTATAGAGCCAGAGTTTTGTACTTTTCTGCCACTGAGCTAAGTGAAGTAAGCTGAAAATAGATGGAAATTTGAGCCAAGCTAAAGTGAATTAACTTTAATATCAGTGCTGAAACTCTTTTGACTCAATTTTAGGTGAATTCGTTTTTTTTGTTAGCTGGAATACGGTACTAGAGGAGACCCGACCATGAAAGGGATGCTGTTGGTCTTATGGCCCCAGATTCATGTGAAACGTAAACCCGGTGAACTGGAGCTTAAAGTTGCCATTCCCTTCCAGCCCATCACCCTCCTTTCCGGGTGGATCTGTAAAACTAAGACGTTGAGCCGACCAGTTATATTTATACACTAAATGAAAGCGTCTCTCTCCAACACCCCACGAAAAGCTATTAAGTAAACGAATAAGAAAACAGGGTCAGAGTCAAACCATTAACCTCATCAGCGGTTCCCCCGCACATTTCTCCCACGTCCAAACACAACTTAGCCCGCCAGAGTTTATCTTACCGCAACAAAAACACATATCCTTCCCCTAAAGTAGTCGGGCGCTGAGGGTTTTGGATGGAGTGGAGCCTCGTGGAGAAGTAATAGAGCTGTTTTTCTTTCTTTCTTTCTTTCTTTCTTTTTTTTTTTCATCTGATAGAATTGGTTCACTCCTGCTACTTGAATACAAAGTCATGGTTGATGAAATTCAACGAGCTTTTGTTCCGAGGTAGGGATGAGTCTCCTTGGTCAGTAGTCAGTATATCCTTGAATAAAATCAGAACTGTCCATTTACTGATCAGAAAAGGGGTTAGGGATCTTTGTTGGGTGAAAAACCAACAATAGCACATCCAGTTTGCAGTCCGAAAGAACTCGAGTCCAGTTATCTTGCCGATCGGACTGATGGACAAAGACTGTTTTCCTCTTTTTCCTGTTAACCCAATAGTACATTTGAGGACCTGAATGGAATTTCGATTGCTTCGCGTCGTATTCTAGGAGATAAATAATTGGAGCTTGGCAGAAACTAATTATCTGAACTAATATCCGTCTTGCATTCGACAGACGTTAATCCTAAGCCTTCTTTTATGCTGGGTAGTTGGCAGCTGAGGGATGGATGAAGAGAGTTCTTCATGATAGGGTTTAATCCTTTTTAGAACCATGATGCCTCTGCTACACCCACAGGGGAAGTCAATTAGTGTGCTAGTAACAAATTTTATCACTCCCTCTCTCCCTCCCTCCTTCATTCACTTGCTGAGCTACTGTACTCTCTTGAAGAATGGGATCCAGAACATATAGGAGATGTGTTCAGGAAGCGAAATTTTGAATAATGGTATACCCCCCAATAGGCAAGGTTTCAGGGATGGTGAAACCCTCTAGGCCGACCCCCACTGTTGCGGCTGCCCCTGGCTGTCACAACCAAAATCGTTAGGCACAGCCAGTTTTCTTTTTTTCTTTTTTTCCCCTAAGAACAAGAATTTTTGCACAGTTTCGCTTGCGCCAGGTTATAAGCATGGTGAAACCCCCGAGGGTCGCCACCCATTCAGGGCGGCCTGCGGTGTTCTCAGCCACAGTCGTTGTGCAAGGCCAAAGTTTTTACCCGAACATGAAACTCAGTTTTTTATTTTTTTTAATAGATATTCACCCCGGACACATTTTGGGAAGGGTGGGAGCCATCAAGAGTCGACTCTCATGGGGAGGGGATGGCCCTCGAGGTCCTGGCAGAGTTATTAAAAGCAGCCATAGTTTTTAACCAGGGAACACGAAATTTTGCATGCGGATATTGGTAGGCCTTTCTCCCGGTCACGTTATACTGTAAGCAAGGTTGGAGCCCCGATGACCATCCCCACTGGCCGCCCAAAGGACAATCCCATAGTCTTTTACATAAGAACATGATTATTTTTTACGATGGTTGAACTTTCAGGAGGGAGGTAAGAATGTAAATAAAGCGGCAGGTGGGTAGATATGTATACATTTCTCGGCACATAACGAAGAAATAAGGAGGTATGGAGGTAGATAGGCAGGTAGTAAGGTAAGTAAGAAGTAAGTATAAATTTTCTGATAAAGAGGGGAGTCGTAAGAAAGGGTATGGAAGTAGATAAGTAAGGCTAGAAATGAGTTTAAACTCTGCTTATTACTTTGAGGCATCTTGAGTTTGGCGAACCAAAGTATGTTTCTGAATTGTTAATATTCAGACTGCACGCCCAGGTGTGATGTTAAGAAATGAAGATGATTCCTTGCTCGTCGATGAGCATGTAGGTGTTCATCAGTCGTCTTTCTCTGATCGGTCTAAATTTTCCCTATACAGAATCCCTGGTTGTAAAATAATTTGCCATTATTCCTGAGGCATTTGACTCCTGCTGATTCTTTTAAAGGGCTGATCAAAGCCTTTCTCTTTTCAAGAAGCGGCAATTTGAGAACTGGTGCTGTGAAGGACGATTATAAGGTTTAATTGTTGCCTTTTTTTTTTTTCTGATGAAATCTGCTTTGCATATGAGTGATGTCACAATTCTTGTAACTGTAAAAGTGTAAATGAGTGCCGAGCGCTAGCGATTTTCTTCTTAAGAACAGGAAATTTTGAGAAACAAATGACCAGTTTGATATTGCTGTTGTTATAATAATAATAATAATAATAATAATAATAATAATAATAATAATTACAGTAACAATATAAATAATAATTGTTATTATTATTATAACCATTATTATTATTATTATTATTATTATTATTATTATTATTATTATGATTATTACTATTATTAAAGTAGGAAGGTAGGCATAAATTTACCGATAGATAGTGGAGAGGTAAGGAGGTAGGTAGGTACAGTATGTAGTTAGGTAGATAGGAACATAGGTAAGTAGGTACACAGGTAGGTAGGTAGGTAGGTAGGTAGATAGGTAGGTAGGCAGGCAGGAAGGTGTATATTTAAAGAGAGATAAGGGAAAGGTAACCAGGTTAGAGGTAGATACGAAAATAGACAGATGCGCAGCAAAGTAAGGCAGTTAAACTGACAGTCATTATATTTAACATCGGGGTATGGAAAGGAAGACCATAGAAGGTGAAAGAGAGAAACCAAAACGGACTAATACACATAATATAGATAGACAGATATGTAGATAATAGACAGAAAAAAAACATCCGGGATCTGAAGAAAAGAGAACAGGAGTATGAGAGTTTGTTTAAGAAGAGCATCCTTCCTTTTGCACTCCTGTGTTACAAGGTCATTTCTCTTTCATAAAGATGGAATGAAAGAGAGGGAAAGGACTGAAAGACCTGTGATTAATGAGAGAGAGAGAGAGAGAGAGAGAGAGAGAGTATATAATTTATTTCTTATGAACATGATAACGTCCTCCATGATTTATTCTCTGTACAGCCGGAGGATGTATTGATCTATGAATATATTTATGCTGATGGCTATCGTTGTTAATGATGGCACACGTTTATAATGGTGACAAACGCTTACGGCGGTGAGAAACTTTTATGATGGTGACAAACGTTTTGATGATGATATGCGTTGATGGTGGTGACAAACCTTTATAATGATGAAAGACGTTTATGGTGGTGACCAACGCTTCTTATGGTGATAAAGGTTTATGATGGTGACACGTTTCTGATGATGACAATGGTTTATGATGTGACAAATTTTTTTGATGGTGACAAACGTTTCTTACACAGACAAACGTTTTCATTTCAGTATACAATCATACTTCGTATATTGGGGCCAAAGTATTTGAGAATCTTATACCTAATTTATAGCAATGTTCATCGAATATTAATGACATGGCAGTGTGTGTGTGTGTGTGTGTGTGTGTGTGTGTGTGTGTGTGTGTGTGTGTGTGTGTGTGTGTGTGTGTGTGTGTGTGTGTGTGTGTGTTGCCGGTTCTACTCGAAAATCTTCTTTCTGTATTAATCTTGCTGTCTCTAGGCAACTTACTTTTGGTAAGGAGATATCGAAGTGGTGGGAATACAGAAGTGTAGTCCATAAAGAACCCTCAGCTAGAAACGCACATTATTGTATCATACGTGTTGTGGGCAAGGCTTAGTCTGTTGGTGTGGGCGTGAGTGCGTCAGTAAGAATAGGAAATGAATCAGCTAAGTGGGGTAGACATTGATGGTACTTACTAAGCCCTTCCCACAACACATGCGGTCCGGCGGAGTGGAAGAGAAATGTTATACATGGATCAATCTCCATACAGGCTTTCTTTAACCCCCTTAGTATGAGAAGTGTTTCCTATGATAAAGTGAATCACCAGAACATAACGCAATCCTAGTCTATCAATCTATCTATCTATAGTCAGACGCCTAAATTAATGAAGTTTTGGCAGCAAACGAATCGTCTCCACACCATTCCCTTCTCCTCCATCAGGCTGATTTCTTTCCAAAAAGGCAAGATAAGCTTAACTCGTATAAATGAAAATGATATCATGAATTTCTTGCTTGTGATTCTGTGAAGGCGTAGTAACTTATTAAAGAACATTAGTGGTTCGGTTCTCATACGTCTCAAACATTCACGGTTCACTCTGTACTGTACACTACTTTCATCATCCACAGTGTCTAGCCCACTCTAGTTGGAAGGCAGGTTGTATCCAGTGCTAACCAACAACTGACCTCAGCAACGCACAAACGCACACTCCAACATATTATGGGGTTCGCATGTTAATCAAAACTGGTAAGCTGTTGTGCAGAAATAACCTTGGATTCAACTCACCTTCGGACCAGGGTGGACTAGACCCTACAGATAACGGGTGCCCATATCCAGAAACCCTGTAATAGAAATGGTATCAATAAGCTATCACACAGTTACGTTGTCAGTACACTATGATCCGTAAACAGCGCTGCTTTAGAAACTCACATGATACGCAGACGGCTCAGTCTGTTGGTACGGGCATTGAGAGTAAGAAATGAATGTGATGCAGGACAGACATTATAAAAACGACAGAGTTGCCTCTTTAACACACAAGACAGCACCCGACGGAGCGAAAGAGGTGCTTTGTATTTGGACCCCTCTGTATTATATAATCTTGTGTGCTGCATACACACGTTGCTGAAGAGTAAAGCACCAGCAATGTTCTCACTGCCACTGCTGCAACCTGGTAGTAGGGGTAGTAGTTGTAGCTCCAGATTCATCTGAAACATGAACTCACCTGACTGCAGGATGTAGGTACTCTTTTCCTACAGTCCACCATCCTTTTATTTATTTATTTATTTTTTTGAGGGGGGGATGGGAAAGGAGATAAGGGACGTTTATATAACCGGACAGCTCCACCACTCGACTATATCAGTGCCCACTCGTAAAGGCCTCCCCCTCCAACACCAACAGCCTGACTGATGACTAAAAAAACCTTGAGGCTTCACCAACCTGAATAATTAACGTAACTCAAGGATTATAACTTGTTCTTATGTTAGCTTGTACTCTGATAATGTTTTTCAGTCACCGTGACCTTTCAGTTAATTATACACCTACATTCACACATCAGTGATAAACAAAAATGCTTGATGCATACCGTGTATATTCTCATATATGATAAGAGATCAGATTTTTAAACTTAGTTATGTTTATCTGTCGGTCTCTCTATCGATCTGTAAATAGATAGACAGATAGATCGATAGAAAGATAGACAGTTGAATGGATGGAAGGAAGAACTGATGCATAAAAATATAGATAGATAGACTGACAGATATATATATATATATATATATATATATATTTCGTTTTCGTTTTCGTTTTTAAAGGCTCCAACATGCTTGTATGTGTCGGCCTTGGTCACCTAATGGCGGCTTTCCACGCTGCACGATCCATTGCAGCCTCCCTGTTCAGTCCCTTAACCCTAAGGTCACACTTAATGACCTCGTCCCATGTCTTTCTCGGTCTACCCCTCATAACCTCACCCCCAATATTAACACTTCTCACCTTCCTCAACCAATTATCATCCCCCATCCTCTCCACATGTCCAAACCACCTCAATCTACCTCTCCTCATCACAACACCAATACACTCCAGTTCCATCCTACCTCTCAACTCTTCCATTGTAAACCCAGCCCCTCCAGGCCTTGGACGCAGGGACGCACTGCACATCCACCTAATCATTGTCATTTCTGTACGTCTGAGCCAGCGAATATCTTCCTCCTTCACTGCCCTGGTCTCACTGCCATACAGCATTACACTCCTAACACATGCTGCATACAAAGACCCCTTAGCACGTATGGAGAGCCCTCTCAATGTCAGGAGAGGCAAGAGCTCCCTGAACTTCTTCCAACCACTTCTCACCCTAGCCACAGAGCTAGCTCCAGCCCCACTTCCAGCACACAACATGTCTCCCAAATAACAAAACTCTTCCACACACTCAAGAGATTCACCAGCAAGTTCAATCCTTTCACGTCTGACAATCTCCACCTGCTCACCCCGGCACGCCGTACACATAAAATCAGCATTATCTCGCAGTCTACCTCTGATACCACTACATCTCTTATGCACCCATTTATCACACACACCGCACAAGATGGAATTACTTCCCACGCCCTTGTGGCAAACTGCACATGGCCACTCTCCCTTGTCTTTGACAGTACCGCCACCAACCCTAGATATCATCACTTTTGTTTTATCTGCATTTACCCTTAAACCCTTTTGCCCCATACCATCTCTCCACTTCCTAAACCTTTCCTCCACCTCCCTTTCATTCTCTGCAATCAACACCAAATCATCAGCATACAACAACTCCCACGGGAGTCCGTTTCTAAAGTCACGTGAAAGGGCTTCAAGTACCATGATAAACAACATGGGACTCAAGACTGACCCCTGATGCACACCAACATTCACGGAGAACTCATCACTCAAATCTCCATTCACTCTCACCTGGGTGTGAGCACCCACATACATGGCCATAACCACCCTAACCAGCCACTCCTCCAAGCCAAGCTTTCTCACTGCCCACTTCATCACCTCTCTAAGGACTCTGTCAAAGGCCTTTTCCAAATCAACAAAAACAAAATAAAGATCCCTTCTCCTACCAATATATTTTTCCTGAAGCTGTCGAACAATGAATATGGCATCAGTGGTCCCCCTACCTGGCATGAACCCGAACTGCATCTCATCAATATTCACTCTTTCTCTAATCATACCTTCTAAAACTCTCTCCATTACCTTCATTATCTGATCTAAAAGCTTTATACCTCTATAATTTCCTCTTTCCGGGGCATCACCCTTCCCTTTATACACATTTACAATTACAGTCACTGCCCAGGTCCCCAGCCCAGCATAAACCCAAACTGCATCTCCTCAATATTCACTCTTTCTCTAATCATACCTTCTATAACTCTCTCCATTACCTTCATTATCTGATCTAAAAGCTTTATACCTCTATAATTTCCTCTTTCCAGGGCATCACCCTTCCCTTTATACACATTTACAATTACACTCTTCAGCCAATCATCTGGGACAACACACTCATAAATAATCCTATTTATCAGGTCAGTGACTAAACTCACCCCTATATCGCCTGTGGCCTTCAACATTTCGGCAGTCAACCCAGACACACCTGCTGCCTTCCCCACCCTCATCCTGCCTATTGCCTCACTCACAGTAGCAGTATCAATCAAAGGCCAAGGGCCAGACACTGGATCTGCTGGCTCCAAACCTTCCCTGTCCCAGTCAAACTCCTCATTCAACAACCGGTTATAATGCTTTCTTCATGCATCTTTAATATCCTCACTGTTCACCACTACCCTTCCTTCATCATTCTTCACACACTGCTCACCTATGATATCCCGATTATCCCTCTTCACCTGACCTGCCACCCTAAATATATTTTTCCTTTCCCCATGATTTAGGTTACCAAGTAATTGTCTCTGTGACTCAGACTTTGCCCTGTATACCTCTCTTCTAGCCTTACGCTTGGCAGCCAAATATTCCTCTTTGCTACCACCCATCTTCCATTCCCGGAAAAGCCTTCTTTTCTCGTTAATTGCAGCTTCTACACCCTCATCCCACCACCAAGTTACTTTATGTCTTGGTGGTCCTCTTGTCCAGCCGCATGTTACATCAGTAACTCTCAAGAAATTGTTCTTCAGGGCTCTGTACTGTTCATTAACGCCTCTGTCTACAGCTCCCTGTTCAGCCACCACTCTCCTCAACTCGCTATAGAAGGCATCCCTTACTACTTGGTTTTTCAGCTTCCATATTTTCCTCCTAGGTACATAAGTCCTCTTTTTCATCACTTGTTCTTTAAGCACCATATCACAAATCAACAGTTTGTGCTGCTGCACACACTCCTCACTTCCTATAACTTTAACATCCCTCACTAACCTCCTATCGGCCCTCCTGACCAGAAAATAATCTATCTGACTGATATATATATATATATATATATATATCTATATATATATATATATATATATATATATATATATATATATATATATATATTGTTACGGAACAGAGAAAACTGTCCCAGGTTCAAAACAATAGAGTTAGGTAAAATTACAAGTTAAAGTTTAATGCTCAAACTAACAACTAAACATTCAGGACTCATAAGGATAATGTAATGACAAAAAACAGGTTAAATATATGGTTAACTGCAATAGCCTCTATTAACACGAAATTAGCAAGAGTAAATTTATCTAAGTCAGCCCTGATAAAATGAGAAAACCAGATAATACTCAGTGAATGCAAGATATATTATTACAGATACAAAATATTATTATTAATGGCTGACACCAAAAACACATGAATCACAAAAACCTCACTAGGCCTATGAATTAACATCTTATGCTATACAGTACAAGAAAAAATGTAATAACACTTATACTCAAATTACACAGCAGTTAGATGGTTGGAGACTTCCTGAGCACTCACAAAAAAAATAACAACTGTACAGGGGAGGACAGAGATGTGAGCAAAATGAGGAGTAGATCTAAGTGGCAATTAATGTAGAGACTGAGCTCATTATATAGGGGCCGGCAGAGCTTGATACAACTTGTAAGAAGGACGCGCAAATGAAGCCAGAGAGGACAAAGACTCCAGCTCTGAACAACAGAAAGAACGACTTACTCTACTATAAGGGAGGAGGGGGGGAGTGAGGTAGAACATGCTCGTGATCAAACATGCAGCATACTGTACGTTAGAATTACACAAAGGATGATGAAATCATAGACTATGTAACACCTCCCCACAAAGAAAAAGAAATTTACAAAGGAAATTCCTTAGTACTCTAAAACAATCTGTCTAAAGTCTAGATAAGCAATCTGCAATAACATTTTCTTTCCCCTTGACATGTTGTATTTCTAATGAATACTCCTGAAGAAGTAGACTCCATCTTGTCAATCTCTGATTTTTATCTTTAAACTTACTAAGGAATTTCAGTGGGTTATGATCGGTATAAATGACTATGGGGTCAAAACCAGAACATAAATAAAATGAAAAATGCTGTAAACCCAAAATCAAGGCCAAAAGCTTTTTCTCAATAGTTGAGTAGTTCTTTTGAGGTGGAGTGAACTTCTTACTGTAATAAGACACAGGGTGTTCAATACCCTGATCATCCTCTTGCAGCAAAACAGCTCCAGCTCCTGTATCACTTGCATCAACAGCCATCTTAAAAGGCTTAGCAAAATTTGGAGTAGCGAGCACTGGCTGACTTAATAGGATAGCTTTAAGTTTGCTGAAAGAGGATTCACAGTTATCGGTCCAGACAAATTTAACTCCCTTTTTCAGTACGTCTGTAAGTGGTGATACAAGAATTGAAAAGTTAAGAATAAATCTCCTGTAATAACCTACCATTCCCAAAAATCTTTGTAGCTCTTTCCTACTTTTAGGTCTGGGAAGATCACTTATAACCTGAACCTTAGCTCCTGGTGGTGCAACATGTCCATCACCAATTACGTACCCAAGGTACTGAACTTTAGCTTGACCAAACTAAATTAGCCTGAACCAAACGCTCAAGAAATTTACTGACATGGCATAGGTGATCTTTCCAGTTGTCACTGAAGATTAATACATCATCAATATAAACAACACACCCTGCCAAACCCTCTGTTACAACATTCAAGAGCTTCTGAAATGCGGCTGGTGCATTCCTCATACCATATGGCATTACAGAACTTGCAAAAGTCTTTCCTAGTGTTACAAAACATGAGATCTCCCTAGCACGTTCAGTCATAGGTACTTGCCAGTATCCCTTTAACAAATCAAACTCACTTATGTACCTAGCCTTTCCGATCTTGTCTATGCAATCTTCCACGCGAGGGAGAGGGTAAGTGTCTGTTTTGGTTATCTGATTAACACGTCTGTAATCAATGCAAAGCCGCTGTGACCCACCTGGCTTAGGGACTAGAGTGACAGGAGAACTCCACTCGCTCTGACAGGGCTCAATCATCTTGTGGTCCAACAGGTAGCCAAGCTTCTTCTCGATGAGAGGAACTTTCACTGGGTTCACACGGTAAGGAGGCAATTTAATTGGCTTTGCGTCTCCAACATCGACATCATGCATCAACACAGTGGATCTTCCTGGAGTGGCACGGAACACTTGCGGGTACTCCTGCAGTAATGACGAAAACTCCCGCCTTTCCTCGGGAGCTAGATGAGAAAGCTTAGTCTGGAGATCATTCATGATATCAGGATTCTTCCCCAAACTATCACTCAGGCTCATGCTGCATGGGAGAACTTCACTTGCAGACTCGGGTGGAACAGCTACAGTGCAGACTGGGTTATTTTCATCCCGCATGTAATATAACTTTAGCATGTTGATGTGACAAAGTTGCTTGTTCTTTCTATGATCTGGTGTGGCGATGACATAGTTGACATCACTGAGTTTCTTCTCCACGAAATAAGGACCACTAAACATGGCTTGAAGAGGTTGCCCATGCACTGGTAGCAGAATCAAAACCTGATCTCCTGGCTGAAAGTGGCGTAACCTGGACTTTTTATCATACCAAGTCTTCATCTTCTCCTGAGCAGCTCCTAAATTCTCTCTCGCTAGCTGTAAAGCAGTGGACAGCCGTTCTTTGAACTTCATCACATACTCCAGCAGGTTGACGTCATCTTCCTCTGACAGCCAGCATTCCTTGAGTAACTTAAGGGGTCCTCTTACTTCATGGGCAAACAGTAGTTCAAAAGGTGAGAAGCCCAGTGATTCATTTGGAGATTCTCTTGCAGCAAATACAACGAATGGAAGACCTTTATCCCAGTCTTTCTGATGTTCCAAACAGTATTTCTTGAGCATCGATTTGAGTGTTTGATGATATCTCTCCAACGCTCCTTGGGTCTGGGGATGGTAAGCTGAAGACGTGATCTGGGTGATGCCCAACTCTCTCAGAGACTGCTTGAAAACGTTTGACATGAAATTACTTCCCCGGTCTGACTGTACCTCCTTGGGCAGACCAAACTTTGTGAAGAACCCTAGCATTTCCTTAACCACGTTCTTTGCTGAGATATTTCTAAGTGGAATGGCTTCAGGATAACGAGTAGCCATATCAATCAGGGTCAACACATAAGAAAATCCTGAAGAAGTCTTAGGAAGAGGGCCCACAATATCCACCAACACACGGGTGAATGGCGCCTCAAAAGGAGGAATGGGAACTAGAGGTGCAACATTTTCCGTCTGATGACACTTCCCCACAACTTGACAGGTGTGACAAGACTTACAATACCAGGAAACATCCCTGAAGATACCTGGCCAGTAGAAGTGTTTCAAAATGCGTGCCACAGTCTTCCTCACTCCAAGGTGTCCTGCCAAACTGGAATCATGAGCCACTCTAATGATATCCTGCCTACAAACACGAGGGATGACAACTTGATGTACAACCTCCCATTCACAGTCGGCTGATGCTGCTGGGGGTCTCCACTTCCTCATAAGTACTCCTGACTTTATATAATAACAAGTAGAAGCACCAGCTGACTCTTCCTCACTGCAAGCAGAGTTAGCTAGACCTTTCAACTCAGGGTCAGCAACCTGCAACTCAACCAATTCTTGACGAGACAAATTATCAACACTACGCTGTACTGCCTCATCTGGTGAGTGGTCCAAATTAGCAAGAAAAGTGTCAGCTAGGATAACATCATCATCATCATTATCCTCTAAGTCACCAGTAACTTTAGACTTAGCCCTAGTGACAGCACATGCAGGGAACACATCAGAGACATCACAATCCTGGGTCGCAGCCACTGGCTCACTAGACAACTAAGGAGCTGGACACACTTGACTTCCACCAATATCATTTCCAAGTAAGAAAGTTACACCTGACATTGGGAGTGTCTCAACCAACCCAACCATAACGGAACCATTGACAAAACCAGACTCTAAATTCACTCTGCACAGAGGGACAGAGAAGTAATTATTCCCTACACCTTGTAAGATTACAGTTTCATCAGAGGAATTAACATTAGAGCCTAGAACACTGGTCAGCATAAGGGATTGGCAAGCACCTGTATCACGATATATTTTAACTGATTTCCTGTCATTACTGTCCAGAGGACTGACAAAACCATCAGACAGGAAATTAGCACATGAACTCTTGAGAGTGTCACCCACGTTACTGCTTAAAAGAGGAGCTTCATCATGAGGATTTAATTTACCCCTCAAAGCAGGTTCAGTTAACTCAGTTAAAGAATTCTGGGAACTCTCAAGGGTGGACACTAGAGCAATTGACTGAATATTTAAAGACTCCTTTTTGTTCACATCACGCTGTCTCCTGAAACATTGCTCCGTAGTATGACCAAGCTTACTACAATAAGTACATTTACTTTTCTGAAATCTAGAGGTGGAGCTGGTATTTACTTCCCGAGAAACATCATCTTTATTCTCTTTCCTGTTACCTGTACTCTGAGTAGAGGCAGCGTACTTACTCTCAGCTTTCCTTTTTTCTCTGGAATATCTCTTGTGAGTGAGAACATATTAATCAGCTAAAACTGCAGCATCAGACAAATTATCTATTCTTTTCTCATCAAGATATAGGCTTACATCTTTACTAATACACCTTTTGAAGTCCTCCAGCAAAATCATCTGCTTAAATTTACGAAAATCAGAATCCACATTCTTAGAATTTAACCACTGCTCTAACAGATCTTCTTTGATTTTTGCATACTCAACATGGGATTGCTTATCTTGCTTATAAGTTGTCCTAAATTTTACTCTATAGGCTTCAGGAACAAGCTCATAGGCCTTAAGAATCAAGCTCTTAACTACATCATAATTATCAGATTGATCCTGAGGCAAAGATGCATAAGTTACTTGAGCTTTACTGGTGAGAACAGTTTGAAGGAGTACTGGCCAATACTCTTTGGGCCAATTAAAACCTGTAGCTACCCTCTCAAAAAACTGAAAATACTTTGTTAAATCAGATTCATTAAATGGAGGGACAAGTTTAAAATTTTTAGCCACATCAAAATCATCAGAGCTCGATGATCCAGTTCCACCTTGTTTCATGCAATGCTCATGGTCGGCCTGAATCCTAGCAAGTTCAATTTGTGCCTGAGCCTGTACCTGTGCCTCCTGAATACGAGCATTTGCCTGAAATTCAGCCTCCTTGGCACGAGCCTCCTGCAGGGCTAGCTGTAACTTAGCTAATTCAATCTGCGTTTGGTCATTTGGAGGAGTTACATTAAACAAGCTTTCATTAATCATGTCAACAATTTGATCTTTAGAATGATGAGAGCGAACAGCAATTCCCAATTGTTGAGCAACAAGCTTAACCCGCCCAGTCCCGGCCACTTTTTGACCACTGGTACCCCCCAATCCCGGGCAATTTTTGACCTTTTTTTTTTTTGCTAAAAGTTTCGCTTTTGGTGAGAAACATCGAAAATTCATAGAGAAATCGCTCACCTGAGGTTTAAAATACTCATTACAGGTAGGAGAGCCTCCTTACTTTACTGGGTTTTCTATCAGGCTGGTGCCAAAGAAAACGAGTTCTATGGGAGGATAACTATTTCACACCACTCATAAACGGTATTTATTTATCTACTGTTACGAATTTATATGTAGTACAAAAGTATATTGGTTTTCAAGCAGTAATATAGGCATTATAAGCATTGTTTCACTCGCTAATACCTGACCTTTTTTTGCCACATTACCTGATCATCATTTCTAACTGTTTCTTCCTCTAAAGCTATGTAAAGTTTGTCCTCCACATTGTCATTGATTGGGGAATCACTCTGGCCCTGAATTTCGTACCGTGGCATGACATGGCTATACTGGCCAGGTCACTGATAACAGGTGAATTGCTGAGAAAAGGGCATGCAGGGGGGGGGAGGAGGTCATGCTGGGTAAGGCATTGTCTCTGCCTGGCATCTTGTTGAGGCAGGTGTCCCGTGTATACGTACCAAAAATGACTCGCGAAAATTGAAAATTGTGGAAATTATGAACCTTGCAATTGCAGGACGTTGAAGTACGTCCTCGGGATTAGCTGTGACAAAACGTGAGGACGTGGAAGTACGTCCTCGGGACGGCACGGGTTAAGTTCATTCTTTGTTCTGTTTTCTACATCACACACTGTTTGCACATTTGACAAAAAATCTTTGGCTTCATCAACCGTAATAATAGTAGACATCATGAATAAATCACAGTCACAAAATATCAAGCAATATCCTTATGATAATAACCTGAATATCCTGATAAGAGGTCGCCAAATTTATGTTACGGAACAGAGAAAACTGTCCCGCAAAGTTCCAGGTTCAAAACAATAGAGTTAGGTAAAATTACAAGTTAAAGTTTAATGCTCAAACTAACAACTAAACATTCAGGACTCATAAGGACAATGTAATGGCAAAAAACAGGTTAAATATATGGTTAACTGCAATAGCCTCTATTAACACGAAATTAGCAAGGGTAAATTTATCTAAGTCAGCCCTGATAAAATGAGAAAACCAGATAATACTCAGTGAATGCAAGATACATTATTACAGATACAAAATATTATTATTAATGGCTGACACCAAAAACACATGAATCACAAAAACCTCACTAGGCCTATGAATTAACACCTTATGCTATACAGTACAAGAAAAAATGTAATAACACTTATACTCAAATTACACAGCAGTTAGATGGTTGGAGACTTCCTGAGCACTCACAATAATAATAACAACTGTACAGGAGAGGACAGAGATGTGAGCAAAATGAGGAGTAGATCTAAGTGGCAATTAATGTAGAGACTGAGCTCATTATATAGGGGCCGGCAGAGCTTGATACAACTTGTAAGAAGGACGCGCAAATGAAGCCAGAGGGGACAAAGAGTTGACACTCCTGCTCTGAACAATAGAAAGAACGACTTACTCTACTATAAGGGAGGAGGGGGGGAGTGAGGTAGAACACGCTCGTGATCAAACATGCAGCATACTGTACGTTAGAATTACACAAAGGATGATGAAATCATAGGCTATGTAACAATATATATATATATATATATATATATATATATATATATATATATATATATGTGTGTGTGTGTGTGTGTGTGTGTGTGGTAGAGTGTGCATTTCATACACTGGTGAACCAGGGTTCGCGCTCTGCCAGGGTAATAAACTTTGGGAGTGTTCACCCAGCCACGTACTGCATTGGCGGACACAAGGGGTGCTGTGGTTGAACCAGTGTCACTTCCTATAAAGTATGCTTGCACCCAGTCGGCTTGCGCGGGCCGATTACACTTGGTTCACAGACTACACACACATCCAAAGCCACTACAACACTACAATTACACTTACAAGCACTTCTCACCCTACATACAATCTCTAGCAGACAGCCTAAGCCACTTGGTAGAGATACATTGGCTGTATCGTCCAGACTTCGGTCAGGATAGGCCGGTCCTGCAGTGGATACTCAAACGGCTGATGATGATGATACATATATATATATATATATATATATATATTGTTACATAGCCTATGATTTCATCATCCTTTGTATAATTCTAACATACAGTATGCTGCATGTTTGATCACGATTTGCCTCGTGGCTTCCATAGTGACCAAGCTTGCGTGGTCTACCTCACTCCCCCCTTCTCCCCCTTATAGTAAAGTAAGTCGTTCTTTCTGTTGTTCAGAGCAGGAGTGTCAACTCTTTGTCCTCTGTGCCCTCATCTGCGCGTCCTTCTTGCAAGTTGAATCAAGCTCTGCCGGCCCCTATATGCTGGCTGTCGGAGGAAGATGACATCAACCTGCTGGAGTATGTGATGAAGTTCAAAGAACGGCTGTCCACTGCTTTGCAGCTAGCGAGAGAGAATTTAGGAGCTGCTCAGGAGAAGATGAAGACTTGGTATGATAACAAGTCCAGCTTACGCCACTTTCAGCCTGGAGATCAGGTTTTGATTCTGCTACCGGTGCATGGGCAACCTCTTCAAGCCAAGTTTAGTGGTCCTTATTTCGTGGAGAAGAAACTCAGTGATGTCAACTATGTCATCACCACACCAGATCGTAGAAAGAACAAGCAACTTTGTCACATCGACATGCTAAAGTTGTATCACAGGCGGGATGAAAATAACCCAGTCTGCACTGTAGCTATTCCACCAGAGTCTGCAAGTGAAGTTCTCCCATGCAGTATGAGCCTGAGTGATAGTTTGGGGAAGAATCCTGATATCATGAATGATCTCCAGACTAAGCTTTCTCATCTAGCTCCCGAGGAAAGGCAGGAGTTTTCGGCATTACTGCAGGAGTACCCGCAAGTGTTCCGTGCCACTCCAGGAAGAACCACTGTGTTGACGCATGATGTCGATGTTGGAGACGCAAAGCCAATTAAACTGCCTCCTTACCGTGTGAACCCAGTGAAGTTCCTCTCATCCAGAAGGAGCTTGGCTACTGGTTGGACCACAAGATGATTGAGCCCTGTCAGAGCGAGTGGAGTTCTCCTGTCACTCTAGTCCCTAAGCCAGGTGGGTCACAGCAGCTTTGCATCGATTACAGACGTGTTAATCAGATAGCCAAAACAGACACTTACCCTCTCCCTCGCGTTGAAGATTGAATAGACAAGATCGGAAAGGCTAGGTACATAAGTAAGTTTGATTTGTTAAAGGGATGCTGGCAAGTACCTATGACTGAACGTGCTAGGGAGATCTCATGTTTTGTAACACTAGGAAAGACTTTTGCATATTCTGTAATGCCATATAGTATGAAGAATGCACCAGCCACTTTTCAGAAGCTCATGAATGTTGTAACAGAGGGTTTGGCAGGGTGTGTTGTTTATTTTGATGATGTATTAATCTTCAGTGACAACTGGAAAGATCACCTATGCCATGTCAGTAAATTTCTTGAGCGTTTGGTTCAGGCTAATCTTGTAGCTAATTTATCAAAGTGTGAGTTTGGTCAAGCTAAAGTTCAGTACCTTGAGTACGTAATTGGTGATGGACACGTTGCACCACCAGGAGCTAAGGTTCAGGTTATAAGTAATCTTCCCAGACCAAAAACTAGGAAAGAGCTACAAAGATTTTTGGGAATGGTAGGTTATTACAGGAGATTTGTTCTTAACTTTTCAATTCTTGTATCACCACTTACAGACCAACTGAAAAAGGGAGTTAAATTTGTCTGGACTGATAACTGTGAATCCCCTTTCAGTAAACTTAAAGCTATCCTATTAAGTCAGCCAGTGCTCGCTACTCCAAATTTTGCTAAGCCTTTTAAGATGGCTGTTGACGCAAGTGATACAGGAGCTGGGGCTGTCTTGCTGCAAGAGGATGATCAGGGTATTGAACACCCTGTATCTTAATACAGTAAGAAGTTCACTCCACCTCAAAAGAACTACTCAACTATTGAGAAAGAGCTTTTGGCCTTGATTTTGGGTTTACAGCATTTTTTATTTTATTTGTGTTCTGGTTTTGACCCCATAGTCATTTATACCGATCATAACCCACTGAAATTCCTCAGTAAGTTTAAAGATAAAAATCAGAGATTGACAAGATGGAGTCTACTTCTTCAGGAGTATTCATTAGACATACATGTCAAGGGGAAAGAAAATGTTATTGCAGATTGCTTATCTAGACTTTAGACAGATTGTTTTAGAGTAATAAGAAATTTCCTTTGTAAATTTCTTTTCTTTGTGGGGAGGTGTTACATAGCCTATGATTTCATTATCCTTTGTATAATTCTAACGTACAGTATGCTGCATGTTTGATCACGATTCGCCTCGTGGCTTCCATAGTGACCAGGCTTGCGTGTTCTACCTCACTCCCCCCTTCTCCCCCTTATATTAGAGTAAGTCGTTCTTTCTGTTGTTCAGAGCAGGAGTGTCAACTCTTTGTCCTTTGTGCCCTCATTTGCGTGTCCTTCTTGCAAGTTGAATCAAGCTCTGCCGGCCCCTATATATGAGCTGAGTCTCTGCGTTAATTGCCACTTAGATACTCCTCATTTTGTTCACATCTCTGTCCTCCCCTGTATAGTGTATTATTATTTTTTTGAGTGCTCAGGAAGTATCCAGCCATCTAGCTGCTGTATAATTTGAGTATAAGTGTTGTTACCATTTTTCTTGTACTGTATGGCCTAAGGCATTAATTCGTAGGCCTGATAAGGTTTTTTGTGATTCATGTAGAGTTTTAATGTCAGCCATTATTAATAATATTTTGTATCTGTAATAATATATCTTGCTTTAACTGAGCATTATCCGGTTTTCTCATTTATCAGGGCTGACTTAGATACATTTGTTTATGCTAAATTCGTGTTAATAGAGGCTATTGCAGTTAACCATTTATGTAACCTGTTTTGCCATTACATTATCCTTATGAGTCCTGAATGTTTAGTTGTTAGTTTGAGCATTAAACTTTAACTTGTAATTTTACCTAACTCTTTTGTTTTGAACCTGGAACTTTGCGGGACAGTAGTGATTTTTGTATTCTCACTTGAAGTGTTCATTATCTCTCTCTGTTCCGTAACAATATATATATATATATATATATATATATATATATATATATATATATATATATACCTAGGCTGCTTCCCCCAAGGAAAGGAAGTTAGCCGAGACAGGACGACACACTCCCCATTACTCATCCATTCAACCACATTCATTCGTATCTTAGCCCCAAAGAGGAGAAGGGACAGATCCTCATCGCATCACACCGCACAAGGGTCAACTGCAAAGTGCAATCAGTGACATCCGCAGCAGGGCCCGACAGCAGAGCTGATTTACCCCTGCCACATCATAATAGACCCATCCCCTTACCCGCACCTGACCTGACTAGCTGATCAGTCCAAATGCGGGAGAATATCCCCTCAGGGCTGCGTCATCATTTATTCATTCACAATTTCTCTCCATTTATTTCTGTCACGCACAGCCACTCTTCCTTGCTCAACAGACATCCCTCTTGCATCCAGCACTCTCTTCACACTGTCCATCCATCCTATTCGTGGTCTCCCTCTCAGCCTTACACCTCTCACATCAGATCTAGTTACCTTTTTCACCAATCGCTCATTATCCATTCTCTCCATATGCCAAAACCATCGCAACACCCTCTGCTCAACTCTACCAGCCATCTCTCGAACAACTCCAGTTCTCCTTCGCACTTCATCATTTCGCACTCGATCCATACGCGTCACTCCATACATACTCCTCAGACACCTCATCTCTATTACATTCAAACTTTTCCTCTCTGCTACACCCATATTCCATGTTTCAGCCCCTTATAACGCAGTCGGTACCACAACACCCTCATACAGCCTTCTCTTTACATCCATTCTAAGTGAACGACATCTAAACACTTTCTTCATTCCTCCCAGCACCTTACCTACTTCATTCATTCTAAACTTCACTTCTGCATCTATTCTTCCATCCACAGCAACATGTGACCCTAAATATTTAAAACACTCTACCTCCTCAAGCAACTCACCATTCAAAACTATATTTATCCCCCTACCATCTCCTATCCTCGTACACTTCATCACCTTACTCTTATTCTCATTTACTTTCAATTTCCTCCTTTCACACACCCTTCCAAACTCCTCTACTAACTGTCTCAATCTCTCGTCTGAATCAGCCACCAGTGCAGTATCATCTGCAAACAGCAGCTGCTTCAGATTCCACTCTCCACCATCATCATTCACCAGACTCAGACCTCCACCTAAAACTCTTGCATTCACCTCCCTTACAACACCATCCATATAAATATTAAACAACCAAGGCGACATCACACATCCCTGTTGCAGCCCCACTCTCACGGGAAACCAATCACTCACAGCATTACCCACTCTTACACATGCTCTACTATTTACATAAAAACTTTTCTCCCCTTTTAGTAACCTATCATCAAGTCCATACAATTTTAAAACAGTCCACAAAGCCTCCCTATCAATTCTATCGTACGCTTTCTCTAAATCCATGAATGCTCAAAACACATCCTTGCCTTTTGCTAAATACTTTTCACACACTTGTCTCACAGCGAACACCTGATCCACACATCCCCTCCTTCTCCTAAAGCCACACTGCTCATCACCAATCACTCCCTCTGTACCCTCTCTAACTCTCATAATTAACACTCTACCATACACCTTACCTACAACACTCAACAGACTTATATCCCTAAAACTAGTACATTCATACTTATCACCCTTGCCTTTATAGAACGGGACCACACAAGCACTTGCCCAGTCAATTGGCACCATACCTTTCACAAAGCACACATTCAACAATCTTACTAACCAGTCAATAATAGTCACTCCACCACCCTTCAGGCATGCCACAGCACACCCATCCATACCTGCAACTTTCCCTGTTTTCATCTCCTTTATTGCCTTCTCCATTTTCTCCTTCGTGATCAAAGAATCATTCAACCCTTCCAACACATTTATTCCTTGCACCCTTCCAATCGCCACAATCTCAGCCACCCTTTCCTCCTCTACATTTAACAATCTTTCAAAATACTCTGCCCATCTCTTCCTTACTGGATCCATCTCAATTAACATCCTTCCATCCTCTGCTTTTACTCTCTCTTCCTTCCCAGACTCTCCTTTTCGCACCTTTCTCACCTCCTTCCAGAACATTTTCTTTTTCTGTTGAAAAATTTCAGTCAGTCACCTACCCCACCTTTCATCTGCTGCCACTTTAGCATCACCCACAGCCCTTCCCGCCCTATTCCTCCTTTCCTTATACCACTCATATGACACCTCATCCTTCCTCTGCAGCCACACTTCATATGCATGTCTCTTCTCAGCCACAGCCGTACTTACTTCCTCGTACCACCATTCACTTCCCTTTCTTACACCACCACCCACACGTCTCACACCACACACCTCTTCTGCATGGCCCACCACAGCACTCTTAAACAATTGCCATTCCTCCTCCACACTGCCATTTTCCTGATCTTTCACTGCGTTCCACTCATCTTTCAGTTTCTCCTGATACTCTATCATTTTCCCTCTTTTATCCAACTCACTCGCTTTCAAAACCTCCCTGCCACACTTAACCCTCCTAGCTCTCACCCATCTCTTACCTACTCTTAACTTTCCCTCCACCAGGTAGTGGTCAGACATACCTCCACCCTCCCCTCTCAGAACTCTCACATCCAACAATCTTCCTATTACATTCCTAGACACAACCACATAATCCATCAATGCTTTATCCACAACCATTCCACCCTACATTCCTAGACACAACCACATAATCCATCAATGCTTATCCACAGCCATTCCACCCTCCTGTCTCACCCATGTATACTTATAAATATCTTTCTTCTCAAACAGCGTATTTCCAATCACCATCTCTCGCTCAACACACATCCCTATCATTCGTACCCCATTTTCATTTCTTCCAGGCACACCATGCATACCAACTACATCTTCAACTGCTACATTTCCCACTCTGGCATTCAGATATCCCATCATTACTACATTCACATTCACTCCAAAACTCTGCAGACACTCATCAACATCATTCCAGAAAGACTCCCTCTCTTCTTCATCCCTTTCACTACCACGCCCATATGCACTCACAAACACCCACAACTCACGTTCAAATTTCACTTTCACTCACATCAGTCTCGATGACACCTCCTTCCATTCAGTCACACACTGCTGTACTTCCGGACTCACTAACAAGGCCACACCTTCTCTTGCCCTTCCTCTATCAACACCTGACAATCTTCCATTCACACTTCCAAACATAGACTCACCCTTCCCTTTCATCTTCGTTTCACTCAAAGCTAACACATCCAACTTTCTTCTCACAAACATTCCCCCAATCTCCTCCCTTTTAGCCTCAATCGTACTACTTCCACGCACATTCATAGACCCAATCTTCAGGATACGGCGATAACTCAATCCCCCATCCCTTTCTCTGGCCTGTCTCTTTTTTAGGAACTGAAAAACAGAGGAGGGGGTCCCTATATATATATATATATAGAGAGAGAGAGAGAGAGAGAGAGAGGTGTCTTGGAATATCCGTCGTTGCATATTTGCCTCTCATCAAAGTTATTCTAGTTATCTGAATGAATTTTGATTTACTCTGATATACAGAGAGACCTGACCTGTCTTTAACTGTCATTAGAGAATCGGATCTGGTATGTCACCTCTTTGTCATATGACTATCTGTACATTATTTATATATGTATTGTACTATAACCTGGATTATATCTGCCATCCTAGCATGTTGAATGCTGAAGTGTAGGAAGAGCATAACATTATAAAATGCTAGTCACGAAGTAATGTTTTGGAAATGAAGAGTTGTACCATTGTTTCTCTGTCACCCGGCTGCGTGAAATAAGCTTCAAAGGGACGGAAATTTGGACCAAAATAAGATAGGAAGAGCTTAGTATTTCACGCATTTTAACTTACTACGAAGATGACATTTTCGTCCTTTTGAAGACATTTTCTCGAAGTTCAGTGAAAAAATAAGGTAACACTACAGTTCTGCATCTTATCCATGTCACTTCTTCATGATTAGCACCATATTCTAATAGTAATATCTTGCTATACTGTAGATCACCATCCAAGATCGAGAAGATAATTTTACTCCTATGTAAAGTGAACAATGTATAGTTAGTATGAGATGCTGAATACTTATATGTTCGGGAAAATATTCTTGGTCCGGAGCCCTTTGGACCTCTCCAGCCAAAGGACTTAACCCGAGGCATCCCATCGACGTATGGGTACATCACAGCATTTTGTCACAGCTAGACCCTTCGACGTACTGGTACGTCGTGCAATTGCAAGGTTCATAATTTGCAAAATTTTCAATTTTCGCGGTTGATTTTTGGTACGTATACACGGGACACCTTCCTCTATTCTATTCCTCTACAAGATGCCAGGCAGGGACAATGCCTTATCCCACATGACCTACTCCCCCCCCCCGCACACTATTGTCTCGGCAATTCACCTGTTACCAGTGGCCTGGCCAATAAAGACATTCAGGGCCAGAATGATTCCCCAATCGATGACAATATGGAGGACAAAGTTTACATAGCATTAGAGGAAGAAACAGTCAGAAATGATGATCGGTAATGTCATCAAAAAAGGTCATGTATGTTGATGTGTTAGTGAGTGAAACAATGCTTCTATTGCCTATAATACTGTTTGAAACCCAATATAATGTCGTACTACATATGAATTCGTACCAAATAAATAAATAAATTCCGTTTATGAGTGGTGTGGAATAGTTACCCTCCCATAGAACTCGTTTTCTTTGGAGCCAGCCTGATAGAAAACACAGTAAGGTAAGGAGGTACTGCTATCTGTATCGAGTATTTTAAACCTCAGGTGAGCGATCTCTCTATGAATTTTTGATGTTTCTCACCACATGTGGAGATTTGAGCCCAAAATTTTTTTTTCCAAAATTGGTCAGGACTGGGGGGAGTCAGTGGTGGAAAATCGGTCGGGACGTGGTGGGTTAACCCCTAAAGACCGCAATTGTTTCAGGCAGGGTACCTCCCACAACCGCAATTTGGGGGTGTTTTGGTGACTTTCACCAAGGGCAAATTGACTGTGTTCTGGGTAAAGAGGAAGAATTTACACATCTGACAACGATAATCCATACCCCCGTAGGCCTGATGGTTACCGCACAATCGCGCTTCAAAGTTCAAAAAGTTTATGATAGTTACCCCTCAAAAACAATCGAAAACATGAAAATTATGATAAATACCTATTTTTCTCATTGAAACAGGTCATTTCAAATTGTTTTGTCACACCAACCATGAAAACAAGTGCATGTAGGTGTGGGGAGATTACTAGACTGTGGGGAGATAAAGTACGCTGTGGGGAGTAGGCCTGTAGGTACGGGGGTTGGAAATAACCAGCTTTTCGCATGAAGAGAAAGCACTTCATTGTGTTCTGTAACATCTACCATGAAAACAGGTGTGTATGTAGGTGTGGGGAGATAATTAGTGTGAGGAGTAGGCCTACAAGGCCTTGGTGGTACTTGGGGAGAAAAATTTTGGCAACAACCAAATTCTTTTGTGGAAACCCTCCATTTCAATGGGATTTGTCATACCAGCCTTAAAAACAGGTGTGTGTATGTAGGTGTGGGGAGATAAAACAGGTGTGGGGAGTAGCCCTATAAGACCTCATAGTCATTCCTAAACTAACACAAATGCATATAAATGTTTATAACCATCAAGGACATCAAAATAAAGTAGAATAATGATATAAGTGTATGCATAAGAAACGAAAGAAAAAACAATAATTTGTTTCCGATTCCTGTTTTTACTGTCCCAACTTCTCGTTACACATTTATCACACCATTACAATTATCACATTATCTTTACACTTCATCACACTTATCATTACAGTTTCGGCAACAACCAAATTCTATTGTGCAAACTCTCCATTTCACTGGAATTTATCACACCAGCCATGAAAACAGGTGTGTTTGTATGTGTGGGAGATGAAACAGGTGCAGGGAGTAGCCCTACAAGGCCTCATAGTCTTTCGAAAACTAACACAGACGGACACTACTCAGAGGTGCTAATCTGGACAGGTAGGGAGAATGAAAAAAAAAAAATCAGATGCGTCGTATGTACAGTAGTACAACATACAGCATTCTCCAACTATGTACGTACAGAAACTGGTGGATACGAAGTGAGAAATGAACAGAGTGAGGTGTAAAATTTTAGGAAGACATAGAAATAATATGAAACAGGTACGAACATCAGGCCTGACACTTGGGGGCCTGTTGGGGGTTGAATGGGTAGTGAGGGACAAGAAGGGAAAGATGGGATGGGGTTTGGGGGGGGGACGAGGCTAGCAGGGAGGGAGGAGGGGCAAGAGAGGGTGGGAAGGGACGCAGGTTGTTGTGGGAGGAGAGATGCAGTTGCGTGGAGGGGTGGGAGAGTGATGGGGGACAAGGAGGGCGTGAGGGAGTGGAGTAGAGGGTGGCATGGAGGCGGTCGAGAGGGGGGTGCCCCCCCACCACCCGGGTTGGTCCGATCCCCCCTCACGCCACATCAGGGGTGAGTTCTCATTGGCCTGAAGCCATGTACGTCATAATCGGGGTGGAGCAAGCGCTCCGCAGTTTTGTACAGGTTGCGTTCAATTGATGTGATTAGGCATTTTGGCATAAAACTCAAATCACATCAATTGATGCGATTAGGACTGAAGGGGTTGATACTGGAGAGGGACGCTTTCATGTGGTGGCACCGACATAATTTGCATACTCCGATACCCGGCTTTGCAAACATCCCTCCTCTGACTCTTTATCCTCCGAAAAGAGGAGGATGTACTTAAGGAGGGCATCCTCAGCAACTGGGTTCACGTTCAGTCGAGCCTAGGATGAATCTACTAGCAAAAGACATTTTAAGATCATATTTCTTCTGCCTCCGAATGATATTATTAAACTTTTGATAATCCTTTAGCATTTATATTATATCATTATTATTATTATTATTATCATTATTATTATTATCATTATTATTTTTATTATTATTATTATATTATTATTATTTCATAGCAACAGCAGCACAACAACAATAACAATAACTGCAGCAGCAGCAGCTGCAGGCATAGTAATAGCAGTAGCAGTAGTTGCGACCCCAGGCTCACCTGGACATGAACTCAGCGGACCGCAGGCTTATGTTTCCCTATTTGTTCAGTCCATCATCCTTCTTGCGATGGAAAGGAAAGAAATTTGGAACGTCTGTATTTCTAGGCATCTCAACCACTCGGTCGTATCGGCACCTCCACATGGCGGTGTCCCTCTCCAGCACCAGTAAGATTAGAAAAGATCTGAATTAAAACTGCCCCCCTATATAGATAGAAAAATACGTCCTCGGGATGAACGAGTTAAAAATGGTAGTGGCCGTATGATACATGTAGACGCCTGATCGTGCGGTGGCTGAGCTGTCGGGTGGGAACGTGCCGTGGCCTACTCTCTATCGATTCCAGTCTCTGAGGTGACCACAGAGTTTGCTATCCCGTAATGTTGCCAGAGGCTTATAAGTAGGTCGATATCCTACCCTTAACCCCATGAATTCCATGCCGTTTTTCTTCACAATATTCATGTTGTTTACAGACGATTTTATTCAGCCTGATGGGCATTTTCAAACTGGAGATGTTAGGTATAGCCTTCTTTAGCCTCTTCATTACGAGAGATATTAGATACAATATTCATTAACCCCATCAATAGGAAACCTTTCCAGTCCTGAATAAAATCGGTGGTTACTTAAAAAAAGAAAAATGTGTCATCGAACTAAAAGGGTCGAATGTTCTGGATTACTGTAGCCTAGCCTCGACACCTACGCTTGGAACTGGGACTGGAAGCTACTGTTGACCCTTACACGTATCAGTGTTTCATAGCCTGCCGCTGCTGGGTAGGGACTTCTTCACGTTGTGACTCCAACTTAACGGTTAGTACAGTACAATCGTCCCTTCAAACCCTCCCTGTTCCTCGAAGGATGAACTCCATAAAATGGGAACTCCATAAAATGGGAACTGGTGCAGTGTTGAATGTTGCATTATTGCTGACACACTAATCCTCTGACAAGAAATCATGTATAAAAAGATGACTTTGACTAGCTTCATGGTGTTGGTTCCAGCCTCCTCTCTGTTTTGTTTGGCTGTCTGTCTGTCTGTCTATCTGTCTGTCTTCCTGCCTCTCTCTCTCTCTCTCTCTCTCTCTCTCTCTCTCTCTCTCTCTCTCTGTTAGAGAGAGAGAGAGAGAGTGACTTTAGGTTAGGCGGCCAGTTTTTCCGGTAAACTTATTCCCAGACTAAAGGAAAATTGGAAACACTGCGTGGATTGTAAGTGAAGTTGATGGACACGAGTATGTAAATAGATGAGGAGGAAAAGACAGGCGAATGAAAATAGAATGTGGACGAAAAATGCGAATTTATTTTATTGCGCAATGTATATTACAATATCTCTTCTAAAATTTGCTCAATTAGTTTTTACTACACTTTCTTTTTAAGGTATGCCGATATAGTGCAAATCCTCATTTACTATGGACTATATGACTAGATTTAATGTAGGAATTGTCCCCCAAACTGAAAAGGCTAGATACAATAATTTTCATTTACCCCTTTATTGCAAGGGTTCTTCCCGCAGTTGGATTTAAAAAAAAGAAAAAGTATGGGGGTAACAGTATAAACTATTGTTGTGCTTGCCCTACTTGAGTTTAACTTATTCTCCTCTTATGAGAGTATAGGTAGCGCTGGCCAGGTGCAAGTAGGGAGTCAGACATAACAATTCATTTACTCTAATATCCACAAAATCCATTTAAGACCGGCATTACGTGGGTCCGTTTCACTACTCCAATAAGAGGTAGGGATTCTAGGGTTATTCAAAACTATCTCTTCATTTTCCCATTTATTCTATCCTCTAGAATTTATATACAGGCTACACATTGAGTCAAAAAGCGACAAATTCGTCATCCAGCTCAGCAAACCCAAAGACCCCTTGACTGCAATATGATCTTAAAAAAAAAAAAAAAAAAAAAAAAAAAAGTGTTTAATCATACCACCATACAATAGTATTCGTCTCTACAACTAAAATTCATAAAACAAAGTACTTAAGTGTCTTCCACTCAGATTATAGCTCCCTTCCACAAAGTTCTTAATTCATACACAACCTTTGATCTTTATTTGCCACTTCAATAATGGTCTCACTCATGTTAAAGCTATAATTTCTCGACTGCCAAATGTTGTACACACATTATATAATAAAACGTGAATAACACCATAAACATCTCTCTGTCATAACATCATTGCATTCTAACATCACATCACTACATCAGTTCATTATAGCATCACTTTAACAGTGCGTCACTTCATTATAACATCACTTCATCATAATAACATTACAGAAGTAAAATATATTTTATCCAACATACCAATAACTATCTTTCCATTCTTAATGATTATTAAAGCACCTTAACACAATTATCTGCACTAGCTCTATATCTTTCTACAATTTACATATATCGCCCTTAAAGCAGTTTTCCACTTTATCTTTAGGTAGACAACCTTACTTTAAAATATTATATTCTTTGGCCCGTCCTGCTATACCCTACCACGGCTCTGCACTTCCTGTATTTTCTCTGTATACTGTACTTCACTTTTCTCATATTTCTCTCTTTCACTCTCTCAGTTCCACTTTCCTTCTGCATTCCCTAACAAAGACATTTATTCACTGTTACCGTAGAGTTCCAAGACATCACTCGTCCCATCATCGAGGTAGGTGATTCAGGCGGGCTTCTGCTGCCACAGTGTTGTCCCCAACTTCTCTTAGATACACACACTCTCTTACTGACTTCCAAGCTTCCATCTCAAACTTACATAAGGAGGAAGTACAGGGGGAAATAGGCGTGTATCATTCATATCCTTCATTCACTTCTCTCCGCATCCTCAGTCAGGTTTGGTCTGCAACATTTTGAGATAGTGTCCCTTTTTTAACACTAATTGACAACAAACACGGTTACCCCTTAATCCTGCTCACCCTTCTTTTATCCGGCTCTCCCCCGTAAAATACACATACAAACTTTAATAAGTGCAACGGTACGAAACGATTAACTTCGACTTTACCATTGCTTATCTGGTTCTCACTTATAACACGTATAAATTCTAATGAGTGTAACAGTACAAAGCTATTAAGGGTAACTGTATGCCTCGACCCTTCTCCTTTTTCACCCTTCATCCTTCACTCCTCACTTTTTAACTTTTCATTATTCACTGTTCTGCGGCGTCCTCTAATTGTCCAAGGTGTTGCAAGTACCTATACTTGTCTCTGTTTTCCAATATCCTTCATCTTTGTTGAAGCTGGGGCGACATGATAGGTTCCATTTTCTGGTTGTTTCTGGCTGTGGTGTGGGTAGTTGTGGTCCAGCCGTGGGTTAGTCAGGCTTCTGTGGTGTGTACTCACCGCGTGTCGGATGTGTCGTCATCACCATCATCGTTGCTGTCGTTGCTGTTACCGTAGTCGCTATTAATGTGACAGCACTATTAATATATAGTTCCTTACCATCATTAAGAAAATCAAACCATGAAATTCCATAGAAACGAAAAAAAAAAAAAAAAACTCACAGTACGAAGCTGTGACTTCATTTATCTCATCACCAAGACAAATGTAAAAGTTTGAATACGACAAGAATATACCAATAATGTGTCACCTGGTTTTATGTGGTAAACATCCTGAACTCTCACAAGATAATAAGGATTCCACAGTGCAGAACTTATACTTCATTTATCCTTCAGTCTCATACAAAAAGTTTCTCCTTAGCGGAAAAATAAAATAAAATAAAATAATATATTAGTAAATACACGTCACCCGGAATCAGGTTAAATACCCTGAATATCCACTAAAATAACAGATCCCACTGTGGCAAGCCATGTCCACCAGCACATCTCCGGGTTATGATCTCTGTTTGGCTAATCTCCAGTTATTTCCCTGTTTGGGCAATATTCCCGGCCATCACAGCAAATACATCCCACTGAAGGGCTCCACTGGACAACATCTAATTTGCTCTTTATCAAGCAGGACTTGGCAATGCGAGGGAAGCTTTTGATTTCGGCTTCACTTTAGCCATTTTTGTGATTACAGGGGTTATTGTGAATCTGAGGGCAGCTTTTTATTTCGTATATACAGTACTCTCGATATATTTTTGCATAAAGGAATTGATGTTTATCGGGGGGACTTTGTGAATTATCATTATTTACTCATATGTTTTGTATGAACCTTTAAGATGAACGAGGGACATGCAGTGAAAATTAATATAGTACACAAATATTTGCACAAAAATGATAAAGTAGTTGGTGAAGGACTGGCTATGATAACATATTACTTTACTTACGGATTATCTGGTGTCATCAAAACAGCAACAATGTTCTTCAGATAACGGCGTACACAACAGTTTAATACTGAGAAATTCAAAACAATGTAAAAAGTTGACACAGACCCTTAAAAATATTATCTGATTCTCGTGAACTAGAGTGTACCTTGAAACTGGAAAGCAGCTAAATGCATCTCCATACAAGTCAAAGGAGGGCTCACAGATAATTATAGCAATAATAATACAAATCTCAGCTGTGAAAAAGAGCATAATATCAGGAGATGCAACATGAGTCCAAGTAAAAAAAAAAAAAAAAAAAAAAAAAAAAGGGCCCTCCAAATAAACTTCTTTTGTTGCAAAAATGATCCCCAGTTCTCTCCACCAAGCTGCACGAACAAAGAGTGTAACAACTTCCACAGTTTCGATGCAGCCTTTCGTCATCTACGAGGCTCGTTACGCAGGTGCTCGATGATTTAGCAGCGAGTGCCGTTGCTGTTAGCATTTTCTTGTTCAGGGAAATAGCTGTGAATAAGAAGTTTATTTTGTAAAAGCTTCATACATTTTATATTCAAGATAGTAGCTGGCATACACATGAATGAGAAATGACTGAGAAACATTTTCAAAAGATTTGTCCACCATCTAAAATAGGAATAGCGAGAAAATCAAAGAATACTATTTTTATCAAATGCATTTACTAAATATTGGTTAAGATTCAATACCAAACAAAGAACAGTTGAATTGTCTCTTACCCACACCAGTAAACCATATAATCGCCATTATATTCATTTTTTCCACTAATACATACAATAAGCAAAACTTGTTACACTCATCATAGCTATGTATCATATAAAGTGTTCCTATATATATATATATATATATATATATATATATATATATATATATATATATATATATATATTTATCTCTCTCTCTCTCTCTCTCTCTCTCTCTCTCTCTCTCTCTATATATATATATATATATATATATATATATTTATATAAATATATTAATATACATATTTATCTATATATATATATATATATATATATATATATATATATATATATATATATATATATATATATATATATATATATATATATATATATATATATATATATATATATATACAGTAAATATACCTAGGCTGCTTCCCCTAAGGAAAGGGAGTTAGCTGAGACAGGATGACACACTCCCCCTTTACTCATCCATTCAAACACATTCATTCGCATCATAGCCCCAAAGGGGAGAAGGGACAGATCCTCACTGCATCACACCGCACAAGAGTCAACTGTGCAGTGCAATTAGTGACATTCGCAGCAGGGCCCGACAGCAGAGCTGGTTTACCCCTGCCACATCACAATAGACCCATCCCCTTACCTGCACCTGACCTGACTAGCTGAACAGACCAAATGCAGGAGAATGTTCCCTCAGGGCTGTGTCATCATTTATTCATTCACAATTTCTCTCCATTTATTTCTGTCATGCACAGCCACTCTTCCTTGCTCAACAGACATCCCTCTCCCATCCAGCACTCTCTTCACACTGTCCATCCAGCCTATTCGTGGCCTCCCTCTCAGCCTTACACCTCTCACATCAGATCTAGTTATCTTTTTCACCAATCGCTCATTATCCATTCTCTCCATGTGCCCAAACCATCGCAACACCCTCTGCTCAGCTTTACCAGCCATCTCCCGAACAACTCCAGTTCTCCTTTGCACTTCATCATTTCGCACTCGATCCATACGTGTCACTGCACATATACTCATCAGACACCTCATCTCCATTACATTCAAACTTTTCCTCTCTGCTATACCCATATTCCATGTTTCAGCCCCATATAACGCAGTCGGTACCACAAAACCCTCATACAGCCTTCTCTTTACATCCATTCTAAGTGAACGACATCTAAACACTTTTTTTCATTCCTTCCAGCACCTTACCTACTTCATTCATTCTAAACTTCACTTCTGCAGCTATTCTTCCATCCACAGCAACATGTGACCCTAAATATTTAAAACACTCTACCTCCTCAAGCAACTCACTATTCAAAACTATATTCATCTCCCTGCCATCTACCAACCTCGTGCACTTCATCATGTTATTCTTATTCTCATTTACTTTCAATTTCCTCCTTTCACACACCCTTCCAAACTCCTCTACCAACTGTCTCAATCTCTCCTCTGAATCAGCCACCAGTGCAGTATCATCTGCACACAGCAGCTGCTTCAGATTCCACTCTCCACCATCAACATTCACCAGACTCAGACTTCCACCTACCACTCTTGCTTTCACCTCCCTTACAACACCATGCATATAAATATTTAACAACCAAGGCGACATCAAACATCCCTATCGCAGCCCCACTCTCACGGAAAACCAATCACTCACGGCATTTCCCACTCTTACACACGCTCTACTATTTACATAAAAACTTTTCACCCTTTTTAGTAACCTACCATCAAGTCCATACAATCTGAAGGCAGTTCACAAAGCCTACCAATCAATTCTATCATACGCTTTCTCTAAATCCATGAATGCCCAAAACACATCCTTGCCTTTCGCTAAATACTTTTCACACACTTGTCTCACAGTGAACACCTGATCCACGCATCCCCTCCCTCTCCTAAAGCCACACTGCTCATCACCAATCATTCCCTCTGTACCCTCTCTAACTCTCATAATTATCACTCTATCATACACCTTACCTACAACACTCAACAGACTTATACCCCTAAAGCTAGTACATTCATACTTATCACCCTTGCCTTTATAGAACGGGACCACACAAGCACTTGCCCAGTCAATTGGCACCATACCTTTCACAAAGCACACATTCAGCAATCTTACTAACCAGGCAACAATAGTCACTCCACCACCCTTCAGGCATTCTACAGCACACCCATCCATACCTGCAGCTTTCCCTGTTTTCATCTCCTATACTGCCTTATCCACTTCCTCCTTCGTGATCAAAGAATCATTCAACTCTCCCAACACATTTATTCCTTGCACCCTTCCATCCGCCAGAATCTCAGCCATCCTTTCCTCCTCTACATTTAATGAACAGAAACAAGTTTAGTTCCAGTGAAACTTAATTGGTTGGTGACAGGCAAACTTGAGAACCATCAGTCATAGAGAATGGTTTTAATGAATATTTCTCTTCTGTGCATGCTGAACATAATAGGTAATTATCGAAATTGCCAGACAGCGCTTTTGGACAATTTTTGCCAAATGAATCAAATACTACCTTTACTTTTAATCTTTCTGCTTCTGAACAAACAATATTTTTAAAAATGTAAACGGTTATGGTGGTTTGCCAATGGCAGTACTATAAAAGAATATTGATTTGTCAAAAGATGTTCTGCACCATGTCTCCGATTTATCACTTTCATAGGGTATTTTCCCAAATATACACAAAATAGCAAAGATAACTGCATTGCATAAGATTAAGACCCACAAATTTGACCAAACTATAGACCAGTTTCAGTGCTAACAGCAGTTAGTAAAATTATTGAAATTCTTGTAGTTTTATGTTTGACAAATTATTTGCAGTCATATGACCTTTTGCATAATAATCAGTATGGCTTTAGGTCCAGCCGAAATACAGAGATGCATGTAGTTAAACTTTTTTCAGATATTCTACATAATTTTGATCTAGGTAACATGACTTCAGCAGTGTTTTTGGATTTAAGTCGAACATTTGATTGTGCGGATCATAACATTTTTAAAAGCAAATTGAGAAGATATGGAGTAAGGAATACAGAATACAGTTAGCTATGGAGGTATCTTTCCAATTGTTTTTTGTATATGTCATTTAAAGACTGTAAATCAAATTTTCATGTCATAAGCGCAGATGCACTTCAAGGGTCAATTTTGGGTCCTCTGCTTTTTATACTTTATATGAATGATATTTTCAGTGCTGTTACTAGAGGGCAAGTGCTATTATATGCTGATGATGCTACCTTTTATTTTTCTGGTTTTGATTATGGCAATGTCAAAACCGAGGTAAATAATGAGTTGTTTAGACTCAATACATGATTTACATCAAATAAATTAACCGTAAATGATAAAACGAGATGTGTGGTTTTTAACCCGCCATGTGCTGGCTATTTTTAGCCCTGTGGGTCGCCCCAGTGCCGGCCATTTTTTGACCTTTTTTTTTTTTTTTTAGCTAAAATGATAGATTTTGATGTGGAAACAACGAATTTCGCCATCAAAATGCTCAACGAGGCTTGGAAATGGGTTTTATTGAGTCCTGCATACTCGTGTACAGGTATAGCTGCTGTCTCATGCTCACCACATATGTGAGAGAAAGCTGTTTTCTATGTAAGGTATACTCAGGTAATTAATGCTGGGAAGGTATAGCAATGTTCAGTACTCTTTTCTAATTTTTTATTACTTCAGCATCTATCACAATTTGCATGTCTTTCTCACTGCGAATGCATTATCTTACACTTCTTGAAGATAGGTACAACCTGACTTCATTATGTACAGTCCTGGCACTTACAAGAAGGTATTTACAACTTGCTTCACTATATAGTCCTTACACTTACAAGAAAACATTTACAACTTACATTTACATGAAAATATTTACTAAATACCTTCACTGGGTGAGACATACAGGCAGAGTGAGGCTGAGCAAGCGTGAGGGGGGGAGCAAGTGAGCATATGGCCTTGACACCTGGGGGATGGTAGAGGAACAGTTACCATACATGCCTGCCAATTTTTACCCGCGAATCTTGAAAAATGCGGTCACAGTGAATATTTTTATTTTAAACCATTTTAAAACGGCACTGGCACTGGCCGTGGAATAATGTCAGACCGTTTTAAAACAGCACTGGGACGCGGCAGATTAAAAGAAAAACTTCTGTGTTTGGCAACAAGTGATAATAAAAAATTTTGAAATTGAGCGAGTATATGACTTCAAAATTTTTGGGATTGATAATTTATCAAAAACTAGTTTGAGAATTGCATGTAAATTGCTTAACAAGTATTATTTACAGGTATTATTTACAGGTTATGTGGTAAGCTTACCCAACATGCACTACATCTCCTATATCTTCGCCATATATTTCCTCACCTACTGTATGGAAATGTTTTGTGGTCTTCTACTTACAAAATTGTCTTTCATCCCTTTGAATAAATGCAAAAGAAACTTGTACAAGTTATGATTTGTAACAATAAACTTTCATATACCCAATCTTTGTTTAGAGAACTAAAAATTCTTAATTCTAATGACACAGTCAACTGTTGTCTGGTTTTATTTGTTTTTAAAATTAGGAATGGCTTCATGATTTAAGAAATTTCATATCAAACAAAAGAACACAGTCATTGTCTATCAAGAATCATAGTTTATTAGAAATATCCCGAATGACCTCGAGACAATCACAGCTTTCATTCCATTATAAAAGTTGTCAGTTTTTGAATTTACTGCCAACTGAACTGAAAGAAGCTTCTTCCCAGTATAGTTAAACAAAATAATAAAATTCTATTTTCCATGCCAGTATCAATAGAATCTCTCTTTTTTTACTCCTGTTATAAATCTTTTACATCAATATTGTAAATACATATATTTTAGTGCATATATAACTTGCTTTCTTTTATAACTATCACCAACCGACACTGACCATGCAAGGCTGGTAGTAAGGTACGGTACAGAATGTTTTTCTGTACTCTGTACCAGTCTGCAATTTTGAACCGTAATTTCGTACTATACCCTCAATTATTTTTCTGTTCTGTGCAGTGCAGATAAAATACCGTATTGTAATTCTGCATTTTTACTGTGTCATAAGCAGATTTAATTTACATCGATAAAATCCTCTATTTATGAACATTTTATTAGGATGTGTGTGTGGATTTGTGAAGGAACATTTAAGTGACTGTAGGTGTACTGTAAATGTGCTGTGTTGAGTGGAAATAAATTAAAATTTGCCTATAAGCTGAAAATTTTTGAAATGTTATAATAATAATAATGACCAGTAAATATAATGATAAAAAATAATAATATTAGAAATTACTATTATTATTCATCTTCTGCTCGAGGTAGGCCTAAGATATTTATTTGTTGTGATTAATAAAACATGTTTTGCTAGGAAATTTTATTGATTAGAGCCATGCAAGATGAGTTGGCTATACAGAAACGGGTAAAACTATATAAACTTTTATTCTACAAACATCATATTATCCTCAATGAAAAGAAGATATTCATACCCCCAAACTAGCAATAGTGTTTGACACCAGATTTGAAAATTAAATATGAGACACTTCTTTTATTAAATATTATTATCAAGACAGGACAATAACCAAGCCATCCATATTTAAACTATCTTGAAATCCGACATTAACCTTCCCAGGCATGTTGACGCGAATTGCGTTCTTTGTGGTTTGGCAGATAAACACATGTTGACATGAATCGTGGGATAAAAGCAGAAAAAACGCCATAGAAAGAAAAGTTTTTGGCTGATTTGTGTCAAATTTGGACACGTTCTAGCAGGCGCTTTCCACTTCCTAGGTAAAGAATTGGCAACACTGTACAGCCTTCCAGGAGGCTGCCCGTAGCAAGAAACCTCAGTCAATCCCAAGGAGCCAGGCAGTGAGGCTGAGTCGTGTGTGCTGTCCCTTTAAACACCACTAATTCTCCCCCTGGCATCCGAGTCGAAACTGCAATGGAATGAGTGTGGTAATATATTATTTCTTAGCATAATTTGAAGTGATATTGTTGATGGTACATAGATGTATATCTTGAGAAGAAATGGTGCCCGTTATCAGTTGTTAGGCCAAGGGGCAAGACGCGTGTTCACTGTAGCGGGGTTTCACCACTCCGCGTCCCCTGGGCCCTATGCTGTGACTACTCATACGTATACTGAAAAGCCAATGCCTAAACTGTGTAGTGTGCGAAAGCTATAGTGGCTTGCTTTGTGATATATTGGAAATAGCATGCATTACGTACGCCATAGCCAGAGTGCGGAATGGGGCAGGCATTAACTGTATGCCGTAGTTGGGAAGGGATCATTAGAGGTGTTTAGGGATGGCTATTGTGATTGTCATACTGTATATGCAAATGAATTTGTGTGAAATATAAGGCCAACATACTGCGAGTGTTCTTGAAGGAGTGTGGTGTGTGCCAACATATCAGTGCGTCGTAAATCTCGAGGCGAAAGTGCTGCGTCACGGTCATGTTGTACCGTAGTAAGAAGCGTAAATAACTGCGGAGGTAGGGGTGGAATAATTGTGGTAGTCATGTATTTGCGTATGATTTAGTAAAAAGTGTATGTGAACTGAGCTGTGAGTGTTCGTGAAGGCATAATTTTAAGGTGCTTAGTGTAGGTTCGTGATACTTTAGCCGCAGGTGTGCAGGTGATATCAGGACGCCAGGCAACAACGTGTGTCATTAAACAGGTATTGTAACTTGCTAAGACATTTAGTGAGAAGTTATACTTTATGTACGAGGGGCATTCAAAAAGTTTTGGCAACAGGGCAATAAAAGCAAAATTAATAGAGATACACATTTATTGAAGTTCACACTCCTTCAACATACTCTCCTCTAACGTTTACACACTTCTGGAGCCGTGTCATCCACTTAACAAAGCACTCCGAGTACTCAGAAACAGGTATACTCTTCAGTTCTGAATTTATCCTCCTGGCAAGGTCCTGTTCCCTTCAAAAATTGATTCCAGCAAAGTTTTTCTGACAATTTAGGGAATAACCAAAAGCCACACAGTACCAGGTCAGGACGGCAGTCTGTGACTTTTGGCTATCCTCAAACTGTCAGAAAAACTTGCTGGAATCAATTTTTGAAGGGAACAGGACCTTGCCAGGAGTATAAATTCAGAACTGAAGAGTATACCTGTTTCTGAGTACTCGGAGTGCTTTGTTAAGTGGATGACACAGCTCCAGAAGTGTGTAAACCTTAGAGCAGTGTATGATGAAGGAGTGTGAACTTCAATGAATGTGTACCTCTATTAATTTTGCTTTTATTACCCTGTTGCCAGAACTTTTTGAACGACCCCTCGTACAATGAACGTGAAATGTGCTGCGAGTTTCCATGAAGGAATTCTGTGGGTGCGTAGCATAGGGTAGCGATACTTTAGTGGCAGGTGTGTGGGGACGTCAGGACGCTGGGCAACAACGTGTCATTGAACAGGTACTGTAACTTGCTAAGACATTTAGTGAGAAGTTATACTTTATGTACAATGAATATGAGACTGGCAGCGAGTGTTCATTGTGGGATATTGTGGGTGCATAGCATAGGTTAGCGAACCTTAGTGGCAGGTGTGTGGGGACGAAAGGATGCCGGGCAACGATGGACGACATTGAACAGGTACTGTAACTTGCTAAAACATTAAGTGAGAAGTTATACTTTATGTACGATGAACGTGAAATGTGCTGCAGGTGTCTGTGAAGGAATTCTGTGCATGCATAGCGTAGGTTAACGACACCTTAGCAGCAGGTGTGCATGGACATCAGGATGCCGGGCAACCACGTGCATCATTGAACAGGTACTGTAACTTTGCTAAGACATATTTAGTGAGAAGTTATACTTTATGTACAATGAACATGCAGTGTGTTGCGAGTGTCTGTGAAGGAATTCTGTGCGTGTGTAGCGTAGGTTCGCGATAGCTTAGTGGCAGGTGTGCGGGTGATGTAAGGACGCTGGGCAATGACAGACATCAGCGGACAGGTACTGTAACGTGCTATGACATTTGTTGATTATTTAAAATTTATATAAAATTTTTGTGCTATGTGTCACGAATGTTCATTGTGGGATGTGGGTGCATAGCGTATGTCAGCGATACCATAGCGGCAGGTGCGCAGGTGATGTAAGGATGCCGGGCAATGACAGACGTCAGTGGACAGGTACTGTAACATGCTAAGACATTTGTTGATTATTTATGATTTATATAAAATGTTTGTGATATGTGTCACGAGTGTTCATTGTGGGATGTGGATGCATAGCGTATGTCAGCGATACCTTAGTGGCAGGTGTGTGGGGACAAAAGTATGTCGGGTAAGGGCGGTAGTCATTGAACAGGTACTGTAACTTGCTAAGACATTTAGTGAGAAGCTATACTTTATGTACAATGAACGGGAAATGTGCTGCGAGTGTCCGTGAAGGAATTTTGTGTGTGCGTAGTGTACGTTAGTGATACCTTAGTAGCAGATGTGGATGGACACCAGGACACTGCACAACAACGTGTGTCATTGAAAAGGTACCGTAACTTACTAAGACATTTAGTGAGAAGTTATACTTTATGTACAATGAATGTGAAATGTGCTGTCAGTGCCCGTGAAGGAATTCTTTGCTTGCGTAGCGTAGGTTAACGATACCTTAGCAGCAGGTATGCAGGGACGTCAGGACGCCGGGCAACCACGTGTGTCATTGAACAGGTACTGTATCTTACTAAGACATTTTTAGTGAGAAGTTATACTTTATGTACAATGAACATGCAGTGTGTTGCGAGTGTCCGTGAAGGAATTCTGTGTGTGTGTAGCGTAGGTTCGCGATACCTTAGTGGCAGGTGTGCAGGTGATGTACGGATGCCGGGCAACAGCGGACGTCAGCAGACAGGTACTGTAACGTGCTAAGACATTTGTTGATTATTTATAATTTTATATAAAATGTTTGTGATACGTGTCACGAGTGTTTGTTGTAAGATGTGGGTGTGTAACGTATGTCAGCGATACCTTAGCGGCAGGTGTGCAGGTGATGTAAGGACGCCGGGCAACGACAGACGTCAGTGGACAGGTACTGTAACGTGCTAAGACAATTGTTGATTATTTATGATTTATAATAAAATGTTTGTGATATGTGTCACGAGTGCTCATCCAGAGATATTTTCATGTGCTGAGGGAACCTCTCTCTCTCTCTCTCTCTCTCTCTCTATATATATATATATATATATATATATATTATATATATATATATATGTATAGATATATATATATATATATATATATATATATATATGTATAGATATATTATGTATATATATATATATATATATATATATATATGTATAGATACATAAATATATATATATATATATATATATATATATATATATATAGATAGATAGATAGATACGTACATACATACATACATAATTATATATTCATTCATTCATTGCCAGACGCCATGTATCCCACACGGGGTGGCCAACGGCTTAGAGTTAATTGTTTTACAGGGAGGGGCACTAATCCTCCACCAACCCCACTTGACACGTAGGGATGCCAACAGCATCTGGTGTTCCCAGGCGGTCACCCATCCAAGTACTAACCAGACCCAATGTTGCTTAACTTCGCTGATCGGACGGGAAGCGGTGTACTCAATGTGGTATATAAATATAAATATATATATATATATATATATATATATATGTTTGACACACACCCACGGACGAAAGTGGAGAGTATTACACCGTGCAAAGACACTGAAATGTTGTCGTTTATGTGAACTCTTCGTAAATGGTGCAGCAACTAACTGTACGGAAAGATATAATATCACTTGTGTAGTGCTATTCTCTATGTAAGGTGTTGCGTGACAGTGAATAATATCTCTTGTTTTTCAGCTGAGAATCTAAAAAGCTCATACTGGACTTTCTCTGTCAGTGCTGACCAAAATGGAGAAGAGGGGTTTGTCTTCTGATGAGTGGCAAAAGGTTCTCTTCAAGAGGGAGACAGAGCGAGGAGGATGAGGACCTGAGTGATGCTTCAATTGAGGAGGAATGGGACAATGTCCAATGCCATTCCCCTCGGGCGGCTTTGCCCCCACCCCTACCACAATGGGAGCATACCACACAACCACCAGTGTCGAGACTATCAGCCCAGCCATCGTCTTCACTTGGACAACAGGGATAGCCTTTGCTTGGAGCTCTCGCTCCAGCAGCCATCGCGGTCTCTCCACCTCAAGCCTCCAGTTCCCCCTTGGCCAAGCCCATGTCACCAGTAGCAGGGCCTAGTTACGTGACACTGGCACCCGGACGCGGTGCAGTGTCTGCGGCGCAACTGGTGCAGGATGCGACAGTCATCGTCCCCTGCCCGGTTGACAAGGGTGCTGTCTCTGACAGCATTCATCCACCCTGACGTTTTGCAGCAGCAGGAGGAGACAGTCTCGTCATCGTCATCATCGGAGCCATCACCACCTCGATGAGGTAGGCATGGTCCATTGCCCAGCTATGAGGGGGCAGCCAAGGGGTGTCCGAGGAGTCCAAAGGGTGTCAGTACGCCAACCCACTGCCACCATTGTGGGCGGCATTGCCACAGAGGATCCAGGGTGAAGCAGTGGCCCATTCACACCAGGTAATGGGCCCTTCACAGGATCCCTAGGAATGAGGGTGGATCCGCCAACAATGCCACTTCAGTTCTTCCAGCCATTTTCACCAGGGAGTTGTTGACTCATTTCACCCATGAGACCAACAACTACGCATCATTCCTGGGGACTGTGTTGGACGCATGGTTCATCTGTAATGAAGAGGAGATGGCCAAGTTCCTGAGGCTGTACTTTTTCATGGGGGTGGTGAATATGCCGAGCATCAGGCAATAGTGGAGAAGATCCTGTCTCCATAACTACCCCCTTTTCCAGCAAGTGATGAGTGGGAGGCATTTCAGGGCCATCCTGAAACACTTGCACTCCTTCTGCTCACTTGCTATACCCCAGGACAATCGCGACAGGCTCATCAGGGTTCCCACAGTGATAGAGTACCTCCTTCAGTGGTTCCAGGACACCTATTTACACAAGGAGCACCTCAGCCTGGACGAGGGTTTGTTGACGTGGAAGAGGCGTCTCAGCTTCCGCGTTTACAACCCCATGAAGCCCTCAAAGTATTCCATCAAGTTTTATATCCTGGCTGAGGCTTCCTCGGGGAACATCTGGAATTTTTATGTGTTTATGGAGTAGATGATGCTGGAGATCGTTTGGAGCCTCGTAGAGCTTCTGAAGGATCAGGGAAACAAAGTTTACATGGACAGCTATTATAACTCAGTATCCTGGTGTGAACGCCTCTTCAGTGCAAGAACCTACGTGTGTGGGACCCTATGCCTGGCCAGAGGAGCACCAAAGCAGCTGCAGGACATCGCCAGGACCAAGAACCTACCAGAGGGGGGCATGGCAGCGATGCATAAGGACTACATGATGGTGTTGCTGTGGAAGGACAAGCACATCGTCAACATGGTCTCCACCTTCCACTCCACAAGCACCGTCCAGAAGCAGGTTCAAGGGAAGACCAGGGCTCCTGACGGGAGGACAACCTGTGTCTGGAAGACCGTGGACAAGCCCGTCGTGGTGGAGGACTATAATCTATACATGGGTGGGGTGGACCACTTCGACCAGATGGTCCAGTACTACCCCATCCAGCAGTGGACCGTGAAATGGACCAAGAAGATAACATTCTACTTCATGCAGATGGCCATGTTCAGCGTGTTTGCCCTGTTCAAGAAGTGCTCGCACGGGTCATTCAGTCTGCTGGACTTTGTGGAGGAGATAGTGGACAAGCTCCTCCACTTTGATGAAGCAAAGTGGCCCACATCAGGGCACGTCATCCACCACGTCCCTGACCTTCCAACCCGACGGCCAGCAGGACCTCCAACACTTGCGGCATCTGCAGCAGCACCAGCTCAGGTGCCATCACCACCATCTCCAGGAGAACCAGCACAGGAGCCAGTGCCACCATCGCCTGCAGGAGCAGCACGGGTACTGAGATGACCAGCAGCAGTTTCTGGTCCATTGAAAGAACCTGCTGCTGCTAACATGACCAGCCCTGCAGCTGCATCTCCAGGACGATAGGACCGGGGAAGACCAAGAGGACATCCAACCAAGCATCATAGAGTCATCAGTGACAGAGTGCGGTTGAATCACACACTGGGCCATTGCCGGGAGAGGATCCCCAACCAGAGGAGGCTCCAGTGCGCCCTGTGTACCCTGGCAAAGATGAGGAGGGACACAAGTCACATGTGTCCTGTTTGTGATGTATCATTTTGCATGGGTGATTACTTTGAACGGTACCATACCGAGCGAAGTATTCCCTAGTGGAACGTACACACACACACACACACACACTACATAACTTCTCATCTTCAAATACCACAAGGTCCTACAGGCACGTCAACACCCCTGGAGGAGGTGAGTTTTCCGAATTTTGTTGATATGTATATTGACCTGTTATCAATACCCCTATATTTTTCACACAAATAACCATTTCTCCTACATATTACACATATGGCAGAAAGTACAGCTTCATTAGCAATAACTACAACAAAGTAGTATTCATGTCAAGTATGTTATAACACTAAAAAAACAATCCTTGGAGATTTTACAGTCTGTATATATAAGGGGAGAAAAAAAAAAAAAAAAAAAGCTTTGGGAGCATAGTCTTCAGGCAGGGGGGGGAAAGACATTTTTTTTTTTTTTTTCACGTGCGGTAAACCTAGGTAGCGATTAGAAGAGATATCTAGCTTTGTTGTCCTATTACTCGAAAATAGTTGGACGTATCAACTTCCTGTAAGAACCATGATAAAGATCAGTAAATTCTACGTATGTTCATTACGAAAATATATGCCTTTGGGAGCATATTTTTTAGGAAAAGGAGGGGGACTGGAGTGTTTTATTCTCGCTGGTGGTAATAATCGAAAACGCTCGGCAGAGTAATCTCATTTTGTCGGCCTATTACCCGAAAACTCTTGGACGTATCGACTTGTTGTAAGAACTATGATAAAGAGCATTAAATTCTACGTATGTTCATTACGAAAATATAAGCCTTTGGGAGCATCTTTTTTAGGAAAAGGCGGGGGAACGGAGTGTGTTATTCTCGCTGACGATAATAGTCGAAAACGATCGGCGGAGTACTTACACTTTGTCGGCCAATTACTCGAAAACTTTTGGACGTATCGACGTCTTGTAAGAACCATGATAATGAGCAGTAAATTCTACGTATGTATAGGACATAACAATGTAATATCTCTGATAAAAAGTCGTTGTTACGTAGGCTGGAATATAGCGTTTGCTGTGTGCGCATGGCGAAAGTGACACACGGCCATGAGTACTCAGTCTTTTTTTTGCGATTTACTCGGAAACTATGAGATTTATCGAAAATCTGTTTTGCCGAGGAGAAAGCTCATGAAATTCTACACAGTATTATGAAATAAAAACATACGGTGTTTGAGAAAACTTCTGCAGAAAAGCTCCCTGTACAAAAGAGTTTTTTTGAAAAAATGGTTTTCAGTTTTTGGCTATTCTCTCGAAAACTACAAATCGTACCACAACCGGATACTTCTCATTAGAAAGCTGAGGAAATCTATATCAAAACTTGTAATAACACTTTCCTGTATAATGGAAAGCATTCGAATGGTGATGTTGAGAAGTGAAATTGACATTGCAAAATGTTTATTCAGGGTCGCCTAATGTTGTTTTATTTGTTTTCCTTTTTGTGTGTGTGTGTGTGTGTGTGTGTGTGTGTGTGTGTGCTTATCAGCTAGAACAAATATCGACGAATAAGATCATATAGGCTTCATGGCAGTATACTGAGGTTTGGGTGGCGAAAATAAGGCGAGAATACGCGTTTTCAGCGGCATGTAGGTGGGCTGGGCGGGCGGCCAGTCGAGTAAAATTGTGTGCCAGAAGTTTTACTGAAACTTATGCGTGCGTGAGAGGGTTAATTTGAAATATATCATGATTAAATAATAAGAGGGAGAAAATGTAATTCTGACCATCATAGAATCGTACAAATTTGCAAATATAGCTTCCTTAAAAATTAAATATTCTATTTTTAAATAAAAACATGCACTAGTCAATAGCAATTCTTCCCAGTACTATAATGTAAAATAATTATGTAGAATATGACTTCCTGTTTTAAGCAAATATTATGTAAGTAAAAACAAATCATAGATAAGTCTATCCATCCATTATGCTTAGACCCTATACCTACTGTTACCGTATAATTAACATTGTAACCGAAAAACTCTTCATGTTCTTTCCCTGTTCTCAAAATTTCTAATAACTAATTATATGGTAACTACTGATCACAGCCAAGCCAAGAGGGGGAAAGGTCTGGCCCTGCTGGACATTACGGCTGTCAGTTAAAGGAAATACATACACAGTAGGAGGGAGGGAGAGAAAGGGGGTGGCCGAGGATGAGATGGAGGGTTGGACTAGAGAGGTAAGTGAGAGGTGGGTGCGAGCTGGGAGCAAGGCAGTGAAGTCGCATTGGACAGGGCAACGTGGAGGCAATTTGTTTGTGGCCACCCCTTAAGGGATAGAGGTGTCAAGCAATAGGTATATATATATATATATATATATATATATATATATATATATATATATATATACAGTATTTATAGATAGATAAACAGAGATAGATATGGATGGATAGATAGATAGATATACTGTAGATATAGATATATGGATATAGATAGATAGATAGATAGACAGATAATGTGCTGTGATACTAACTGAAAAACTGAAAGATTAGCTATCTCTTCGGGATCTACTAGTGCACTCCCTGAAGCCACAATAGCATTAAAAATTGCATGGTCGTGTTTTTAATCCTGGGGTACGATACGGCACGGAATTTTGCCTATTTGTCCAAACCTAAACCGTGCCATACCGTACTTCGAGGAAAATATCATACCGTTATTCTGTACCGACTAAACATCAACCGTATCATACCGTGCCATGCTTCGTACCGTGCCGTACCCTAATGCCAGCCTTGACTGTATAATGCAGAGTCTGCTTAATAACTCGAGTTAGCGGACACGACTCTGTTTTCTTTTTATTTATGAAATTGTAAATTGTTTATTTTGAGCTCAATAAAACTATGAATTTTAATTTGAAACCATTTACAGCGCTGGGTGGTAACTATATAGCCAATTCAAGGGGTGAGGTGAAGCCTGCTATGGTTCTCCTGTTAACTGGGTGTGGCCGGAAATGCGGCATCCATCCAGGAAATGAAACTCCTCACTGTCGTGACATGCTGTCTGCCTCTATGGGAACAATGGTTCATTGCAAGGGACAACCCTTCAAGGACCGTATCTTGTCTATGGTTGATGGGTCTGCTCGGCCAGACAGACTGCGATTGACTATTAACAAAGTCAACTTAGTGAAACTTTACTGTCATTTTGTGGTTCACCGACTGAAACTGTAGCATTGTTAAAAATGTGTAAATAACGTATAATGGAATACCAAGGTGTTACATCTGCATAGACTTTACCAGGTATACTTTCCTATACTTTATTCATGTTAACCATATGAATATAATAAATTATTATATGTACATGATCGTTTCCTAAAATATCCAATTATACTTCGCTAATGCAAACTGTGAGAATAATGTTATATGCATATTAACTTTTATCTACAATATTCTCTTACTCAACACTGATAAGGTGTTATATGCATATTTTCTTTGCCTATAATATCCTAGTATACTTTACTGATCTGTGAAAATAATGTTATATGCATATTAAATTTTATCTACAATATTCTCTTACTCAATACTGATAAAGTGTTATATGCATATTTACTTTGCCTATAATATCCTAGTATACTTTATTGATCCAAACTCAGTATTGATACAAACTTTAAAAGTATAGGACATTATAATGCATATTAATTTTACCTCTAATATCCTCTTATATATCATTGATGCAGGATCTGTCCTGTTATGTATACTGGCATACATAACATGTATGGGAAAAAGATGTTACATGCACCTTAATATTCCAATGCAAGAAGCGGAAAGAAGGCTCCCATACCACCTAAAATTTGATTCACTGACGTAGTATTTTGTATGATATTGATCACATTACTGATAATAAAATTTACAAGAAAACCTGTAAATGTTTTATTGTTTTTAGGCCTCATAAAAATTAACTCTCTGATAATTTTACTTCACTGAGAGTTAGTTTTAGAAAAGTAAATGTTCATATTGACACCACTAATCTTCTCATCTTCGGAACGACTTTATTAATGCATTTCATATAATGTCAAACAATTTCATTAAGCCGAGAATGAGTCATAGGAGCCTGAATCTTAAAACGGTTATGTGGTTAATGGTGCTGACAAGCTTTCAGAATTAGCACCCGCTGCATACATTTCCATGGGACTTTATCAGAGTAATCCCCACGGTATTCAGTTAACTCTCACTCCAGCCCCGATGCCGATCTAGTGTCTGGCTCTGTGCCCGGGCTGGCTAATATTCAGTTCACTTCCCCCTTTGGCCAATATTCCCACAAGCCAGGACCATTATCTGGATGGAAATTTCCTCCATATTGCTTAAACTATTCAGCTGATGAGGGTCATATAATGGACAACCATGTGTAAAAACGGTTTATAGAACACACACACACACACACACACACACACACACACACACACACACACACACACACACACACACACACAGGTTAAAACTCTAGTGAACTAAATTTTATCTGCTTAATTGTTATTCGAATAGAAGAGACATTGTCCATGGCATATACTGATTATGTGAAAATTTTGATTCTTTTCAAATAGCTACAACAAAGAAATATTCCAAGACCTTACTCTGTTCATTTTAGCTCAGCGGAAAACTAGAAAAAAGCGTACCACACCACACCACACCACACTACCTAACATACCATACCACCCTTTCACAATAAACCATACAGAACTACCCTCTCTGACCACAGCACATTTTTTTTTTTTTTTTTTTTAACTGGAGACTGCTGATAGTAAGGGAATGGCTCTTTGCGTCAAATAACGTGCTTGGGTAACTTATTTTTGCTATACCCAGATGGTTAAAATCAATTTAGAAGTGGCCACTCTTTGCTGAAGGTGTTAATGATGACCGTATGTAAAGATTCCAGTCCAAAATGTTCCTCAGAACCTTAAAAAAAAAAAAATGTGCATTGATAAGCAGAAGAAAAAGAATAAAGTCAACTGGACTAAAGTCTTTTACACATACTAGGCGGTTCGCATATCATGCTTCTCTTTCCCTCTCTCTCTCTCTCTCTCTCTCTTTCTCTAAGGCAGTGACTGATTATGTGCGTGTGGACGACAGGATGAGAAGGTGTGTAATGAATGCAAGAGTATATAAAAGTTGGGGGAGTGGACTTTCTGACCACCACCAATGGAGAAATATAGAAAGGGAAGGACAGGAGGAAATAGTTCAAACAAGGAGAGTGGAAAGGTAATAAGAGGATGGAAGAGAAGGCAGAATATAAGAGGGAAGTGGAGGAGCGATTGAGTAAATATGGTTGGGAGCTGATGGGGGACATGCAAGGTGTGTGGAAGATATTCACAGAAGAAATCTGTGCAGCATGTGAGGTGGTGTATGGGATGAAGAAAAGATGAAAGGGGGTGCAGGGAACAGCATGGTGGAATTAAGAGGTGAGAGAGGTTGTGGTACAAAAGAAGAAAGCATATAGTGAGCGGATGAGAAACAGGCGCGTGGAAGAAGTTCAGAGATGGAAGAGAGAGAGTTACTCGTACATGTAGAGATGAACAAGAAGGTGAAAAGATTAGTACGGGAAAGAAAGAAGAGAGTGGATGAGGAATTTGGAAGGAATTTGAGTGTAAAATGGATGGAATGTAAGAAAACGTTTTGGAAAGAGGTAAAAAGAATTAGACAGGGTGACACAGAAATTAGCTGGGAAGTGAAAGATAAAAATGGTAGATTACTAGTACAGAAAGGAGAAAAAGTGAGCAGGTGGAGAGAACACTTCAAGGACCTGCTGAACATAGAGAATGAAAGTAATGCGACTGTAAGTGGCTGGAGAATGGCTCGGAGACAGAGGGATGTGAAAAGAGAGGAAGAAATCAGTAGGATGGAAGTCGTGGAAGCAATGAAGAAAGTTAAAATGGGGAAGGCCCCAGGAACTGAAGGAGTGTGTGGTGAACTGCGGAAGCTTGGAGAAGAGACAGTGGTAGAATGGATGTGGAAGATGTCCAGATTGGCCTAGGAGGAAGGTAGATTCCTGAAGGATTGGAAGTCAAGTATAATTATTCCCATGTACAAAGGAAATGGGGAAGAAGAAGTATGTGGCAATCATAGGGGCATTTGTCTTTTTAGTGTAATGGGAAAAGTATTTGGTAGGATACTTATTGACAGAGTTAGGGAAATAACAGAGGAATTAGTTGGAGAAGAACAGGGAGGTTTTAGGAAGGGAAGAGGTTATGTAGATCAGATATTTGTTCTTGGATAGTTAGTAGAAAAGTTTCTAGAGAAGGGAAAGAAGTTGCATGCGGCCTTCATGGTTTTGAAGAAAGCATATGACAGGGTGGATAGACATGGATTGTGGAAAGTACTAAGAATATATGGAGTAAAATGGGAAGTTGTTGAATGCCGTGATGAGTATGTATGAGGGTACTAAGGCTACAGTGCGTGAGGAAAGTGAACTGGGTGAATTTTTCTATTTGAAGGTTGGATTGAAACAGGGATGTGTCATGTCTCCATGGTTGTTCATTCTGTATATGGATGGGGTTATAAAAGAGATACAAGGTAAGGCAGTGGATTGGAGTGGCCCTAGTGAGAGAGTGCAATGTTTGGAAACTCCCTGTACTGTTGTTTGCACATGATACTGTGCTGTCAAGTGAAGACGGAGGAAGTGAAGACGGAGGGGAGCTGCAAGGCTCGGTGGATAAGTCTGGAAGTGTGTAAGAAACGAAATCTAAAGGTGAATGTAGGGAAGAGTAAAGTGATGGTCTTCGAGAGAAGTGAAGTCCGTGAATGTACAGTGATGTTGGATGAGGAGGAAATGGGAAATGTGAGTGCGTTTAAGTACCTGGGTAGTGTGATGAGTAAGGATGGACGTTTAGAGGGTGAAATGCTTGAAAGAGTACAACAAGGAAGAAAGGTTGTTGGTTCCTTGAATGCAGTGATAAGGAACAGGGAAGTGAGCATGGAAGTGAAAAAGTTACTACATGACAGTATTGTGATACCAACTCTAGCGTATGGAAGTGAAGCTTGGACCTTGTTGGAGGGACAGAAATCAGGAGTGAGAGCAGTGGAAATGAGTTATTTGAGAGGAGCATGTGGAGTCACATGGAGAGACAGACTGACAAATGAGAAAGTGAAGAAGCGTTGTGGTGTGGATGTGGATGTGATAGGAAGCGTTAGGAGAAACACACTGAGGTGATTTGGCCATGTGGAGAGGATGGAGAGTGAAAGAAAGACGAGGAGAGTGTATGTGAGTGATGTGGATGGCGGGAGAGGGAGGGGGAGGCCAAGGATGAGATGGAGGGATGGAGTGGAGAAGTATATGAGAGAAGGGGTGTGAGCTGGAAGTAGGGCAGTGAAATGGCGGGGGATAGAGCGACATGGAGGCGATTTGTTTCTGGCCACCCCTTACGGAATTAAGGAGTTTGGCAATATATATATATATATATATATATATATATATATATATATATGACTCGATGTAGTGCTGCTTTCGTGTGTCTGCCCTTTCCTCTCTTTCATCCTTCTTTCTTTCCATCCTCTTCTGTCTTTCCTTCAATCTTTCCTCTTCCTTCTGCCTGTGGGTGACTCTACACTGAGTGACAAGCCAAATGGTTTCCTGTACACCAGGAAACCATTTACCACGCTGGGTGGTAACCATATAACCACTTTTTGGCGCCTGGTGGTTTTTGTGGGTAATTATTGCGCTCCAATCGGATTGAACCAAGGGGTGGTTGGGGTTGATTGCTCACGTAATGCCACTCAGGGTAAGGCTGGTCACTCTCATCTTAAATGTCGGGACCAACTGCCTAGCCCCGGGCTCCGACGCCCCTTATGGGACAATGCAGGATTGGGTGATGGATGGATGTGTGTGTGTATATATATATATATATATATATATATATATATATATATATATATATATATATATATATATATATATATATATACTGTATATATATATATATATATATATATATATATATATATATATATATATATATATATATATATAGATATAGATAGATAGATAGATAGATAGATAGATAGACAGATACAGATATATTGTATATTTATATAGATAGATAGATAGATAGATCTATATCTATATCTGTCTGTCTGTCTGTCTGTCTCTCTCTCTCTCTCTCTCTCTCTCTCTCTCTCTTTCTCTCTCTCTCTAGGCTCTGCAGTCCGTTTCTGTATGCAATTCAGTCTTCTACGTGCCACACACGTTCACGTATCATCACTTCGAAGCTAATATTCATCGTTTATAATGGAGTGGTGATTTCACTGGAGATGTTTTATGACATGTCGGTGTGCCTTATGGCAGATCAGCTAACATTGTTTTAGCAAAATACATTTGATGAATCTATTTCCAGCCCTAGTCTGGAATCGAACTCGCATCATTTCAGACAACGGACGATCTTTCTAACCCCTTCAGTACGATAACGTTTTTGTTTACTTAATATTCCTTTTCCTATGTGGAGACAACGATATCCAGCTTTGGAGAACTCCTCGTTGAGAATGAGTTGACATTTCGAAAATCTCATCTAGATTGAACTGAACCTTCTGGAAGTAACATAAGTATCCAAACACGGAGTCGTTATAGTGGAAGGGAAAATCATATACCCGAACACTGGCAGCACCGTAATTTTTTGGTAATAGAGAGGAACACCTTCATGAGTTAGCACTGATATAACCAAAAGATTCAACTGCCTGGTTATACAAACGCCCTTCAGTTTCCTCCCTGTTCCCAGAAAAGTGGATGGCGGACTGCAGAAGAAATGTAACTTAAACCTGCAGCTCACTCAGTTCATATTTCAGAAGAGTCTGGGGCCACAACAACAACACTGACACCAACACTCGTCCCTTTATTCACAGCAACACTCTTGATAGGAAGGAGGACAGAAAATGAAAATGAAAGCTGGGATATATATTTATTTCTACTTTTTTTGTTTACTGCATTAAAGGCCGGATGGAAAGGAAGATGATATATAAAAATTGAAGCACGTGTTTGATACCACTGATCACGGCAGGAAAGAATGGAAATTAGTATAACGAGACTTTGCATACTAGTTATCCCGACTGCAGCATGAACAGCAAGGTGCACTCAGAGAGTGCAACATCAGAACCTAATGTTTCTGAGACCCTGCGACCTTTCGTCAAAAACTAATTAGTTTTTCCCCTCTTTCGTTCTATATTATGTATTCCAGCTTTAATGCAAATTCAGCCTTTACATATATTTGTATATCTATCTATCTATCTGTCTATCTATATACATATGCGAGTATATACTGTGTATACATATACATATATACGGTATATACTTATGAATATATAATATTACTAACAGAGATGTAAACAACAAATCAAACCAAAAACATGATACCCTCATGCTACCACGATTAGGCGTAATTAGGAAAATATAGACAACATAAGCTCAGACTATTATGTTTTCTTAGTCCCGATTACGACTGCAAAGAGAGGAAAGAAGGTTATGAGAAATTGAGCGTCTCCCCCTTCCCCCCCCCCCAGATTTACAACAAGAAGGAAACGAATGATATCTTTGAGAGTTCGAACATTCTTTTGAATTGAGCTAATTACATCGAAAAAGTAGTTTTTGAGAGTTCTGCGTATTTGTTTAGTAGCATCCCACATAAAAAAAAGTCAACTATTTTTTTTTGTGCAAGTAAGACGGAATCACAGGTTAAAGGCCTGCAAATTGTTCCCGCAAAGACAAAACAAAATCAAGATAATACAAAGTCAAATTCAAGATCAGTTTTTTTTTTTTTTCCCAGATGGTTGGATACTCTGCATTTAAAAGAGGTCATAGGAAGCAGGAAATACAACCAGAGGACGACAGTTCCAGAGCTGACCTGTTGCATACATGAAGGACTGGGAGTAATGATTAACTCTTGCACTAGAGAGTGGACAGAAAAGAGATGAGAATTTGTTGCTACACGGTTGCCACGCGCCCGCCGTAGTGGTGGAGGGATGCAAGCAAACACATCAGAGGAGCAGTGACCATTGAAGTTGCGACAGAATAGAGATGGAGATGCAACAGTGCGGCGAAGAGAAGAGGTTAAAGGGTGCCAGTAAGAGGAGGAGAGTTAATGAGACGAAAAGCCTTTGACTCCACTTTTTTGAGAAGAGCTGTGTGGGGAGAGCTTTCCCACACATGAGCCTTGTACTTTGCAAAGGGATGAATAAAACCCGTGTACTCGTAAAGTGTCAACAACTGTGCTGGGGTAAAGAAGGCACGGAGTTGGCTTCACCTAATCTCTTGAAAGCAGATTTTACAAGAGAGGTAGAGGTAATATGATCTTTCCAGGATAAATTCCGAGAGAATGAAACCCGAAGTATGTTCAGTGATGATGCAGGTTTGAATTGAATATTATTAAATATTATAGGATATTCCTGTGGCGGATTTTGACAGGTTGAAAGGTTTAAGAACTGAGTTTTTGATGCATTAAATATAACATGTTTACTTTACCTCAATCAGAGTTATAAGCCGAGTCAGACATTAGGTGTGCCACAGCCTCAACCCTTGCTTGGTGAAGTAACTGCTGAGATGGACGCTGTGGGAAGTGAATGGAAAGGTGAAGGGTGGAATCATCAGCATGTGATCGAAATGGGTTAGATGTACAACTTAGGTCAATGATGAAAAGATGGAAGAGTTGGTGACATATCAGAGTCCCGAGGAATACCACTACTGATAGCCCTACGAGAAATACGGTGGCCATCTACATCAACTACAGAACTACCAGAGAGGAAGGAAGAGATGAAGGCACAGACTGAAGGATAGAAACCGTAAGTGGGGAGTTTTAAAACTAAAGATTTATGCCAGACTCGATCGACAGCCTTGGAGAGGTCAAACCCACTAGCAAAGCTTTCGTCAAAGTATCGAAAAGAGGATGGCCAGGAGTCTGAATGGTATGTGAGAATATCGTCAGTGGAGAGTCTCTGGTGGACCCCGTACTGACGATCAGAAAGAAGGTAATAATATGAAAGGTGCTTGAAAGATTTTTGGACAAGAATATAGCCGAAATCTTTAGAAATACAGGATGTTAAAGCAACTGGGCTGTAGTCAGAGGACTGGGAATGGTCACTCTTCACTGAGACAGGCTGAATGAAAACAAACTTCCAACAAGAAGGAAAGGTACAAATTAACAAGCAAAGACAAAAAAGTTTACCTAGGCACGGTGTATGCACAGAGGCACAATTTTTGAGAACAACGGTAGGGACCCCATTAAGCCCATATGCCTTGTTCGTATTGAGGTCTGTCATGGCAGAAAACGCATCAGTTGCAGACAATTTAATGTCAGTTACAAGGAAGTCAGAGGGGGGAGATGATGGAGTAAAAGCAACGAAATCATATAAGATGAAATTGGAGGAAACAGCCTAAGCAAAGAGTTCTGTTTTATCAGTAGATGAAACAGCTACAGGGTCATCAGAGTTAAAAAGAGAAGGGAAGGATGATGAAGTAAGGCTGAGTTTTTTTTTTTTTTTTTTTTTTTTCTGCAAAATTGCAGAAGGAGCAGGTAGAATTTGAGTTGGAGAGTTCAAAGTTTTTAGTATGAAAATCAGAGAAACTTAAGGGAATGTTGACGAAACCTAATTCATCATGTATAGCATGGAGGGTGCAGTGGACCCTCTGACAATAAGATGTACGGTGAAGCTGAGAGTACAGTAGGAAGAGAGAAGGCTGAAAGGGGTAGGGAGAAGTTAGAGTAACGTAATTAGGAATAGAAGGATATGAAAATGCGGATTAAGTTAAAGGGCTGTTTCACTGGAGGTGCTGGTACTTTTTTTTTTTTTTTTTCCCTTCCCCAACTTTTTTCCTTGGAGAAGGAGTCATCTAGTAGGAAAAGGAAATCGTGGAGGGAGGTTGATCGTACAATCAGATGATAAGAAACGAAAGAAGTGGATGGAAGATAGGAGGACAAGAAGTGTGCAAGCTGATTAGGTATGAGAAGGCAGAATGTTGGAATGGAAACTTTAAAAAAATGCAATTTATTCTAAACAAAATAGGAATCTGTTCTTGAAGCACGTGTTTGACTAGAAATGAAAGGGAGGAAATATGAAAACAGAAAGGATGACACTGGAAGAATGCTAAGGAAAGAGGCAATGTAAGAGAATCTGTTGAAAAAAAAAAAATGTAGGAAAAAAGAGCAGTGACATATAGGATTGGACAGGATGGAGCACAAGAAGGGAATCTGGTGCTCAGGAATGAATGAGTGGCAGAAGTAACAAATGTTGTGATAAGCTGATGAAATGAAAACTACAGGTGTTGAAGATGTACATTCAGATATGATAAAAGGTAGTGGATGGTGCACAATGAATTGTTTATTGGAAGTCATTCGAAATGCCTTGCCTAGATGAGTTGTCTTGTACCAGTGAAGTGGAAGAAACCTATGAAAATATCTTTCCACAAGAGTATAGGAGGCCGAAGTAAGCGCAATAATTACTGTGGAATAAGTTTGCTGAAATTTATGGGCACGGTCTGTGAAAGAATAGTGAGATTTTTTTCAAAGGAAAGACGGATATTAGAAGATATGGTGAGTGGCTAACAGGGTGATTCCAGGGGTGGTGGGGGAAGTTTTAATCAAGTACTTGCAGTAAGAGATACTGTACAGTGGGAAAGGCATATGTTAACATTTTTTGTAGAAATTGTATATCTGAATATGACAGAAATCAGACTGGGATTATGGAATCTGTTGCTTCGGTCTGGTATTGAAGGAAACTTGCTAAATGCTGCAAATCTGTGGTAGTAGCACAGCTTGTTTAACAGCAGGTCTCTATGTGTGAGTGGTGCAGCGTAATACGGAGGTGGAAGTCGGTTGTGTGATGTCGTAATAGTTGTTCATTAAATAACTTAGGATGGGGTCATGAAAAAGGTGAAAGCAAGAGCTGCAGGGCTGAGCATTTGAAGATGATGAGATATATGATGAGGAATGGAGTATTTCTAACAGACTGGTTGGCAGCCTTGTGAATGTGAGTGACAACGTGTGAAAATAAGTGGTCACTCGCCGTAAGGGAGTAATATAAATCAGCAGAACTTGTTCCCAAACTTCAACAGTTTTCTGTCACACTTTCTCTGTTTCGTGGTTTCTGATATAAAGCCCTTCGGGAAGTGGGGGTATGGTTGTGCTATCACCAGCTTGGTTATGACACGCGGTATAATAATTACATTTTCTCAGTGTAGGCTGATGTCCATGGTCCCTTGAGGCGTTCGCAACTGTCGTTCTTTAAAAAGCATTGCATCCAGGCATCGTGGGTTGACTGGACCTTGATTTTGGCTCTCTTTTGTTTCTTTTCCTCCTGGGAGAGCTGTAACTTTTCTTGGGTGGGGGGCATTCGGCCTTTGAGCCATTCTTTTACTTATATGTTTATTCATTTATTTTATGCAAAGAAATACGGTGAATGAGACAATTATACCATGCCTTTCAGTACGAGCGACATTAGTGATGGTGTGTGGTACCTGTGAGGACTACCGAGCATCATAAGAACGCTGACACCTCTTTACCTGGAGCTGAACGCACACACACCCAAAAAAATAAATAAATAAACAATTCTATATGGAAGAATTAAATCGGAGCCTCCTAATCCAGCGAGAATACGGACCCAGTGGTAATATTAATAAATCTCTTAATCTTAACTTGGCCTATAATTGGAACCAATCACTTCTGAGTCAAAGTATTGTGAATAACAATGTGGCAGAATTAAAGATAAAAAGTAACGATCTGCGATAGTGGTTTTCGGTTATGGAGGTTTGTGTATTGTAGAAACTGGTATAAGTTCAATATAATACTTTTCCAGAACTGTAAGCAGCCACAGACAAACCCCCAGGCAAGCAATATACCGTCCTGAAATTTGTCAACACAGGCAGGAGAACAGTAATTACCGAGACTGATGTTTCCTGAAGAGGTCACTCACTAGGGATGAGGAACGTAAAAGTTGTGAAGACTAAAACTAACAGAAGAATTATACCAGCATCTGGATATGTTATTTATTGGACAGAAACAACAGTTTTGCAGAACTTGGACCCTCTTCGAATAGCCTATGAAGAAATGACAAAAGATATGACTGCATATGTACCGACGTAAGTTGAGAGGGATATGGAAAAGAGATAGGGAGGGAAAGGAAGGGGGAAAAGAAGCAAAGAAACAGCGTGATTAGGTATACAAGGAGAGGTGGCACAAGGAGGGAAGAAAAGTGAATGGGAATTTGGACGATAGAGAGACAGAGAGAGAGAGAGAGAGAGAGAGAGAATATGACACGTAAATATTATAGCTGAGGAATTCTAGGATTTCCTGTGATATGCAGCTATAAATATGTGTAAAAAATCCGAGATCCCATGAATGTTAAATGATGGATACAAATGAACCCCATGAATATTGCTAAAGTTTGAAAATAAAAATGTCGAATAATGTCACATACTGGAGCTTACTGCGAAGTAAGAGTTAGGAGTTATTGACTTATAATAAAAATTTCGGTAAGTATTTAGATGCTGTAGCCGTGTCTTAGGATAAAGCTTACGATAAATGCTTAACTATGACAGCCGCACCTTGAAACTCAGGGAGCAAAGGTGTAAGCAAGTCCCTAATTTTCGCTAGTCATTTCTGAATTTCTTCTACGAGTAATTAACGACGGCGGAAGAGTGGCTATTGCAACTAAGTTCCTTTGCATATCTATGATGTGTGTGTGTGTGTGTGTGTGTGTGTGTGTGTGTCACGAATCAATTCGTGACATTTCCCTTTTGTGAGAAGCCACGAACTATTAGTGGAAAACTCACTGTGTATCGCTCAGTTAACCGTTTCTCTCTCCATTTCGGGGTATACTTTTCAAAACATTCGTCACTGTTTTCAAAAGTGACCGATTTAATGCACGTCACTAAGTGCTGTACTGAGTGATACTATTGTTTCCTTATTGTTCGCCTCTGCTTGCCTTGGCCGTTAAAAATGCGGCCTACTACTCCCTTTGTCTTTCCCACGACTTAGTCTAGTGTTTGCTATGACGGAGAAAGGTTCTGTGCTCAAGAAGTGTGAGAGGTCAGCTAGCACCCCAAGCTCCACTAGTGCAGTTAATCCCAGTACTCCCACCCCCCGGGTGATACATAGCATTCATCGACCGGTATTTCCTTTTGTATAATCCTAGTTTTAAGAGTTTAGTTAAGGTGTTTTTTTTCTAGGCGTAAGTATTTAGCTTTTGTGTGAGTGAGTGAGTGCGTCTCATTAATTTGATTTGAATTGTAACGTTAAATTTATTTTTTGTAATCAATAAATTTAACAGTTCTTTTTCTTGAGCTTAATGTAAAGTAAAATCTTGTTTCATTTCTCCAAATTAAGCTTATTTTCCATATAGCTCCTAGCTTGCATAAACGTTTGCCTTCATAACTGGTACTTAGACCAGTCTTGTTGTATTAACTTAAAATCCGTTGTGCCATAGGAGTTAAGCATCAGCAAGGACCTGATTATTATTATTAGTATTAGTTATTTATTGTCAGGGGTGAAGTAACTTTCTCCAGAGGCTAACAGTACAGTAATTCAGCAATTGTGAGTAATTAGTCTCTGCTGTGTACTGTTGAGAAAGTTTATAAATTCTCGTTCTTAGAGAATCGTAGCAAGTCAGCGTAAAGTAATCGTTGCTTGATGTAGCAAGACAATCATTGTCTCTGCTCTTCAATATTATTGAATATTAATATCAATTGAATAATATTTAAGCATATATTTTTAAAAATACCTTGATATTATAAAAATTCCGTGACAATTGGCGACCTCATTCCAGGATATTAACTGCTAGCTATAAAGCTATTCACGAGATAGTGCTCACTCGTTCATATTTAGGTATTTATAATTAAAGTTTATAGACACAAGTTTACTGGTGTTTACCGTTAATTTAGCAAGTGAATTTTGCTTTATCAATCCATAGAGTACTTAACTCTAGTTTATTCTTGGTAACGCCAGATGATTTTATTCGCTCCTGGGAAGTCGCCGTACCCATTGTTTGATTATTGAGTCTTCCCAGTCATTTACATTTTTGATTTATTCTTTGCCAGTTAACTAGATAAGACTGGTCACCACTAGCTTGTGTCTGTACTCTTTACTTGTGTCATTAGTATTCGTCGCTAAGCAGTCAGTACTCAATTTCGGTTTGCTTAATAAATTAGCGCCATGGCTACTACTGTATTTTTACAGGAAGCCAAAGATATAGGTCTTTCGGACCCAACCGAAATTAAAGAGTATATACTCTCACGGAATAATCAGGAGCAGCAGCGCGAGAATGATGCCCGTGAAAAGCGTAAGATTCAGCGCGAATATGAGCGAGAACAGCGTGCATATGAACAAGAGCAGCGTGAGAAAGAGCGCGAATACGAGCGGGAACAACGGGAATACGAGCGAGAACAGCGTGAGGAACGAGAGAGAGAATGAGAACACGAACGTGCCGAGCGAGAAGCACGCGAAAAACATGAACTTGAAATGATGAAGCTCAAGCGAGATTCCTTAGCTTCAGACACGTCTGGTGCAGTTGGTCCAAGCTCCACGAGCGTTTCCCCTGCACATGTCCTGGCAAACCCACGCATCAAGCTTCCTTCATACAAGGAAAGCGAGCGAATCGAGCCGTACATAGCTCGTTTTGAGGACATGGCAGACATGTATCAACTGGATGAGGCAGCTAAGCGGCTTCAGTTTCTTAGCCTATTTGAGGGCCCTGCCCTCGATATTCTCCACAGAATTCGTGGAGACAATCTCACATATGAGATGATGAAAGCTGCACTCATTAAGGCGTATGGTCTCACAGTAGACGACGCCAAAGTTCAGTTCATGCGAGCTCGTCTCCAAGACAAGGAGACAGCTGTTCAGTTCCTTGACCGTCTCACTGCTTACCTAGGTGAGTGGATGGAGAAAGATGAAACTCCTTCCACGCGTGAGGGGATAATTGACCTTATGCTGCGTACACAGCTAGAGAGGTCGTGGCCTGCTGAGCTCATAGCACAGCTTAAGATCTGCCAGGTGAAAGATGCCAGCCAAATGGTAGAAAAGGCTGACGCATTCTTTACGGCATACGGGTATCAAACTCGTAAGCAAAACACCTGGAGCAGAAAAGATACTGCCAAGTCTGGGAAGCCGTCTCAGACTGAACCCCAGCAACAAGGCCGTTCTCACAGTAATGGCCAAGGTCCAAGCAAACAGCAGAAGGACCAGGGGCAAAATACACAGCAGTCTGCTTGGAAGAGGTACAACAAGTACCCTAACCAGCAGCAGTATCAGCCACGCAACCGACCGTCGGGACAAACTTTTTCACCACCAGCTCAAAAGAGGCAGGAAGCGAATGCAGCCTTCATTCCTCAGCAGCAGCACGGTGGTCACGTCCCTACCAGTATGGGTTCTCCCCCACAGTTCACTGGTCCCACAGTGACAGTGAACCCCCCTCCACAGATGGCCAATGTTCCATCTCCTCAGGCACTGAGTACAACTCCTCAAGTGTCTAATTCACAAGGCACAATGTTTGCCGCATCAATTCAGCAGCTTCATGAGTGGCTTGCTGCTTACTCCACAGGCCCTCCCAAAGGTGACAGTACCTTCCTTGTTCAGCCAGGGTTTGTGGGAGGCATTCCTGTGAAGGTCCTGAGAGACAATGGTTCCTCAGGTTGCTCTGTTAAGCAGAGTTTAGTTCGGCCTGAGCAGTATACAGGTCGACAGATCCGTGCAAACCTTATTGATGGATCAGTGAGATTGTTCCCTGAGGCATGTATCCAGGTGGCATCTCCATTTTATACTGGTATGACACTTGCAGTTGTCATGCCAGAGCCTCTATTTGACCTTATAGTAGGCAATATTCAAGGAGTCAAGGATAGTTGCTCCGATGATGACGTTACTCAGACTTCGGCTGCTGCGGTAACACGAGCCATGGCTGAGGCTCCAGACTGTGTCACCCCAGTGATCATTGAATCGCCGCAAGATCTGATGTGTAGTCAACTTGTTGTACAAGAACAGCATTCTGACCCGACACTTGCTGTCGTGCGGAACAAACAAAAGGGTCGAGTGATTAAGTATTCACGGGGAGGTCGAGCCAAGTTCCTTCGCAAACAAGGACGGCTCTACCGTGAGTCACGAACACCCGAGGGTGAGGTTCGATTGCAGTTTGTCGTTCCCGCCAAGTACCGCCTAGCAGTGTTACAATGGGGTCATTGTTCAGCCTCAGGAGGTCACATGGGCAAAAGGAAGACCCAGGGCCGTATCCGAGCTGACTTTTTCTAGCCAGGGATGGGACAAGACATAGATAGTTTTGTCCGTTCCTGCAGTGTGTGTCAAAGTAACACCACTAATCAGGGACATGCCCTTCCTGTGCCGTTTCTAACCACACCTGTAATCTCCGAGTCAGTTGAGAGACAGGATAGTGGTAATGTGGGTGTAGACCTGATGTCTCACCTACTAGCTGCTTACTAACTAGCAACTGTTGTATGTTGGGTTCCGTAAGATAGGCGGCCTAAGAGATTTGAGTAATCCAAGGACCAGCCTGGTTCCCAGTTAAAAGTGTAGACCAGACGTCTCACTCGTTGGCCCTACAGGACACAGTATATCCAGGGCTTGTACATACATGTATACCATAAGTTAAGGGGGAAGTTTGAGAACCCTGCAGAGACAGTCCGAGGCTGTGTATGAATTACCTTGTGGAACGTCTCGAGCTGTGGGCCTCTCTGAGGATTCCCGGAGAATGCACATTACCCACATGAGTGTTCACACCCACGGTGGGTGTTAAAACGTGACCTGCCCGAGATTGCGTAGCGATTTTCAGCTTCCTGTATTAGTCGTAAGTGTAGAGTTAGGTTAACCTGTAAACTGCCCGTTCTAAGCAATTTGTGAATTCAAGAACTGGCACGTTTCCTGGTTAATAATGTTAGGTTAACCTGTAAACTGCCTGTTCTAAGCAATTTGTGAATTCAAGAACTGGCACGTTTCCTGGTTAATAATGTTAGGTTAACTAGTAAACTGCCCGTTCTAAGAGATTAGAGTAATTCAAAAACTGGCACATTTCCTAGTTAATAAGCGTTAACCAGTAAGCTATAAGGGTTCTAAGCAATTTGTGAATTCAAGAATTACGTTTCCTGGTTAATAATGACAAGTACTGATTGCTAGGCAGAGAGAGAGAAATAACAGTTTTGATGCTCCACCTTAATTCCTTTCGCAGGTGTAGCTGGTGGGTGCAGCATTGCCGTGCAGATCAGCTGGTCGTTCCTGTCGCATGCTGCCGCCCCTTCTCTTCTGCCTCGTCATCATTATTTTACTATAAATTTGTATTTGTCATTTTACACGTAGGTACAGATACACTACAACTGTCACACCTACACCGTGTATTACATACACTACACTACATAACAATTAGTTGTAAATGTAAATGTAGCGAACTTTCGCTCAGTTTGACCTGAGTACAGGATTTTCACCGTCGTCACGGAGTTTTTCCCTCAAGCTTGTTTCTATTAACGTAAATACGAGGTTTTTTCGCTCACTGGCGACTGCGACTTTCTCCTGTAGCAGGATAGCACACACACCACAGTGTGAATCTTGTGTGACTGAGTTAGGATTTATATGTATGTATATTGAAATCTTTCTTCTGAAGGAAGAAAGATTTAATTTTCATGGGGCGTAATGTCATGAATCAATTCGTGACATTTCCCTTTTGTGAGAAGCCACAAACTATTAGTGGAAAACTCACTGTGTATCGCTCAGTTAACCGTTTCTCTCTCCATTTCGGGGTATACTTTTCAAAACATTCGTCACTGTTTTCAAAAGTGACTGATTTAATGCACGTCACTAAGTGCTGTACTGAGTGATACTATTGTTTCCTTATTGTTCGCCTCTGCTTGCCTTGACCGTTAAAAATGCGGCCTACTGCTCCCTTTGTCTTTCCCATGACTTAGTCTAGTGTTTGCTGTGACGGAGAAAGGTTCTGTGCTCAAGAAGTGTGAGAGGTCAGCTAGCACCCCAAGCTCCACTAGTGCAGTTAATCCCAGTACTCCCACCCCCCGGGTGATACATAGCATTCATCGACCGGTATTTCCTTTTGTATAATTCTAGTTTTAAGAGTTTAGTTAAGGTGTTTTTTTTCTAGGCGTATTTAGCTTTTGTGTGAGTGAGTGAGTGCATCTCATTAATTTGATTTGAATTGTAACGTTAAATTTATTTTTTGTAATCAATAAATTTAACAGTTCTTTTTCTTGAGCTTAATGTAAAGTAAAATCTTGTTTCATTTCTCCAAATTAAACTTATTTTCCATATAGCTCCTAGCTTGCATAAACGTTTGCCTTCATAACTGGTACTTAGACCAGTCTTGTATTAACTTAAAATCCGTTGTGCCATAGGAGTTAAGCATCAGCAAGGACCTGATTATTATTATTAGTATTAGTTATTTATTGTCAGGGGTGAAGTAACTTTCTCCAGAGGCTAACAGTACAGTAATTCAGCAATTGTGAGTAATTAGTCTCTGCTGTGTACTGTTGAGAAAGTTTATAAATTCTCGTTCTTAGAGAATCGTAGCAAGTCAGCGTAAAGTAATCGTTGCTTGATGTAGCAAGACAATCATTGTCTCTGCTCTTCAATATTATTGAATATTAATATCAATTGAATAATATTTAAGCATATATTTTTAAAAATACCTTGATATTATAAAAATTCCGTGACAGTGTGTATGTGTGTTTATGAATTATGACATCGATGGGATTTGTGGATTTTTGTTTCGCAAATCAGATCATAAAATTTTTTCCTGTCCCAGCCAGGGATCGGTCTTGCTTCATTTCAGATGTCAGACAATCTCTTTAATTCTTCCTACCTTCAGATTAACATATTTTGCTCATGAGAGACGTTTCAAGCGTGAAATTTTAGAAATATCAAACATCAAACCCATCGCAAGTAGAGGTCCAACATAAGTTTAACAAAATCATCTAGTACGTTGATGAAAAGGATTAGCCGTCATAATAGTGAAGGGCCTTCCAGTTTCTCTTTACTGATCTTCCAGTTATGTGATGTTCTCTTTATTTCATTTTGCTTGCCGCTGGATATTTATAGTCGTGTTAGGTGATACCCTAAAATCCTTCAATATGTCGAGTTCTATCAAGAGATCATAGTACAACTGTCTTAGGAAATTTCTCATCATCTCTTTCTTAGCGATTTATTCTGCACACTACACCTCAGTATCCTTCAGTAGGCGTTTAATGGAGAGTATGTCGATGATAAAACTATATAAATAAAATGCAGCAGAAATGTAATGTGTGTAACAGACATACAAGACCGGTGATGAATATGCAGTACAAAACCTGCCATCCCACAAAGAATACGCCCCTGCATTTTATACTGTCTACAGTACCTACCCATCTTACCAAACCCCTTGTAATGAAGGAGAATACACTGATAACCTAACCCACTCGGTATGAACACACTGTTTCATATTACATTTTTCTGGTTAGACTTACACAACTTTATGACGGCTGAGTGGTTAGAGAAGTGGTCTGTTGTCTGAATCAACACCGAGTTCGACCTCAGGCTGGGGCAGGAAAAGTCGTTATTACAGATTTTACTGATCATGCAGACGGCCCATCGACATGGCATTCAAACACCCCCACAAATACCACTGTGTCAGGCCTGACGGAGACACCTCTAGTATACGAGAATATGCTCAGAATCGCCATGTTATATGATAATGTTAATAAAAAAATACTACTACTAACGACAACAACAACAACAACAATAATAATAATAATATTAATAATAATAATAATAATAACAATAATAATAATCCATCCATCCATCATCCAATCCTACATTTTCCCATGAGATGCGTAGGAGCCCGGGGCTAGGCAGTTGGTCCCGACATTTAAGATAAGAGTGACCAGCCTCACTCATCCCTGAGTGGCATTACATGAGCACTCAACCCCAACCATCCCTTGGATATAAACCTTCACCGGCTCAATCTGATTGGAGCGCAATAATTACCCACTAAACCACCAGGCGCCAAAATTTGGTTATATGGTTACCACCCAGCGTAGTAAAATGGTTTCCTGGTGTACAGGAAACCATTTGGCTTGTCACTCAGTGTAGTCACCCACAGGCGGAAGGAAGAGGAAAGAATGAAGGAAAGAAAGGCAGAAGAAGGGGTGTAAAGTCACCCGTAGGCAGAAGGACAAAGAAAGAATGAAGGAAAGTCAGAAGAAAATGGAAGGAAGGAAGGATGGAGAGGAAAGGGCAGACAACCGAGAGCAGCACTACATCGAGTGAGCTGATTATGAGCGCCCCCACCTAGCACATAATAATAATAATAATAATAATAATAATAAAGATTAGAAACTTTGGATACCCCTCGCAGTGAAGTCGTTGTAACAGACACCTTTAACCTTTTAGGTGTTGAATTTAATCCTTTTTTTCAGGCTACCCACAGATGATTTTCCTTAACTTCACACACACACACACACACACACACACACACACACACACACCTATATATACCGATTTAAGGTGAGCAAAAAACAGACGGAAAATAAAGACATCGCAGGCAAAGTTTGCGGAAGGTTGGTAAATATTTTCCACACTCCTGCAAGATAAAAAACTCAGCCTTATAAGACTCACTAACAACTGAAGTGTATAATCTGATGTTAGCTGGCACTGAATATTAATGGTGATTTAACCATGAAAGAAATAATAATGATAGCATTAATAATAACTCTGAACTGAATAAAACCACCCCACATTAGCCTTTTTTTTTTTCTTTTTTTTTAAATAACAGAACGGAGGAAGGAAAAACAAATGAATAAAAAAAATAATCATACACCAGATTACTGGTGTCCTCTGCTCATAAAATATCTGTAACAGTTAGACTTGAACAGCTGTGGGTTGAAATTTGAAAGGAAACAACTCTGGGGAAGCGAGTTCCAGAGAAATGCAGGTCGGGGAATGAAAGAATTCTGATAGGCAGAAGTTCTGGAATATGGTGAGTGACATTCCAGTCATGAGCGCTGCCAGATGACCGTGTAGCACGAGGGAAGGCATGGAGAGGTGGCACCATGGACGCAAGTTGGTCTGAGCATTTGAAAAAAAAAAAAAAATGGTAAAATAATGCAAGAGAGGCAACATTCCTTCTTACTTGCAGGGAAGGTAGTTTATTTGTAATGGCAGGGTTGTTAATAATTCTAACAGTTTTGTTCTGAATTTTATCTAGTTGTTTTAGTGCAACCTCTCCACATCCATTCCACAACTGTGAGCAATATTCAAGCTGAGAGTGCACATGACTCTTATAAATTATTGCTAACTGCTCATCAGCGAAAAAGTTACGGACTCTGTACAACAATCCAAGTTTCTTTGAGGCGGTTTTAGCAAGTGATCTGACATGAGAGGTCCTGCTGAGAGTATTTTTAAGTGAGACGCCAAGAATTTCGATACTAGAATAGAATCTGATTTTTCCTCAGCTACAGAAATACGAGCAGAAAAAAAAAAAAAAAAAAAAAAAAGAGCTTAATGCAGTGAGGATAAAAAGAAAGCAGAAAAGAAAAAAAATGTGGTTTAAAGCTGGGCCATAACACTAATCGGGCACTGGAGTCAGGTTGCAAACTCTAGTAAAGGGGACGTCAAATTAACCTTGTGAACGTTTGTGGCCTTCATGAAAATATGTTTTTCTTTTTTTTTTCCCGACACACAATAAGAAGGCACGGGGAGGGGTACGGGAGGAACAGCTGCTTTGGATGGTTCTTTTCCACAGCCTCTGGTGCTAGGAAAGGGAAACTTTATGTGCTGGAACCCACATGACTGACCTGGTTATATTATCATCTCTTAATTTCTTTACTATTTCCAGACAAAAAGTAGGTTAGTCTGCTGGAGAAGGAGAGCAACTTTAGCGTGCGGTTTACCAGGTTCGGGTTCATATATGCCTAAGATGCAGCTATTCTACAAAAATAACAACAACGACGAGGACGACGACTACAACGACTACTACTATTTTATGCAAGGAAGAAGAACCAAAGGCCAGTAACCTTCAAGATTATTCCTTCCATGAAAAACTTAAAACAAAATAACAGAGAGCAAGATCCAAGATCGGTTCATTTCGAGATGTCTGGACACACTGCATTTAGAAGACTGATCATAGGCAGTTGGATATGCAGACAGAGGAAGGTAGGCCCAGAGGTGACCTATTGCATGCATGTATCCTCCTACTTTCTCTATACTCATTTCAAAGCCAAAGGTGGCTGTTGTGTATATATATGCAACGACTTATCTTGCTCTCGTGTTCTTGAACTCGATTCTTCTGAATTCTCTACACTCTGGCTTCGGTTTTCCTGTCATTCTCTGACTAAATATATCTTTGCTATTTACTTATCCCCTAATTCTACTATCAAAAAATCTTCGACAATCTTACTTCTACGATGGAACACATTCTATCCATTTCTCCTTTCTCTGAAATCTCCATTCTAGGAGATTTCAACGTTTACCACCACCTTTGGCTCTCCTCTCCTTTCACTGATCCACCTGGTGAACAAGCCTACATCTTTTCTATCCTTAATGACCTAGAGCAGCTTGTACAGCACTCTACCCGTAACCCTGACCACCTTGGAGAGAGCTCCAACTTACTTGACCTCTTCCTCACAACTAATCCTTCTGCTTACTCTGTTAATCTTTTCTCTCCATTGGGCTCCTCCGATCACAACCTTATTACCTTAAGCTGTCCTATCACTCCGGTACGGCCTGTGGACCCTCCAGGGAAACGTCGTCTGTGGCATTTTGGAGCCGCAGACTGTGAGGCCCTCAGGCAGTACTTCTTTGATTTTCCCTGGAATGATTATTGCTTCCATGGCCGTGAGCCATCTGAGTGTGCCTTGCGCATTACGGAGGTTATTCTCTCGGGCATGGAAGCATACATTCCTTTCTCATATCCTTTGACTAAAGCAAGAAAGCCTTGGTTTAATCATGTTTGTTCTAATGCTGTCCGCAACAAGGAGAGGGCCTACAAAAGGTACCGGAGCCAACCCACCCCTGAATCACATCATCTTTACGTTTCTGCCCGGGATCGTGCTAAGTCTGTTCTTCGCTCTACTAAAAATAATTTCATCCATACTAAATGCTCTCAAATCTCCAACTCGAATTCTTCCCGCTCCTTCTGGCACCTTGCCAAAAATGTTTCTAACAACTTTACCTCATCATCCTTCCCTCCTCTTTTCTACTCTGATGGTTCTGTAGCTATTTCTTCTACTGATAAAACAGATCTCTTCGCACAGACTTTCTCCTCCAATTCCACCTTAGACGATTCCGGTGCTGTTCCTCCATCACTTCCCCCCTCTGACTTCCTCTTGGCTGACATTAAAATTTCTTCAGTTGATGTATTTTCTGCCATCACTGGCCTCATTACTAACAAGGCATATGGGCCTGATGGGGTCCCTCCTGTTGTTCTCAAGAACTGTGCTTCTGTGCTTACACCCTGCCTAGGCAAACTCTTTCACCTTTGTCTGTCAACTTGTACCTTTCCTTCTTGATGGAAGTTTGCTCTCATTCAGCCAGTCCCAAAGAAGGGTGACCACTCCCAACCCTCCAACTATCGTCCAACTGCTTTAACGTCCTGTATTTCAAAAGTTTTCGAGTCAATTCTCAATAGAAAAATTTTAAGGCATCTTTCCTATCACAACCTTCTTTCCAATCGTCAGTACGGGTTCCGTCAGGGACGCTCCACTGGCGATCTTCTCGCCTACTTTTCAGACTCCTAGTCATCCTCCTTTCGGGACTTTGGCGAAAGCTTTGCCATTGCACTTGACATCTCAAAGGCTTTTGATCGAGTCTGGCATAAATTTTTAATTTCCAAACTGCCCTCACACGGTTTCTATCCTTCTATCTGTGCCTTCATCGCTAGCTTCCTTTATGGTCGTTCTATAGCCGCTGTTGTAGACGGCCATTGTTCTTCTAGATCTATCAACAGTGGTGTTCCTCAGGGCTCTGTCCTATCACCAACTCTCTTCCTTTTATTCATCAGTGATCTTCTAAGCTGTACATCTAACCCTATCCATTCATACGCTGATGACTCCACCCTTCACCTTTCCATTCGGTTCCCGCAACGCCCATCTCAACAGTTACTTCAACAAACAAGGAATGAGGCTATGGCACACCTAATGTCTGACTTGGCTCGTATCTCTGACTGGGGTGAAAATAATATGGTTGTTTTTAATGCATCTAAGACTCAGTTCTCACACCTATCAACCCGACAAAATCTTTCACAGGTATACCCACTAATGTTTAATAATATTCAGCTTAATCCTGCATCATCCTTGAACATGCTTGGGGTTTCATTCACTCGGGACTTATCTTGGAAAGATCATATTACATCTCTTGTAAAATCTGCTTCCAAGAGATTGGGTGTGCTAAGCCGACTCCGCTCTTTCTTTTCCCCTGCACAATTGTTGACTCTATACAGGGGTTTTATCCGCCCCTGTGTGGAGTACAACTCTCATGTGTGGGGAGGCTCCCCACATACAGCTCTTCTCAATAGGGTGGAGTCAAAGGCTTTTCGTCTCATTAACTCTCCTCCTCTTACTGACTCCCTTCAACCTCTGTCTCTTCGCCGCACTGTTGCATCTTTATCTCTTTTCTATCGCTACTTTAATGGTCACTGCTCCTCTGAACTGTCTGCTTGCATTCCTCCACCTCTACGACGGGCGCGTAGCACCCGTCTGGCAGCAAACTCTCATCCCTTTTCTGTCCAACTCTCTAATGCAAGAGTTAACCGTTACTCCCAGTCTTTCATTTATGCAACAGATCAGCTCTGGAACTGTCTCCCTCTGTCTGTATTTCCTGCTGCCTATGATCTCCAACCTTTCAAACGCAGTGTGTCCAGGCATCTCAAAATGATCGGATCTTGAATTTGGCTCTCTATTGTATTTTGTTTTTCTCTTGGAGGGAACTGTTACTGTGGGCTCATGGCCTTTGGTTCCTTCTTCCTCGCATAAAAAAAAAAAAAAATGAAGGACTGGTATAACCGTTAATTCTTCCTCGCATAAAAAAAAAAATGAAGGACTGGTATAACCGTTAATTCTTGCATTAGAGAGTTGGACAGAAAAAGGATGAGAGTTTGCTGCTTGATGGGTGCTGCACTCCCGGTGTTGTGATGGAGGGATATTAGCAGACAGTTCAGTGGAGCAGTGACCATTGAAGTAGCGATAGAAACGAGATAAAGATGCATTAATGCGGCGAAGAAACGGAGGTTGAAGGGGCTAGCAAGAAGGGGAGAGTTAATGAGACGAAAAGCATTTCACTCCACATTGTTGAGAAGAGCTGTATGTGGAAAGCCTCTCCATACATGAGCTGTGCTCTACAAAGGGACAAGTAAAACCCTCGAATAAAGTCAACAACTGTGCAAGGATAAAGAAGGCATAGACTCGGCTTAACATACATGATCTCTTGGATGTAGATTTTACAAGAGAGGTAATAATATGATCTTTCCAAGATAAACCCCAAGTATGATAAGTGATGATGCAGGGTTAAGTAGGATATTGTTAAAATTCAGAAGTTTGATTTTGGCGGGTCGAAAGATGTAAGATCTGATTTTTTTTATGTATTAAAAACAAAAATATTACTTTTACATCAATCAGAGATGTGAGCCAAGTCAGACATTAGGTGTGTCACAGCATCATCCCTTTTTTGTTTCAGTAACTGCTGAGGTGGAAGCTGCAATAAAAGAATGGATAACTGAAGGGTGCAATTATCAGCGTATGAGTGGATAGGGTTATATGTACCGCTTAGAAGGTCTCTGATGAATAGAAAGAATAGGGTTGGTGATAGGACAGAACCCTGAGGAGCACCACAATTCATAGCTCTAGGAGAAGAATGGTGACCATCTACAGCAGCAGCTATTGAACGACCTCAAAGGACGCTAGTGATGAAAGCACAGATAGGATAGAAACCGTAAGAGGGCAGTTTGGAAATTAAAAATTTATGCTGATTATCAGTGGAGTGTCCCTGGCGGACATCACACTGGCAATAGGAAAGATTATGAGAGGATAGGTACTTTAAAATGTTTTTGTTAACACTTTCGCGGTCCGATCCCTCTGCAGCCATCAAAACCCTTCTTGCATCCCCCCCCCCCACTACTCTCCCTTGCCAATAACAACAATAGTAACAACAACAACTACAACAACAACAACAACTACTACTACTACTATTACTACTACTACTACTACTGCTGCTACTACACTGTGTCTGAACTGTGACAAAAAGTAATGGATCTCGCTGAATAAAGTAATAACAATCAAGCAGGATTCTTATCATATCGTAGTCCCAAAATCCTAATTCAGTACTTCGCACTCCCAGGATCTTACTTCACTAGTCTGCAATCCCCGAATCTTGTTCAATATTTAAGCCATCCCAATATTATTTTCTTAGTTCCAGTCTGGGAATTTTGTTTCTTTAGTTCGCATTCCAGGAATATTGTTCCATTAGTTAGTACTTACGGAATACTATCTCATTAGTGTGCAATCCCAAATCTGGTTTCACTTGTTGGCGATCTGAGATTTTTAAAATTTCATTCGTTCAGTTCCCATCCTGTTTTATTAGTTCACAATCTTTATTCATTCATTCACAGTTTCAGAGTGTAGTTTCCTTCGGTCATTATCCCGGAATCATGTTTCCTTCATTCACAATCTCGGAATTCGCATTGCTGCAAACGTTGACATCTTACTGTAAAATATTTACCAAATAAACGCTTGAAGTGGGGATGACTATCCTCTCTCTCTCTCTCTCTCTCTCTCTCTCTCTCTCTCTCTCTCTCCACCGTCTCAGAGAGCATCAAAACCTAATGTGATCTTGCGTAACTAATCCTTTCCTATTCTTCCAAGGAAGGAGCTGGAGAGGAATGCATTTATATGATGACACATATATAAGTCATAGAAACGCTACTCATTCCCCTCCCCATCCCCTAAAAGAGTGGAGGTGGACTGCCGAAGAAGGGTAACATTCTCTTGCTGTCCACGGGGTTCATATTTGAGACGGACCTGAAACAGCTGCTGCTGCTGCTTTTACTACTACGACTATTACTAGAACTGTTACTACTGCTACTACTACTATTCCAAGGGTGTCTTTTTTTATTCTTGCTCTATTTGATTTAAGCGACCTAAGAGAGCGTCCTAGCAGTGGCAGAACTGAGAAACACAGTACAGGTATAAAAATGGTACTACCTTTACACTGATACTTTCCGCATGAAATGAATAAAATCAACTGAAGATGGAAAGAACATGACGAATGTGACATCTTCTGGCTAGGGAGCTTTAGCATCAACAGGGGAAACTGACTGTATATTGTAGGGTTCCCCGATTACTTTCTATGAAGGTCCAGTCATACTATCTTCCGATGTGGCAGAGGTCCAGATGTAAAATCCTTTATTAAATATTAATAATGGAATAAAATACTTGCATTTCTTTTAGGATGCAGAGTATTAGTTTTTAAAATATTCCGAAACTGTACGGAAAGTTAACACCCTGAGCAAAATTGAAATAAGCTTTAAAGTAGATATTCTCTTTTGTTATTAGGTGGTTAATGAAGACACAAAAATCTATTCTCCAAACTCCCACCTTGTCAAAGAAACAAAACGACATTCTTCTATTGCCCAAATTACAATTACCATCCTTACATAAGCACAGTCACTCTAGCACTACCACCACCACTTTAGCACCACACCATCCACCAGTAAGCAGCCTTAATACATTTCAATGTCTTTCCGTCAATTCACCAATTGAACAAGCTAATGACAACAATCTGTGGGTACGAGTACATGCAGTGCAGCTTGCTAAATACAGAATTCCTACGACTAGGAATCCTGTTCTCATTTTTTTTTTTTTTTTTAATAACAGAACGGAGGAAGGAAAAACAAATGAATAAAACAAAATAATCCATATACCAGATTACTGGTGTCCTCTGTTCATAAAATATCTGTAACGGTTAGACTTGAACAGCTGTGGGTTGAAATTTGGAGGGAAACAACTCCGGGGTAGCGAGTTCCAGAGAGATGCAGTTCGGGGAATGAAAGAATTCTGGTAGGCAGAAGTTCTGCAATATGGCTGAGTGACATTCCAGTCATGAGCGCTATCAGATGCCCGTGTAGCACGAGGGAAGGCATGGAGAGGTGGCACCATGGACGCAAGTTGGTCTGAGCATTTGCCAAAAAAAATATCTGTATAATAATGCAAGGGAGGCAACATTCTTTCTTACTTGCAGGGGAGGTAGTTTATTTGTAATGGCAGAGATCACAGTGATAGTATGCTACTTGGTATCATGAAACTCACGTTACTTTGACTGATGTGAGCACTTAGAGTAGCTGGAAAAATTAGTAGCTTCTGTGTTGACCAGGTAGCTCACTCGTCTGCATTGCAAGCATCAAGTGGACATGTTGGTATTACTGCAGCAGTTAAAAATAACTGGCAATCCGTTAATTTTATATACATATATATTTTTTCTTAGACGTATTATGGACATAACTAATCCAGAGATGCTAAATATTGTGTTTCTTTCTTTCGAGGGCGATACTGAACATTCAGTAATGGAAGTTGCTGGGGTCTGTACCAAAACTCGTCACGGTCCGGATTCGGACCACGGTCCACCATTTGAGTACCACTGGTATATTGGTTACCACTTCCTGCTGGTTAATGGTAGCACCCTATTTTATTTCTTAGTCCAACCAGACCTTTGGAAAATGTTAATTTGTCCATTTTCCCGGTTCACCTTGCAGTGCAGTCGGAATTTGACTATTGTGGATACTCTGAAGATTGACTGGAATACAGCAAAAAATGTCTGCCATGATCACCGTTGTGCAGCCTTTTTAAGTGAAAAACAAGGAGCCAAAGGCCACGAACCCGCAATAACTGTTCCCTCCAAGGAAAAACAAAATACAAGAGAGAGCCAAATTCAAGATCCGATCATCAGCACTCCTGAGTAATTAGTCTCTGCTGTGTACTGTTGAGAAAGTTTATAAATTCTCGTCCTTAGAGAATTGGCGAAGTAAACCAGCATAAAGTAAAACTCACTACTTGATTTTCACAAGTCAATTCCTTGTCTCTACTTTCAAGTAATATCTGCAATTTTTAATTCAAAAATTCACATCCCCCCATGACAGTGGAACTGGAGGAGAAAGTCTGAGCAAAGAGATCTGCTTTATCAGTAGAAGAAAAAGCTACAGAGCCATCAGAGTAGAAATGAGGAGGGAAGGATGATGAGGTAAAGTTTTTAGAAAAGTTTTTGGCGAGGTGCCAGAAGGAGTGAGAAGAATTCCAGTTGGAGAGTTGAGAGCATTTAGTACGGATGAAAATATATTTAGCAGAGCGAAGAACAGACTTAGCACGATTCTGGGCAGAAACATAAAAAAGATGTGATTCAGGGATGGGTTGGCTCCAGTACCTTTTATAGGCCCTCTCCTTGTGGACAGCATTAGAGCAAGCGTGATTAAACCAAGGCTTTCTTGCATTAGTCAAAGGATATGAGAGAGGAATGTATGCTTCCATGCCTGAGAGAATAACCTCTGTGATGTGCAAGTCACACTCAGATGGCTCCCGGCCATAGAAGCAATAATCATTCCAGGGAAAATCAAAGAAATACTGCCTGAGGGCCTCCCAATCCGCAGTTCCAAAGTGCCACAGACAACGTTTGTTTGGAGGGTCCACAGGCCGTACCAGAGCGATAGGACAGGTTAAGGTGATAAGGTTGTGATTGGAGGAGCCCAAGAGAGAGAAAAGATTAACAGTGTAAGCAGAAGGATTAGTTGTAAGGAAGAGGTCAAGTATGTTGGAATTCTCTCTAAGGAGGTCAGGGATACGGGTAGGGTGCTGTACAAGCTGCTCTAGGTCATTAAGGATGGAAAAGGTATAAGCCTGTTCACCAGGTGGATCAGTGAAAGGAGAGGAGAGCCAAAGGTGGTGGTGAACATTGAAATCTCATAGGATGGAGATTTCAGAGAAAGGCAAAAACGATAGAATGTGTTCCATCGTAGAAGTAAGATAGTTGAAGAATTTTTGATAGTCAGTAGAATCAGCGGATAAGTAAACAGCGCAGATATATTTAGTCAGAGAATGACAGGAGAGCCGAAGCCAGAGTGTAGAGAATTCAGAAGAGTCGAGTTCAGGAACACGAGAGCAAGATAAGTCGTTGTGTATATATACACAACAGCCACCTTTGGCCTTGAAATGAGTATAAAGAAAGTAGGAGCATACAGAAAAGAGTTTGCTGTCAGTTGCCTCAGACAGCTGAGTCTCAGTTAAGAAAAGAAGGTGAGGTTTAGAGGAGGAGAGGTGATGTTCAACAGAGCGAAAGTTAAAGGAGAGGCTGCAAATGTTGCAGAAATGAAGAAGTGAGTCAGACAGTGCGTCCAAGAAGCTCGAGTCGTCACCGGGAGAGGGGCGGAAGGTGGGGGCATTTATGGTCCCCCCCCCCGGGGACTCCGAGGCTGTGTGATTCCAAGCCATGATTATTTATTTTTAAATTTTGGAAAAGGAAGTGTAGCGCGTACTGTGCATGTAGTTTGGTGTTGATAGAGAAACTTGTACTGGAGAGCATGCTGGCCTACTCTCTGTATTACTGAGACACTGGAAAAGTTCAGCAAAGGGGGATGGTCGGGAACTAGTCCCGAGGGCTGATGAAATGGGAGCTCCAGCTCTCCCTGTCATCAACTTTCCATCCACCTTGGGAGTACTGCCCTGCTTGACTGGTGCTACAATCTACTCCTCTGAGGCATTAATCCTACTCTTTGTTTCCTAAATTTTCTTTTTTATTTTTTCCCCGCCATACAACAAGCAAGGCATGTAACGTATATAGTTAAGTAAATTGTTCATTTACATCACCTCGAAACCGGATCAGAACCTAAATAAATCTTGCTGAAGGGAAGCGTTCACAAACTCTCAAAAGTTGCCAGTTCTCACCTGACAGCTTAGTCTGAATAATGTATATGCGGTCAACTACTATCATTTCGTTCATAATTATAATTTTATGAATATGTTTACTCAGTGACATAAGGAAAAGAAGCCTCAGTATGATAAAGATGAAGGGAATACCGGTAACTAAACTTATGTACTATACCGTCTTAACCTCGGGCCAAATATTGTTGGTAGCTTAAATGCCATTATTCACATTCCTAGTCATGTCTTTTAACATTATTTTAACTAAACAGTATTTTCAATCATATGCCTATAGATAACTGTAACATAAAATCTTCGGCTGCAAAAATATGTAGGGGTCAAATGAATATTATATGCACATGCCCACATAATGTATTGATTTTTTCTGGTAACATCAGTGTTTGCGATTTCGGTCAGCAGCTTTGTCTGGCATGATTTCGGCTTCATAAATTATTATTTTTTAACTAATAGGCAGTACAAACACTTCAGACCTCTCCAGATGAAACATTAATCTCTTTGATAACTAAATGATAAGCGTTTCATATTAAACATGCAGTGAAACTTCTAATATTGTTCCATCCCCATCCCACACTGCCCCAGGCTCCAACAGGAATAGTACATTATAGAAAGGACCTTGCTAAGTGAGTTGTTCTTATGGTTAGCCTCTCGATATGCAACAACAAGATTGGTTCAGGCAGGGCAAATAAACACTGGATTCTAAAGTTTGCCATCTTTATTTACCAAATAATTATGCTTAATGCCTGCCAACTTCGCTTGACTATTTTCACAAATACCAGAGATATACAATCTTCACTAGACTGCACTGACACTGAACTGACACTGAACTGCACTGAAACTAAAAACTGAAACAAAACTGGCTCTCCTAGGCTCTTCCACTCCCTCATGTAGCCTTCCCTGCATCTCCAACATTCTAGGCTGTTCTGGTGCCTGTCCCTAGCAACAAGTTACCAAATCGGAGACATCCAATACATACCATAGTTATCTCTCATTACATAACACTCAAAATATTTCAGCATTTAACTGAGATAAAACTACATTATTTAACAAACAATCGCATTAATAAAACATTATAGAGACAAAGAGCACACAAGTTAATGTACAACTTACAAAATACATCCGCTCACGAATAGCAGGCTAGCTGCCAACTCTGCCTCGTAACCGAACTACAAGAACCACAGGGAACCCTCCCCAACTACCTGACTAGCAATCCCGCTTCTCAACACTACTCCCTCCCTAGTCCTTTTGTTATCCCGACGGAACTACACAGTACTTACAAACATAATCATTAATCCTAATGAAACATCAAATTATACACAAAATAACCATTCAACTTATCATCAGGTCTTCTACTATGCTGGTTCTGACGACGTTCCTGCTCCTCCACACAGTCCACTCCTCCTGAAGGGTCTTGGTCCTCTTCCTGGTTCATTTCTTCCTTAGGGAAATTGTCACCATCCTCTTATACTGCAGCTCCTTGGTCCTCCTCAACACTCTCCGATAGGGGTGAGCATGACTCCCAGGAGATGCCCCAACTGTAATGTCCTGGCCTATGTTACTGCCACAGACGATTCACGTGCGCCACCTTTGGGCGAGACTTCCTGCCTCCCTGAATCTGGTACATTACTTCTGACAGGTGTCCCATCACACTGTAGGGCCCACCCCATGATATCTGCAGCTTTGGTAACTGTTCCCTCTTCCGCTGGGGATTGTAAAACCAAACTGTCACCATCTTTGAAGCTCAGCTTACTTCCCTTGGCATCATACTTGTGCTTCATCACTTAGCCTGAAACATAAGGGCTCATCGCACTTGATGATGTGCCTCAGCCAGCCTTTCTTGAAGATGCTTTACATAGCTGGAGGTGTCTGTAGGCAACTCCCCACCAGGTGGTCTTCCCATTAACAGGTCATCTGGTAAGCATAACTTGTGGCCCATCAGTTTTACAGGAGTGTAGCCGGTAGACTCATGGGATGCAGGACAACATGCCATCGGCACTGTGGGTAGTTTCTGGTCCCATTCCCTCTGTCGCTGTACACAGTACTTGACCAGTTCTTGCTCCAGGGTCCAGCTGAATTTCTCCACCATCCCATCTAACTGTGGCCTTTGTGGAGTCTTCCTAATCTTCCTTATCCCCAGTAACTTGCAGCACTCAGGGAACATACCAGGCTCCGAGTTTCAACCATGGTCTGAATGTAGCTCTTGTAGCATCCCAAAACGACAAGAACTGGTCAACCAACACCTGAGCAACAGTTGCAGCCTCTTGATAACAGTTGCAGCCTCTTGATAGGGAATAGCATAGGCTTTTGGCCACTTTGTGAAGTAGTCTATGGCTACACTTATGAGTATATGCCAGTTTCCTCTTTCAGTGAGTGGCAGAGGTCCAGCAATGTCCACTGCGACTCGTTCTATCAGTGCACTAACTTGGTACAGCTGAAGAGGGGTACAACCACTTTTCTTGGGTCTCTTCTTGGCACAGCATACATCATAGGCCCGACACCATTCTTCAACATCCTGCCACATTCTAGTCCAGTACAGCCCCTACTACAGCTGACTTAGAGTTTTGTTCACTCCCATTTGCCCACTAGTGATCTGGTTGTGGGACTCAACCAAGGTCTCGTCCTCATTTTCTTCGAAACCACCAGTTGCCAATACTTGCTGAGACCAATGGGTGTCTTCCACTGACCCTCAAGTAATCAGTTATTTAAACAAACAAGGTCCCATTGACTCCAGTAGCTCTTAGTCACTGGGCTGAACCTAGAAACATCTTCCCAAGATGGTCGGATTGTACTTCACTGCAGCCACTTTAGCACTGGTTGTAAATTTGCATTCCCCATCTGCATCCTTTTCAGGTATTCTTCAGTTGACACTGGCCCTGTGACCATAGTACAGCTGCATTTCTTGCAATGATCTTTTTTACTGCATGCCGTCACCCTGGGTCACAAAACTAATGACTCAGGCTGTCAGCATTACCATGTAACTGTCCAGGACGGTGCTGCACCTCATAGTTGTGCTGGTCCAGCTTCCCAAGCCAGTGTGACAGTTGTCCCTCCAGATCAACCAGTTGAGCACTGCATGGTCTGTCCTGATGATGAAGTAGGATCCATAGTGGTAGGGATGGAAGAAATCAAGACTCTCCATCAGTGCCAAGAGCTCCTTACGGGTTACACAGTAGTTCTGCTCTGGTGGGCTGAGCTTCTTGCTGTAATACGCCACCACATGCTCTTTGTCATCCTTCTTCTGCGACAGTACTCCATCAGTACTTTGGTCACTAGCGTCACAGTCCAGGACAAATGGATGACTCTGATCTGGGTACGGCAACACCGGAGACCTTGCCAATGCATACTTGAGTTCATCGAAGGCCTTCAAAGTCACTGCAGTCCACATAAACTTCTGCCTCTTCCCCAACAACTTGTGAAGAGGTGCAGCTATGGTTGCAAAGTCCTTGACAGTCCTTGACAAAATGCCGGAAGCAGGTACACAAACCCAGGAAACTCCGTAGCTCCTTCAGACAAATTGGAACTGGCCAGTTTTTCACAGCTGCCACCTTCTCTGGATCAATACAGATGCCACCTCACCTACAATGTGTCCAGGTACTTCTCTCCCTTCTGGAACAAGTATCACTTCTTGGGGTTTAGCTTGAGGTGCACTGCTTGAATTCTGTTGAACACCTCCGACAACCTCTCCAATTCCTGGTGGAAAGTCCATCCGAACACATTTACATTGTCCACATAGATGAGAGCTGTCTGCCAGTGCAGACATTCCAGTACACTATCCATGAGATGCTCAAAAGTATCTGGCACATTGCATAGGCTAAATGGCATCACTTTAAACTGCCATAAATCCCACCCATACGAAAAGACAGTTTTCTCCTAGTCTTCTTCTGCAACTTTGATCTGGAGGTATCCTACTTTCATATCTACGGTGGACAACCACTTGGCACCTGAAAGAGCAGCTATGGTGTCATCAGTCCTTTGCAAAGAGTATGCATCCTTCACTTTCACTTCATTCAGGGCTTGATAATCCACACAGCACCTTACTGAGCCATCCTTTTTCCTTACCAGAAAAACTGCTGATGCCCAAGGACTGCTGGACTTTTCTGTCATTCCCTGACTTTGAAGACTCTACATCACCTTCTCCATTTCTTGCCACTGAGATGGTGCCATAATCCGAGCTGGCTGTTAAATTGTGTGGTGATCCCTGGTGTTGATACAATACTCTACTAGATCTGTGCATCCCAGGTCTTGGTCACCAGTGTAAAAGACCTAAGCAAACTTCACCAGCAGCTGCCTTAACTGCTGCACTTCTGAGTAATCTAGGCACAGGCAACTCTTTGAAAACAGGTCTTGTAAGTGGTTTGGCAGATTCCCATCTTGTTTGACCACACTCCTTTTACAGGCCTTCCACTGATCCCACTCAGGGTCTACTGCCGGGCACAGTCTCACAATTTCTCCCTCGTTGATCTGTGGCTCATAGAAGAAACTAGCGCTTCACCTGCACCTGTTTCCACCGAAGTTCTTCCCATCATCATTCTGGCCTTTGTTTTGCACCATACACCAGGCTCTAGTACCCCTAGGCAGCTGTCAAAAGAGCTGCTCACGTTGCACTGTAGCAACAATGAAGTGTGGAGAACCCTCACCTCGCCACCAGAATTGTTATGTCTCACTGCCATGATGAGAACCGAGATTCCTTGAACCTTCATCCCATGGACACCATATAGTCCAGATCAAGAAGGCAAGAATCCTCCATCTTAGCTACATAAACTGGAAGCGTGGCCCCTTGCCCTGCAACTTCAATCTAGACATCCAGGGGTCCCCTCAGTTCTGCACAGTGCCCAGTTACACCACACAATTGTTCTGATGATTCAGGCAGATAACGATGCTGTAACACATTAGGCCTCACGAAGTCTGCTTTGAGGCTGAATCAATCACCAGGGAACACTTCTTGTCATCAATTCTTCTGTCTACTCGCACACTGTCAATAACAGTTCTCATGCATTTTCTTGGTGGTAGGGCTACTTGGGAAAAGTTGGCTGGTTGTTGCCTCTTGTCACAAGCCTTTATGCTCAAAAGTGTCTGGGGCATTGCATAGGCTAAATGGCATCACTTTAACCCTCCTCAGGTAATATGGGGTCTGTGGGACCCCACGCTATTTTTCTTAGTGTTTTTCATATATTACTATAAGGTCTTGGGATCTGGTTTTTCCTCTACCTTCCTGACTAGTATACTAGTTTAGGGAGGTGATGGGGTCAGTTCGGGATCTGGTTCTGTTTTCGCGATAAAGGGCCTTTGGGGTCCAGTGGACCCCACTTTACCTAACCTGTGATTATTTTCCCATATATATACCTTCCATACAATTTTTTTTTTCTTTTTTTTGTGTGACGTGCTTCTCTTACTGCTTACAGAAACATTGGCCATTACTGTACAGCATGCAATGATAGAACACTGATGGAACATATCAGTGTTGGTATGGCAGCCACTAATTTCAGATGGTATATAATTTGTCAATGTTTTTTCATTTAATTTTCCATAAAATATTTCGTCACTTATATTTCCATACATTTTGCACTAAATTGAAGGAAAAGGCCTACAGAAGCTGTGTAAAAGCGATTGTTTCAATAAAGTTGTTGTAAGTATTTTTGACGAATTTTTAAAGACTGGGATCCGACAGACCCCACATTACCTAAGTAAGGATAAAATTATAAGTTTACCTGAGAAGGGTTAAACTGCCATAAACCCCACCCATACGAAAAGACAGTTTTCTCCTTGTCGTCCTCTGCAACTTTGACCTGGAGAGCATCTAGGGTGTCATCAATCCTTTGCAAAGAGTATGCATCCTTCACTTTCACTTCATTCAGGGCTCGATAATCCACACAGCACCTTACTGAGCCATCTTTCTTCCTTACCAGAACAACTGCTGATGCCCAAGGACTGCTGCACTTTTCTATCATTCCCTGACTTTGAAGATTCTCCATCACCTTCTCCATTTCTTGCCACTGAAATGACGCCATTACTTGAGCCGGCTGTTTAATTGTGTGATCTCCAGTGTTGATACAATGCTCTACTAGATATGTGCATCCCAGTTCTTGGTCACCAGTGTAAAAGACCTAAGCAAACTTCATCAGCAGTTGCCTTAACTGCCGCACTTCTGAGTCATCCATTCACTGGCAACTCCTTGAAAACAGGTCTTGTAAGTGGTCTTGCAGATTCCCATCTTCTTTGACCACAGTCCTTTTACAGGCCTTCCACTGATGCCACTCAGGGTCCACCGCCTGGCACAGTCCCACAATTTCTCCCTCGTTGATCTTCTGTGGCTCACAGGAGAAACTGGCCACCGCAAATGGCACTTCACCTGCACATGTTTCCACCAATGTTTTGCTCACCATCACTCTGGCCTTTGTCTTGCACCATACATCAGGCTCCAGTACCCCTAGACAGCTATCAAAAGAGCCCCTCACGTTGCACTGAAGCAATAGTGAAGTGTGGAGCACCCTCACCTCTCCACGAGAACTGGTATGTCTCACTGCCATGACGAGAACCAACTTTCCCTGAATCTTCATCCCTTGGATATCATATAGTCCAGACCAAGAAGGCAAGAATCCTCCATCTCAGCTACATAAACTGGAAGTGTAGCCCCTTGCCCTGCAACTTCAATCCAGACATCCAGGGGTCCCCTCAATTCTGCGCAGTGTCCAGTTACGCCACACAATTGTTCTGATGACTCAGGCAGATAACGATGCTGTAACACATTAGGCCTCACAAAAGTCTGCTCTGAGGCTGAAACAATCACCAGGGAACACTTCTTGTCATCTATTCTTCTGTCTCGGTAGTAGGGCTACTTGGGAAAAGCTGGCTGGTTGTTGCCTCTTGTCACAAGCCTTTACTAATTTACCCTCATCCTTTTCATCTTCTCCAACCTTCTTGCTCTCCTTCTCATTTGGACAATCATAGCTGAAGTATCCTACCTCATCACATATCTAACATCCATTTGTTGCAATCGTGGGTTTCCTTGCACTTTTCCATTCTTGCTCCTTCTTCCATTTGTAACAGTCCACCGTCTTGTGTTCTGGATTCTCGCAGAACTAGCAACCTCCTTCAGTCATCTCCTGTTCTCTCTTCCACTTGTTGTAATCCACTTTCCGATGTCCTGGCTTCTCACAATACCAGAAACTTCATGTGATCTTCTCCTGTTACCTCTTCCACATGTAGCAGTCCCCTTTCCTATGTCCTGGTTTCCCACAGTAACAGCAACTTCATTCAGTTTTTTCCGCTTCATGTACCTGACCCTTTCTTGCCTTGAATCTTGCACTATGACCTGCCTGCAAGCTAGATGTACTGGACCATACGTAAGACTCAATTTCCAGAGCCTTGGCTAGTGCTTCTTGCAGGTTTCTTGGTTGTGCTTGCTTCACTTGCACTTTCAACTTTGCATTATCAAGAGCATCAGTGAACTGGTCCCTCAGAAGAAGAGCCAGCAGGTTAGGTGCTGCTCCAGGGTATGCCTTGTGTGCCATACTCTCCAGGTCATGAGCAAGCTGTGATAAGGATTCGCCTCGAGCCCGTACACAGCTCTGGAATCTTGTTCTGTAAACCTTAGTCTGGTACATGATCCTATATCTGTGCTCCAGTACTCCTACTAAGGACTGATAACTGTTTCTCTCTTCTACTGACCTCTGGCCCAGCATCTCCAAAGCAGCACCCTTTAGGCTAGTAGCAAGCTGCACTGCCCTCTGCCTATCATCCCGACAATTCTGATCAGCAAGTAACTCAAACTGCGCATGGTAAGCTTCCCAAGATACTTTGGCATTAAATTCATGAAGTTTCTTTTTAACTGGACTCCCATTACAGCCATGCACTTCACTAGTTTCAGGCCTAAAAACAATCTGTCTATCTATCTATCTACTGTATATACCTAGTCTGCTTCCCCAGAGGATAGGGAGGTAGCCGAGACAGGACGACACACTCCCAATTCACTCATCCATTCAAACACATACATTCGCATCTTAGCCCCAGGGGGCATCATAATTAAGTCAAGGACTTATAACTTCTGCATTTTGATTATTCAGCCCTACAATTCTATGTTTCCATGCTTGGGATTTGTCATGATTCACTATACACTCTCCATTTTTTTTTTATATGCTCCCTGTATTCTAATCTCAGGTTCAGCTGCACAATATTTCTCTACAACCTCAATTCTCTCATTGATTACTGTAGCGTCAAATTGCCGTCTACATGCTTCACCTGGTCATCTACATGCTATCTGCTCTGCATCACTATTCCCTCACAAATCTTCAGCTGATTGTCTACATGATATCTACACTCTACCACATTATTGCTTACATCATACCTCTGCTGCTCTAGCTTGGCATCTACAGTACTTCCTCCTTAAACTTCTGCTGTTCTTCCTTCATTTTCCCCATGAAAGCATCCAGCTGTCCTTGCATCCTCAGTTGTCATTCTCTCTGTTGCCCCTGTAATGCCTCTTGAAGCTTTTCATATCTTTCTTTCTGTTCTTCACTTTGTGCCTCTAGTTTTTCACTTCTTTGATTTCTTTCTGTCCTTCATTCGGTGCTTGTAATTGTTCTCTGAGCTCTTTCTGTCATTTATTCTATGCTTGTTGTTTTGCAATTTGTGATAGTAGTTGTACACTGTGCTTGTAGCAGCTTCATAACTGCAGCCAGGGACGCCTCCTCCTGCCCAGCTCGGCTCCTTGTCTGCACACCCCCTTGCTCTATGTTGAAGATTAGACTCATTGTAGCACTTTTCTAATGATCCACACTCCTGACACCACTGTTACATCAGAGTCCCACACTGCCCTGGGCTCCAACAGCAGTAATACAGTAGAGGAAGGACGTTGTCCAGTGAGTCGTTCTTCCTATAATCTGCCTTTTGGTGTGCAACAAAAAGTTCGGCTCAGGTGTGGTAAATAAACCGTGGCTTCTCAAATTCGCAGTCTTTATTCACCAAATGATTAAACTTAATGTTTACCAACTTCACTTCATTGTTTCCTCAAGTACCTGAGCTATACAATCATTAGGCAGCACTGACACTGCACTAGCACTGAACTGCACTGAAACTAAACATTGAAACGAAACTGACTCCCCTAGGCTTTTCCACATCCTTATATAGCCTTCCTTGCTTCTCCAACATTCTAGGACGTGCTGGTACCTGCCCCTAGCTACAACAGTTACTATTTCAAACATCCAAAACATGCCAGAGTTTCTTACATGAAACTCTAAATACCTAACCATACAGAGATAAAATTACTAAATCTAACAAACAGTTGGAAAAAGAAAGCATTATAGAGAAAAAGAACACAAAAATTTATGTACAACTTTCAAAACAATGTAGAGGTGTATGATATGTAGGACGACTGCTGGGCCTTGGGAGCAGGCTGTGAAGCCTATGCCCTGAGTCGGACACACACACACAAACAAAACTCACAAATAGCAGGCTAACTGGCAACTCCGACTCGTAACCGAACTACGAAAACCACAGGGAACCCTCCAGTACTTCGTAATTAGCAAATCCTGCATCTCAGCAATATTTTATGATGGGTGCTAATGAGCCAATTGTCCTGTTATGTGTTCTAGTAACTGTTCTGTATTATTTGATGTAGTAAATCATACACAGAATACTGGCAACCACTGATTATAGTGAAGAATTTATGTATTGTTCTTTACTAAATATGATGGAAGAAGTTTTAGAAAATATGTGACATTGTTAGCATGAAGGAGTTGACCGAATTTCCTATTTAAATTACCTTGTGATCACTGGTGACCCCTTAGTTTATGAACGCTCCCACTCCTCAGTTTATGAACGCTCCCATTGAGTGATAAGAAGCAGATGCTTTGGAATCTCATTTCATAAATTAGTTTGCAATCCTGGAATTTTGTTTCATTTCTTCTGATCCCTGAAATTTCACGGATAAGAATGCCGATTTCACTCCCTTAAATGGCAGTCATATATTTTTTTTTTTTTTTTCAGTCACACTGAACGAAAAGTACAGAGATGGGAGGGACAGTTATGGTCAGTAGTTCATTTTCACCATCCTGAAATCTATGTTGAAACATAATGTGATCTTGCTAGATTAAAGTGATCATTTGATAAGGCTGCAAGGACTGGAGTCTCATTTCATTATTTCAAAGCCCTAGTTATGAAACTGATTTTTAACAGCAATCACACAGTTAATTACTTTACACCAGGGGTCTGCAGCCATTGATGAACTGGGGGCTGGAACTGCTGTTACTCAGCTGGCAGTCCAGATGTTTTGAACTTACTGGAGGTTACACCCCCCTCCTCCAATAATAATAATAATAATAAATTAAAACATGTTAATACGAATAACATTTATTGAAGGTATATTTCTTAAAATTATAATGAACACAAGTTTTGTAAAATTAATGCAGTAGAAAAGAAGAAATAACTCTCACTGAAACAAAGATCACCATGTGTAGTGGAAACATCCAAAGTATCTCTCAAAAATTACACTGAATATTTTTTAAAAATATTGCATCAGAATAAAAAGTAATTACATGCAAACATGCCAGTAGGTGATGATGGCCATCTCTATGTGGACCAAGTATTGTCAGCGACCAGAAGTGAGTTTCAACACTAAAAGTAATTTTTGTATGGAGTATGGAGGTAATCCAGTGCAACATTCAACCCAAGAATCATGACCCTGGCTTAATAATCATCAGAGCTTTAGCATTTTGCACCAGCAAGGTCGTGATTCTAGCGCTATTCATATTTTCTGCACTAGATGACCATTGACCCCTGACCTGGCGGATATAGGTCATGCATGTACGAAGGACATTTGTAGTACTCATTAACATCTTTAAGCATGCAAAGTTTCACTCAATTCCATCTACCCACTGTTGAGCTAGGGAAAAAGAAATTCGCATAATGGCCCACCAGAGGTGCAACTTCTAGGTGGCTCTGCCAGCGACTGGAAGTGAGTTTCAACACTACATGTCATTATATGGAGGTACTCCAGTGCAACATGCCACCCAAGAATTATGGCCCTGGTTTTAGCTATTGTCACCATTTTCACATTTGATGACCTTTGACCCCTAACCTGGCCAATGTGGCACATAGGAGTACTACAGAACGTTGTAATACTAGTCAATGTCTATAAGCATGCAAACTTTCATGCAGTTCCATCATGCTGCTGGGAAACCAGGGAGGCATTTCGAGAATGGTATTCGTTGCTAGGGACACTGAGGCTAATCTTCGCAGGGTTGCCATTCGAAAACTAGAGAAGAGAGGTTAAAAATGGATGATACACTTCCAGCAGGGAATGACCTCAATATTAGGCCTAGAGAAGTCAAAGCTTTCAGTGCCCATTAGTAATGCTTCTACAACTCAATACGTGAACAGTAGGAAAAAATCGGGTTTTCGGCCGTTGCTAGGCAACGATTAGTTGCCTAGTAACCAAAACCTTGCAGACACAACGAGGTCATAGGCTGGTCATTGTTGCCAAGTTTGGTTAGAATCGGTTAATTCTGAAAGTTGGAACTGCCTGCCACAATTAAACAAGAAAGAAGGCATACGAGAAAGAAAACGCGACTAACAGTAAGGGCAGCATGGAGCAGGCCAACAATTATCACATTGTGTAACAGAAATATTTATCCACAGTACTTACTAATTACCTTGGTTTTTCAGTGTAGTCATACTGTCAACCTACAGGCAATGAGAGCCAATGTAATATTTGATGCTGTTTCTCACCCGAAAAGTTTCTTAGTTGGCTATTAAGCTTCAGGCTGGAGTAGGCAAGATAGAGTATTCCATTCGTGTGAATCACTGAAACTAGGCATATTGTCAAAACATAATTTTTATGGAGTACAAACGAAAACAGTACAGTATAGCAAGGAACAACATAACAAACAACACACAGGACCAAAAACAAGAAACAATACAACATAGCAAACATTGAAGAAAGTTGCATACCCAAGCCTACTGAAGGACAAAACTCACCCATCCTCAATAGCATTTAAATGGTAAACTGATGGTTGGCACCAATAATGTCTTTTTTTTTGGGGGGGGGGCAGCATATTTTTAATATATGTATATTTTTTTTTAGCAGAATTATCGGAGCAACTAAAATAAAGGCACTTCCTTTCAATAACTGTTAGTTATTAAATACATTGCATATATGTTATTGTTTATTGCACAGACCAAATTTCCCATTGGGAAACAATTTTTGCGCATCTGGCAGTGCTAGATTACTGAGCGCTGGGTGCAGCACGTCACAGCCTCCTAAGTTGGTTTGAATACTCACATTTTTCTTTTTTTCTTTTTTTTCGAACCAACTAACTGTAACTAGTGTTTGCTATTGTGATTAACAGCCAGTTAGACTTACTGTTTTCTTTCACTTACTGAAGTAGATCTTGATTACAGCAGTCATTTTTTATATACAATGATGTCTCTACAGTTACACGAAACGCAATGCCTGACCTGATAGTTGGCGATTGATGAGTGCAAGTGTGCAAGATAGCAAGGTATTGGTTATTTGCAGCTGATGACATTCTGTTGGTTGATGGGTTTTAGTTTTTCTCTCTATATATAATTTTTATCTTCCTCTGTATAAATTTTCTTAGACAGTTGGCGTATATGGAAAGATTCCTGCTCCTTTACGTTGTCATTCATATAATGATGTTCCCTATATTAACACACATGCCTCGTTTGACAATCAGGAAATAGGAATGCAACTGTGTAATACTGAGAGATATTTTAGTCACTCATAAAAGAAATGGTACAAACAGATCAAACAGAAACACCTCATCCACTAGTGATGTGGTGTAATGCTCTGCACATCTGGTAACACTGGGGGTCAGTTTCGTTCGGTAGCTAGGACAAACTGAACGCGGTGAACATTGCTGCTGTGAGATTAGTGGTATATAAACAATGTCCTGCCTGACAGTATACTGAAAATAATGTTTTGTGAATATGGTAATAAAACAATTTCACACCATACATATTCGTATTTTATTCACATGAATCACACAGGTTTCGTAAGTGTGACTTTCGACAAACATCACGAACCATACATCTACCGACAATTGGCATATAAGCCATTATAACATTATCTGCATTTCTGCACCTATTATAATAAGCACAAAATTACCGTGGCCCCCCTCCTCCCTGACCATGAACCTGAAACTGGTAGAATTTTTCTACCCTTAGCTGCCGGGGGTTTCCGGCCGTCGCCGACTCCTCCTTACATGGGTTTCCGAGATTTTGGCAAAAATAACCTTACTTCAAGCCCTAATATCTGCCAAACTGTTACAGCTAGAGGAAAAAATTAAGCATACGTAAGACTCACCAACTCTGCCTCTTTCAAATGAAAGTATCCCGAGGTCTCCAGGTGGTCCCGTCGATGAATAAGGATAAGTTAAATATGACAGGTTTTCCGTGTTTTGGTAGGCTAATCTCGTTGCGCGCCATTGGCAGTGGCCTTGGACTCGTTAGCTAGCATTGGCAGCACTGACTGGAGTGGTGATTGTAACACTGCCCGGCCTCTCGGAATATTTCAATCATTTTTTCGATTTTTCTTTGCTCACCGCCGTAAGGATGAGTCATCACCCCTTCCATGTGGCTCCCCGTAGCATTTTCTGCCTGTTTCATAGCGCCACTATGTCCCAAAGATTTATATTTATTACTTCTTGCGTCAGTTATAACAATTTCCCTCTACTACGGCACTTATATTTGCACTTCACATCAAGATTAGGGGTAATTTCACTTTGAGAAATGCTTTGGCTGCTTCACGCAGTATGGTTGTGTATGAGGTAATTACTTGTACAGAAACTGTGACTAATTTGTACAAACGGGGGCAATGTGAAAATATTACTAATGTTATACACAACTTACATTTTTTGTATTTCACATTACAAATACGCCAATGCTCACATATTCAACATTATTTTCTGAGAAACGAAGGGGAAAAAAATAGTTACAACCAGGTCATTTTTTTACTCTCCCATGCACTTTTGGTTTTCTTTCGTTGCACTAGGAAGGCTTACTGAAGGTATTTCCAATCATTGTTTCACAAATAACCATAAACAGTAATACTTATTGCAATGCACTTGTAAAACTTATTAAAACATTTATTTCATAATACCTTCTAGATATAGCTTAAAATACCTTACATTTCAGTTATGTATAAAAAAATAAAAAAATAAAAAGACACGTGCATACCTCTATACTATTTACAATTTCCCACACACCTGCTCAGTCAGTGAGCCCTTTCGCCGGCACTATGGGCAGAACTTTCGTGGGGGTCGATTAGGCTATCGGCCTTTCACGCAGTGTTACGGAATCGGACGATGACAAAGAAGAAGACATGGCTCCCAACATTACCATTGCCATGTACAGACTGAACTGCGCATCTGCTGCCTATCTGAGGATCCTATGTACCCGGTGGGTATCATAGAAAATGGTCACATGTTCAAAGGGTGGCGGGAAGGTGAGTGCAGTATATTACGTCAGCCGACAGCACTCCTGTAAAACCTGAAACTTTATCCCACCAGTTGACACCAGTGTAATGGTAAAGACCTGTTATCCCACCGGTATTCACCAGTGTGATGCTAAGAATTTTTATGCCACTGGCTGACACCAGTGTAATGATGATAGGGGAATATATTTTCTTACCTGTTGTGGGTATTGATCAACTCACCCATGGATATACAAGTGGTACTCGACTTAGTATAGTGGATGGCAAATATTTATGAAAAGAATGAATTGTGGTAGCGTTTGTAGTTTTTGGCCGAGATTTAGATTTAGTCGGTACCTCAGGTGGTTGTCGTTCCCTCAGCGAAGGAATCTTGAATTGGAAGGGGAGTGAATTTGGCTTGAGGACATAATTTCCTTGATTAGGTATACTAATAAAGAAAAGAAAATGCTATATACTTTACTTTAATAATTGTTAATTTCCACAAAAACATTTTTTATTACATGACCCTTTTTAGTATGAGAGAAGATTGTAAATGTTACTAAGGCTTTTGGGTGATCATTCCTCTAACATTATTACCAGACGAACAACAATTTGATACACGCGAGGTATGGAGTCGTTGTACTTTACTTTCTTTTTTGGCCGTTACTCTTGGGCTCAACAATGGCCTCAAGACAGGGACACATTTACGGGTATGATTTGTTTGTTCGGGCTGGCATAGCCTCGAGTCAATAAGAATGATTATTTGTGTTCATCTTTCACCCATACAAGGTATTCTTCTCATATAGTTTTCTCGGTTCCCACATCAAGTCAGTGTTATTTACAGTTCATCATCAACAATGTTATATAATCACTAGAAATACATAATCTCTCGGGCCTGTCTAGCCTCGAGAAAATAATTCAAAAAAAAGAAATACAATCACTAGGAACACCCCAATCACTCGGGCTTGTTTAGCCTCGAGGTACAACTCAAATATCACATTATTGCTCACAATCAGTAAGATCCCTTCCACGCTCCTGATTATATTTTTTTTCTAATAAATTAATTTTAAAGAGAACAGTTAAGGAATTTGAATTTTTCCTTTCCGTTACAGAACATATCACTTTTATTTTTCTATTCCTTATCTACTAAAAAAAAGTTCACTTGATAGGATCATTAATAACACATCACCTACTTTCGGTTTGTAAATTAACTCGTGGGTAGTGTAAGTGTAAAAAGTCTACGGGCAATACCACTAGGAGGCCTCGTGCACACTTTGACGTCGCCGCCGGTGTCTGGGGACTAAACGAACGTCTGTTATACACGATGTCTGGGCAGCAAGTCACTCTACGTTAACTCTCAACAACATTACTTCACATAGTTCATAATAAGTAAGGATTAAACAAAGAAAAAGAGGGGGAGAAGAAATGTGGACGACTCACCTAAACGAACGTCTGTTACACACGATGTCTGGGCAGCAAGTGGGGCCTGTCGGGCACCACAGGACGCCACTGCTAGCTCAAATGAAATTATGTTTTTGAAATATGGTGGGTTTCAATTCTCTTTACAATTTATTTAGCAGTGTACCCACGACGACAAGACTTTTGATTGAATTGGGGAAAATTTGGGATTTAATCCTCACTTAATTTAGATACTGATTCTATCACTATTTCAATTTGAATCTGAGAGCAGCTCATGCCATCTAGTGACGGCCAAGATAAATGGAACTTTAAATCCTCACAAATGACATTATTTAGGCCTTTTGGACTGCTAATCTTACATACTTGTGTTCTAGCAGCTTCATTAGCAAACATTTCACAACTAGGTTACGGAAAGAATTGTATATTCATCATTATTCTGTTTAAGGTTTAAACTCGGAGCCCGGCAACGACGCATAAAGGGAGGGGATAAGCTGCTCGCATGTGTCTTTCATTACTCGGCTTCACTGAGGAATTCCCATAGCTCAACATCTACAATTACGTCACCCACTGCATAGATACAGAGATACATACATGTAAAAATAGTTAACCCTACAGTAATTATTAATATATGAATTACTACTTAGGGTAGGAACTTATAAACTAATATTCAGGTTACACCCTATCTAACTTAAAATTACAGTACTACTAAACACATACATGAATATCAAATGTGTGGCACTACACTCCACCCCCTGAATCGTGACGTTCATACACGTCAGCCAGCATAAAAAAAAAAAAAAAAAATCAACTTCATAAGAGTTGCTGCCACAGGAGGGGGTACGGTGTTGCACCTGGGAGACAGGAGGGTGAGGAGGGGGCAGTAGTGGTCCGGCTGATGGGAGGGAAACCTGTACAGGAGATGAGTGATGGGGTAGGGGGAAGTGGACTGTGGCAGGAAGCTCAGATGGGATGGATTGATGATACACTGGTGACATGGTGCCAAATCAGCTATAGTCCAATGTCGACAATGGAATTTATAGGTTATGCAGACTTTGGCATGTTACTCAGTCTACCAGCATGTTTTGTTATATCGTCTATAGGACGACCTACTCCCCACAGGATGGCACATTACATAAACTCTGGCGATGACTATGCCATCACATGGTGATATATAACACATCCCTTGAATGTTTGTCTGATGTCACACTTGTTGTCATAGGGATCTGGAGCTACTGTTGTTGCATCTACATGGCAACATCATGCACATGTTCAGTCTTGATAACTGCTAACATTACAACCATGTTTCACCATTACTGACGCAAGGACTTGTGAATGAATGCTTGCGGCATATGACATTTGCCCATTATGAACCTTAATATAACTAGTAACCACTGGCAATGTGTAATATCAACAGCCAAACAGGGCATAAAGAAAATGGTAACATAAACCTGGGTTAAGTAATTCACCTTTATTTTACATCGGTGCAATATAGATATTAATGAGAACCATTGGGACCATAATTACTGTCAGACTGTTCATATTTATTGATGTTAAAGGAAAAATCTACAAAGGCCTATCCCTACTTTATTTGTGCTATCACTCAGTCATCCTCGATGATACTACATAAGTCCTGTACACACTAGTGGACAGTGATCGGTGGGCATTAGTGAGGTCAATCATCGGACAACTTGTGGTGTGTTTGTGGGCAAACCAGCTGACAGTCCATGCCGGTTCTTGAGTGAAATCTCCAGACAGTGCCTGGTGATTTCAGTCTCTTGTTTCTTTCTTTTCTTTTCTTTCTTTTTTTTTTTTTTTACTAGTCCAGCAATTATTGTGCCATATAGTGCTATTTTTCTTGTACGAAATGTGTTGGCCATTCCTACTGCACTTAAAGGCTACCAAGTACCTACTCACCGACCACCTACTCCTCACAGTTTGGACAGCATCACACTCATGCTCGACATACTCTACCTGGTGCGTACAAAGTCCGCCAGTCACTGCCCGCTAGTGTGGATGGGCCTTAGGCTACAAGAGTGATTCCCAGTCACTATGACAACAGCTGTAACATCTGACAAACTGTAGGGACATGACACTTATTTGCACATTCACTAATCATCACCATACTCATAATACAAGGGTACTGAGCCACATAGTGGAAAGTGTGTTGTGAAATGTTACAAACCATAATGGTCAATTACAACACGTGGCAACGCCAATATAATGTTTCATGGCTTGACTGTAAAATTTCATATTTTCCAGGGAACAACGATTTGGCCCAGTCATCACCTTGTAATCTATTCCTCCCACATTAGCTCCTTTCGTCTACCAAACCCCATCCTCCCCTAGCCCATCACCCCTCTCCTCTAGGCCCAGTTCGACCACTATTGCCTCCCATCAGTCCCACCTCCTTCCTGTCTCCAAGGTCTCCCACCCCCACGCGCCTGCCACCTGTGGCGCCACCTCCTATATGCAGTGAACTTGCTTCTATTTCAGGGGTCTACCAATGTCAGGATCATGGTAGGAAGGATGGGAGTTACAATAATTTTCTGCTCATCAATAGCTGTGTGGATGTTGATAACTATGACCAATATGATGAATTATTAACTGTTGCATTGTGCACGACTACAAACTAAACCAGTCATGAAATCCATGGCATTCTTAATAACTGCCATTATGTATTGGGTGTACTGTGTGACGTAATTTTATAAACTTACCATAATCTTGACATGCTAATATTGGTATATTTTCTGGTGGAACATTACTTATGATTTTATTACCACCAATAACTGTACACATCTGCAATGATCACAGCGTTCGGTTCGTCCTAACGATCGAACCAATGCCCATATGATAACATGTTGCAACACGTGCATAGAGGAGTCGGGGAGAGATACAGTTGTGTCGTCACTTGGCGTTAGTGCTAACACAGAAAACGGATCCAACAATATTTGAACAGGACCTATAATAAAATATGGCAGCATATGAATTATTATTATTTTTTTACTTAGTTTATTTTTCATCACATTACTTCTACTAATTTTATAGGTAGATATTATGCTGATGATAAAAGGCTGATGTTCAGGAGATGATGAAGAGTTGACAAGATTATGAAGGGTTGATGAAGAGTTGGTTTAACCCTAGATAGGTAATGTGGGGTCTCAGAGACCCCAGTCCCCGAAATTTAATTTTAAGATGAGCATAAGGTCTACAGATCTGTCCGTCTCATTACCTTCCTGCCTAGTGATGCTCTTCATGGGGATGATGGGGTCATAGCTGTACCTGGCTCTGATTTTGCTCTATAGAGCCATTGGGGTCTGTTAGACCCCAGATTACCTATACTGTAACCTCAGTTGAGCCCTCTTGTGATTTTTTTATTTCAATTTGCTGTCTTTCTCCTTTTGTATACAGAAGGTCCCAACATCAGTCTACTGCAGACCACCCAAGGAATCATGATATTACTTTTCAGTTTTGCAAGATTTAATTTTAAAATTTTATACCTAAAATTTAACCATTTTTGTATAAACTTTAAAAAAATATATATTTTTTCGATTAAACTTTATTTTTTCTGGCCCTATTTACAGATAAGGGGTTGAATTATTTGTGTATTGAAGCATTTTGAAGTATCTCAAATGGAAGTTTTTTTTTTTTTTGCGTGGGTCTGTCAGACCCCACGTTACCTAATATAGTAACAAAATCAAGATTACCTTACAAGGGTTAAGGTAGGTAAGAGGCTGATGAAGGGTTTCTTCCTATGACACGGGATATAATATTCAGTAAATATAAGGAACAAATAGGAATTAAAGAAAAATGTTTACATCCGCTCGCTTATTACAGAGCTGGATATTAACTACATTATATATATAATATATATATATATATATATATATATATATATATATATATATATATATATATATATATCACAAGAGAATTACCTTGATCTTGCCAAAAAGAGCGGGGAAGGAGGAGTCGAGAACACGACATCAATACATCCTCACCTGCCCGTGGCTTGTGAGTAACCGAGCTGAAAAACCACCGCGTGATGTCATAAAGCTTGATGCACAGCACGGACGCATTTTTGTCAGCAAGTGTCCGGACATGTTATTATATGGGCTTTGGATCAAATGAAAGCTGGTAATGTTCCGTACCCATCAGTGTTACCAGATGCGGAGAGCATTACATCACCTGACTGGTGTTTCTGTTTGGTATGTCCGGAAGTGTATCTCATTAGCCAGCCATTCGGTGTTGGTATGCTAACACTGTAGGTCTTACTGCTTCGAGTAATTTGGGTGGTGATCTGAGTTCATATTATGTCTGTGTGTACTATGGGTCAAAAAAGTATCGATGCACAAGGGGTCCGATGCCTAACGAAAACATTCGCACAACTGATGTACTTTACCAACGTCTCATTGTGCATTAACAATGTCTTTATATAAACATAACAGTTGCTATATGTTTACAAGAGGATATTGCTAGTTGGCGATATGACACCTGCCGACATCAGGGCTACCACCGCGTGGTAGGTCGGACACTAATATTTCAGTGACCTTCGTTCTGTGTTCCCAAATGTTTAAAAAATATCGTGCAGCGATACTTTTGTGGCCCATAGTACCCCAGATTCTTATAAGTTTTCATTTCCTGGTTGACTAATGAAGCTTTGGCGAGTGTGGAAATACTCATGATTTTGCTTTGATTATTACTGTCAAAATAACATCATATTGGAAGCAGGGAAGCCGTATTCATTACAGAGGTACATTAAGTTAATTTTGAAAACAAAACAATTGCAATTTAACTTTTTTTTCACAATGCATCGTTCTGACCATGCATTTCCTTATGAATTCCATATTCTCTTACCAAAAGTCGTAAACTTACTCCACCATTCATGGTAATTCAGCCTGTAACCTTTGACTGTAAATATCATATTTCATGGTTACACTACCTGCTGGGAGCTGCAATGTCAGAACATATCCCAGGAATATCACTGATTACTCCTTTACTAACCAGTATCTTACAATCTTCAGTTATTAAACAAAAAATAATAATAATAATAGAAGTTACAAAAATATATAGGCGGCATGCATCATGATGGTCATTTTAAGGCAAACTACTTAAGTATGATGTAGTAGTGACGTCCTATTGACATAATTATGGTATGATGTGTTTTGGAAATATAAAAATAACTGTGATCTGGATTCGATTTAATGATGTCATATTGCTCGAATTGATTAAATGCCAAACAAATGCTAATATCAGTAATTTACTAATCACACCAAGGATAAAAAATAGATCCATTAGGTTACGAGTGTTTGTTCATTTCACTGATATAGGCCTACTCATCCCGTGACTCTGTGTTATGACTTTTTTTTTTTTTTTAACGTGACATTATTTAGTTTCACTGCTGCGGTATGTTTATGGTGAAGTGTTTCATGTACTATTGTGAGCTCATGGGCTATATCAGAATTTAAAAATAATAATAGGTAGTGCTGGAGTTTCCCGACGATTCCTGCATTCTTCCGTTACGAGTCAGAGTTGCCAGATAGCCTGCTACTTTGAGTGGAGGTAGCCTACTTAGTAAAGTTATGCAGTCATTCTCTCTTTATTTTCTCTATAATGTTTTATTTAGGTGGTTGTTAAATTGTGTATTTTAATTTCAGTTTGTATGATAAAGAATTTACTGCCACATAGTGTGAGGAAACTCTGGATATTTTGGATGTCTCCGATTTGGTAGCTGTTGTTGCAAGGAGCAGGTACCAGCATGTCTTGGGATGTTGGAGAAGCAAGGAAGGTTATAAAAGGATGGGGGAGAGAATAGGGGAGTTTTCAGTTTAGTTTGACTTGTGGCCATGTGAAATTACAGGTAGCTTAGCTCTGGAGTTGTGAATCAGTCAGTGTATTTACTTGGTAAAATAGACAACGAACACGAGAGGCCTGTGTGCAGGCATCAGTAGAGCCTCAGCATAGCAGTACTCCCAAGGTGGATGGAAAGCTGATGACAGGGAGAGCTGGAGCTCCCGTTCCATCAGCCTTCGGGACTACTGTAGTTCCTGACCACCTGCCTTTGCTGTACTTTTTCAGTTTTTCAGTAACACAGAGAGTAGGCCAGCACACTCCAATACAAGTTTCTCTTACTGTCAACACTCAACAGACTACGTGCTTCACTTCTTTTTCAAAATTAGGGCTACCATATCTGAACAGTCGAAATACCGGACGTCTCTTGTAAAACTCATGCTCCCTCCAGCTGCCCCAACACACTTTGGCCCTTTGACGTTATGAAACCTTTATATATATATATATATATATATATATATATTGTTACATAGCCTATGGTTTCATCATCCTTTGTATAATTCTAACGTACAGTATGCTGCATGTTTGATCACGATTCGCCTCGTGGTTTCCATAGTGACCAGGCTTGCGTGTTCTACCTCACTCCCCCCTTCTCCCCCTTATAGTAGAGTAAGTCGTTCTTTCTGTTGTTCAGAGCAGGAGTGTCAACTCTTCGTCCTCTGTGCCCTCATTTGCGTGTCCTTCTTGCAAGTTGAATCAAGCTCTGCTGGCCCCCTATATAATGAGCTCAGTCTCTGCATTAGTTGCCATTTAGTTCTACTCCTCATTTTGTTCACATCTCTGTCCTCCCCTGTATAGTGTATTATTATTTTTGTGAGTGCTCAGGAAGTCTCCAGCTATCTAGCTGCTGTATAATTTGAGTATAAGTGTTGTTACCATTTTTCTTGTACTGTTTGGCCTAAGGCGTTAATTCGTATGCCTGGTAAGGTTTTTGTGATTCATGTAGAGTTTTTAATGTCAGCCAGTATTAGTAATATTTTGTATCTGTAATAATATTATATCTTACTTTAACTGAGCATTAGTCGGTTCTCTCATTTATCAGGGCTGACTTAGATAAATTTGTTCTTGCTAAATTCGTGTTAATAGAGGCTATTGCAGTTAACCATATATGTAACCTATTTTGCCATTACATTATCCTTATGAGTCTTGAATGTTTAGTTGTTAGTTTGTGCATTAAACTTTAACTTGTAATTTTACCTAAGTCTTATGTTTTGAACCTGGAACTTTGCGGGACAGTAGTGATTTTAGTATTCTCACTTGAAGTGTTCATTATCTCTCTGTTCCGTAACATAAATTTGGCGACCTCTTATCAGGATATTCAGGATATTATCATAAGGATATTGCTTGATATTTTGTGACTGATTTATTCATGATGTCTACTATTACTACTCTTGATGAAGCCAAAGATTTTTTGTCAAATGTGCAAACAGTGTGTGATGTAGAAAACAGAACAAAGAATAAACTTAAGCTTGTTGCTCAACAAATGGGAATTGCTGTTCGTTCTCATCATTCTAAAGATCAAATTGTTGACATGATTAATAAAAGCTTGTTTAATGTAACTCCTCTAGATGAGCAAACGCAGATTGAAATAGCTAAGTTACAGCTAGCCCTGCAGGAGGCTCGTGCTAAGGAGGCTGAGTTTCAGGCTCGTGCTAAGGAGGCTGAGTTTCAGGCTCGTGCTAAGGAGGCTGAGTTTCAGGTTCGTGCTAAGGAGGCTGAGTTTCAGGCAAATGCTAAGGAGGCTGAGTCTCAGGCTCATATTCAGGAGGCACAGGCACAGGCTCAGGCACAAATTGAACTTGCTAGGATTCAGGCAGACCATGAGTATCGCATGAAACAAGGTGGAACTGGATCATCTAGCTCTGATGATTTTGATGTGGCTAAAAATGTTAAACTTGTCCCTCCTTTTATTGAATCTGATTTAACAAAGTATTTTCAGTTGTTTGAGAGGGTAGCTACAGGTTTTAATTGGCCCAAAAAGTATTGGCCAGTACTCCTACAGAGTGTTCTCACCAGTAAAGCTCTAAATAACTTATGTATCTTTGCCTCAGGATCAATCTGATAATTATGATGTAGTTAAGAGCTTGACTCTTAAGGCCTATGAGCTTGTTCCTGAAGCCCATAGAGTAAAATTTAGGACAACTTATAAGCAAGATAAGCAATCCCATGTTGAGTATGCAAAAATCAAAGAAGATCTGTTAGAGCAGTGGTTAAATATTAAGAATGTAAATTCTGATTTTGATAAATTTAAGCACATGATTTTGCTGGAGTACTTCAAAAGGTGTATTAATAAAGATGTAAGCCTATATCTTGATGAGAAAAGAATAGATAATTTGTCTGATGCTGCAGTTTTAGCTGATGAATATGTTCTCACTCACAAGAGATATTCTAAAGAAAAAAGGAAAGCTGAGTGTAAGTACGTTGCCTCTACTCAGAGTACAGGTAACAGGAAAGAGAATAAAGATGATGTTTCTCAGGAAGTAAATACCAGCTCCACCTCTAGATTTCAGAAAAGTAAATGTACTTATTGTAGTAAGCTTGGTCATACTACGGAGAAATATTTCAGGAGACAGCGTGATGTGAACAAAAAGGAGTCTTTAAATATTCAGTCAATTGGTCTAGTGTCCACCCTTGAGAGTTCCCAGAATTCTTTAACCGAGTTAACTGAACCTGCTTTGAGGTGTAAATTAAATTCTCATGTTGAAGCTCCTCTTTTGAGCAGTAACGTGGGTGACACTCTCAAGAGTTCATGTGCTAATTTCCTGTCTGATGGTTTTGTCAGTCCTCTGGACAGTAATGACAGGAAATCAGTTAAAATAAATCGTGATACAGGTGCTTGCCAATCCCTTATGCTGACCAGTGTTCTAGGCTCTAATGTTAATTCCTCTGATGAAACTGTAATCTTACAAGGTGTAGGGAATAATTACTTCTCTGTCCCTCTGTGCAGAGTGAATTTAGAGTCTGGTTTTGTTAATGGTTCCGTTATGGTTGGGTTGGTTGAGACACTCCCAATGTCAGGTGTAACTTTCTTACTTGGAAATGATATTGGTGGAAGTCAAGTGTGTCCAGCTCCTCAGTTGTCTAGTGAACCAGTGACTGCGACCCAGGATTGTGATATCCCTGAGGTGTTCTCTGCATGTGCTGTCAATAGGGCTAAGGCTAAAGTTACTGGTGACTTAGAGGATAATGATGATGATGATGTTATCCTAGCTGACATTTTTCTTGCTAATTTGGACCACTCACCAGATGAGGCAGTACCCCGTAGTGTTGATAATTTGTCTCGTCAAGAGTTGGTTGAGTTGCAGGTTGCTGACCCTGAGTTGAAAGGTCTAGCTAACTCTGCTTGCAGTGAGGAAGAGTCAGCTGGTGCTTCTACTTGTTATTATATAAAGTCAGGAGTACTTATGAGAAAGTGGAGACCCCCAACAGCATCAGCTGACTGTGGTTGGGAGGTTGTACATCAAGTTGTCATCCCTCGTGTTTGTAGGCAGGATATCATTAGAGTGGCTCATGATTCCTGTTTTGCAGGACACCTTGGAGTGAGGAAGACTGTGGCACGCATTTTGAAACACTTCTACCGGCCAGGTATCTTCAGAGATGTTTCCTGGTATTGTAAGTCTTGTCACACCTGTCAAGTTGTGGGGAAGTGTAATCAGACCGAAAAGGTTGCACCGCTAGTTCCCATTCCTTCTTTTGAGGCGCCATTCACCCGTGTGTTGGTGGATATTGTGGGCCCTCTTCCTAAGACTTCTTCAGGATTTTCTTATGTGTTGACCTTGATTGATATGGCTACTCGTTATCCTGAAGCCATTCCACTTAGAAATATCTCAGCAAAGAACATAGTTATGGAAATGCTAGGGTTCTTCACAAAGTTTGGTCTGCCCAAGGAGGTACAGTCAGACCGGGGAAGTAATTTCATGTCAAATGTTTTCAAGCAGTCTCTGAAAGAGTTGGGCATCACCCAGATCAAGTCTTCAGCTTACCATCCCCAGACCCAAGGAGCATTGGAGAGATATCGAACACTCAAATCGATGCTCAGGAAATACTGTTTGGAACATCAGAAAGGCTGGGATAAAGGTCTTCCATTCGTTGTATTTGCCGCAAGAGAATCTCCAAATGAATCACTGGGCTTCTCACCCTTTGAACTACTGTTTGGCCATGAAGTAAGAGGACCCTTTAAGCTACTCAAGGAATGCTGGCTGTCGGAGGAAGATGACGTCAACCTGCTGGAGTATGTGATGAAGTTCAAAGAACGGCTGTCCACTGCTTTACAGCTGGCGAGAGAGAATTTAGGAGCTGCTCAGGAGAAGATGAAGACTTGGTATGATAAGAAGTCCAGGTTATGCCACTTTCAGCCAGGAGATCAGGTTTTGATTCTGCTACCGGTGCATGGGCAACCTCTTCAAGCCAAGTTTAGTGGTCCTTATTTCGTGGAGAAGAAACTCAGTGATGTCGACTATGTCATCGCCACTCCAGATCGTAGAAAGAACAAGCAACTTTGTCACATCAACATGCTAAAGTTATATCACAGGCGGGACGAAAATAACCCAGTCTGCACTGTAGCTGTTCCACCCGAGTCTGCAAGTGAAGTTCTCCCATGCAGCATGAGCCTGAGTGATAGTTTGGGGAAGAATCCTGGTATCATGAATGATTTCCAGACTAAGCTTTCTCATCTAGCTCCCGAGGAAAGGCAGGAGTTTTCGGCATTACTGCAGAAGTACCCGCAAGTGTTCCGTGCCACTCCAGGACGAACCACTGTGTTGATGCATGATGTCGATGTTGGAGACGCAAAGCCAATTAAACTGCCTCCTTACCGTGTGAACCCAGTGAAAGTTCCTCTCATCCAGAAGGAGCTTGGCTACCTGTCGGACCACAAGATGATTGAGCCCTGTCAGAGCGAGTGGAGTTCTGTCACTCCAGTCCCTAAGCCAGGTGGGTCACAGCGGCTTTGCATCGACTACAGACGTGTTAATCAGATAACTAAAATAGACACTTACCCTCTCCCTGGCGTGGAAGATTGCATAGACAAGATCGGAAAGGCTAGGTACATAAGTTTGATTTGTTAAAGGGATACTGGCAAGTACCTATGACTGAACGTGCTAGGGAGATCTCATGTTTTGTAACACTAGGAAAGACTTTTGCATGTTCTGTAATGCCTTATGGTATGAAGAATGCACCAGCCACTTTTCAGAAGCTCATGAATGTTGTAACAGAGGGTTTGGCAGGGTGTGTTGTTTATATTGATGATGTATTAATCTTCAATGACAACTGGAGAGATCACCTATGCCATGTCAGTAAATTTCTTGAGCGTTTGGTTCAGGCTAATCTTGTAGCTAATTTATCAAAGTGTGAGTTTGGTCAAGCTAAAGTTCAGTACCTTGGGTACGTAATTGGTGATGGACACGTTGCACCACCAGGAGCTAAGGTTCAGGTTATAAGTGATATTCCCAGACCTAAAAGTAGGAAAGAGCTACAAAGATTTTTGGGAATGGTAGGTTATTACAGGAGATTTGTTCTTAACTTTTCAATTCTTGTATCACCACTTACAGACCTACTGAAAAAGGGAGTTAAATTTGTCAGGACTGATAACTGTGAATCCTCTTTCAGTAAACTTAATGCTATCCTATTAAGTCAGCCAGTGCTCGCTGCTCCAAATTTTGGTAAGCCTTTTAAGATGGCTGTTGACGCAAGTGATACAGGAGCTGGGGCTGTCTTGCTGCAAGAGGATGATCAGGGTATTGAACACCCTGTATCTTATTACAGTAAGAAGTTCACTCCACCTCAAAAGAACTACTCCACTATTGAAAAAGAGCTTTTGGCCTTGATTTTGGGTTTACAGCATTTTTCATTTTATTTGTGTTCTGGTTTTGACCCCATAGTCATTTATACCGATCATAACCCACTGAAATTCCTTAGGAAGTTTAAAGATAAAAATCAGAGATTGACAATATGGAGTCTACTTCTTCAGGAGTATTCATTAGACATACAACATGTCAAGGGGAAAGAAAATGTTATTGCAGATTGCTTATCTAGACTTTAGACAGATTGTTTTAGAGTAATAAGAAATTTCCTTTGTAAATTTCATTTTCTTTATGGGGAGGTGTTACATAGCCAATGATTTCATCATCCTTTGTATAATTCTAACGTACAATGTGCTGCATGTTTGATCACGATTTGCCTCGTGGTTTCCATAGTGACCAGGCTTGCGTGTTCTACCTCACTCCCCCCTTATCCCCCTTATTGTAGAGTAAGTCGTTCTTTCTGTTGTCCAGAGCAGGAGTGTCAACTCTTCGTCCTCTGTGCCCTCATTTGCGCGTCCTTCTTGCAAGTTGAATCAAGCTCTGCCGGACCCCTATATAATGAGCTCAGTCTCTGCATTAGTTGCCACTTAGATCTACTCCTCATTTTGTTCACATCTCTGTCCTCCCCTGTATAGTGTATTATTATTTTTGTGAGTGCTCAGGAAGTCTCCAGCTATCTAGCTGCTGTATAATTTGAGTATAAGTGTTGTTACCGTTTTTCTTGTACTGTATGGCCTAAGGCGTTAATTCGTATGCCTGGTAAGGTTTTTGTGATTCATGTAGAGTTTTTAATGTCAACCAGTATTAGTAATATTTTGTATCTGTAATAATATTATATCTTACTTTAACTGAGCATTATTCGGTTCTCTCATTTATCAGGGCTGAGTTAGATAAATTTGTTCTTGCTAAATTCGTGTTAATAGAGGCTATTGTAGTTAACCATATATGTAACCTATTTTGCCATTACCTTATCCTTATGAGTCCTGAATGTTTAGTTGTTAGTTTGTGCATTAAACTTTAACTTGTAATTTTACCTAAGTCTTATGTTTTGAACCTGGAACTTTGCGGGACAGTAGTGATTTTAGTATTCTCACTTGAAGTGTTCATTATCTCTCTCTGTTCCGTAACAATATATATATATATATATATATATATATATATATATATATATATATATACACATATATATATATATATATATATATATATATATATATATATATATATATATATGGAGCCTCTGTGGTAAATTGTGCGTTTTTGTACACTGAAGAACGAGGGTTCGCGCTCCGCCAGGGTAATAAACTTTGGGAACGTTCTTCTGACCACCTACTGCATTGGCAGACATCAGGGGTGCTGTGGTTGAACCAGTGTCGCATTCTATAAAGTATGCTTGCACCCAGTCGGCTTGCGCAGGCCGATTACACTTGGTTCACAGACTGCACATACATTCAAAACCACTCCAACATTACAATACACTTAAAGCACTTCTCACACTACATACAATCTCTACCAGACAGCCTAAGCCACTTGCTAGAGATACATTGGCTGTATCGTGCCCGCTTCTGTTGGGTTGGCCGGTCCTGCACTGGACACCTAAACGGCTGATGAGGTTAGATATACATGTATATACAGAGAGAGAGATTACATATATATATATATATATATATATATATATATATATATATATATATATATATATATATATATATATAGGTATTCAACTGTATCAGAGTCTTTAATCATTTTACAGTATAATGGAAAACAGGCAGAGAACAGAATTGGTTAGATTATGACTGAAAAATGCTAAAAGTAGGTGCAGAGTAAGATCATAAGAATAACACATGGTGCCGTGTAACAATGAAAAACAAGCCAATAATAGTGTACATTTACCATTTGCTTAATGGCTATAACAGCGCTATGGAAGAAGAAGAAATAAATGCTCGTGGCCGAACAGCACGAATAGGCAGGACAGTTTAGCTACCTGCTTGCACTAAACGAGCCAAGTTGGTAACACTTAATAGCTGACGAAAACAACGAAGGTCTCTCTCTCTCTCTCTCTCTCTCTTCGTCATTAGAGTTTAAATTATTTTGAGTAAAAGTGATGGAGGCTGAAATTTCGGACTTTTGGAGAATTTTTAAAATTCCTCCTGGACAAAGATTTTGACACCTAAATGCAAGACATGTCCGGGAAAATCCGGACGTATGGCAACCCTTTATAAAATACAAAAAATGGCCTCGTTTAACCAAGCCTCAGAGTCCCCGGGGGGAGGGGACCATAAAATCCCCCACCATCCGTCCGTCTCCCAGTGACGACTCAACGAGTTGCCTGGAACCACTGTCTGACTCATTGCTTCATGTCTGCTACATTTGGGGCCTTTCCTCTAACTTTCTCGCTGTTGAGCACCACCTCTACTCCTCTGAACCTCACGTTCTCTTCTTCACTAAGACTCAGCTGAGACAACTGATAGGAAACCCTTCTCCGTATCCCCCTACTTTATACTCATTTCAAAGCCAAAGGTGGCTGTTGTGCATATGTGCGGACCAACTTGTTCTCATGTTCCTGAACTTGATTCATCTGAATTCTCTACTCTGTGGCTTCGGCTTTCGTGCCATTCTCTGACTATACAATTATATGTACTGTTTAATTATCCCCTAATTCTACTGACTATGAAAAATTCTTCGACTATCTTACTTCTACGATGGAACACATCCTATATTTTTCTCCTTTCTCTGAAATCTCCATTCTAGGAGATTTCATTGTTTACTACCACCTTTGGCTCTCCTCTCCTTTCACTGATCCACCTCGTGAACAAGCCTGCATCTTTTATATCCTTTATGACCTAGTGCAACTTGTACTGCACCCTACCCGTACCCCTGACCGTCTTGGAGAGGGTTCCAATACACTTGACCTCTTCCTTACTTCTAATTCTTCTGCTTACACTGTTAATCACTCCTCTCCAATGGGCTCCTTCGATCACAACCTTATTACCTTAATCGTCGCTCCTATTTGGCCTGTGAACCCTCCAAATAAACGTCCATTGTGGCACTTTGGAGCTGCTGATTGGGAAGCCCTAAGGCCATACTTGTTTATCACTGGAATGCTTATTGCTTCCATGGCCGGAGCCATGTGAGTCTGTCTTGCGCATTAAGGAGGTTATTCTCACAGGCATGGAAGCATATATTCCTTTTTCATACCCTTTGATTAATACAAAAAAAAAAAAAAAACAGTTTAATCACGCTTGTTCTAGTGCTGTCCACAACAAGGTGAGGGCCTCAAGGTGCCGAAGCCACCCCACCCCTGAATCACGCATTTTTTATGTTTCTGACCTGATTCATGCTAAGTCTATTCTTCACTCAGCTAAAAATAATTTCATTCGTACTAAATGCACTCAACTCTTCAACGCAAATTCTGGCACCTTGCCAAAAACCTTTCTAACAACTTTACCTCATCATCCTTCCCTCCCCATTTCCACCCTGCTGGCTCTGTAGCTATAATTTCTACTAATCAAACAGATCTTTTCACTTTGATTTTCTCCTCCAATTCCTCCTTAGATGAATCCGATGCTGTTCCTCCATCATTTACCCCTTCTGATTTCCTCATGACTGACATTAAAATTTCTTCGACTGATGTATTTTCTGCCATCACTGGCCTCAGTACTAACAAGGCATATCTGTCTGGTGGGGTTCCTCCTGTTGTCCTCAAGAACTGTGCTTCTATGCTTACACCCTGCCTAGGTAAACTCTTTCACCCAGGGCCGGATTTTCCTACTTGTGGGTCCCAGACCAAACTCATCAGTGGGCACCCAAATTTACAGAAATGTTTGCATGTTTCAATAATATATATATATATATATATATATATATATATATATATATATATATATATATATATATATATATATATATTACTGTAATTATTTGGCAATGGCCATATGTCATGAAATACTACATAATATCATAATATTAGAATGTAAGAAATGAAAATATTATTTTCTTCATTTTACTATAAGGCCTAGACCGTGACCCACCTGAGAACCACCCCATGGCTCTCCAGTGGGCCATGGCCCATCGGTTGAAGACCACTGCGGGCCTGTACTTAATGTACAGGGCCTCATACTCCGGGCCCTATACTTATTGTACAGGGGCCTTTATGGTTGTGAATATATTTTATAATGAAATACTCGGTGTACAATTGAAACAAGGTTATATACTGGCACACAGCACGACAAATTAGTTTCAGTAGGCCCCCAGATATCGGTGGGCCCTAGGCCAATGGCGTACTTGGCCTATTGATAAATCCGGCCCTGCTTTCGCCTTTGTCTATCAATTTGTACCTTTCCTTCTTGCAGGAAGTTTGCTCTCATTCAGCCCTTCCCAAAGAAGGGTGACCATTCCCAACCCTCTAACTATTGCCCAATTGCTTTAACATCCTGTGTGTCAAAAGTTTTAGAGTCTATTCTTAACAGAAAATTTTTAAAGCATCTTTGCTATCACAACCTCATTTCTGATCGTCTGTATGGGTTCTATCAGAGACGCTTCACTGGCAATCTTCCGACCTACTTTTCAGCCTCGTGGTCATCCTCCTTTCGGGACTTAGGCGAAAGCTTTGCCATTGTACTTGACATCTCAAACACTTTCGATCGAGTCTGGCATAAATCTTTAATATCCAGATTGCCCTCTTATGGTTTCTATCATTCTATCTGTGTCTTCATCTATAGCTTCCCTTCTGGTCGTTCTATAGCTGCTGTGGTAATCACTGTTCTTCTCCTACATCTATCAACAGTGGTGTTCCTCAGGGCTCTGTCCTATCGCCATTTCTCTTCCTTTTATTCATCAGAGATATTTCAAGCTGTACATCTACCCCTATCCATTCATATGCTGATGATTCCGCCCTTACTTTTCCATTTGGTTCCCGCAACGTCCATCTCAGCAGTTACTTCAACAAACAATGGATGAGGCAATGGAACACCTAATCTCTGACTAGCGTCGTATCTCTACCGGGATAAAAGTGATCTTGTTTTTAGTGCATAAACCTACTCTTATCTTCCCGACAAAATCATCCACACGAGTACCCACTAATATTTAATAATATCCAGGTCAATCCTGGATCATCCTTAAATATACTTGGGGTTTCATTCTCTCGGGATTTATCTTGGAAAGGTATTGCATCTCTTGTAAAATCTGCTCCTAAAAGATTAGGTATATTAAGCCAACTCCGTACCTTCTTTACCACTGCGTAGTTGTTGACTTTATACCCTGGTTTTATTCGCCCCTGTGTAAAGTACAACTCTCATGTGTGAAGAGGCTCCTCACATACAGCTCTTCTCAACAAGATGGAGTCAAAAGCTTTTCGTCTCATTAACTCTCCTCTTCTTACAGGCTTCCTTCAACATCTGTCTCTTTGCCACACTGTTGCACCTTTATCCCTTTTCTATCGCTACTTCAGTGGTCACAGTTCCTCTGAACTATCTGCTTGCATCCCTCCACCGCTACAATGGGCACAGTAGAGAGGTGGCCTGTGGTCCTACCGGACCCAGGTTCAAATCCCCGCTGGGGCAGGGAACAGTTTAAGGATATGAATTTCATGTAAAGCAGACTTTACCGATCTACCAGACGACCCGCCGATATGTCGTAAAAATACCCCCGCTAATACCAATACACCAGTCCTGTATGAGACAGCCCTAGCATGTGTTCAATATGAACGGTGGGTGTTAGTGCCGAAGTGGTGACATGCACAGGTGTATGATATGCAGGAGGACTACTGGGCCTTGAAAGCAGGCTGTGAAAGCCTATGCCCCGAGTCGAGTACATAAAAAAAAAAGAAAAAAAGAAACATCCCTTATCTGTCCAGCTCTCTATTGAAGGAGTTAACTGTTACTCTCAGTCATTCATTTATGCAACAGGTCAACTCTGGATCTGTCTCCATCTGTCTGTATTTCTTACTTTCAATGATCTCCAGTCTTTCAAACGCAGTGTCTAGGCATCTCGAAATAAATGGAACTTGAATTTCGCCCTGTATTGTACTGTCTTTATTTATTAAGGGACGGTTTTCGGGTTCTCTGGCTTTGGTTCGTTCTTCCTTGCACAATAAAGTATATATATATATATATATATATATATATATATATATATATATATATATAGAGGTTGTTGAGAAGCTTGATTGCTAACTAGATTGTTCTGGAGAATTTCCTATGTTTATCGTAGATCCGGTACGAGTCAGAGTTGCAGCAAGCCTGCTGTTTGTAAGTGTACTAATGTTGTATGCTATGCATTAATTTTTATGCTCTTTTTGTCAATAATGTTTTATTTCTGTGACTGTTAAATTATGTAATCTTAGTTTGTCTGTGAGTGTTAAGTAGTGTAAGAAAAGTTTGGTATATTTTGGATGTCTCAGAGTTGGCAACTGTTGCCCATCGAGAGTGTACTCGAAGTTTCGAGGATAATGCAAGTTTATATAAGGATGGGGAAGAAAGTAGAGCAAGGGGACTTTGATGCATGGTCGTGGAGAGTGTAGACGTGTTTTTCGCTGCGCTCTTCTCTAGTATTCAGGGCTGCCTCACCGGCATTAGCTTCTTTTTCTTCACTCTTCTGGTGAAGCTTAGGTTTAGCTAGTACTCAGTTACCTCCCCTCCCTGTTAGTTAGAACAGTAGGTGTCTGTTCCAATAAACTGAGTTTACCTTTGCTTATCGCCCACGGAGGGTCCCCCCCACTGATCGCTCTGGGGCGTGAAGAAACACGGTCGGGCCTCCCTGGAGTGGTTTGAGAGGGCAACCTCAGACTTAGGTGTGTGGTCCCCGGTTGTTTGTCCCTTACTTGTTTTCTCTTCTTCTTCCTACTTCCCTCGCTAGGGGGGAGTGGTACTATGGAGGACGCACCTACTGCCTTCCCCCCCTCAGGGGGGGAGGTAGTCCTGACCGACCCCCGACTTCTACACGGACTGACAGCCCCCAGACAGAACGGCCCCAGACTCGTTTGCCCCGTGATGTCCCCGTAAATAATGCGGAATATGTGATCATCACTGCTCTAGGTTCCACTCCCTTGAGCAGTCTCAATCCCTTCATGATCAAGAAGGTTATTGATGGCTGTGCTGGGGAGGTGGAACAAGTAAAAAAACTTGGAAACGGAGACCTCCTCATAAAAACTTGTAACCCATCTCAAATTAAGGACTTGTTGAAGCTGCGCAAGTTTCATTGCTATGATGTCGAAACCAAGATCCCAACATCCATGAATTCCTGCAAGGGGGTTATCACTTGCAGGGATCTCATGGTGATGAGTGAGGAAGAGATCATAGATGAACTTGCTCAGCAAGATGTCATTGATGCTAAATTTATCACGAGATTCTCGGAAGGTGTCAGGACGAAGACAGCAACCATTGTTTTGACTTTCGGTAAAGTGTCACTGCCTAGCAAAGTAAAAATCGGTTATGAAATTGTTCATGTGCGGCCATATATTCCAAACCCTTTCCGTTGCTTGAAATGCCAGATGTATGGGCATGGTTCAAACACTTGTCGGGCTTCCCAGCCAGTGTGTGGCAAGTGTGTAAGCCAGGGTCATGATGCGGAACATTGCACATCTGAGACGGTCTGTTGCTTCCACTGCAAGGGCGCTCACTCCACTTCCTCTAGGGATTGTCCCAAGTGGAAGGAGGAGAAGGAGGTCTGCACAGTGAAGGCAACGGAGGGCATTTCCTACTACGAAGCTAGGAAAAAGGTGAAGGATTTGCATGCAACTCCCACGCCGAATAGGTCCTATGCTTCGGCGGTAATGTCCCGTCCTATGATGTGCTCTGTAGAGATGCAGACTGATCCTGTCCTTCTCCCTACTGCCACTCACAGTACATCTCCATCTCGACCTCCTGTCCGCTCCAACTCTCTCACTAACATCCTTAAGGCTTCAACTTATTCTCAGGCTGCTGCTGCCTCTCCATTAGTACGGCCTAAAACGAAGCCTAACAAGTCTAGGAAAAGTAACATGACCACCCTCACAAAACAGTCTCATCCTCATGTTCTTCCAGTTCCCACTCCAGCGAGGGAGAGGAAGATTAGCTCTTCCTCGGGGGAGTCAGGGAACCTCGTAATTGACGACAATATGGAGGTTTCCGTGAATAAGCACCGGGATAGGTCCCCCGGTAGTCGCTCGCCTGCTGGCGGGCGACAAAAAAAGACAAAGCACACTGGCCCCCAACGAAAATCTTAAACCGTCGCTTTCACTGTACTACAGTGGAATTGTAGAGGTACTGGGAATAAGTTACACAATATAGCAATCTTGCTTTCTATACACAGGCCAGACGTTGTTTGTTTACAGGAGACTCGCCTGGAGGATCACCCTGATCCTCCACAGTTAAAACACTACCACTCGTATAGAAGATATGAAGGTCACGGAGTAGCCATATACACACACAAATCACACCTACAAACGGAAGTGATTCTAAATTCTACTCTGGAAGCGATTGCGTGCAGAGTAAAATTTAATAACACGTATCTGTCTATTTGCTCTCTGTACTGTCATCCACATGGCCCCATTGATAGTGATGCTTTAAATTCACTAGTGGAACATCTCCCTGGGAATAAGTTAGTGTTGGGCGATTTTAACGCCCATCACTATCAATGGGGTAGCTTGAGGATTGATGGTCGTGGGGAGCAAGTAGCCGACCTAATACTACAGTCCAACCTCTGTCTTCTGAACGATGGTAGAGCGACTCGTGTAGATGATCGTACTGGTAACTTTTCAGCCATTGACTTATCTTTGGCCTCCCCTCGTATACATCAAGATCTCTCATGGGACCCTTACGACGACTCCTTGGGAAGTGATCATTTACCCATCTGTCTTTCTTATACACGCGACATCATTTCGGACCCTCCACCTCCAAAATTTAACTATAAGAAAGCAGATTGGGGATCCTTCTTGAGGATCGCCAATTTAGATATATCTGGGGAGATCATAGATGTTAAGGTCGAAAATATAACCCAATCCATATTACACGCAGCTGAGGCTGCTATTCCCAAGACTTCTACAGTTCATGTGAAGCATAGAGCACATTGGTGGATGCCGGATTGCCGACAAGCATTAAGAAAACGCAATAGGAGATACAGGATTTTTGATAGTCAGCCCACTGAGGAAAATTTTATTGCATACAAACAGGCACGGGCTGAGGCAAGGAGAATAATAAGAAGGGCCAAACGTGACTCCTGGCGGTCCTTTGTGTCCACGGTGACTCGTACAACACCATTACATAAAGTCTGGTCCACCATAAGAATATAAAATAATAAAGGCCCATATTTTCCAGTCACCACCTTGCAAGTAAATAATAACATCTATGACGAGCCCGTGGACGTTCCCAACATCCTCACCAGGAGTTTTTCTCATGTAAGTAGCTCAGCCAATTATGACCTGCGTTTCCAACATCATAAATGCACG
>NC_136996.1:22323595-22373595 GCF_032717465.1 Coenobita brevimanus
CTACCCCAGCGAGGGAGAGAAAGGTTAGCTCTTCCTTGGGGGAGGCTGGGAACCTAGTTATTGATGAAAATATGGAGGTTTCCGTCAATAAGCACCAGGATAGGTCCCCGAGTAGTCGCTCACCTTCTGGCAGGCGACCAAAAAAGACGAAGCACACTGGCCCCCAACGAAAATCTTAAACCGCAGCATTCACTCTATTACAATGGAATTGTAGAGGTGTCGGGAATAAGTTACCAAAAATAGCAATTTTGCTTTCTATACACAGGCCAGACATTATTTGTTTACAGGAGATGCGCCTGGAGGATCACCCTGATCCTCCACAGTTAAAACACTACCACTCGTATAGAAGATATGAAGGTCACAGAGTCGCCATATACACACACAAATCACACCCACAAACGGAAGTGATTGTAAATTCTACTCTGGAAGCGGTCGCGTGCAGAGTAAAATTTAATAACTCTTATCTGTCTATATGCTCTCTGTACTGTCCTCCACGTGGCCCCATTGATAGTGATGCTTTAAATTCACTAGTTGAACATCTCTCAGGGAATAAGTTAGTGTTGGGCGATTTTAATGCCCATCACTATCAATGGAGTAGCTTGAGGATTGATGGTCGTGGGGAGCAAGTAGCCGACCTAATACTACAGTCCAACCTCTGTCTTCTGAACGATGGTAGAGCAACTCGTGTAGATGATCGTACTGGTAACTTTTCGGCCATTGACTTATCTTTGGCCTCCCCTGGTATACATCAAGATTTTATATGGAATCCTTATGACGACTCCTTGGGAAGTGATCACTTACCCATCTGTCTTTCTTATACACCCGACATCATTTCGGACCCTCCACCTCCAAAATTTAACTATAAGAAAGCAGATTGGGAATCCTTCTCAAGGATCACCAATTTAGATATATCTGGGGAGACCATGGATGTTAAGGTCGAAAAAATAACCCAGTCCATATTACACGCAGCTGAGGCTGCTATTCCCAAGACTTCTACAGTTCATGCGAAGCATAGAGCACATTGGTGGACGCCGGATTGCCGACAAGCATTAAGAAAACGCAATAGGAGATACAGGATTTTTCATAGTCAACCCACTGAGAAAAATTTTATTGCATACAAACAGGCACGGGCTGAGGCAAGGAGAATAATAAGAAGGGCCAAACGTGACTCCTGGCGGTCCTTTGTGTCCACGGTGACTCGTACAACACCATTACATAAAGTCTGGTTCACTATAAGAATATTAAATAATAAAGGCCCATATTTCCCGATCACCACCCTTCAGGTTAATAATAACATCTATGACGAGCCTGTGGACATTGCTAACATCCTCGCCAGGAGTTTTTCTCATGTAAGTAGCTCAGCCAATTATGACCCGCGTTTTCAACACCATAATCGCACAGCTGAGCTACAGATATTAGACTTTGCCACAGAAGACGAAGATTCCCCGTACAACCAAGAGTTTACGCTAGATGAACTGCTCCTTGCCCTTAAATCCTGTAAAGACACCGGCCCTGGACCAGACACCATCACGTACGGTATGATCCAGCATCTTAATCAGGACAACCTGATTAAGATGTTAGCATTGTACAATGAGATTTGGGCGTCTCGAACGTTCCCAAACTCATGGCACTTTGCGCACGTCATACCGATACCCAGAGAGGCTGGTCGTCTTATGAATCCCACTTCATTTCGTCCAATTGTGTTGACTTCTTGTCTATGTAAGGTCATGGAACGTATGGTAAACAATAGGCTTCTTTTTGTTTTAGAGTCGAAGAATTTGTTAAATGATCAACAAAGTGGCTTCCATAAATACAGAAGTTCACTAGATCATTTAATAAATTTGGAGCATTGTATTGCAGAGGCATTTGCCAATAAAGAATTTATGATAGGGGTGTTCTTGGACATCCATAAAACCTATGACATGACATTGCGACATGGTATACTAATGAAGCTCTATGCTTATGGTTTAAGAGGAAATTTGCCTATTTTAATTTCAAATTTCTTAAGGGACAGGACTTTCTCTGTCAAATTGCCCCGTATTGTAACATCGGATATATTTATCCAGGAAAACGGGGTGTCACAGGGAAGTATGCTTAGTCCTACTTTATTTAGTATTATGATCAATGATATTCTGTCATCAGCTTCCATCCTGAGGAATCTTAAATACTCACTCCACGCTGACGATTGTGCAATATGGCACTCTTCCCGTAATGCACAATTTTCGGCTGGGTGGATTCAGGCAGCCCTTGACTCCGTCCACCTATGGGCCTTGCAGTGGGGATTTAAGTTTTCCGTCTGTAAGTGTGCCGCTGTAGTCTTCACTAATCGTAACGTACCTAATTTGTGCTTAACTTTGGATAATCAGGCGGTACCTTTTCAAAATTCTGTAAAATTTTTAAAAATACATTTTGATCATAGAATGAATTTTAAACTTCACGTTAATACTTTGCTTGCTCATTGTGATAAACCGTTAAATGTCCTCAAGTACCTAGTGGGTACTACCTGGGGTGCCGACAGAATATCTTTATTAATGGTGTATAAGTCCTCTATTCGATCGAAGCTAGATTATGGTGCACAGGTGTATGGCTCGGCATCCGATGCCACGCTGAAAGGATTGGATGTGCTACAGAATAAATGTTTGCGAATGTGTCTTGGAGCCGTCCGTTGTACCCGTGTGGCTCGTATGGAAGTGGAGGCGAATGTGCCTCCCCTCCATATTTGCCATGACCACCTGGCCTTGTCCTACGGTGTAAGGACATTTAGGAAAAGTAATATCGGCAATGTGGCCTGTACCCCCCTGCATCAATACCACCACCTTCTGCCGGGGGTGCATCGGCCACTTGCCGTTCACCTCCACTTACTGACTCAGGAGCTTGGTGTGAACCCCAGTGACTGTGACAAGTTGGTGTTAAAAAATATAGCGCCTTGGGAGCCACCTGGCTTTACAGTTGATGTTACATGGCTCCCAGCACCAAAGGCCAAGGCGCTGGAGGCGGAGGTCCACCACTTGTTTCGTATCATCATCATTCGTCACTTGGGGTCCGACCACTTGTACACCAACGGCTCCAAGTCGAGTGCATTTGTGGGTGCAAGTGTGTGGTCGACTGAATGTGCCCTCAGTTATCGGTTGCTGATTCATACGTCTGTGTTTACATCAGAACTTTTTGCTATTGACAAAGTCATAGACTATGCTCTCAATTCTAGGCATGACTCATTTGTCATATTTTCAGATTCAAAATCAGCCCTTAAGGCAATTGCATCTTGCACTACGGACTTTCACGAGATCCAGGGCCATATCGTTAATAAGTTGCATTCATGCAACAAGTCATTCACGCTGATCTGGGTGCCTGGTCATTGTCGTATGTACGGCAATGAGCAGGCTGACTTACTTGCAAAGTCGGCTGTAGAGCTCGAGGAGACTTGGGACGTTCCTAGTGATCTACGGTCGAGTCTATCTCTCGGAAAGAAATCAATAAATCTTCTGCAGCAAGGTCAGTGGACCAGACTTAATAATCCAACCTGTAAGCCGTACCTGGGCGACTGGGACACTGCCAACCGTCCCAGTTGCCTAGAAGAAAAAGTGTTGGCTCCTTTACTGCTTAATGCCACCATATTAACACATTTGAAACCTTATATGGAAAAACGATTCCCGCCGCACTGTGACACCTGTGATGCGGTGTTATCTATCAGTCATATCATCCTGCACTGTCGGCGATTTATTCGTGAAAGTGCTTCACTTATAAATTACTGCGGCGCAGTAGACGTCCCCTTCATCTTTTCCACCATCCTGGGTGATGGGGACATTGTTATGACTGATAAATTAATGGCTTTCTTGAGAGAGACCGGACTGATCAGAGTTATGTGACTTTTTTAGTGTGTGGTTATGGTTTTTATCAATGGTAAATATGTATATATTGTAATATTAATTAGGGTTGACAGTTGACATATTTTAAATAGTTCCTCCTCCCACTGATCTATTTCTAATATAGATGTCCCCTACATTAAGCCGAGTTCCTCACCTGACAGTCACAAGCTGATGAGTGCAAGTGTGCAATATAGAAAGGTATTGGGCACTTGCAGTCGATGGTGGTCTGTTGGGCGAGGTTCTTCACTTTTTGTACAAATTATGTAAATACATTATATCATCTTGCTTAAGTTATTTTAATTAGGGACGACAGCTGACGTATATGGAAATGTTCTTGACTCGTCTGGTTCCCTTTCATATATTGATGTCCCCTATATTAGGTTGTGCCTCGTCTGACAGTCACCAGGTGATGAGTGCAGGTATGTAATGTAGAAAGGCATTACATATCTGCAGTCGATGGTGTTCTCTTGGTCGAGGCTTTTTTAACATTAGTGTAGGTCTAGTTATTTGTCTCTTAGGATTTAGTATAGGTTAGCGATTTGTCTGTCAGGTGGTTAGTTTTAGTGTCTTTAGATTAGGTATTTTTGTTTATAAGTAATATAAGGTTAAAAATATAAAAAAAATGAAAAAAAAATACAAAATAATAAAAAAAAAAATTATTATATATATATATATATATATATATATATATGTACATGTGCATGAAAGTGTGTCTGTTCATATGCATGGATGTGTGTATGTATGTATATATATATATATATATATATATATATATATATATATATATATATATATATATATATATATATATATATAAATGTTCGTATATATATGTATATATGTGTTAATGTATATACATATATATATTTTTGCCTAAATGACCAGGGGCTCCGGCCTCAATGGTCGATAGGCAAAAAGGAAAAAAAAAAGTAGAGCAAGTTCAGTCAATTTCAGTTCAGTTTTGAGTGTAGTTCAGTGTCAGTGCAGTGTGTATATTTTCATTACTTGTGAAAATAATGAAGTGTTGTTAGCAAACAGTGAATGTTATTACAGTTTGTGTATCATTGGTACTTGTGAAAATAGTGAAGTGTTGTTGGCAAACAGTGGAGTGTTATTGCAGTGTGTGTATCTTCGGTGCTTGTGAAAAATAATGAAGGTGGAAAGCATTAACCCTTAAATACTGCAGTTCTATCTGGCTTGTCTGCCACTGGAGCTGCAATTTAGATATGTTTTTTCGGCTTTCACCAAGGGCAAAATCAATATGTTCTGGCTAAAGAGGAATTTGCACACCTGACAGCGCAATCGGCACCCCCCTTTGGCCTAATGGTTACCGCGCAATCGAGGGTCAAAGTTGAAAAAAATAAATAAAATAGTTACCTCCCCAAATTTTTTGAAAGCCCCTATAGTTTTGATAACTATTTCTATTACTGAAATAAGTCATTGCAATATCATATGGCACACCAAGCCCGAGAGCAGATGTTTTGGGGTGTGGGGAGATTACTTGCTTTTGGGGAGATAAGTACCCTGTGGGGAGAAAGTTTGTAGATATGGAGGTTGGATAAATAAAACCACCTTTTCTCATCAAAGTAGAGCACTTTAGCTTGTTCTTGACCAACTACTATGAAAACAGATGTGTATGTGCGTGTGGGGAGATAAAATTCGATCGGGGAGATGGCCCACAACGAGTACATTGAACCTTGGGAGATCATTTAGGGTAACAACCAACTTGGCTGGTTGAAACAAGCAAAATCTATGTGATTTTGCATATCAACCATGCAAGCAGGTGTGTCTGCAGGTGTGGGGAGATAATTCACGTATGAGGAGTAATAGATGTATCGAGGTGGAGGGGTGGTGGTGGGCGGAGAGGGCTGGGTGGTGGTGGGGGGGCTGGGGCTCAGATGCCTGTGATTGCACGTGTTTGCGTGTATAGAATAGTATACAGAGAAGCATTTATTATGTTCAGGTACGAAAAGGCACGGGAAAAAAAAAAACATCGAGGCAATACATATAAAGCACGTGTACATGTGTTGGGGGTGGGGGGAGTGGGGGGGAAAGACCAAGCCAAGCTGCGTGCTCGCTATCACACGATGGTTTATTGGGGGTAGAAGGGTAGTATGGGGCAGAAAGGGGGGGAGGGGGGAGGGTAGGTAGGGGTATACAAGGTAGGGGGGAAGGTGGGGAGGGCTGGAGGGGGATGGAATGGGCCTCGTGGTTGGGGGAGGGGTAAGCTTCGATTAACAATGTCCTACTGAGGCATACAGAGGGGTGGGAGGGTCTTCAGAGAGGGTTATTATGTGACAGATGACAAAACATTCAGGCAATGGGTGGGCCGAGAGGAGGGGACTCCCCCTGTCCCCAGAGTGGCCGGATCACCCAACCCGAGGCCGGAGGAGTTAGTTCTCATTGACTTGAAGGGATATACGTCACAATCGGGGTGGAGCTATGTGCAGGCAGTTATTTTACAAGACGCACTATATTGATGTGATTCGGCTGAAAGGGCTAAAATGGTCAACATGTACTGTACACTGACGTGCTTCGGTATTAAGGGGTTAAGTGTAATTATTTGGAAAAATAAATACAGTGAACTTAAGAAGTCAATATTTATTTTCGCCTCAGCTGATCTTGTGTGCTGCACACTGAAAAGCTGACCATAGGAAGAACAACTCATGGGGCAAAGTCCTTCCTATACTTAACTACTGCTGTTGGAGCCTGTGGCAGTATTTGGTGGGGACTTAGCAGTGGTGTCAGGAGTGAGATTTTATTAGAAAGTGCTGCAGTGAGTCTAATCTTCGATGTGGGGCACGGTGGTGTGAAAGAAGCTAGGACATTGGGCAGGAAGACGAAGTGTCACTGGCTACGGTCATGAAACTATGTACAAGTGCAAAGTATCCAATTACAAGCACAGAATGAAGGATTACAGGCACAGAATGAAGGACAGAAGAACTCAAAGGACAATTACAGGCACAAAATGAAAAACTCAAAGAACAGTTGCGGGCACAGAGTGAACAACTAGAGGCACAACATGAAGAACAAAAAGAACGATATGAACAGCTTCAGGAGGCTTTAGAGCAGCAACAGAGGGAATTACAACTGAGGATGCAAGGACAGCTGGATGCTTTCATAGGGGATATGGAGGAAAAGCAGCAGCAGTTGAAAGAGGACGTATACACTGAGCTACAGCAGTAGAAGTGTGAGGTACCGTAAGCAATTTCTTGATGGAGTTCAGACAGCATCTAGACAACAAGGTGAAGCATGTTGACGACCAGCTCAAGATTAGTGAGTGAATAGTCATGGAGTGCAGACAGCATGTAGATAACCAGTTGAAGCATGTAGTCGACCATGTAAAGATTGTTAGTAAGAAAATTGAGGCGGTAGAGAAATATTGCACTGCTGAGACTCAGGTTAAAGTATAGGGAGCTTATGAAAAGAACAGTTAGTGTATGGTGGATCTTGATGATTCCCAAGCATCTAAAGGTAACATTACAAGGCTGAATAATCAGAATACAGAAGTTTTAAGTCCTGGACTTTATTATGATGCCTCAGTTTTTAGGCCCCAGACCAGTGAAGTGCATGGCTATAATGGGGGTCCAATTAATAAGAAACCTCAAGAAATTGATGGTATAGTATCTTGGGAAGCTTACCGTGCACAGTGTGAGTTACTTGCTGGTCAGAATGGTTGGGATGACTGGCAGAGGGCAGTGTAGCTTGCTACTAGCCTTAACCCTCCGTTGGTGTGGCGGGGTATGCCATACCCACAGTGACATTTCCATGCATATATCTTTTGTCTGGTAGTAGTTATACTGCCACCCGACCATGTAATTTCTTGTTATCCTGCACCGAGTTGATCTATGAGTACTCTCAGTTTCCTACTGATCACAGACGGAAGTGGACGGCAGGTAAATGCATCTGGGTATACATCCCAGTGTTCCAGTAATTTGGGGACAATGCCATGTCCCAAAGTAGAACAATCGAAAACGTGAAAATTTTGATAACTACCTATTTTTCTGATTGAAACAGATCATTTCAAAGTGTTTTGTCACACCAACCAAGAAAACAGGTTTATGTAGGTGTGGGGAGATTACTAGGCTGTGGGGAGAGAAAGCAGGCTGTGGGAAGTAGGCCTATAGGTACGGGGGTTGGAAATGACCAACTTTTCGCATGAAAAGAAAGCATTTTAGTGTGTTCTGTAACATCTGCCATGAAAACAGGTGTGTATGTAGGTGTAGTGGTACTTGGGGAGAAAAATCTCGGCAAGAACCAAATTGTCTTGTGGAAATCCTCCATTTCAGTGGGATTTGTCATACCAAGCATGAAAGCAGGTGTGCATGTAGGTGTGTGGGGAAATAAAACAGGTATGGGGAGTAGCCCTACAAGGCCTTATAGTCATTCAAAAACTAACGCAGACATATATAAAATTTATAACTGCCAAGGACATCAAAATAAAGTTGAAAAATGCTATAGATGCATTTTTCTGGTACAAGCGGTTCAGGGATGGACGAACGTCCATCGAGGACGATGTCCATATGACCATTCTGGACGACTGTCAACGGCAAAAACACCAGAAAACGTCGGAAATGTTCGTCAGGCTATCTTTGCAGATCGTAGACAAACTATCCATGATGTTTGTCATATCGTAGGACTGTCATACGGGAAACTGCGACGCAATTTGTCGGACATGTTCGGCATGAGAGACACATCGCTGCAAAATTTATGCCAAGACTGCTGAGTGACGAGCAGAAGGCACATCGCTTTGCAGTTTGCAGGGAGCTCAAGAATCAGGTCAGAGATGATGCCACCTTCATCTCCAAGGTCATAACTGATGATTAATCATGGGTTTATGTTTATGACCCGGATACAAAGCAGCAGTCATTGCAAGGGAAGGCTCCCAATTCACTGAAGCCGAAAAAAGTGCATCAAGTTCGCAGCAATGTCAAGTCGATGTTGATTGTTTTCTTCAATATGCATGGCATTATTCACAAGGAATTCGTCCCACCTGGTCAGCCTGTCAGCGGAAAGTTTTACTGTGAAGCTTTGCAGCGTCTGAAGGAGAACATCCGCCGCAAATGTCCAGAACAGAGGAAGAACAAGGACTGGGTCCAGCATCATGACAATACTGCTGCCCACGCATCAATTGTTGTCCGGCAGTTCCTGGCTTCCACTAACACGGTAGTCATTCCCCGCCCACCCTATTCACCTGACCTTGCTCCCTGTGACTTTTTCCTGTTTCCCAAGCTGAAATTATGACTGAAAGGGCTTCAGTTTGACTCGATCGAAGAGATCCAGACAGAATCACAGGAGGTGCTCAAGACCATCACACCTGAAGGCTTCAAGGGATGCAGGGACTCGTGGAAAAAATGCTGGGACCATTGTATACATGCCTGAGGGGACTACTTCGAAGGCAACAGTGAGAACTAGGAGGTAAGGTAACTTAATTTCCTACAATATTCAATTACTGGAACTTTTGGGTAGCACCCCTAAGTACCGTTATATGGTTATTTATGAATTAAAATATTTTCTTTATGCAAATTACATTGAACATGTTGATCTGTGAAGAAAGTACATTGGAAAGTGTTGCTGTCTCAATGAAAATATGTCAGATTGTAATAAAACACATGAGAGTATGTTAGTCTGTGAATTCAATAAATGCAAACTATAATTATGAGATAAATTTCATAATTTCTTGTGAAAATAATTTTGTTTTCTTGTCCAATTAGTAAATAAAATGGTTATCTCTTAAAAAAAAATTGTGCAAAACCACAAGTTGTTAAAAACAAGTGAGAATAATACGAAAAAGAGCCTGGGGTATATCATATCCCACTGCACTAACAGCGATAAGTTTTGAGCTGCACCAACGAAGGGTCAAGGATGCCGCAATGGAAATTCTGGGTCAGATGTCAGTAGAGGAGTGGAACAGTTACTAGTCCTGTCCTTAGGAGAAGTGCCAAAGTGCAGATATGGGACCATGTACCAGACTGAGGTTTACAGAGCAAGATTCCAGAGCCTTGTACGGGCTTGAGGCAAAACCCTACAGCAGCTTGCTCATGACCTGGAGAGTATGGCATACAAGGTATACCATGGAGCACCACCTAACCTGTTGGCTATTCTTCTGAGGGACCAGTTCATCGATGCTATTGACAGTGCTGAATTGAAAGTGTGAAGCAGGCACAACTCAGAAGCATGCAAGAAGCACTAGCCAGGCTCTAGAAATTGAGTCCTATGTCAGGTCCAGTACATCCACCTTTCAAGCCGGTCGTAATGCAGGATTCAAGGCAAGAAAGGCGCAGGTACGTGAAGTGGAATTTTGAAGGAAGATGCTGGTACTGTGAAAAGCCAGGACATAGGAAAGAGGACAATAATAAGTGGAAGAGGGAACAGGAGAAGATCAAAGGAAGTTGCAGATATTGAAAGAAGCTAGGACATTGGAAAGTGGATTGCAATTAGTGGAAGAGAGAACAGGAGACGACCAGAGAAGGTAGCTGGTTCTGCAGGACGCTAGAACACAAGAAGGTGGATTGTTTCAAATGGAAGAGGGAGCAAGAATGGAACAGTGCAAGGGAATCCATGATTGCAACAAACGGGTGGTGGACATGTGGTGAGGTGGGACACTTCAGCTATGAGTGTCCAAATGAGAAGAGTGAGAGTAAATTAGTGAAGGCTGGTGGCAAGAGGCAACAACCACCCAGTTATTCCCAAAGAAGCTCCACCACCGAGGAAATGCAGGAGAACCTTGATGAATAGTGTGCGAGATGATGGAAGACAAGATGACAAGCACTTTAGCAGAATGGGAATTTTGGCAAGAAATGCCGCCATCTTGCGTAACAGGGCCAGCATCAGATGAAGAATATCTGAAGAGGACGCAGATGGAGGATGCAGATTTACAACCAGTGCTAGAGTGGCTGCAGCAGAGTACAGTGCGACCATCTTGGGAAGAAATTTCCAGGTTAAGTCTTGCGACCAAGAGCTACTGGAGTCAGTGGGACCTTCTTCGTTTGAACAACGGACTATTGGAGCGTCGGTGGGAGACACCTGATGACCTTAGCAGGTATTGGTAATTGGTGGTTTCAAAGAAAATGAGGTATAGGATCTTAGATGATCACTAGATCACTAGTGGGCATCTGGGAGTGAAGAAAACTCTAAGCCAGGTGTGACAGAGCTTGTACTGGATTTTCATACATCAGGATGTTGAAAAGTGGAGTCGGGCTTGTGATGCGCGTTGTGCCAAGAAGGGACCCAAGAAACGTGGTTGCACCGCTCTTCAGCTATACCAAGGCGGTGCATCGACGGAAAGAGTCGTAGTGGACATTGCTGGACCACTGCCACTCACTGAAGGAGGAAACAGGCATTTATGTGTTGCCATGGACTACTTCACAAAGTGGCCAGACGCCTGTGCTATCCCCGATCAAGAGGCTGTGACTGTTGCTCAGGTGTTGGTTGACCAATTTTTGTCATTTTGGGATGCCACGGAGCTACATTCAGACCATGGTAGAAACTTCTAGTCTGCTGTGTTCCGTGAGTGCTGCAAGTTATTGGGGTTCAAGAAGGCCAGGATAACCCCACTAAGACCACAGTCCGATGTGATGGTGGAGAAATTCAACTAGACCCTGGGACAAGAACTGGCCAAGTACTGCACAGAGGGACAAACAATGGGACAAGAAATTACCTGCGTTGCTGATGGCATATCAGTCTGCATCCCATGAGACTACCAGGTGCACCCCTGCAAAACTGATGTTGGGCCATGAGTTATGCATACCCATTGACTTGTTAATGGGAAGACCACCTGGGTAAGAGCTGCCTACAGACACCTCCAGCTATGCAAAGCATCTTCAGAAAAGACTGGCTGAGGTACATCATCAAATGCGAGGAGCCCTAAACTTTTCAGAAGTGATGAGGTGCAAGTATGATGTCATGGCAAGTGAGATGAGCTTCGAGGCTGGTGACCAAGTTTGGTTATACAATCCTCAGCAAAAGATGGGGCAGTCACCAAAGCTGCAGATCCCATGGGACGGGCCTTACACTGTGCTGGACCGTCTATCAGATGTAATGTACCGGAGTTGGGGAGGCAGGAAATCTTGCCCAAAGGTGGTACACGTGAATCGTCTGTGGTAGTACCATGGGCCAGGACAGTACAGCTGGGACGTCTCTGTGGAATTATGCTCTCCTGCACCCGAGGATGATGAGGACGACCAAGGAGCTGAAGTGTAAGAGGATGATGACAGTTTCCCAATGGAAGAAGTCCATTGGGAAGAGGACAAAGACCTTCCAGGAGGAGTGGATTGTAAGGAAGAGCAGGGACGTCATCGGAAGTGGCATAGGAGAAGACCTGATAAGTTCAATGATTACTTTGTGTATGATTTAATGTTTATTTTGGATTAAGGACTATGTTTGTATGCATTGTGTAGTTTTGTCGGGATGACAAAAGGATTAGGGAGGGGGTAGTGCTGAGAAGCTGGATTGCTAGCTAGATTGTTCTGAAGTATTCCCAATGTTTATCGTAGTTCCGGTACGAGTCAGAGTTGCCAGTTAGCATGCTGTTTTTGAACATAGTTATTTTGTAGTTAAGCATTTTTTATGCTCTTTTTCTCAATAATGTTTTATTTATGTGATTGTTTAATTATGTATTCATATTTTAATGTGTATGCTAAATAATTTAGAGTGTTAAGTAGTGTAAGAAAACTCTGGTATGTTTTGGATGTCTCAGAGCTGGCAACTATTGCCCATCGAGAGTGTACTCAAAGTTTCGAGAGTAATGCAAGCTTTTATAAGGATGGGGAAGAGACTAGAGCAAGTTCAGTCGGTTAAAGTTCAGTTCTGAGTTTATTTCAGTGTCAGTGCAGTGTGTATATTTTCGGTACAGTACTTGTGAAAACAGTGAAGTGTTGTTGGCAAACAGTGAAGTGTTACTGCAGTTTGTGTATCATTAGCACCTGTGAAAATAGTGAAGTGTTGTCGGCAAACAGTGAAGTGTTATTGCACTGTGTGTATATTCGGTGCTTGTGAAAAACAGTGAAGTGAAACTGGAAAGAATTGAGTGTAATTATTTGGAAAAATAAATACAGTGAACTTAAGAAATCAGTGTTTATTTTCGCCTCAGCCAATCTTGTGTGCTGCACACCGAAAGGCTGACCACAGGAAGAACAACTCACGGGGCAACGCCCCTCCTGTACTGAATTACTGCTGTTGGAGACTGTGACAGTGAGGGGGTGGGTATGTAACAATATATATATATATATATATATATATATATATATATATATATATATATATATATATATATATATATATATATATATATATATATATATATATATATATAAAGAGAGAGAGAGAGAGAGAGAGAGAGAGAGAGAGAGAAAGGCTTACCCAAAGAAGAACGATTCACTGGGTGACACCCTTCCTATAATGAACTACTGCTGTTGGAGCCTGTGGCAGTGTGGGACCTGGACGTAACAGTGGTGTCTGGAGTGAGGATCGAAAAGTGCTACAGTGAATTAAATCTTCGTCATGGAGCCAGAAGGTGTACGGACAAGAATCCAACCTAGACAGGAGGAGGCATCTCTGGCTGCAATCATGAACTTTCACATGCACAAAGTGAATAACGTCGAGCACAAATTGAAGTCCAGAAAAACTCAGTGAAGAACTGGAAGCACAAATTGAAGAGCAAAAGGTGTTCAAGAAAGAACTCAGTTAACAACTGCATGCACAAATTGAAGGACAGAAAGAACTCAGAGAACATCTACAAGCACAAAGTGAACAACTAGTAGCACAAAGTGAAGAAGAGAAGGTGTGATATGAACGACTTCAAGAGATATTACAGGAGCAACAGGAGTTAAAACTGAGGAAGCAGGAACAGCTAGATGCTTTCATGGGGAAAAAGAAGGAAGAACAGCAACAGCTGAAGGAGGAAGTATATGCTGAGCTACAGCAGCAGAAGCGTGAGGCAAGCAATAATGTGATGGAGAGTGGACAGCTTGTAGATAAACAGTCGAAAATAATTAGTGAGAGAATTGTGGTGGAGTGCAGACAGCACTAGACGACCAGTTAAAGATAATTAGTGAGAGAATTGAGGCTGTACAGAAATCTTGTGCTGTTGATCCTAAGGTTAGTGTACAAGGAGCATATGAAAAAAATGGAAAGTGAGTGGTGAATCTTGATGAATCCCAAGCATCTAAAGGCAACATTACAAGGGTGAATAACCACAGTGTAGGAATTTTAAGTCCTAGACCTAATTATAATGTCCCAGTTTTTAGGCCCCAAACCAGTGAAGTGTATGGCTATAATGGGGGTCCAATTAAAAAAAAAAAAATCTGGAATTTGATGGCACAGTATCTTGGGAAGCTCACTGTGCACACTTTGAGTTACCTGCTGATCAGAATAGTTGGGATGATACGCAGAGGGCAGTGCAGTTTGCTCTAAGCCTCAAGGGTGCCGCAGTGGAGATTCCTGGCCAGATATCAGCAGAGTACAGTTACCATTTCATAGTTGAGGTGCTGGAGCACAAATATGTAACCCTGCACCAGGCTAAAGAATACAGAGCAAGATTCCGGACCCGTGAATTGGCTCTAGGCGAATCCCTCCAGCGCTTGCTCATGACCTAGACAGCATGGCACACAAGGCATACCCTGGAACAGCACCTAACCTGTTAGCTATTCTTCTAAGGGACAAGGTCATTGATTCTCTTAATAGTGCAGAGCTCAAAGTGCAAGTGAAATAGGCACAACCAAGAGGCACGCAAGAAACATTGTTCAGGGCTCTGAAATTTAAGTCCTGTGTCAGGTCTACTACATACAGTTTGCAGGCAGGACGTAGTGCAGGTTTCAAAGCAAGAAACGGGCAGGTATGTGAAGCGGAGAAATTTGATGGAAGTTGCTGGTATATACTGTGAAAAGCCAGGACATAGGAAAGAGGATTGCTACAAGTGGAAGAGAGAACAAGAGATAATCGGAGAGGGATGGTGGTTCTTTGGGAAGCCATGACACAAGAAGGAGGATTATTACAAATGGAAGGAGCAGGAACAGAACAATGCCAGGAAATCTATAATTGGAACAAAAGTGTGTTAGACATGTGGTGAGGTGGAACACTTCAGTTCTGATTGTTCAAAGAAGAGGAAACTAAGAAGGCTGCAGCAGATGCAAAAAAGCAGAAAACTAGTGAGGGCTGGTGTTAAAGAGCCACAACCAGCCGGTTTTTCCCAAGTAGCCCCACCACCGAGAAAATGCAAGAGAACTGCAATTGACAGTGTGTGAGTAGACGGAAGAATAGACTGAAAGAAATGTTCACTGATGTTTGATTCAGCCTCAGAGCAGAGTGTCGTGAGGCCTAATGTGTTACATCATTGGTATCTGCTTGAGTCATCAGAACAATAATTGTGTGGTGTAACTGGGTTCTGCACAGATCTAACGGACCCTTGAATGTCCAGATTGAGGTGGCAGGGCAGGAGGCCATGTATCCAGTCTATGTGGCTCAGAAGGAGGATCCCTGCCTTCTTGGGCTGGACTATCTGATGTCCATGGGATGTGAGCTGGACTTTCGTTTCATGAGGCTCAAGGCTCGAGGAAAGTCGGTTCCTGTCACTGCAGTGAGACATACCAGTTCTGGTGGTGAGATGAGGGCATTCTGCACTACAGTGATACCCCCAAGATCAGAACTGCTGCTCCAGTGTAAGGTGATTGGCTCTTTTGACAGCTGTTTAGGGATGGTGGAGCCTGATGGTTGGTGCAAGATGAATGCTGGAGTGATGGTGTGGAGGACGTCCGTGGAAACAGGCACAGGCAAAGTGTCAGTTGTGGTGGCCATTTTCTCCTGGGAGACACAGAAGATCAACGAGGGAGAAATTGTGGGACTTCACCAGGTAGTGGATCCTGAGTAGCAGGCCTTTAAAAGGATTGTAGTCAGAGAAGATGGGAATCTGCTAACCCAGTTACAAGACCTAATTTCAGGGAGTTGCCAGGGCCTGGATGTCTCACAAGCATGGCAGTTAAGGTAACTGCCACTGAGGTTTGCTTATTTCTTTTCCACCCCCTAGACCTGCGATGCACTGATCTGGTGAAGCATTGCATTGACACCGGGAATCACCGCCTGATCAAACAGCCATCTTGGAGGGTGGCGCCAGCTCAGCGGCAAGAAGTGGAGAAAGTGATGGAGAATCTTCAAAGTCAGGGAGTGACAGAAAAGTCAAGCAGTCCTTGGGTATCAGCAGTTGTTCTGGTAAGGAAGGAGAATGACTCAGCAAGGTATTGTGTGGATTATCAATCCCTGAATGAGGTCACAGTGAAGGACTTGTATCCTTGTCAAGAACTGATGACTTGCTGGATGCTCTGTCATGTGCCAAGAGGTTCTCCACCCTTGACATGAAAGCAAGATATCGCCAGGTCAAGGTTGACTGCTAGGAGTAGACTGTAGCACCAGTCGAGCAGGGCAGTACTCCCGAGGTGGATGGAAAGCTGATTACAGGGAGTGCTGGACCTCCCATTTCATCAGCCCTCAGGACTAGGTTCTGACAATCCCCCTTTGCTGAGCTTTTTCAGTGTCTCAGTTACACAGAGAGTAGGCCAGCATGCTCTCCAGTACAAAATTTCTCTAACTATCTACACCAAACTACATGCACAGTACACACTACACTTCCTTTTCCAAAAGTCAAAAATTATGGCATCTCATCACCAAGCCCCGGAGTCCCCGGGGGGGGGACCATAAATGCCCTCACCATCCGCCCCTCTCCGGGTGACGACTCGAGGTGCCTGGAACCACTGTCTGACTCTCTTCCTCTTCATTTCTGCAACATTCGCGGCCTTTCCTCTAACTTTTGCTCTGTTGAGCACCACCTCTCCTCCTCTAAACCTCACCTTCTTTTTCTAACTGAGACTCAGCTGTCTCAGGCAACTGACAGCAAACCCTTTTCTGTATCATCCTATTTTCTCTATACTCATTTCAAAGCCAAAGGTGGCTGTTGTGTATATATATGCAACGACTTATCTTGCTCTCGTGTTCCTGAACTCGATTCTTCTGAATTCTCTACACTCTGGCTTCGGCTTTCCTGTCATTCTCTGACTAAATATATCTGTGTTGTTTACTTATCCCCTAATTCTACTGACTATTAAAAATTCTTTGACTATCTTACTTCTACGATGGAACACATTCTATCCATTTCTCCTTTCTCTGAAATCTCCATTCTGGGAGATTTCAATGTTCACCACCACCTTTGGCTCTCCTCTCCTTTCACTGATCCACCTGGTGAACAAGCCTACATCTTTTCTATCCTTAATGACCTACAGCAGCTTGTACAACACCCTACCCGTATCCCTGACCGCCTTGGAGAGAGCTCCAACATACTTGACCTCTTCCTCACAACTAATCCTTCTGCTTACTCTGTTAATCTTTTCTCTCCATTGGGCTCCTCCGATCACAACCTTATTACCTTAACCTGTCCTATCACTCCGGTACGGCCTGTGGACCCTCCATGGAAACGTCGTCTGTGGCATTTTGGAGCCACGGCCTGGGAGGCCCTCAGGCAGTACTTCTTTGATTTTTCTTGGAATGATTATTGCTTCCATGGCCGTGAGCCATCTGAGTGTGCCTTGCGCATTACGGAGGTTATTCTCTCTGGGCATGGAAGCATACATTCCTTTCTCATATCCTTCGACTAACGCAAGAAAGCCTTGGTTTAATCACGCTTGTTCTAATGCTGTGCGCAACAAGGAGAGGGCCTATAAAAGGTACCGGAGCCAACTCACCCCTGAATCACATCATCTTTACGTTTCTGCCCGGAATCATGCTAAGTCTGTTCTTCGTTCTACTAAAAATAAGTTCATCCATACTAAATGCTCTCAACTCTCCAACTCGAATTCTTCCCGCTCCTTCTGGCACCTTGCCAAAAATCTTTCTAACAACTTTACCTCATCATCCTTCCCTCCTCTTTTCTACTGTGATGGTTCTGTAGCTATTTCTTCTACTGATAAAGCAGATCTCTTCGCACAGACTTTCTCCTCCAATTCCACCTTAGACGATTCCGGTGCTTTCCCCCTCTGACTCCCTCATGGCTGACATTAAAATTTCTTCAGCTGATGTATTTTCTGCCATCACTGGCCTCAGTACTAACAAGGCATATAGGCTTTATGGGGTCCCTCCTGTTGTTCTCAAGAACTGTGCTTCTGTGCTTACACCCTGCCTAGGCAAACTCTTTCGCCTTTGTCTGTCAACTTGTACCTTTCCTTCTTGCTGGAAGTTTGCTCTCATTCAGCCAGTCCCAAAGAAGGGTGACCACTCCCAACCCTCCAACTATCGTCCAAATGCTTTAACGTCCTGTATTTCAAAAGTTTTCGAGTTAATTCTCAATAGTAAAATTTTAAGGCATCTTTCCTATCACAACCTTCTTTCCGATCGTCAGTATGGGTTCCGTCAGGGACGCACCACTGGCGATCTTCACACCTACCTTTCAGACTCCTTGTCATCCTCCTTTCGGGACTTTGGCGAAAGCTTTGCCATTGCACTTGACATCTCAAAGGCTTTCGATCGAGTCTGGCATAAATCTTTAATTTCCAAACTGCCCTCCTACGGTTTCTATCCTATCTGTGTCTTCATCGCTAGCTTCCTTTCTGGTCGTTCTATAGCCGCTGTTGTAGACGGCCATCGTTTTTCTCCTAGATCTATCAACAGTGGTGTTCCTCAGGGCTCTGTCCTATCACCAACTCTCTTCCTTTTATTCATCAATGATCTTCTAAGCTGTACATCTAACCCTATCCACTCATACGCTGATGACTCCACCCTTCACCTTTCCATTCGGTTCCTGCAACGCCCATCTGAACAGTTACTTCAACAAACAAGGGATGAGGCTATGGCACACCTAATGTCTGACTTAGCCCATATCTCTGACTGGGGTAAAAATAATATGGTTGTTTTTAATGCATCCAAGACTCAGCTCTTACACCTATCAACCCGACAAAATCTTCCACAGGTATACTCACTGTTTAATAATATTCAGCTTAATCCTGTATCATCCTTGAACATGCTTGGGGTTTCATTTACTCGGGACTTATCTTGGAAAGATCATATTACATCTCTTGTAAAATCTGCTTCCAAGTGATTGGGTGTGCTAAGCCAACTCCGTTCTTTCTTTACCTCTGTACAATTGTTGACTCTATACAGGGGTTTTATCCGCCCCTGTGTGGAGTACAACTCTCATGTGTGGGGAGGCTCCCCACATACAGCTCTTCTTAATAGGGTGGAGTCAAAGGCTTTTCGTCTCATTAACTCTCCTCCTCTTACTGACTCCCTTCAACCTCTGTCTCTTCGCCGCACTGTTGCATCTTTATCTCTTTTCTATCGCTACTTTAATGGTCACTGCTCCTCTGAACTGTCCACTTGCATTCCTCCACCTCTACGACGGGCGCGTAGCACCCTCTGGCAGCAAACTCTCATCCCTTTTCTGTACAACTCTCTAATGCAAGAGTTAACCGTTACTTCCAGTCTTTCATTTATGCAACAGGTCAGCTCTGGAACTGTCTCCCTCTGTCTGTATTTCCTGCTGCCTATGATCTCCAGTCTTTCAAACGCAGTGTGTCCAGGCATCTCAAAATGATCAGATCTTGAATTTGGCTCTCTATTGTATTTTGTTTTTCTCTTGGAGGGAACTGTTACTGCGGGGTCATGGCCTTTGGTTTCTTCTTCCTCGCATAAAAAAAAAAAAAAGGACAAGGAGAAAACAGTCTTTTCATGTGGAAGTGTTTATGGTAGTTCAAAGTAATGCCATTTGGTCTGTGCAATGCCCCTGCTGCTTTTGAGCATCTCATGGAATGAGTACTGTAAGGTCTGCACTGGCAGACAGCTCTCCTCCATCTTGATAGTGCAATTGTGTTTGGGCAACCTTTCCACCAGGAATTGAAGAGGCTGTCAGAGGTGTTCAACAGGATATGAGCAGTGCACCTCAAGCTGAATCCCAAGAAGTGCTACTTGTTCCAGAAGGAAGTACCTTTGACACACTGTAGGTCATGGCACCATCCATACTGATGAAGAGAAGGTGGCTACTGTGAAAAACTGGCAGGTTCCACCATGTGTCAAGGAGCTATGGAGCTTCCTGGGTTTGTGGAACTACTATCGGAAGTTTGTCAAGGACTTTGCAACGACTGCTGCACCTCTGAACAAGTTGTTAGGAATCAGGCAGAAGTTTTTAAGGACTGCAGTGACTCAGAATTCCTACTAGGAACTCAAGCGTTTATTGGCAAGCTCTCCAGTGTTGCCGTACCCGGATTAGAGTCATCCATTCATTCTGGACTGTGACACTAGTGACCATGGCATTGGTGGAGTCATGTCGCAGAGGAAATACAAAAAAGTGTGATGGTCTATTACAGCAAAAAGCTTAGCCCACCAGAGCAGAACTACTGTGTGACCCGCAAGGAGCTCTTGGAAGTGATGAAGAACCTTGACTCATTCCATCCCTACTTGTGTGGGTCCTACTTGATCATCAGGGCTGACCATGCAGCATTCAAGTGGCTGAAGACATTAATGAAATTGGAAGGACAAATAGCACGCTGGCTCAGGAAGCTGGTACAGCACACCTATGTGGTGCAACATCGGCCTGGGAGGGTACATGGCAATGGTGACAGCCTGAGTCATCAGCATTGTGACCCAGTTTGCAAGCAGTGTATTGGCAAAGAAGTTCATGACAAGAAATGCAGCTGAACAGCAGTGACAGGACCAGTTTCGGCTGAAGAAGGCCTGAGGAAGGTGCAGATGGAGGATACAGATTTATAACCAGTGCTACAATGGCTGCAGCAGAGTACAGTGTGACCATCTCGGGAAAAGGTTTCCAGATTCAGCCTTTTGACTAAGAGCTATTGGAGTCAGTGGGACCTTGTTTATTTGGTCAACAGACTACTGGACCAACAGTGGGAGGCAACTGATGGCCTCAGCAAGTATTGGCAACTGGTGGTTCTGAAGCAAATGAAGTCTGAGGTCTTAGAGGGTTCATAACTGGAGTGAAGAAAACTTTAAGTCAGCTGTGATAGAGGTTCTACTGGACAGGTATGCGTCAGGATGTTCAAGAATGGTGAAGAGAATGTGATGTATGCTGTGCCAAGAAAGGATCCAAGAAACATGGTTACACGCCTTTTCAGCTGTACCAAGTGGATGCACCAATGGAACGAATTGCAGTGGACATTGCTGGACCGCTGCCACTCACTCGAAGAGGAAACTGGTATATATATGTTGCCGTGGACTACTTCACAAAGTGGCTAGATGCCTATGCCATCCCTGAACAAGAAGTCACACCTGTTGCTGGGTGTTGGTTGACCAATTCTCCCGTCATTTGGGGATGCCACAGGAGCTACATTCAGACCAGGTAGATACTTCAAGCCTGCTATGTTTTGTGAGTGCTGTAAGTTACTGGGGATCAAGATGACCAGGTTGACCCCACTAAGGCCACAGTCAGATGGGGTGGTGGAGAAATTCAACTGGACCTTGGGACAGGAACTGGCCAAGGTCAGTGTAGAGGGACAGATGGAATGGAACCAGAAATTACCTACGTTGCTAAAGGCATATCAGTCTGCATTCCATTAGTCTACCAGCTACTCCCATGCAAAACTGATGCTGGGCCATGAGTTACGATTGCCAGCTAACCCATTAATGGGATGGCCACCTGGTGAAGAGCTGCCTGTCGACACCTACAGCTATACAAAGCACCTTCAGGAAAGACTGGCTGAGGTACATCATCAAGTCCGAGAAGCTCTGAAGCTCTCAACAAAGTGGTAAAGCACAAGTATGATGCCAAGGCAAGAAAGGTGAGCTTCAAGGATGGTGATATGGTTTGGCTGTGAGAGAAAGGACAGTCACTGAAGCTGCAGAGTGAATGGGATAGACCCTGTGTTGTGATGGGCCGCCTGTCAGATGTAACTTACCGGATTTGGGGAAGCAGGAAGTCTCATCCACAATTGGTACATGTAAATCGTCTGTGGCAGTACCATGGGTGAGGGTAGTACAGCTGGGACATCTCCAACGAATCATGCACACCTGCAGCTGATGATGCTGAGGAAGACCAAGGAACTGAAGCACGAGAGGATGGTGACAGTTTTTCTAGGGAAGGAATCAATCAGGAAGAGGAGCAAGACATTCTAAGAGAAGTGGATTGTGTGGAGGAGCAGGGACGTCTTTGGAAGCAGCATTGGAGAAGACCTGATAAGTTGAAGGATAATGGCTGAAGAGTCACACTATCGTGACCATGAAATAGGATACAAAAACCCACACTGGCAGACGAAAAAAGATGTATTCCAAACAGTTTCGGCGACAGCTGTCGTCCTCTTCAGTGGATCTACAGACCATGAGTGGTACATACAAATGCTGAGAAGCTGCTTATATGCAGAGTGAGGACACGTTTTCCCAACCACACCTGATGTGACCTCACCTGACTCTCCCTCTACTCTGTCCACGACCTGAGTGAGGGATTGCAAGGGGCGGCAAGGACCTTGCCACTAATCCTCTCATCACTGGATCTAATTTATACATTCCTTCACTATGCTTAAAATTATTGTATCTCTCTATACATACAGCTTCCACAATCCTACGTTTCTTATAGTTACTACATTTGTACAATATTTGGCTAGAATTCCAGTCGATTCTATGGTCGTTTTCCGAAGAGTGAACGTACACTTCGTTATTTATGTTGCCTATCTTACAAGCATACTTGTGTTCCTTAATGCGAGTGTCCAAATCCCTTCCCGTTTCACCAATATAAACCAAATCACAGTCTCTACATGGAATTTTGTATACCCCTGCAGTTTTGTTACTAATTGGTTTATTCTTTACCAGCATTGATCTTAAGGTGGAAGTCTTATTATATATATATATATATATATATATATATATATATATATATAATAAGACTTTCTTATTAAAGGATGTGGATATCCACAGACTTTAATAAGAAAGTCAAAAGCCTTTTAAAAGATGTGCCAAACATTGATGCAAGTAAGTTCATACAAATTAATCCAAAATTACCTTACATTTATGGGTTACCAAAGACCCATAAACCACAGATTCCCCTTCGTCCTATCATCTCCCAGTGTGGCTCATTCACTTACAAACTTTCAAAATTTCTAGCAAACAAATTAACACCACTGGTTGGCACATTCTCTAAATCCCATGTCCAAACTCTATTGATTTTATTGATAAGATTAAGTCTCTCAGTTTCTCCAGTGGCAGGTTGGTCAATTTTGATGTAGACTCGCTTTTTACTAAAGTCTCTATTGAAGATGTAATTAGTTTCCTGGAAGAAAAATTACCTAATTGTAACATTGATCTCGGCATGCCACATGATGTCTTTCTCCAACTTATTAGCCTGTGTGTGCAGTGTAATGCATTTTCTTTTGGTGATCAGTTTTTCATGCAAAAGTTTGGTATGGGTATGGGCTCGCCCCTCTCTCCAATTCTTAGTAACCTGTACATGGAATATTTTGAATCCAACCTTCTTACCACCATATCTCCTCAAAATTAAATTTGGTATAGGTATGTTGATGATGTGTTTTCATTTTGGCCAGACGTATACGCTAACTTTGACGAGTTTCTTACAAAATTAAATGCACTGGTTCCCTCAATTAAATTTAAAGTTGAATGGGAAAATAATGGTTCCCTTCCATTTTTAGATGTATTTGTGCACAGGGAGGAACTTGGGACACTTAGCTTTTCTGTATACAGGAAACCAACCCAGTGCAATTTGTATATACATTATTATTCATATCACCACAGTTCCACTAAAATGACAGTTATTTCTTCTATATTCCTTAGAGCACTCAGAATTAGTAGTCCCCAACATCTGGATACGGAAAACGCCAAGCTATGGAAAATATTTTTATATCTAAAATATCCCAGTTGGTTTATAAGGCAAGCGTATTTTAAAGCCAGAAAAGCCTTTTTTGTACCTAGACCAACATCACAAAGTCGGCAAAATAAGCCATACATCACGGTTCCGTATGTGTCAAATCTTAGCTTGGTGAAGTCTGTGAGTCATGATTTGGATGTAAACATTGCATTTAGATATACTTCCACCTTAAGATCAATGCTGGTAAAGAATAAACCAATTAGTAACAAAACTGCAGGGGTATACAAAATTCCATGTAGAGACTGTGATTTGGTTTATATTGGTGAAACGGGAAGGGATTTAGACACTCGCATTAAGGAACACAAGTATGCTTGTAAGATAGGCAACATAAATAACGAAGTGTACGTTCACTCTTCGGAAAACGACCATAGAATCGACTGGAATTCTAGCCAAATATTGTACAAATGTAGTAACTATAAGAAACGTAGGATTGTGGAAGCTGTATGTATAGAGAGATATAATAATTTTAAGCATAGTGAAGGAATGTATAAATTAGATCCAGTGATGAGAGGATTAGTGGCAAGGTCCTTGCCGCCCCTTGCAATCCCTCACTCAGGTCGTGGACAGAGCAGAGGGAGAGTCAGGTGAGGTCACATCAGGTGTGGTTGGGAAAACGTGTCCTCACCCTGCATATAAGCAGCTTCTCAGCATTTGTATGTACCACTCTTGGTCTGTAGATCCACTGAAGAGGGCGACAGCTGTCGCCGAAACTATTTGGAATACATCTTTTTTCGTCTGCCAGTGTGGGTTTTTGTATCCTTGAGGGATTATTTTTGTACAATTCTACTCATTTTTTTTTTTTATCGAGGCAAAGAGGCACTTGACAGGTTAGTGATGATTGGCTGAATGCAATAGTCCGAATAACTTATTTACTAATCCAGATTTCTCCCTCAGATATAAGGTGTCAAATAATAATACTAACGAGTAATGAGATTATGAAGTAATGTTGCATGCATGCAGTCAGTCATCACCAGCCTGTCAAGTGCATTTTTGCCTCGATAAAAAAAAATAAGTATAGATGTTTTGTTAGGGATTAAGGATTATGTTTTTAAGGCCCGTGTCCCATATTCAAGTTCATCTTCGAGAACGGCCCCGATCACCACGATCTTTCCCTCGATGTATGATCGTGGTGAAATGCCACGATCATACCTCAAATAGTAGGCCTAAACGGCCATTTCAGGAAACAGTCACGTTAGTGCTAAGACACACATAGACATTGCTATGACATCCCACAACACCCTACGGAAACGTCACGTTATCCTGACGACACACTACGATCATCCCTCAGTTAAAAAATAAGTCACTTTGTCTCCATGTCACATCAAGACATCACCACGTAGCGTGTCGTAAGTTGTCATAGCATGTCTTAGGTATAACTTTGCTTGTCGTAGGTATAACTTCGTGTGTCGTAGCGCATCTTTGGGATCTGATCTTCAAGTTATTGCTACGACACGCCAAGTCATGCCTAACGACAAGCTACAACAACCTAAGACAAGCTAAGACACGCTAAGTCACAGCTAAGACAAATGACACCATCACGACATGTCATGTTCTTCTCCTTGTCAGCGTCCATGCCAACAATTTTTGAACATTCCAAAAATTGTCGTAGCGCGCCAAGAACCGTGAAAAATGACCAATTCTCCACGTCATGGCTATGTCATCGCTAAGTCACAGCACATTACTCATGACGATACGCAGCGACACACGAAGACATGACGATCGTGGTGTGTCGTGGAGAAGTTCCTGACAGAGGGACGTGGACTTAAGTTTTGTGTAGCTCTGCTGGGACGACAAGAGGACTAGGGAGGGGGTAGTGTTAAGAAGCTGGATTGCTAGTTAGTTAGTGCTGGAGATTCCCGACAATTCTCGCATTTTTCCATTATGAGTCAGAGGTGCTAGATAGCCCGCTGCTATGAGTGGAGGTACTTTGTAAAGTTATGCATTCATACTTATTCTCTTTTTTTTTTTCTCTATAATGTTTTATTTAGATGATTATTAAATAATTCAGTTTAATTTCAGTTTCTATGGTAAAGAATTTAGAGTGCTACACAATGGAAGGACGCTCTGGAATATTTTGGATGTCTCCGATTTGGTAACTCTTGTTGCTAGGAGCAGGTACCAGCACATCCTAGAATGGTGGAGAAGCAAGGAAGGTTATAAAATGTTGGGGGAGAAAATAAAGAATTTTTCCGCTTAGACTGACTTGTGGCCATGTGAGGTTAGCTTAGCTCTGGAGTTCTGAATAGAGTCAATGGATGTGAGAAGCCTGTGTTATTACGCCTGAGCTGATCTTGAATAATGATCTGCTGTTGTACACCGAAAAGCTGACCCCAAGAAGAACGATTTACTGGGTGACGTCCTGCCTATACTGAACTACTGCTGTTGGAGCCTGTTGCAGTGTGGAACGTGGACACAACAATACATTACTCTCATGATTTTTTGTGATACTCAAGGCTATGCAGCCTCTGATTTTTCAAATATAGATTTAGGTTTACTGTTGGTGCCATGGTGATTATTTAATACAAGAAGAATTATTAAAGTGAACTGGGTATGACCATCACTTTTCGACATGTTATTAACCCTCTTTTCACTCCACCCAATACCCATTTCAGCCCCAGCATATATGACTTAATGAAGGATTGCTCCTTTGTTTTTATTTTTCGATATTTACTTCCTATGCAGTTCAATTAACCATATACTGATCACTGCTTAACTTCTTTATTACGATTAGAGGATTTCCAAACTATGATGTCAGAAATACGGCGAGGACAGGTAGCACTTGGCATTCATTGGACACAACCAAACAACATCCGGCAAATTTCATTGTCTATCTGTCTATCTATATACCTAGGCTGCTTCCCCCAAGGAAAGGGAGGTAGCCGAGACAGGACGACACACTCCCCATTTACTCATCCATTCAAACACATTCATTCGCATCTTCGCCCCAAAGGGGAGAAGGGACAGATCCTCACCGCACCACACCGCACAATGGTCAACTGAGCAGTGCAATCAGTGACATCCGCAGCAGGGCCCGACAGCAGAGCTGGTTTACCCCTGCCACATCATAATAGACTCATCCCCTTATCCGCACCTGACCTGACTAGCTGATCAGACCAAATGCAGGAGAATATCGCCTCAGGGTTGCGTCATCATTTATTCATTCACAATTTCCCTCCATTTATTTCTGTCATGCACAGCCACTCTTCCTTGCTCAACAGACATCCCTCTCACATCCAGAGCTCTCTTCACACTGTCCATCCATCCTATTCGTGGTCTCCCTTTTAGCCTTACACCTCTCACATCAGCTCTAGTTATCTTTTTCACCAGTTGCTCATTATCCATTCTCTCCATATCCCCAAACCATCGCAACACCCTCTGCTCAACTCTATCAGCCATCTCCCGAACAACTCCAGTTCTCCTTTGCACTTCATCATTTCGCACTCGATCCATACGGGTCACTCCAAACATACTCCTCAGACACCTCATCTCCATTACATTCAAACTTTTCCTCTCTGCTACACCCATGTTCCATGTTTCAGCCCCATATAACGCAGTCGGTACCAGAACACCCTCATACTGCCTTCTCTTTACATCTATTCTAAGCAAACGACATCTAAACACCTTTTTCATTCCTCTCAGCATCTTTCTTACTTCATTCATTCTAAACTTCACGTCTACATCTATTCTTCCATCCACAGCAACATGTGACCCTAAATGTTTAAAACACTCTACCTCCTCAAGGAACTCACCATTCAAAACTATATTCATTCCCCTACCATCTACCAACCTCGTACATTTCATTACTTTACTCTTATTCTCATTTACTTTCAATTTCCTCCTTTCACACACCCTTCCAAACTCCTCAACCAACTGTCTCAATCTCTCCTTTGAATCAGCCACCAGTGCAGTATCATCTGCAAACAGCAGCTGCTTCAGATTCCACTCTCCACCATCAACATTCACCAGACTCAGACCCCCACCTAACACTCTTGCATTCACCTCCCTTACAACACCATCCATTTAAATATTAAACAACCAAGGGGACATCACACATCCCTGTGGCAGCCCCACTCTCACAGGAAACCGATCACTTACAGCATTTCCCACTCTTACACACGCTTTACTATTTACATAAAAACTCTTCACCCCTTTTAGTTACCTACCATTAAGTCCATACAATCTTAAAATAGTCCACAAAGCCTCCCTATCAATACTATCATACGCTTTCTCTAAATCCATGAATGCCCAAAACACATCCTTGCCTTTCGCTAAATACTTTTCACACACTTGTCTCACACCAAACATCTGATCCACTCATCCTCTCCCTCTCCTAAAGCCACACTTCATCACCAATTACTCCCTCTGTACCCTCTCTAACTCTCATAATTAACACTCTACCATACACCTTACCTTCAACACTCAAAAGACTTATACCCCTAAATCCAGTACATTCATACTTGTCACCCTTGCCTTTATACAACAGGACCACACAAGCACTTGCCCAGTCAATTGGCACCATACCTTTCACAAAGCACACATTCAACAATCTTACTAACCAGTCAACAATAGTCACTCTAACACCCTTCAGGCATTCCACTGCACACCCATCCATACCTGCAGCTTTCCCTGTTTTCATCTCCTTTACCGCCTTCTCCACTTCCTCTTTCGTGATCAAAGAATCATTCAACTCTCCCAACACATTTATTCCTTGCACCCTTCCAATCGCCACAATCTCAGCCACCCTTTCCTCCTCTACATTTAACAGTTTTTCAAAGTACTCTGCCCATCTCTTCCTTACTGCATCCATCTCAATTAAAATCCTTCCATTCTCTGCTTTTACTCGCTCTTCCTTCCCAGACTCTCCCTTTCGCACCCTTTTCACCTCCTTCCAGAACATTTTCTTATTCTGTTGAAAATTCTCAGTCAGCCAGCTACCCCATCTCTCATCTGCTGCCACTTTAGCATCACGCACGGCCTTTCTCACCCTATTCCTGTTTTCCTTATACCTCTCATATGACACCTCATCCTTTCTTTACAGCTACACTTCATATGCACGTCTCTTCTCAGCCACAGCCATACTTACTTCCTCACACCACCATTCACTTCCTTTTCTTACACCACCACCCACACGTCTCACACCTCACACCTCTTCTGCATGCCCCACCGCAGCACTCTTAAACAACTGCCATTCCTCCTCAGAACTGCCATTTTCCTGATCTTTCACTGCTTTCCACTCATCTTTCAATTTCTCCTGATACTTTATCATTTTTATCCAACTCACTCACTTTCAAAACCTCCCAGCCACACCTAACCCTCCTGGCTCTCACCCATCTCTTACCTACTCTTTACTTTCCCACCACCAGGTAGTGGTTAGACATACCTCCACCCTCCTCTCTCAGCACTCTCACATCCAACAATCTTCCTATTACATTCCTGGACACAACCACATAGTCCATCAAAGCTCTATCAACAACCCTTCCACCCTCCTGTCTCACCCAGTACTTAAAAGGGTAGTAGTCATATGATAAGAATGTTTACCTATTACTTTCTTGCATACCCTAGCTTATAATGTGTCCAAGTGAAAAATTACCCACTTCAAAGTGATGGCTATTTTTCTTATTATTGTTAGTCTTAATTATGCTGAATAAAATAACATTAAATAAAGGTGTCATCATATTCTTACATTACACACATTATAGAAAAAAAAGGTATCTATAAACACAGAGAGTTTGTAATTTTTTAGTGTCACAGAGTATAATATGCTAGTAACAACCTACACTGGATGATTTTGGTTGAGCAGACACGACATATAGATACGGTAATGATGTAGTTGTTTGGTGAAAAGACATTCTTTGATATATGTACTGTGTATGTTAATATTACATCTTAATCTATCTATCTATATACCTAGGATGCTTCCCCCAAGGAAAGGGAAGTAGCCGAGACAGGACGACACACTCCCCATTTACTCATCCATTCAAACACATTCATTCGCATCTTAGCCCCAAAGGGGAGAACGGACAGATCCTCACCGCACCACACCGCACAAGGGTCAACTGAGCAGTGCAATCAGTGACATCCGCAGCAGGGCCCGACAGCAGAGCTGGTTTACCCCTGCCACATCATAATAGACCCATCCCCTTACCCGCACCTGACCTGACTAGCTGATCAGACCAAATGCGGGAAAATATCCCCTCAGGGCTGCGTCATGATTTATTCATTCACAATTTCTCTCCATTTATTTCTGTCACGCACAGCCACTCTTCCATGCTCAACAGACATCCCTCTCGCATCCAGCACTCTCTTCACACTGTCCATCCATCCTATTCGTGGTTTCCCTTTCAGCCTTGCACCTCTCACAGCAGATCTAGTTATCTTTTTCACCAATCGCTCATTATCCATTCTCTCCATATGCCCAAACCATCTTAAAACTCGGGTTAATAGGTTATCTTCCATGACACAGACGGCGCAGAAATTCGTTATACGTTTATGAAAAAGTGACACTAAATAATAATATTTATACCTAGCTGAAAATGTTATGTTTATCTATTTGAATACATGAAAATTTGAGCTTATACAGTGGTATTAAAAATGTCAACAACTCAGTTATACAGGATGCATTAGTCTACACAGTGAAGCAGAAAAATTAATACCTAAAACATCAGTTCTTCATATGGAGAAAAAAGTAATATTCCAAAAGCATATTGTCATCAGTAGTAGCAATGTATGTCTAAGTAAATCCGACTTGTTACAATCTTTCAATTTTTGATGCATTCGTTGTGATCATAGGGGAAGGTGGAGAGTAGAAAAGATAGCGGTAAGGCTGAAGCATGTAATGTCATGGAGTGTGAATCTTCAGTAAATATACAGAGCTTTTGGTTAACAAAGACTAAACCCGAAATATTAATGACGCCACAAGTACTAACGATTATTCAAGGGCAAGCTAAAGCAAAAGAAGGCATAAACAGTTGTTGTAAATAAAGACAAGTCCATGTTGAATAAGGTCAGTGAAGGTTAGTGTAGATATTACTAGTCCAATGATTACTCCAACCCCCATTTTCTGAGATAATTATATCAAACCTCTATAGCACCAATACTACAAGCCACTGCCAATAGTTGGGAAGGCGTGCTAAAAATCCCATCCGTCTCTTGCAAAGTTATCTGTCGTGGCGAGCGTCCTTTCATCTCCCATACCCCATTCCTACCCATCATGGCCTACACATTCTCAGTTGCATTTATATCACACCCTTCATATGGCCAGTTAACTCTTTCATTTCAGTGGTTTTTATTATGTTCTTGCTGCCGACAAGCAATTTTATTCAACTAAGAGAAGGCCTCTGGAATTTAAGTTTTAATGGAGATTGATTAAAAGCCTTCATTAATATGGTTTCGTTTGTAACGTGAGCATAATCATTTATGGTAGCAAAAAATATAATCAAAATGAAGGTTTTTTAATATTCCCTAACTCTACGGTTGGTGTCAAAAGCGATAAATCATGCACAAAATACGCAAGGTCTGGAATGGGATGGTTACGAATAGAGGCATACTGTATGTTCTATATAATCAACATGCTTATCTCCTTTATAGGGGGCAGCAATTTCTGTGAAGTCCACCGAACCAAGAATTTATTAACCATGTTTCCCCTACTTCGTGAAGAATCCACGATATCAGATGTAGGCTATATTAGATATCGATGTAAAAACACTGTTCAGCAGAAACAGACAAACACAGTCTTATAATTGCATGTATTATGCTGTATCCGTAAAAAAGATATGTAAATCTGACATTATACTAAGTGGCAAACGTGGAAGACTTAGTGTCTGTATTTCACTTAAGTTGCAGCTTACTTTCATTTAATTGAGATCATACGTTATTCTTTCATTTTTATTTTTAATTTTGGAGTTGGTCTATTTAACTTAAGTAGTTGTTTCTTTTACCCTGAGGAGTAAATTTTTTCATGGTTACGAACCACTGCCAAGGACATCATGTCTTCATCCTTCCATTAAGTGATAAAGTTATTTGGTCTCTTCTTTTTCCGATACAGGGCATTCCTTTGTGTGTGTATGTGCATGCGTGTGTATGAGTGTGTTTGTGTGTGTTTATGTATGTGCGCGTGTGCGTGTGTATGTGTGTGTGTGCGTATGTATGTGTGTGTGCGCGCGTGTTTGTGTATGCGTGTGTGTGCCATGAGTGATGTGATTTTGCGCGATACTAGTTTGTGTTGTGATGTGGTATGAAAACTGCGATACGTGTCAATTTGTTGGTGTATGTTGTGTGATGGGTGTAACGTGTGGTGTGAATGTGTGTGGTTTGGTGTGGTGTGTGGTGTGAATGTGTGTGGTTTGGTGTGGTGTGTGGTGTGGTGTGGTGTGGTGTGGTGTGAATGCGTGTGTGGTGTGGTGTGGTGTGGTGTGAATGCGTGTGTGGTGTGGTGTGGTGTGGTGTGAATGCGTGTGTGGTGTGGTGTGAATGCGTGTGTGGTGTGGTGTGGTGTGGTGTGTATGGTATGATGTGGTGTGAATGGTGTGGTGTGGTGTGGTGTGTATGGTGTGGTGTGAGTGGTTTGGTGTGGTGTGTATGGTATGCTGTGGTGTGAATGGTGTGATGTGTATGGTGTGGTGTTGTGTGAGTGGTATGGTGTGGTGTCAGTGGTGTGGTGTGGTGTGTATGGTATGGTGTGGTGTGTATGCTATGGTGTGGTGTGAGTGGTGTGATTTTTTTTTTTTTTGTGAGGAAGAAGGAACCAAAGGCAATTATCCCGCAATACTGTTCCCTCCAAGATAAAAACAAAATAAAAGAGAGAGCCAAATTCAAGATCCATTCATTTCGAGATGCCTAGACACACTGCGTTTGAAAGACTGGAGATCATAGGAAGCAGGAAATACAGACAGAGAGAGAGATTTCCAGAGTTGACCTGTTGCATAAATGAAGGACTGGGAGTAACGGTTGACTCTTGCATTAGAGAGTTGGACGAAAAGAGGTGAGAGTTTGCTGCTAGACGGGTGCTACGCGCCCGTCGTAGAAGTGGAGGAATGCATGCAGACAGTTCAGAGGAACAGTGACCATTGAAGTAGCGATAGAAAAGAGATAAAGATGCAACAGTGCGGCGAAGAGACAGAGGTTGAAGGGAGTCAGTAAGAGGGGGAGAGTTAATGAGACGAAAAGCCTTTGACTCCACCCTACTGAGAAGAGCTGTATGTGGGGAGCCCCCCCATACATGAGAGTTGTACTCCACATAGGGGCGGATAAAACCCCTGTATAAAGTCAACAATTGTGCAGGGGTAAAGAAGGAACGGAGTCGGCTTAGCACACCCAATCGCTTGGAAGCAGATTTTACAAGAGATGTATTATGATCTTTCCAAGACAAGTCCCGAGCAAATGAAACCCCAAGCATGTTCAATGATGATGCGGGATTAAGTTGAGTATTATTAAACATAAGTGGGTATACCTGTGGAAGATTTTGTCGGGTTGATAGGTGCAAAAACTGAGTCTTTGATGCATTAAAAACAACCAGATTATTTTTACCCCAGTCAGAGATACGAGCCAAGTCAGACATTAGGTGTGCCATAGCCTCATCCCTTGCCTGTTGAAGTAACTGCTGAGATGGACGTTGTGGGAATCGAATGGAAAGGTGAAGGGTGGAGTCATCAGCGTATGAGTGGATAGGGTTAGATGTACAGCTTAGAAGGTCATTGATGAATAAAAGGAAGAGAGTTGGTGATAGGACAGAGCCCTGAGGAACACCACTGTTGATAGATCTAGGAGAAGAACGATAGCCGTCTACAACAGCGGCTATAGAACGGCCAGAAAGGAAGCAAGAGATGAAGGTACAGATAGAAGGATAGAAACCGTAAGAGGGCAGTTTGGAAATTAAAGATTTATGCCAGACTCGATCGAAAGCCTTTGAGATGTCAAGTGCAATGGCAAAGCTTTCACCAAAGTCCCGAAAGAAGGATGACCAGGAGTCTGAAAGGTAGGTGAGAAGATCGCCTGTGGAGCGTCCCTGACGGAACCCGTACTGATGATCAGAAAGAAGGTTGTGATAGGAAAGATGCTTTAAAATTTTTCTATTAAGAATTGACTCGAAAACTTTTGAGATACAGGATGTTAAAGCAATTGGACGATAGGTAGAGGGTTGGGAATGGTCACCCTTCTTTGGGACTGGCTGAATGAGAGCAAACTTCCAGCAAGAAGGAAAGGTACAAGTTGACAGACAAAGACGAAAGAGTTTGCCTAGGCAGGGTGTAAGCACAGAAGCACAGTTCTTGAGAAGAACAGGAGGGACTCCATCAGGCCCATATGCCTTATTAGTACTGAGGTCAGCAATGGCAGAAAATACATCAGCTGTAGAAATTACAATGTCAGCCATGAGGAAGTCAGAGGGGGGAAGTGAGGGAGGAACAGCACCGGAATCGTCTAAGGTGGAGTTGGAGGAGAAAGTCTGAGCGAAGAGATCTGCTTTATCAGTAGAAGAAATAGCTACAGAGTCATCAGAGTAGAAAAGAGGAGGGAAGGATGATGAGGTAAAGTTGTTAGAAAGGTTTTTGGCAAGGTGCCAGAAGGAGCGGGCAGAGTTCGAGTGAGAGAGTTGAGAGCATTTTGTACGGATGAAATTACTTTTAGCAGAGCGAAGAATAGACTTAGCACGATTCCGGTCAGAAATGTATAAAAGATGTGATTCAGGGGTGGGTTGGCTCCGGTACCTTTTATAGGCCCTCTCCTTGTTGCGGACAGCATTAGAACAAGCGTGATTAAACCATGTGGTGTGGTGTGTAGTATTGCACGCTTGCTGTCTCAGTTTTGTGAGTAGTGGAGTGGTGTGTTTTAGTTTGTGTGGGTGGGTGTCCTTGTCTGTAGATAAGAGTGGTGTGATATGGTGTGTGTCGTGTAGTAAAGAAAGGTGTGTTGTGGTATGGTGTGGGGTATGTGGTGTGTGTGATGCGGTTTGCTGTGATAGTGTGTGGTGTGTATTGTGGTGTGTTGTGATGTGGTGTGTATTGTGGTGTGTTGTGATGTGGTGTAGTGTGTTGTGAGGTGTGTGATGCGGTTTGGTGTGATAGTGTGTGCTGTGGTGTGTGTTGTGGTGTGTTGTGGTGTGGTGTGAGTTGTGGTGTGCTGTGATGTGATGTGGTGTGGTGTGGTGTGGTGTGGCGTGGTGGTGTGTGTGCTGTGGTATGGCGCAGAGGTGTGTGTGGTGTGATTTGGCATGGTGGTGTGTGCGATGTGCGGGGTGTGGTGTGTGTTGTCGTGTTTGTGATGTGCGTGGTGTTGGATGTGTTGTCGGGTGTGTGATGTGCGTGGTGTGGTGTGTTTTGTGTTTGTGATGTGCGTTATGTGGTGTGTGTTGTGTTTGTGATGTGCTTGGTGTGGTGTGTGTTGCACACCCTTTACCCTTCTGCCAAGTTTTGTTATTAACAGATAAAAACTGTAAACGCTGACTTATTCCCGATTATTAACTTGACCTTTTTCAGGCAATATATATGTTGCTTCCCACTCAGTGGAGAATGAAACGCCCTCTGTGGAAAAAGAAAAGTGATCGGTTTTGCCATTTCAGAGCTAGAGGGGTCTAAGAAAGAGGGAAAATATAGAGAATGCAGGAATTATGGCCATTATATTTTTATGTGTCCACATTAAATATTAGCTACTTTAAGCGACGTTTGGATATAAAAGGCATAAAAAGTAAAGCAAGATGCTTAAGAACAGTTTAATACCTCCGTGTTTGAGAGTTACGAATGATTATAACATTATATTTTTTAGATATGGGAGAGTCAGTGCCATCCCTAGATTGTGTCTACTGACACTACGATTAGTATTCTGCCGTTAAGATGTTTGATACCGAATCCCAAAGTACGAAAAACTACGACATTTCATGGTGGACTAACTATAATTATAGTGGGTTGAGAGAGAAATAAAATACCATAGTATTTCTCAATACGACTGTATATGTAACCTAATAAGGCTCTTGTTTTCTAGTTTAACACAGTTCATGATTCTTGTTGATGCATCACACGGATAACGGCAGGAAAAACAGGCCGACTCGTTGCGACCCATTTAAAGTAGTGGTTAGAAATTTTTATGATTCGTAGGAACGAACCGCGTTACTAATTTCAGGCTTGTCTTAACATAGCCAATGTCAAAGATTAAGAATATGCCAGAACCCTTATGTTTTCCTACAAGTAAGGGTAGTTGAGTAAGGTAAACAGGTAGCATAGATTTATAACTACTCTTACAACGTTGGGGCTTCCTAGTTACCGCTGGTTTGAAATAGCTGTTAAACGCCTGCACGCCAGATGAGTTATTTGAGAGGAGCATATGACATTTCGTGGGGAGACAGAAACGAATGAGAAAGTGAAGGAGCGTTGTGGTAGGGAAGTGGTTGTTACTGAAAGCTGTAAGATAAATACTTCGAGGTGGGGTGGTCATGTAGAGAGGATGGATTATAGAAAACTATCTAGAAGAGTGTATGTCAGTGATGGGGAGACGGGGAGGGGATGACTATGGACGATATGGTCGGTGTGAATGGTGATATATGAGAGAGGGATTTTTGAGTTGGAGGGAAGGCAACCATCTAAGATATTCATAGTGAAGCAGTTTAAAAGGGGAAGTGTTGAAATTTCTATTAAAGCAGAATATTATATATATATATATATATATATATATATATATATATATATATATATATATATATATATATAATATTGTATATACAGCCATGTGACTAAAATTTGAATGTAACTCACCAAACGTTGTCAGATTACACTACCAGAATTTGTTATTTTCTTTTCAGCATTTCTTCGTGTCATTTATTGCGTTGCAATCCACACACACACACACACACACACACACGTCATAAATGACTTTGTGTCATAAAAGACTGTGTAGGTTCCTTTGTGGTTGTTATATATATATTTTAGATTTGTGGACGAGCGGTTTTTATATCTTGGAGTAGCTTCCCATTTGTCATGTAGTGACAGGAGAGGTAAAGAATAGTATGGGACTATTTTTATTTGTCTTGGAAATATTAACAAGTCTCTCACACAGAGCGTAAGTATAGAGTCCCGTCCCGCTATCTATCTCTCTGTCTCTCTCTCTCTCAAATTGCCAAGCCCTTCTCACTGTGACCTGTCTCTTCTGAGGCCTGTCTCCTTCTCCTCCTGCCTGTTCTGTCGCTAACCTCCGTCTGCCGCTCTCTTTCCTAAATTCTGGTGTAGCAGGGGTGTGTCACGTGTGTTCCTCGTGGATGGAAAGTTCTAGCAGCCTGTGTGTATGTGTGTGTATGGTCACTAGGCGCTGTCGTGTGCCTATCAAGCATTCCTTGCGTTAAGAGTGTGTAAGCATGTTTAGCATTGCTCGATTCTTGCAGACACAATACCTTCTCATCATCTGACTCCCTGCTTCTATCTGTCTCTCTATCTATCTATTTATCTATCTGTTTATTATGATTTGCAATTATAATATGGAGTCCTACCACACACACACACACACACACACACACACATCCTCGATGCAATGAACCTGAGCGCCACTAACCTCCCCTCACTTCCTCATGCTCGCGTCTGCTTCCTGACTCGGCCCTCTCCCCAGGAAATGATTAATGTGTCATCTGTGGCTGAAAAAAGTATTAAGTTGAGTCTGAGAACTTGAGTCTCCGACTGTACTATAAAACTTACTGTTAGTACTACGAGACGAGTTTATTCAGCCTGAGAGATACATTTAGAACTGGAAGATTCACATGTAACCTTCATTAACTCCGTAACTACTAAAGATCCGTCCTAAGATGCATAAAGTGTTTTACTGTTAGTAAGATTAAGATATGATAATGCGTCATCAGTCTGAAGACGTTGTAAGTAAATGCGGAAAGCAGGAAGCAGGTGCATAATACGTTCATTTACAGAATACCCTTACTTGTTACCTTTGATCAGTCTGCATCTGCATTACGGAGCGTATTGTCAGCAAAGCTACGGGAAGGTCGGATATATTCTTTCATAACGTGCTTCAGAAATTTACGTCAGAAGTCAGGTACTTGTCTAAACCATCGCACTCTAAGTGTTAATTATACGCCCTGAAGAAATACAACTATGTTATACGCTGCAATGTAAGAATTAAACACTCAGTGTAAATTTCATCCTAAGACGACAACCTGCATCTCTTCTTTACAGACTTAACCTGCGTTCTCTAATTTCTAAGTTAGCACTATCCATGGAATCCATCTTCCATTAATCAATATTCATAGGATTCATGGTATTCTACATCATTATCACCTGCCTAGCAAAGCAAGAATGTAACTACCTGCGCCTGTGTGTGTCTCTGTGTGTGTCTGGTTGTTCCTAACTCAAAATCAAGTGGGCAAATTGTATCCAAACTTTGTGGGCAGTATCCCGGGATATATGTCTTGTTTGTTAATAATTTTGGCAAAGCCACAATGATATGCCTCTGATTGCCAATGGATTTGCAGGGGAAAAAAAAAAAATCCATCTTCTTCATTTAGCCTGCCATTTTCTACCATTTTCCACTGTTCCCTCAACCAGGGGTAACTTTTAGAAATGATTCAAAGGCCTGTTATACCCATGACCTCAGGCGTTTGAATGCTAGCGTGATACAGTATTTAACTTCGTAGATGTGAACAGCACATTCCTAAGACTTTTTTTGATACAGGCAAAACTGCAATTATAAGCCTCTGATTGCCGGAGGATTATTGATCTAGCGTTTAGTGATGGTGGGCGATACCCATCTGTGGGCAGATGTTTTGGGTTATATTTAAAACTGCATTAAATGGACGATACTAGAAACACTGACTTTAATACATATTCTTTACATCTGTTATTTTTCGTAGGCATACTAAGTGAGTGTCCAGGAAACATCGGTCTTGGTAAACACTTCCTTGCTGTTCCTGTTGACATACTGAAGGGCGGTATATTACTTGCCTGCGGGTTTGCATGTTGCTTCTTCCCATATACTGTGCTGTAGGGCCTCATTCTTCGCTCATACTCTCACTGCCAGTTTAACCTCCCAGTCATGAAGAACAACAGGTCCCTGCTAATATGAACAGAACGTCTATTAGAGCGAAACTATAGCAAAATGTGCCATCGTAATGAGGGACAAATTGCTAAGTTATTCACCTGTCAAGGGAAGTTTAAACACGTTAAAGAGTTGCGTGGTGGTAACATGAAGTAACTAAAAAAGGAATCCTCCTATTGAGACCAGCAGTTGTCTTGAGCTCAAGAGATTCCCTTTAGAACTGAGTAGATTTGTTTCGTAAAGGCAAGAATATTGTAAAATATGTGAATTCGCACTGTAAAGGTTGTGCTTCTGACCCCGGCATACTTCTTACGCATCTGTATATGTCGCCAGACGTCTTAATCCCTAAAGGGATAGCCACAAACGAATGGCATCTATAGGCCGTACTATAATAAATAAAAGCTAGTTCTGACGAACATGAGCATCTGACGTTCTTGTTTTTCGTACCAAAAATAAATCTGCCGTTCACGACAGGCGATCATCACCAAGATAGGGCATAACATAGTATTGGACTGCGACAGGAGGATAAACGCAACCAGAGACTCCCATTTCGTGTAACAAACTTAAATATTCATACATACGGTAGCCGATGTTTCCATTGATAAACTTTGAATAATTCCGGAATAAAATTTTCTTGGCAGGCTAAAATATATGAGAAATACTGGGCTGTTCAGAGAAAAATTAAAAGACTAAACGTTTCTGTAAATGAATACGTGACATGATGGTGAGGAGGTGACACGGCGCATATGTGGAGTTATGATAAAAAATTGTGCTCCCAAGCTAGTTTCAGACTACCTCTGTAATTCTCAATACCTTTTTGAAATGGCAACGTTATTAAAGTTTGTGTTTTAGTCAGCTCAGTGCTGAAGTTATCACATTTGATGTGAAGTCTATAAACCTTTACCTCTACATGAATAATTTCCGTGTGTGACAATTTTGGCACCGGGAAGTCATGAAAGCAACGACTTTTTTTTTCTTTTTTCTTTTTTGTTAGTGGAGTGCTTCTTGAAGTATATCACCTACAGTTCAAGTGTACAGTAGATTCATGCAGCAGCTGCACTGTTTGCTAACATAATAATTGAAAGCCAATACATTGCTCGGTATAAAACTACTTTCTCCCCACATTTAAGGCTAAAAAGGTATATAACGAATAAAAAGAGTATATAATTATACATTATATTGCAATGCAGAAATTGCCTATATCAGGGTTTGGTCAGTGTTGGTAAATGCTTAGTTAGGTTTTTATTTTTCACATGCTTTAATGTTGGGTTTCAATTCTTCATCACTATCAAAAAATAATTAATATATGCAATCACATTTTTTTTTTTAACATATATATATAATATGTAGTTCGTTTTTGCACGAAAATAAATTGGGTAAGATAAACGTCTGTAAAGTTGCCAGAGGTAACAGTGAATTGATTGGTTAGGATGCTGGCAAAAATATTTACCTATTTCAGTCAGGTAAATGAATGCAGATTATTTCATGAGTCACAAAAAGAAAAAAAAATAAACACAACATTCTGAGGCATCTTTCTATCCCAAGAGCTTTTCTTACTTGCAGATAGCTGGAAGCCTATGGAAATGGCAGGTACTATGGTTATGTAATACAAAAATAGATAATTAGTTGGAAATGAGTTGCTGTAATGGAGGAGCAGATGGGTGTAGGAAAGGCAGGGGGTATTGGCTTTGGTGGAAGGGTCATATAAAAGCATAAAAGGAGCTGTTAAGAAGTGACTGTAACAGAGGGGAAGTAAAGAGATAACTATTTAGTGAAGGAGACCAACAACTAGCTACGAACAGTTTAGAAGAAAGCGAGGAAAACGGAACATTAAGCAGTCTGAAAATGTTTTAAACAGAACTGGATGATAGTACTATAAAGGTGGAATGATTTCTGGGAAGGGTCAAGACTTCTATAGGAGCCCGGGATAGAAAATGAAATACTCTACCAGTTAACATAAGAAATCGTTGCACATTCTTTGAAGGGAAAGGTGATAATTAAGAATGTGCATTCCAGCATTCCAGAAGAGTATACATACTGAACTGAAGTGGAAACGTACTCGTAATGACTGTGACAGGGAAGGTGGCAAGATTATAGAGGATAAAAAACTATAGCTAGATAAGTAGAAACTGAATTAACAACCGTGGCAGTACACACAACTGATAACCTATTTTTCCCAACATGGTCTGCTGGCCATGGCTGGTTGATAGGTGTGGAAAGAAATTGCTCTGAAAAACAAAACAAAAAAAATGAAGGAGCGTTCCTGCACCCTTCAAGTGTTGTTGCTGCAATGTCACCCTTCAACCAACTTTGTAAAGAAGCAAATCAGTTACCATGCTAAAAATATTTCTGTAACAACTATGTATTTACATCTTGCAATGTAAATTTAGGAACATAAGATGTACTGTTGTGGTATCTTGACCATATAATATGTAAATCTTGAGATTTGGTTTTAGTTATCGTGTAGTCAAAGACGGGAGAAGTTAAAGATGGATACAGGGTCTTGATCGTCGTTTATTATCCTCAAGGAAAAGTATAAGTTGAGCAGTATATGCATTACACAGGAATGTAATTTACTAGCTAAGTTCTCGTCGGACCCCTCTTCTCTCTTCCTCTCTCCACACCCTCTCGGTTATACGGCTAGCCCCTTTCTGACTAACTCTTCCTTCCCTGTCTATGAGGGCTTAGTGTCACGTGTACAACCCATAGGTCTGGGTTCTAGAAGCTTGTGTGTGTCTATGTGTATGTAGCGCCTCCAGTGCCATAGTGCACGTGTGGCATTCCTTACAGAAATGCGGACATATTTCCTTTCCCACTGAAATCGCAAACACATTTCCTTTGGTTAACCCTTTCTGACATATTTCCTATTCCCACACTTTGACTGGTGTTCCTATCTATTACACTATCTATCTATCATGCTATGAGTTGTATTATTATAATATGGAGTCCTAACATCGCTCTCTCACGCCAGCTGGCGATCCTCCGACAGCATTCATCATTGACATGCTCTACTCTATTAATACATAATACTGATTATGATACTGAATAGACGTAATATTCATGATAATATTGTAATGACCTAATAATATTCTAAAAACATATTATATTGTAAACATATTGTCTATATAATGGAGCAAATTCACTATTGTTAAACTGAGTGTGGAATGTTGCATAGTATATTGTCAAATGTGTATGTATAACAAGCACATATATGCAAAAGATATTTCAGAGTTAAGATTATAGTAAGAGTTACCAATAAATTTGTATTTTATATAGATAAAATGATAATATTAATTCAGTTGTTGTCCCCCTCTTTTTTTTTTTTTTTTTTTTTTTAGGGTAATTACCTATAGATGCAGGTGTGATTGGGTTCCGGTTGTGTTTTGCACATGATTCGCATCTGTCTATATGACTGTTTATATCTTTTCGTAATGAAGGCCAGTAATATAACAGCTGGGCTTGTTTAAATGTCCTCTCTTTTCCTGGATGTCCTGCATGTGGGCTGTTGCGTATCGTTCGTAATACTTAGGGTATCATGTTATTAGGTACCACTTATTGTTCATTATATCTTCGGCGTTTCAGTTGTTCTGGGTTGATCCTGTATAAGGCATTATTGATTATTGTGAATTGTTCGAGTGGTATATGTAACTTGGGTAATTGTACGTCATCTCCACTTTCTAACTTGTATATAACTTTAGACCACGTTGGATCAAGTCTCTGTGCTTTCACGATTTCATCATGGTTTGGAATGCTTCCTTCGAGATCTAATGCCGCGACAGGAAGTGTATTCGGGTTCCTAGATACAGCATCAGCTACTAGATTCATTTTGCCTTGTATGTAATGAATGTATACATTGTAGTTTTCGACTGTACATTTCCGTCTTGCTCTCCTCCCAGAGAAGAGTTTCTCTTTGAACATACTCACTAGGGGTTTATGGTCAGTGAATAGGTGAATTTCGTAACCATATACAAATCTCGAAACTTTTGTAATGCAAAAACCACTGCAAGTGCCTCTAAGCCTGTAGTGCAACTTTTTTTTCTACACCTTTTATTTGTCTGCTGGCAAATGCAATTGGTTGATTCTTTCCTCTTGTATCTTCTTGCATTAATACAGCCTCTAATCCTTTACAGATGCGTCTGTGCAAATTATAAGTGGTTTTGTGAAATCAGGATAGGCCAAGCATGGTGCATTTGTGAGTTTATCCTTCAATTCATTGAATACTTGTTATTGTTCTTCTCCCCATTGGAATATAGCATCTTTTTTTAGTAGTTTGAATAGAGGAAAAGCTCTATGAGAGAATTGTTGTATAAAGGCCCTGTAATATCCTGCTAGACCTAAAAATTGTCTAACTTTGTCTATAGTAGTTGGTTCAGGGAAGTCTTTCACTACTTGTATTTTATCATTGGATGTGTGTATGCCAATTGCATTCAGTTTGTGGCCTAAGAATTTTATTTCCTTAAAGCAAAATTTGCATTTAGACAGCTTAATTTTTAAACCAGCATCACCAAGCTTCTGTTGGAGTTGGTCTAATTTCTGGAGATGTTCCTTTATGTCATTAGTTGTGATAATTATATCATCAAGATAGACGAATATTCCGTGTCCTAGAATTCCGGACAATATGTAATTCATCAAACGTTGAAAAGTGCCTGGTGCTGTCTTCAATCCCATTGGCATTCTTTTGTATTGATAATGACCTGCATTTGTGGAAAAGGCAGTGTATTTACGTGAGTCCTCATCTAATGGTATTTGGTCGTATCCATTAAGCAAATGAATTGTGGAAAATACATTATTTTCTGGTCCAATATTTTGTAGGACGTCACTTAGCAATGGCATGGGAAACCGGTCTGGGATTGTGTGATTGTTTAGTTTACGTCAGTGTTTCTTCAAGTGTGGTCCGAGGACCCCCAGGGGATCGTTCCAAGGGATCCGCAGGCTAATTTGAGTGTCAGATAAAACATATAATAGTAAACAAACTGTAAAATGTAAATTGTAAAATTGAATAATGTTATGACAGTTATATGAAGTAAAATTTGAAGAGTTATGATCAAGTTAAGCCATTAATAAATAATTCAGTAATAATTTTAGTACATTATAGCCTACAAACACCTTTAAACTCAAGAGGTAGGGTAGGAGGGAAATCTACTCATAATAAAGGATCCACCACATGATTAGTTTTAATAAAAGGGGTCCGCTGCACAAGAAAGTTTAAGAACCACTGATTTACGGTAATCTACTACCGCAAGCATTTCTCCATTTCGTTTAGGCACGAAAAATAATGGGGCATTCCACGGGGAGACCGATGGCTCAATAACGCCAGTTTTTAACATTTCATCGACATACTTGTTTGCAAGTGTACATTGTAATTGTGGGACTCTATAGGCAGGTACAAAAACAGGTTGTGTGTCTGGGTACACGTTAATTTTGTGACTGATCAGGTTAGTACACCCTAATTGTTCTCCAGGTAATGCTACCCTTTGCCTATCTTTTTGCAACAGGTTTAACAAATCCGTTTCTTCATCAAATTCACCTGAGTGAATTAAATTCTCTTTTATGCTTTCTTTATCCGTAGATTTTATCTTACTTGTCACTCCAGCTAAAGTTATTTCCATCACAGGGGTGGGACATTTTTCAGTATTAACTATACAAGTCCCCTTTTTCAGCTGTAATTCCCCATTCATGTGATTAATTAGGAGGATCTGAGTTTTTCAACTGTAATTCCCCATTCATGTGATTAATTACGAGGATCTGATTTTGCCCATCATTATTCATCTGACATAATGCGTTTTCTACTGACTATCCTTTCACTTTACATAACTCTTCCAAGACAAGAACAGTACTATCTGTCAATTTACTCTTTATGGTAACTTTCACGTATGAGTTAGCACGAATAACTAAGTCACAGGTGAGATAGGCGGGAAATCTGATGAGTCAGTAGTTACCTCGGTCTCTAGTGCGGGAGGCTGGGGGAGGTGGTGTGAGTGGATCTATACACTCATCTGTTTGTGTATGTTTGTTTAGGCTTTTAATATTTAGGCTTTTAATATTTTCAATTCTTTTTGGTTCTGTTTTACTAATCGGTGAGAAATCTGATGGTACCGGTAATACTTCTATGAATTCATTATCAAAGTCTATTTCATTCATTTGTAGGAGTAAAGTTATTTTCTCTGTTCTCATGGATCTTAAGTCCAGTAACATATCAGCTGTTATTGCAAAGTTTTCAACGATACAAAAAAATGCAGAAATGAGTCTTGTAGTCTCTGTGAAACTGATGTTTAACCGTATCATGCCTTTTACTGTAATTTGTTTGCCATCTACTTTATATAAGTCTAAATCAGATTTTTCCAGAAAAGTTATTTTCTTCTTATTTCTAAAAATTCTATCTAATTCTTCTTGTGTTACTAAGTTCACAGGATAGCCTGTGTCTAAAAACAAAGAAACGTTTTGATCCTCACATATAGGTGGTATCAAGATACACTCACTTCCCAAAATGCCTCCTATATGAATTTTAGACTTGCTTTTGTTTACGATTGATCATTTTTTGTCGAGACTTGGTCTTCCCCCGATCTGAATATAGAAATTGTACGGTCTTACAATTGCTGGTTCAATGACCTTGGGACCGATGATGCCTACAGTATGGATCACACCTTTGCGCCCTTTGTTTATCTTCTTTTGCTTTGATAAAGCAGTCATTCTTTGTGTGTCCTGGGTTAGCACAGTAATAAAATAGAGTGAACTTATCTCCTGAATGTGATCTTCGAGATAACTTCCCATATTTAATGGCATCTGTGGCACGGCTTCTGCTCGGACTGTGTGCAGACTTATGTGACTGCCTGTGGCTTTGTGTGTGAGAATGCTGCCTCGAAATGTGTGGTTGTTATTGTTCTGTCTGTTTTTGGGTTGTGATCGATTTTGTTCTTTGTGTTTGGTGGTTGTAGCTGATACTGTGTCTGTCATTCTAATTCTGGGAGAATTTGACTGTGTTTCAGTCACCCCTGCTTTGCTACAATTCATCTCTACCTCGTTCATAAAGTCTAGCAAGTACATTCCTGGGGTGTAAGGAATCGTCCTAGCTATTTTGAGGATCCTATCAGGTAATTTACACAAGGCAGCTACATAACCAATGATGTCTACGACAAGCTCTGGTGACATCTTTCCATCTCCTGTTATCCAGTTTGGGTTTTCTAAAGTACCGTAGCTAATAATGTTATTTTAATTATCGAGACGTCTGCTGTTATTTCACTTAACACATGATTTGCAGTGTGCTCCCTTACAAGATCCACAATCTTATATAATTCTGGGATTATGTCTGGCAAAAAGTTTATGCCTCCAGAAATTTTTTTTCAGGAATTCGTTTTAAATTCATTATATGTCTTAGCTTTTAGAAGCTTATCTGACCTGAGCAAATCACCTGCCGGGCATCTTTCCTGATTAATCTATGAGGAAAACATTGCTATTTTCTCCTGTTCATCCGTTACGTCCCTTTTTACGAAGAGTTGTTCACACTGGTTGATCAAAGACATTACATCAATGCGATCTTTTTCTGTGCCTGAGAATTTTGGAATGTTTTTATCCTCATGATAAATGTAAACATGAGGGGGGGATGTTTGATCTGTGGTATTGCTTGTGTTATTCATTTTGACTGGTTGCTTTGTTAGGTTAACTTGGACTTGTTTATCGTTGTGTGAGGGAATAGTGGAATAAGTTTTGCCTGAGTGATGAACTCTGTTAAGTAAATTTTCATAGATATGCAAGTCAGAGACAAATCCCTCATCTGCTGCATCAGAGGGAGTTTCCCAATAATCATCATTATCATCTAGAAATGATGTATTTGTTTCTTTGTCTTTAGTTTGTGGAGAATTTTGTAGGGTGGGTGTGTTGTCCTGTTGTTCTCCTAATTGTGGATCTGCAGTGGCTGCTAACTGTGTATCATCTGTTACTAATATGGGTGGAGACGAAAATATTGCGGTCATATCACTCGGCTAAAATGAACTCATGTTGTTAGGCTATGGTGTTATGAAACACTTCTTTTATTTATGTCTGAACTGAATTGATGAATTAATGAGTTGTAATAAATGAAAGATATTAAAGTAATCCCTCTACTATCCAACGTAATAGAGCCAAAGGCATGTCTGGAAAGTGGTCCCGTCTGGAAAGTGGTCCCCTGGCTCCTGGACTGGTACTTAAGGACCCTAACTCAGCCTAACTTTGAAAGCCACCTAAATAACTCCGTACCGGACATGCATGGCACCTATTTAAACTTATTTAAGACCCTATTCACACCATTAATGGACATAAAGCATGAAATAAATGAAAAGGAACCAAAGAATGAGGAATCAGAAGTGACTGTACCTCAGCCAGTGTACTTACAGCACATCCATGGCCAGCTTCTCTAAGGCTTTGACAGTGGTGAAAATGCTCTTGAAGCACGTACCCAGTGTTGTGCTGCACTTAATTCTTTGCACTGTGAGTTATAATTGTTAAACACTGCACATTGTTGTTAACTACACCACGCCAGTTTCAACCGCCAATTTGCACTCCACAGCTAATCCTTTGCACTCTAAAATCTTATTTCTTAACACTGCACAACACCGTAAATTCTCGTGTGATCTAGTGGCGAGGTATTGCAGTTTATTCACTATTTATTCACTAAAAACAAGCACGTGTGGCTTCCATTGCGATACGCGTCTACTCGCGATCGAAGTTAGGCAATAATGTTGGACATCGTTGGTCATGGGGAAACAGAGTTGTCAGATCGCAACGGCCACATTACCAAACTCCTCAATTTTCATTACCAAATTTAACTCTTCATTACCAAATTTGTAAAGCTAGCATTTATTCTTCAATAATTTTATATCCATCCATCCATCCATCCATCATCTAATCCGACATTTCCCCATGAGGAGCATAGGAGCCTGGGGCTAGGCAAGTTGGTCCTGGCAGTTAAGATGAGAGTGAACTAATTATATATACAAGTGGAAATACATGTAATCACCCTCCTTATAGTTAACAGCATGTTGATTATTTTCACGCTATGTAGGCTAGCATATTAATGAGAGAGACTAGACGATCCACCATCTCCATCCTGAATATCCTCATACATGTGAAAAATCCGTTTGGTAATGCATTATTCTGATTCATTACCAAACGAATTTTTCATTACCAAATTGGCCCACATTTGGTAATGAAAATTACCAAATGGCAACCCTGACAGGGGAGGGGGGAGGGGGGAGGAAGGAAGGGGTGAATGGGCCATGGTGTAAACAGCAGTTCGGCACCGCGCACCAATTTCAAATTACGAGTGGGAAAAATTTGGGATTTGGGGGGGATTTTTTTCTTTCTTTGGACATTTTTGGGTTCCAAAGGTCCAGGCCCAAAATGTCCGGTAAGTGGGGTGTCCGGAAAGTGGGCATCCAGATAGCACGGGGATTACTGTATATAAAAATAAGTAAAAGAGGTGATCGTACCTAATTTAAAGCACTGGGAAGAAAAAGTAAAGTATAATCACACCCACTTGATACAGATGATATCACTCACAGAGACGTGTTGATAGAAGATGTCACTCTCAGAAGGTAAGTGCAGTGTTGATAGAAGATCTCACTCTCGGTAATTCTAGGGCTGTGTTGATAGATGATATTACTCCCAGAATTTTCAGGGCTTGGTGATCTCAGTGTTGATTGTATTGCACAACAGGTTGTCATAGTCAAACCTCACCATACACATCGAATTGCCACTAAATAGCTGTTGGAAATAAATGAGTATGAGTAGGAACGTGTGAAAAAGGATGAGTAATGAGCAGTGGGTGAGAGGTGCGTGGTGTCAGACACACATTGATTGACGCGACGGCGTCTCAGCAAACACACACAGTGATGTCTTCTTCCCACCATCTGGTGGCTGTGGTTAGTAAATGAGTAGCGATGAGTAACCTGAGTGAAGAAAGGTGAGTAAGATTAGTTGTGAATGTGGGCATGGTATTTGCTGCCGTTGTCTTGACCTCCTGCATTCCTGCGTCAGCTTGGTGGAGGTAGGGGGCGGGTGGAGGGAGCGGTGGGGGGTCACATGGTTGTTGCTGTGTACTTGCTTTTCGGTTGCTTGTTTTGTTATTCCTCACTCGTAACACGTCCTTCTTATTGTATACTCGATTCTGTTTAATTGATTGTAAAAGTGACGGTTTGTAGGCAACGGGTCGTCCGTTACTGCCACCATCTATGATAATATCATGTGGTATCTTGACCATATAATATGTAAATCCTTAGATTTGGATTTAGTTATCGTGTAGTTGAAGACAGGAGAAGTTAAAGATGGATACAGGACCTTGATCATAGTTTATTATCTTCAAGGATATGTGGTATCTTGACCATATAATATGTAAATCTTGAGATTTGGTTTTAGTTATCATGTAGTCGAAGACAAAAGTTAAAGATGGATACAGGGTCTTGATCGTAGTTTAATATCTTGAAGGAAAAGTTTAAGTTGAGCAGTGTATGTATTACACAGGAACGTAATTTACTAGCTAAGTTCTCGTCGGACCCCTCTTCTCTCTTCCTCTCTCCACAACCTCTCGGTTCTATGGCTAGCCCCTTTCTGACTCTCTAACTCTTCCTTTCCTGTCTAGGAGGGCTTTGTGTCATGTGTACAACCCATAGGTCTGGGTTGTAGAAGCTTGTGTGTGTCTGTGTGTATATAGCGCTTCCAGTGCCATAGTGCACGTGTGGCATTCCTTACAGAAATGCGGACTTATTTCCTTTCCCACATTTCCTTTGGTTAACTCTTCCTGACATATTTCCTATTCCCACACCTTTACTGGTGTTCCTATCTATTACACTATCCATCTACCTATCTATCTGTCATGCTATGAGTTGTATTATTATTATATGGAGTCCTGACACTGTAACAGGAGTAGAGGTGCACCTAATCTGGGAATATTGCTGTTTAATTCCTGACTGTTGGGCTGGCAGGAAACATAACATGGAAGTCAATGAAGTATGCAATAATACATTACCTATGCAAGCATAAATTCAGATCTAGATAACTTCAATAATTATTTCATGCAGCAATGGCATACGGAGGTTAAATTGCAATTCATGCTTAGCATAGACAGTATACCAGTACTGTATTTTGTTGTAATTGCATCCTCCTTTTGCGTTCTACTGTTGATTTTTACCAATTCTAGCTCATATATACAGATTTTCTAAAAAAAATAAAAAAAAACACCTTAGAATGGGTTAGCAATGTGTCTGGTTTATTAAACACAAGAA